>NW_027507764.1:21013746-21613746 GCF_037356315.1 Lithobates pipiens | reverse complement strand
ACACATCTATATAGAGATCTGATCTCGGGGGGTTTCTGCGATTCCCTCTCTGTGGCTGGCAGATTTCTCTGCTGCTGGATGGAGCGTGAAGTCTGTTTTGTCTCCGGAGGTTCTCCGGGGGGCTCTGGAGGACGTGGCGGAAGCCGGGAATCAGAGAGGAGAGACAAGTCTGTAAGACCGCTTCAAGCTACCTGTCTGCTGGAGAATCAGCGTTTAAATCCCACAACTCCTCTGGCGAGCGAGTTTATTCCTTCTCCTGTCAGCCGCTATAATAGATGCCGGCAATTTGGAGGAGACGGGTAATGCCGAGCTCTCGTCACCGCAACAAGCCCGCATTACCTAACATATATTCATAGAGGACAAGTCAACTCTAGGAAGATCGTACTGCAAACCTGCGAGAGGCCAAATGAATTACCATTGAATTCTAAATCATCAATTGAGGACAGATTGAGCACATCATTTGTTCACTGAGCTCCTGTGTGGGTCTGCAGCCTCTTGTCACATGCAGCCCCCCAATGTGATCTGATCAGGCTGTAGGGGGTTCTAGAGAGAGGTCCGAATATCTCGGCAGCACTTACAAAAATTAAGGACTCGGGGTCCATAGGATTTAAGGCAGTGGCGGCGGGTGGTAAATATTTTGGGGGGGGGGGGGGGCTGGGAGACGGACGGTGGATGAGAAGATGGCGATCACCACAAGCAACCGCCCCCCCCAGCAGGAGACGGACAGCGGACGAGAAGGTGGCAATCACCGCAAGCCCCCCCCGCTGGAAACGAGAAGGTGATGATCGCCGCAAGCAACCCCCCTACGGGAGACGGACGGCGGACGAGAAGGTGACGATCGCCGTAAGCACGCCCCCCTACGGGAGATGGACGGCGGACGAGAAGGTGACGATTGCCGTAAGCACCCCCCCTACGGGAGACGGACGGCGCACAAGAAGGTGACGATCGCCATAAGTACCCCCCCTACGGGAGACGGACGGTGGACAAAAAGGTGATGATCGCCGTAAGCACCCCCCCCCTACGGGAGATGGACGGCGGATGAGAAGGTGACGATCGCCGTAAGCACCCCCCCTACGGGAGACGGACGGCGCACAAGAAGGTGACGATCGCCATAAGTACCCCCCCTACGGGAGACGGACGGCACACAAGAAGGTGACGATCGCCGTAAGTACCCCCCCTACAGGAGACGGGCGGTGGACGAGAAGGTGACGATCGCTGTAAGTACCCCCCCTACGGGAGACGGACGGCGGACAAGAAGCTGAAGATCGCCACAAGCACCCCCCCCTATGGGAGATGGACGGCGGACGAGAAGGTGACAATTGCCATAAGCACCCCCTACAGGAGACGGACAGTGGACGAGAAGGTGACGATTGCCGCAAGCACCCCCCCTACGGGAGACGGACAGCAGACAAGAAGGTAACGATCGCTGCAAGCACCCCCTTTACGGGAGACGGACGGCGGACGAGAAGGTGATGATTGCCGTAAGCACCCCCCCTACGGGAGACGGACGGCGGACAAGAAGGTGACGATCGCCGCAAGCACCCCCCCCCCTACGGGAGATGGGCGGCGGACGAGAAGGTGACGATCGCCGCAAGCACCCCCCTACAGGAGACAGACGGCGGACGAGAAGGTGATGATCGCCGCAAGCACCCCCCCTACGGGAGATGGAAATCTGATGAAAAGGTAGCGATCGCCGCAAGCACTCCCCCCTACAGGAGACAGACGGCGGACAAGAAGGTGGTGATCGCCGCAAGCACCCACCCTCCCCCCGCGGTAGACGGACGAGAAGTTGGCAATCGTCGCAAGCACCACTGCACGGGAGATGGAGGGCGGGCGAGAAGCTGAAGATCGCCGCAAGCACCCCCCCTACGGGATATGGACGGCGGATGAGAAGGTGACGATTGCCGTAAGCACCCCCCCTACGGGAGACGGACGGCGGACAAGAAGGTGACGATCCCCGCAAGCACCCCCCTACAGGAGACGGACGGCGGACGGCGGACGAGAAGGTGATGATCGCCGCAAGCACCCCCCCCCCCTACGGGAGATGGAAATCTGACGAAAAGGTAGCGATCGCCGCAAGCACTCCCCCCTACAGGAGACAGACGGCGGACAAGAAGGTGGTGATCGCCGCAAGCACCCACCCTCCCCCCGCGGTAGACGGACGAGAAGTTGGCAATCGTAAGCACCCCCCCTACAAGAGACAGACGGTGGACGAGAAGGTGACGATCGCCGCAAGCACCCCCCTACGGGAGATGGACGGCGGACGAGAAGGTGACGATCGCCGCAAGCACCCCTCCGCGAGAGACAGACAGCGGGAGAGAAGGTAGTGATTGTCGCAAGCACCCCCCCTACGAGAGAGGAACATCTGCCGAAAAGGTAGTGTTCACCGCAAGCACCCCCCTACAGGAGACAGACGGGGGGGCGGGTGATAAGGTGGAGATTGTTGCAAGCACCCCCCCCCCCCTATGGGAGAGGGACATCTACCGAAAAGGTAGCGATCGCCGCAAGCACCCTCTTACAGGAGACAGAAGGCAGCAATCGCCGCAAGCACCCCTCCGCAGAAGACAGACAGCGGGCGAGAAGATAGTGATCATTGCAAGCACCCCCGCGTGGGAGACGGAGGGCGGGCAAGAAGGTTGCAATCATCGCAAGCACTCCCCCCTACGGCAAATGGACATGTAACGGAAAGGTAGAGATCGCCGCAAGCACCCACCTACAGGACAGACAGCAGCGATCGGCGCAAGCACCCCTCCGCAGGAGACAGACAGCGGGCAAGAAGGTAGCGATCATCGCAAGCATTCCACGCGGGAGACAGAGAGTGGACGAGAAGGTGGCGATCGTCGCAAGCACCCCCCCCCCCACGGGAGACAGACATCTTACGAAAAGTTAGTGATCGCCGAAAGCACCCCCCCCTACAGGAGGCAGAAGGTGGCAATCGCTGCAAGCACCCCCCTTCGCCCCAGTGTTAGACGGACCTTAGCTTAGAAGGCAGGGGGAAGGAAGAGTCGGGTTGTTGTTCCTCCTCCCGGCTGATTCAGCAAATGGGGGTCCTAAGACTCCCCGCCCAATCGGGTCTCAGGAGTCGCTTCTTGATTGGCCGGGAGGAGAATCAGGAAGACAATAGCAAATATTCATTCACTATTGTCACACAACTAGGTGGGCTCAGGGCACAGTGACCTGCGCCTCGAGCCCGCCCTTTTTTGAAGCCAAGCGCTAGGCTGCATGACTTAGGGGGTGGCATTCCTGTGCCCCGTATGGATTGGCCACCACTGATTTAAGCACCTGTCCCCTGAAAGAGTGGGAATTATGCCTTCTGTGTGTACGACCACATTTTTCCTAGAGATGAAATGTTACCAGGCTTGGCGAATCCCTGACAGCATGCGGGTAAGATAGCACTTGTTTTTAATCCAATTACAGTAAAACCTCGGATTGGGAGTAACTCAGTTCACGAGCATTTCACTGTGTTGTTTCTTCTTTTTTTTTTTAAGATCCTGACTCGATTTGCGAGCGTTGTCTCGCAAGGGAAGCAGGATTCAAGCCTCTGGGGTGTGCAGTACCGCATTTGGCCAGAGATGCGTGGGGGAGGTGCCGGTGACGCTCAGAGCCACTTAGAGACACTCGGACACTCGGAAACCCACTTGGAAAAGCTCAAAGACAATCGGAAACACTCAGAGACACACAGAAACACTCAGAGACACGCGGAAACACTCAGAAACACTCAGAGACACGCGGAAACACACTTGGAAAAGTTCAGAGACACTTGGAAATACTCAGAGACATGCGAAAACACTCAGAGACACACGGAAACACTCGGAAACACACTTGGAAAAGCTCAGAGACACTCGGAAATATTCTGAAACACTTGGAAACGCTCAGAGACACGTGAAAACACACTTGGAAATACTCAGAGACACTCAGAAACACACTTGGAAAAGCTCAGACACACTCAGAAATACTCAGAGACACGCAAAAACACTCAGAGACACACAGAAACACTCGGAAACACACTTGGAAAAGCTCAGAGACACTCGGAAATACTCTGAAACACTTGGAAACACTCAGAGACACGTGGAAACACACTTAGAAAAGCTCAGAGACACTCGGAAACACTCAGAGACACGAGGAAATACTCCATTCCCGAGTGGTCTCCGAGTGTTTCCGAGTCCCTCCGGCACCCACCCCCACCTCTGGCCACATGCAGTACTGCATACACTAGTAGTGACACCAGAACAAATGATCTGAGTTTTCATTGATTCCTATGGGGAAACTCGCTTTGATATATGAATGCTTTTGATTACAAACATGCTTCTGGAATGGATTATGCTCGTAATCCAAGGTGCTACTGTACATAACACTGATACTTAGGTGGGAAATGTAATTCTGCTACCACAGCCATAGACGCTGCAGAGCCAGTTGTGGGTGGAGACTGACTAAAGGGCAATTTCGAACAACAACATGGACAACCAGTCAGAGAACACTGCAACCCTGCTAAAATTAGGACATTCACCATGTTTATGCAAAAGCTGACACTAATTCAAATCTGTATTCATTAATTCATCATTGAGGAGGGGGGAGGGGCCTATTTATAAAACGTTTGTTGCACGAATGTCAAAAACAACATATTTGTGCCCCCTGAACAAAAGTCACATCATTTTTTTAAAGAGATTATTGGTGGTATCTTCAGCTCCATCCGGTGGGCGAAATGCGGCGTCGTCTCCTGAAACTCCTAATTAAGATAACGTTCTGGCCACTAAGTGGAGCTAAAGACACAGGCACGAATCCCCTACAAAAATGACGGGACCTTCGTTTAGTGTGCACGAATGATATACATACTATATAGTTTAACATAGTATTTATATTATAATCTATTATCTAATTAAAATAATTTATGATATTATTATTATTTATTATCTGAGTCTATTTATTATATTATATATATTATTATTTATTATCTACATATCTATAACTATAACTATAACATATCTATATCTATAAGGCTTTCTGAAGCTGTACTTACTGCGCACTTTTGTATGTTCATATGATCACTTTTTTAATGTTGCATCTGCCATGATGTTAGTACTTTTTTACAAATAAACCCTTCATTTTTTGATCTATGCTGTGTGGAGGCTTTTTTTCTCTTTTTATCTTTATCAATTACCGCTTAGACATGTGCACTGACAAAAATTTTGTTCATTTTCGTTTTCATTTCATTAGTAATTTTGATTTTTTTGGGAAATTCGGAAAAAAGAACATTTCGGAATTCGGAAATTTCAGGAATTTTCACATTTTGATTTTTCGGATTTCCGAATTTCTGAATTTAGAATTTTCAGATTTCCGAATTTCCGAATTTTAGATTTTTCTGAATTTCGAATTTACGCATTTTGTATTTTCCGAATTTTGGATTTCTGAATTTCGAATTTACGAATTTTCGATTTTCCGAATTTCAGATTTCCGAATTTCGGTTTTTCGGAACTCTGAATTTCTAATTTTCGGAACTCCAAATTTTCGGATTTTCGGAATTTTGGAATTCAAAGATTTGAAAGTCCAAAAATTTTTAAATCTGAAAAAAAGAAAGAAAAGCAGTTTAATTAATATTCGCAAATTTATGCAAAGTTACAAATTATCTGAAATAAATGCTGTATCTAAACAAATGGAACGGAACAAATTAATAATAAATAATTAATAATAATAAAAAGGTTTTTTATTATTATTAGATTGTTACGTTCCATTTGGTTAGATGTGGCATTCTTTATTTCAGATAATTTAATTCAGATAAATTTGTACTCGTTGCGTTCACTAACAGACACATTTGAAAGGGAATTCCAATACCTATAATTTAATAGTTAGTTATTATTTAGAATTAAACAGATTTTCTTTCTTTTTTTCTGACTTTCGAATTTCCGAAAATTTTTCGGAATTCTGAAATTCCGAAATTTGGAAATTCGAAAATTCAGAAATCTGAAAATCCGAAAATTGGACATTTGGAAATTCGAAAATTCAGAAATGAGAAAATTGGAAATTCAAAAATTGGAAATTCGGAAATTCAAAAATTTGGAAATCCGAAAATTGGAAATTCAGAAATTCGTAGTTTCGGAAATTAAAAAATTAAAAAATTTGGAAATTCGAAATTAACTAATTTTGTCAAAATTCGTTAAAAAACGAATTTGGAACTAAATGAATTGCACATGTCTATTACCGCTCCCATTATTACCTGGAGAGCGGTGAGTGATTGCTGGCATTCCTGATTCTCACAACTGCTGATCGTCAGGAAAAAGGTCTGGAGTGTGTCTTCGTTGAAGTCCTCTGGGGAGAACGCCGTTTGCAACCCATGCTGGCATCCATGCTTGTATGATTCACCGCCGCTGGCGTGTGGATCCGCAACTCAAGGTAAGAGTACCAAATCCCCCTTACCCCTAGACCAGGGGTGCCCAACCTTTTGAAGGACAAGGGCCACTTAAGCGACTTGGTAACCGGTCGCGGGCCACAATGAGTGGGGCAGGCACATGACAGGTCCTTGTCCGCTCTGCATATGCAGAGCGGACATGGACATAGCCCACAAAAACTCTTTTTTTTTTGCGGATCGGATTTGGAGGTAGGACACAAGTCGGTTACATCAGGTGAATGGAGGGTCCAATTGGGTTGGACTGTCTGTGTGAAAGGGGCCCAAGTCTCCTTTTACACTGATGCACTGCAGTTTTCACGCACCGCGGGTGCAACACAGTGTAGCTGTTAACAACAGTATTCTATTCCATCCCAGAGCGCGAGCCACATCAGAGGGCTCCGTGGGCCACATGAGCCCCCTGGGCCACTGGTTGGGCACCAGTGGAGGCACAACCCCCGGGTGTTGTACAATTTGTCAAAAGTTTGATCACCAGCATTTGCAAACGCGTTGACATTTCACCCTATTGTGATTTTAGATCCCTTTCACACCGAGGGCATTTTGCAGGCGCTATAGCGTTAGAAATAGCGCCTGCAATCCGCCCTCAAACAGCTGCTCCATTGTCTCCGGTGTGAAAGCCCCGACACTGGAGAGGTGCGCTGGTAGGGCGTCAGAAAAAGTCCTGCCAGCAGCTTCTTTGGAGCGGTGAGTTTACCGCTCCTCCACCGCTCCTGCCCTTTGAGATCAATGGGGCAGAGAGGCTATACCGCCGGCAAAACGCCACTATTGCGGCACATTGCAGGTGGTTTTAACCATTTCTCGGCCACTAGCGGGGATTAAAAATGCCCCCCTGGCGGCCAAAATGCGCTGCAAATCCGACGGTAAAACGCCGCTAAAAATAGCGGTGTTTTACCGCCGACGCTATGGGCAGCACAGTTTGAAAGGGATCTTACTTTGATGTCCCGATGCATATGGGCTTACCATCACATCGTCACTTGTTGACACTTCATCTTTGTGGACTGATCATTTTGTCACAGTGGGGGTTTATTTACTAAAGGTGGAAAGTGCAAAATCAGGCTCGCTTCTGCATAGAAACCAATCAGCTTCCAAGTTTTATTCCCAAAGCTTAATTGAACAAGCCGAGGTTAGAAGCTGATTGGCTGCCGTGCCCAGCTGCACCAGCCTTAGTAAATCTGCCCCATTGTGTCATTTTTGTTTGATTTCTCATCCCTGGGGACTTATCACTTTTTATTATATTGGGATTCTTTTTGATAGTATTCAATTAATATTGAAAATATTTGTCTGTGTGTTCACACCTGAAATAACCGATAAATAATAACTAATATTATTTCTATCATCTATGTATCAATGTGTCTAGTCCCTATAGATTAGTTAGTCTATTAAAACTCTGAGCGCATGCTACTGTTAATATCACAATAATGCAAAGTTAGCTATGAAGCCAAACACACGGTTTAAGATTAATCAAATCTCCTTTATTTCCCAAGGAAATAAGAAAGTTAACATGTATTAAAAGGAGTTACAAATTGCATAGCATACAATCAGAACACAATACAAGTCATATACTTAGCAGGTCCTCGTAGCTGAGCCTCGTGATGGAGTGAGAGAGAGCTCTGTTTCAAACATTCCCTTTTTACAAACACACCTCACCCACACCGCAACCCATTGCCTGCCCCCCCCCCCCTTTGCTTGTGGACGAATCAGTGTCTCTGGGGCATCTCCTCCCCCAGGCTAAATATCTCTGACCGTCCTGCCACAATTGGCCTCTGGGGGGCAGTGTCTCTCCATGAATTGCAACTACTCCGACTGGGGTCAAATCTTGGGTTTTCGATCTCCGGTGTCCCGCCTGTCCGTTAGGCTCGTCTTTGATTCTCACAGACAGATCAGAGTCAGCATTGTCGTGCAGAGTAGCTCTCATAGATAGATGGGAACCTCTAATCTAAAATCACAATAGAGGTTTAACTGGTTACATCCCAACCGAGGGAGGACATCCTCTTCTCCTGGACACTGCACCATTAGGAATGGGCATCAATGCATGGATCCCAGAAGGACGTAAGGTATTACGAAACATGTCGGGCTGTTTGTGCTGATACCACCACGTTTAGAATATTCCCTAGCACGGGTGTATATTTGTTCTTAATTTTACAGTTTTTTTTATTTATTTTCTTTTTTATTTGTTACAACTGGGCCATTTTGGGTCATACCTCTGGTCTGCTGTATATTTACTTTTTATTTAATAAATTTGTCGATTGTTTATCGGTACGTTCACGATCGGAGTCCACTTTATTTTTCCCCTCCCCCTCGCTCGCGGCCGGGCGGCCCGAGTGCTTTATGTTTTACTACAGGTTTTCTCACTGAAAAACCTTCGTATACGACAACTTATTGGAGAGCTCTGCTAACTCCAGGAACTCATAGCGATCGGACGGCCACCTTGCCTTTTTGCTTCGTGTTGCCCGAGAGGAAAAGCAGGACGATCGGCTGGTTCCGGAACTCTTCGGCCCGCGTCAGTAGTCTTCGGAGGACTCGCACGTACTCACGCCCTCAGTAGCGAGTGGGAACGGAATACGCATAAGTGATCCCTGCAGAGGGTTGTCTGCCAGCGCTAACGACTCCGTTTGTTTGGATTCCACCCATTGCGGTAAGAGTCCAACTTTTTTCCGGTCTGGAAGCGATACTGGCAAAACCAGGAAAGGTCTCATCAAATTTTTGAGAAGGACTGATTTCCCTGTTCATTATTCTTTAGTTAGAACCAGGATTTCTTGGTCTTAAGGACTTTTTTTTGATTGAATTTCTCATATGGTGTTCTTTTTTGATTTATTTGTTTTTTATATATAATCTATACTGAGTTTTATTACTTTTTTCACTATAGATTTCACATATATCTAGCGCAACTTTATGTATAACTTTTTTTCTGATTTGATCCATAATTTGATATTTGATGGTGTTTTAGTTGCAGCTTTTAGGTTTTACCCCAAGCGCGATATTTTTGCTTGTTTTTTATCCCAGAAGACACTACATGAGTTTATATTGAATCCAACAACACCTTTTCACAATCTTCTAATTTTCTGAGATTGTGGATTTGGGGTTTTCATGAGCTGTAAGTAGGGATGAGCTCCGGCGTGTTCCCATGGAACACGTGCTGAGCCCTCCAGGAAGTCACAGCGTTTCGCAAATCACAGGCAGTGAGACCTTGCTCCGATCTCTGCAGCCGCGCACATTGGGGCAATGTCTCACTGCCTGTGCTTAGCGCAGCGCTGTGACTTCCTGGTGGGCTCTGCATGTGGAGCGTGCAAACACGCCAGAGCTCATCCTTAGCTGTAAGCCATAATGGTCACGGTTATGACAATTCACGGCTTGAACTATCTTGCTTTGCATGTAATATCTAATAATATATCTCATATATTAGTTTCACCTTTTAAGTTGCATTAGTGAAATAAATTAACTTTTTTCACGATGTTCTAATTTTTCGAGTATCATCATCGATTATAATATAAATACTATATTAAACTATTCTATATAGACAATAGATTAATATATATATATATATATATATATATATATATTTATGGTATGGAGCCCTCTGACCGATACGGTTAAGGATGACAAACAAGGTTAACATAAACTCGCTTACTTGAAATGGACCTGAAAGTGTGCCCTGGTCTGACGTACGGTATACCAAAATAAGGGGGCATACCTTAGATAGAAAGTGGGTGATAAATGAAATGAATATGAATGGGGAGAAATGAGTACTCTCATGAGGAGTATGATGCTTGAGAAATGCCCTGAAAAGGGGGATGGGTGGGTGGGTATCGCGCACCGGAACCGACGAGGAGGACAGGCGACCGGGCTGGTTATATATTCCACCGGGCTCCTCCCATAATTTCAGGCCAGCATACTGGCCTTTCTATTTATGGTATGGAGCCCTCTGACCGATACGGTTAAGGATGACAAACAAGGTTAACATAAACTCGCTTACTTGAAATGGACCTGAAAGTGTGCCCTGGTCTGACGTACGGTATACCAAAATAAGGGGGCAAAAACATTCAGGTAGGGGTTGCATTTTATTGATCCAAGTTTGTTACTGGGTGAGCTCGACGAAGGCCTGGGTCATCTCCGCTTACGGATTGGGTATGTAGCGGGCGAAACAGGTGGACCTCCATCTGCCCAACTTCTTGATAATGTGAGTAGGACAGAGGTAAAGGATACCCGGGAGTATCCTGACACGTTCCACCGGGCAGCGTTCAGAGGTTTAGTGAGAAATGGCAGAAGAGGACTAACTCCTGGTTGATCAGCCAAAAAGGGGCCGACAGGCGCGTGAGAATGGCGACCGGGTACCAGCGGTAGTTGGACTTATAGCGGTGTATGTCCGAACCCGGGCCAAGCTGCTGCGTCTTGGAGACTGCTAAGTGTAAGACGAAATGGTCTTCGTATCGGACCAGGTGGTGCTCGTACGGCATGCGTGCTGTGAGGCTACAACAAGTAAACTCGCTTGGCCGTAAGAAGCCGTAGGAGGCCAGGTGTAAGGCTGCTTGTAAATGACACCAATGTGGGGACCGAAAAGGTGAAGTGGCCAGGAAGTCTGACATATTTCTAAACGTCTCCTGTGATAGGCAGTCGTTTGGTGCCGGTCATCGGCTGGCGTTTTCTGGATACCGCGCATGACAGCCCGAACGGCGTGAAAAATAGGAAGGGTACGGTAGGGTCCTGGAGGGACGTGAAAATGTTGTACACCGGTCAGGTATAGCCGGATCGTATTAAAGGGTAACGCCAACTGCGAGTGGCAGTAGGAAATGAAGGCTATGACTTGCTTGACACGGGACGTCTCTGTACTGTGATACGTGATGAAGTTGGTCAAAGGCCCTCCAGGCTGATTGATAGGCCTTGAGGGTATTGCAGGAAAGGGAGTGATCAAATGAGTTGGGTAGCCGCTAGGAGGTGAGGGGCTAATCCAGGGTCAGTCGAGACCAATCCGGGATAGCTGCTGATGTTGGTCCGGCTCCGGGTACCTGAGCGAAAATGAGACAAGGTTAAAAGCGGGAGAGGGCGTCCGCTGCCTGATTGAATTCACCGGGGATAAAGGAAGAATGGATGTTGAACTGAAACAACGACAAGAGCTGGACCGGTCGACGTAGGAAGTACGAACCAATAGAGAGGGCGCCTTGGCGCAGCGAGGAATTGCCAGTAACTGGGGAGGCCAGGGAGCTGCGAGCCAGAGGTGGCCAAAAACAGCCGCAAGCCCGTGGGGGCCGCTGCACCGGTCATCACCTGGGGAGAAAGGGAAGACGCGGAGGGAATGAACAGGGAGACGTCATTCCCAGACGATAGGAATTCCTCCCGCATAGCAAGGACTGCTATTGCCGCGGGGACCCGGCTGAGGACTTGCTCTGGATCCTGTGAGAGGGGCAGTAAGACCAATCGGCGTGACACAAAGGCGCGACCCCTGAGGGATAATGTGCATAGCGACGCTCGACATGCCGTGAAGGGACTGTCGGTGTCTTTTGGATAACTAAACTGGGGAATATGCGAGGGTATTATCTGTCCGTAAAGATGGCAGTTGTAATGGGCGAGCATTGGCCGATGGTTACGGGCTGATGCCTCTGAACGCCTCGTAGTGGGGATCTTGCTGTATGGGCCGTAACAACCGATGGCTCTCCGAGCATTGTAAGGATAAGAAATGTTGAACGCTGGCTAGAAATAGCCTGGGCGTGCTACCGGAAGAAGCCAGTCGCGTGTGTCAAGATGATCCTGGTGCGGACGGAAGTTGAACTCAACTGTCCCAAGGAAGAGACGGACAGACGGGCAACAGTGAGTGGCTTGTAAGAAAAGCCACAGGAGACGGGTGGCCAATTAAGTGCTGCTGAAAATGGCGTGTAGCCAGTTAGCGTACCCCCTGAGAACGTGCTTGCAACAAATGATTGCAAGAAGTTATGCTAAGTTGCGAGCCTTGGCATGACTAAAGGTTGTGTTTGCACGTGTGCTTGCGACAATTGCCCGGGAGTTTGTCACAGGAGATGTATACGTGGTGACTGTGAGCAATCCATGTTACCGCATGTGCACTGCGAAGACTGCGGGAGTTGTGCTTGCATGTATGTTAGGACGCGTGCTTGCGACGGTTGCAAGATGTTACCCAGGATGCGTGCTCGCCATGATTGCAAGATGTTATGCTAGGACGCGTGCCTGCAGCGATTGCAAGGATTTACCGTAGGCTTCATGGGTAGCCAGGCCGGAAAAGACAGAAGTCCCTCCGGTCCAACCACAAATCGAAATAATAAGGTATCACACCACCCGACACCCCAATTCTACGCCCGCAGCTGATCCAGAGGAAGGCAAAAAACCCCAACAGAGCATAGGCCAATTTGCTACGGTAGGGGAAAAAATTCCTTCCTGACCCCTCGAGAGGCAATCGGATTTTCCCTGGATCAACTATGCCTATAAGCATAAGTACCCTGTAATACAACGAACATTTAGGAAGGTATCCAGGCTTTCCCCAGAGCAACCTATTGAGCAGGCAGAAGTGCGTGCCAGCAATGATTGCCATGAGTTGTGCCTGGACATCAGCTTGCAATGATTGCAAGAGGCCTATGCTTGAATGCGTGCTTGCCATGATTGCAAGAGGTCTACGCTCGAATGCGTGCTTGCAATGATCACTAGAGGTGTATGCTCGAACGCGTGCTTGCGACGATTGAAAGAGGTCTATGCTCGAATGCGTGCTTGCAACGATTGCAAGAGGTTTATGCTCGAATGCGTGCTTGCAACGATTGCAAGAGGTTTATGCTCGAATGCGTACTTGCAACGATTGCAAGAGGTTTATGCTCGAATGCGTGCTTGCAACGACCGCAAGAGGTTTATGCTCGAATGCGTGCTTGCCACGACCGCAAGAGGTATATGCTCGAATGTGTGCTGGCAAGGACTGCAAGAGGTCAATGCACGAGCGCGTGCTTGTAATGAGTGCAAGAGGTGTATGCTCGAATGCGTGTTTGTAACGAGTGCAAAAGGTCTAGGCTCGAATGCATGCTTGCAACGACTGCAAGAGGTCTACGCTCGAATGCGTGCTTGCAATGAGTGCGAGAGGTCTACAACGATTGCGATTAGTCTATCTCTGGATGCGTGCTTGCAACGATTGCAAGAAGTCTACGTTAGGATGTGCATTTACGACGATTGCACGAAGTCTACGCTTGAATGTGGAGAAAAACAACGAAACACGCCTAAACGAAGCTGTGTTTTTCCCTACTGAGGCAACTTTATAATGAAATGAGGCCGAGGAGCAAGGCCCCCCTGGTAGGCATCCAAACCTTGAAAAAACGACTGGACCCAAACCGGGGAGCGGCATGTGACAGTGAGATGAGAGAACCTGCCATGACAGAGATCCGGATCGCCATGCCACAACTTGCGACTGAGCACGAAACGGATTCTGGAGCATGTACTGAAATGAGGCCGTTCCTGGGGCACGCCGAGACGAATTTGGTACACCGATGTGACTATTCGTACCGGAACGTGATAGGTGAAATGAAATGAAAACCCATGACAAAGACAAGAATCAGAGGACGAGCCCTTGAACCAAACGGATGAATCCTGTCCTTGGAGCATGTACTGAAATGAGGCCATTCCTGGGGCACGCCGGGATGAACTTGGTACACAGATGTGACTATTCGCACCGGAACGTGATAGGTGAAATGAAATGAAACCCATGACAAAGACAAGAATCAGAAGACGAGCCCTTGAGCCAAACAGATGAATCCTGTCCTTGGAGCATGTACTGAAATGAGGCGTAACAGCTGGGCGCACCGGAACGAATCGGTGCATAAATAAATGCAACAGGATTCGAATCGGAGCGTAATAAGTGACCGAAATGATATGCCATGACAGAGATAAGATTCAACGACTGGACTGATGGTTACAACAAAGAATCCGACTCTGGAGCATGTACTGAAATGAGGCGTAGCAGCTGGGCACACCAGAACAAATCGGTGCATAAAGAATGCGACAGGATTCGAATTGGAGCGTAATAAGTGACAGAAATGATATCCCATGACAGAGACAAGATTCAACGACTGGACTGATGGTAACAACAAAGAATCCGTCTCTGGAGCATGTACTGAAATGAGGCGTAGCAGCTGGGCACACCAGAACGAATCGGTGCATAAAAGAATGCGACAGGATTCGAATTGGAGTGTAATAAGTGACAGAAATGATATCCCATGACAGAGACAGGATTCAACGACTGGACTGTAGGTTACAAAGAATCCGTCTCTGGAGCATGTACCGAAATGAGGCGTAGCAGCTGGGCACACCAAGACGAATCGGTGCATAAAAGAATGCGACAGGATTCGAATTGGAGCGTAATAAGTGACAGAAATGATATGCCATGACAAAGACAAGAATCAGGGATCGTGCGTGAACCTGCGAGTGATTCAGTCTCTGGAGCATGTACAGAAATGAGGCCAAACCCTGGGGGCACTTCAAAGCGAATCGGTGCACCAGAGGTGCAACAGGATTCGCGCCGGAGCGCGGCTAGTGACAGAAATTATTCGAAATGGAAGAAACGACTGGGACTGAAATAATTTGGAATGAGATGGAAGGAAATACATAACATACTGCATGAATGAAGAGATATTCGAATTGAAGCAGACCAAGCGAAACGTGCGGACTGCTTGCCTTGTCGTAACAAGCAGTCGGCTGTGAGTCGAACGATTCGACCGATACTAATAGAAATGCTCGGGCAGTCGAACGGTTTCGAATGCCGTACCTGCGAATGAATCGCCTGACGTGGCGTAATCGAACGTGTCGAAAAGGTGATAACGACTGCATCGAAAGTAGAAAACAGCGACATGCGTACGAGGGCCACAGAAAACATTCGATTTGAAAGCAGCGAGCGGCTCGTGAGTACAGGGAATGTTGAGGGTACATCGAATACATGAATTGAAAAGGGGGTGCCGAAGCCCTACCTGCGACAGCCAGCCCGACGTGCAACGACAAATTCGATGGGTACGGCGACACTCCGACGGCGAAACCGACGGACGCTGCTGAACGAGAAGACGAGTTGTCAAGACGGGGACGAAAAATGCGGGAACTGGCGAACGGGCTCACTGCGTCTGGTCTGAATAGCCGGCGCTTGATACCTGACGTATCGGGTATCGCGCACCGGAACCGACGAGGAGGACAGGCGACCGGGCTGGTTATATATTCCACCGGGCTCCTCCCATAATTTCAGGCCAGCATACTGGCCTTTCTATATATATATATATATATATATATATATATATATATTATAATTATTATATTATAATTTATATATATTATATATCATATTATAATTTATATATCTATTATATATCATATTATATATCATATTATAATTTATATATATATTATATTTTATTATAATTTATATATATATATATATATATATATATATATATATATATTATATTTTATTATAATTTATATATATATATATATATATATATATATATATTATATTTTATTATAATTTATATATATATATATATTATAATTTATATATATATATATATATATATATATATATATATATATATATATATATATATATATATATATATATATATATATATATATAATATATGTATGATGTATATAATATAATAGATTGTTCCATATAGATAAAATATATATTTTTTTATATAATAATATAAAAAAAAAAAAATATATATATATATATATATATATATATATATAATAATTATTATATTATAATTTATATATATATTATATATCATATTATAATTTATATATATATATAATATATGTATGATGTATATATTATAATAGATTGTTCCATATAGATAATATATATATATATTTTTATATAATAAATATAAATAACTAAATATATATATATATATATATATATATATATATATATATATATATATATTTATTTATTTATATTTATTATATAAAAATATATATATATATTATAATTATTATATTATATATCATATTATAATTTATATATCTATTATATATCATATTATATATCATATTATAATTTATATATCTATTATATATCATATTATAATTTATATATCTATTATATATCATATTATATATCATATTATAATATATATATATATATATATATATATATATATATATATATATATATATATATATATATATATATATATATATATATATATATATATATATATATATATATATATAATTCATATTATATTATATATATATATATATATATATATATATATATATATATAATGTATGATGTATATATTATAATAGATTGTTCCATATAGATAAAATATATATATTTTTTTATATAATAAATATAGATAATAATATAATAAATAAACTATTCTATTTAGATTATAAATGATAATATAAATATTGTAATAAATAAACTATTCTACATAAATAATTGGTAAATATGTATTGGAACGACTGTGTAGTCCTAATTTTATTTTAGAGGCAAAAAGTGCTGAGGGTTGCTGTTATTTTTTTGACATTACTGAGAGTAAATTAATCAATTTAGCAAGATCTGCTGCGGCAATGCAGCTTCCGTGCGTGCTGTGCACACTGCTGGGAAGGAGCGTACAAGGCGGTGTAATATTTTGTGCAGATAACAAAGACAAATTTCATAGTCACAGATATAATATTTCAGCAGCCACAGGGATTTAATGTGAATCTGGGATAAATAAATGACATATGTGGTGCAGTCCCCCATAACATAGTTTTATTAACTTTTGATCCTGCCAGGCAATTTGTTATTTTTACACTTCCTGTCAAAGGCTGACAATAGTAGGCCCTTCCTCCCACCCGAATCTCTGCTGACCACATACATCAGGGATATGCAATTAGCAGACCTTCAGCTGTTGCAGAACTATAAGTCCCATGAGGCATAGCAAGACTCTGATAGCCACAAGCACGACACCCAGAGGCAGAGGCATGACGGGACTTGTTTTTCAACAGCTGGATGTCCGCTATTTGCATATCCCTGACATACATGATAGGCCAGAGATTTTAAGTTGAAAGCCAGAGATCTGTTAAACCACAGAAAGAGCCAGCAATTTCAGCCTAAAGCCAGCAAATTCACAGATATTCCTGCCAGTAACAGCATTTATTTGCAGCAGGCTGCCAGCGCTAAACCACCGCCTCACAAATGACAGCAGTGTTGTCACCCTGCCATGCAAGTTCGTTCCACTGGCCGTTGGGTTGCCTATCAGATGGACCTGACAGGCCGCCCATCAGCCAATTGCATTAGCACATGCAGCAGAGTCTGGTTAGTGGAAGGCATACCTTGGAACTCGTCAGCTTTAGGCTGAAGTTGCTGGCTTCAGTCTAAGCTTTGGCCTTAGCCTTTGGGTTGTCTATCGGATAGATCTGACGGACAGCCCATTGGCCAACTGCCGGAGCACATGCAGAAGAGTCCTGTTGCTGGACTTACCTCAGGATTTTCTAGCTTTAGGGCAAAGTTGCTGGATTCCACCTAAGCTTTGGCTTTAGCCATTGGGTTTCATATCCAGTAGACCTGACAGGCAGCTTTAGGCTGAAGTTGCTGACTTCAGCCCATGCTGGGGCCTTAGCCATTGGGTTGCCTGTCTGCTGGACCTGACAGACAGCCCATTGGCCAACTGCAGGAGCACAAGCAGAAGATTCCTGTTGGTGGACCTACCTCATGACTTTCCAGCTTTAGGGCAACATTACTGGATTCCATCTAAGCTTTGGCCTTGGTCATTGCGTTGCATATCCAATAAACCTGACAGACAGCACAGCCTCTTACTGGAAGCCATACCTTTGAATTTGCCAGCTTTAGGCTGGAGTTGCTGTCTTTTTATGTGGTAAACTGGCTCTCCAGCTTGCTAATTAAAATTTTCGACCTGTTGTATTTTTGGTCAGAAGGAAATGAGGGCTGTTCTGGAGTTGGGACAGGGATTCTCTCCTTACTTGTTGCCCAAAGGCATATTTCAGCATTCATTCCCTGTTCCAGCTGCTCCATCACCAAGGAAACCCAGGAATGGGGCGACCAATCGAGAGAGAGCGCAGTAGTCATTCAGTCCAGGGAAGCCAAACGGCACAGAAGACAAGGTGAAGGTAAAATCTGGAGAGAGCAAATGGAGTCTAGAGAGAGGATAGTTTAAGGAGAAGGAGCGCCGATCCAGGTGAGCAAGCGGTGTAATCCGGATGTGCTGGGTGCTAGCCACGGCTCACCACCAAAGACAATAGGAAAGGAAGGAAAGGCTGCACACCAATGAAAATGATCCAACGTGATTTCATTGATCCAACATGAGTCACACACAACAGCCACCAAGACTAAGACATAGACATAGGACCCAGGAGGTCCTATGGCTTAGTCTTGGTTGCTGTAGTGTGTGTATGACCATAAGGTCCTATGTCTTAGGCTTGGTGGCTGTTGTGTGTGTGACCAGGAGGTCCTATGTCTTAGTCTTGGTGGTTGTGTGTGACCAGGAAGTCCTACAGTATTTCTTAGTCTTGGTGGCTGTTGTGTGTGACCAGGAGGTCCTATGTCTTAATCTTGGTGGCTGTTGTGTATGACCAGGAGGTCCTATGTCTTAGTCTTGGTGACTGTTGTGTGTGTGACTAGGAGGTCCTATGTCTTAGTCTTGGTGGCTGTTGTGTGTGACCAGGAGGTCCTATGTCTTAGTCTTGGTGGCTGTTGTGTGTGACCAGGAGGTCCTATGTCTTAGTCTTGGTGGCTGTTGTGTGTGACCAGGAGGTCCTATGTCTTAGTCTTGGTGGCTGTTGTGTGTGACCAGGAGGTCCTATGTCTTAGTTTTGGTGGCTGTTGTGTGTGTGTGTGTGTGTGTGTGTGTGTATGTGTGTGTGTGTGTGTGTGACCAGGAGGTCCTATGTCTTAGTCTTGGTGACTGTTGTGTGTGACCAGGAGGTCCTATGTCTTAGTCTTGGTGGCTGTTGTGTGTGACCAGGAGGTCCTATGTCTTAGTCTTGGTGGCTGTTGTGTGTGTGACCAGGAGGTCCTATGTCTTAGTTTTGGTGGCTGTTGTGTGTGTGTGTGTGTGTGACCAGGTGGTCCTATGTCTTAGTCTTGGTGACTGTTGTGTGTGTGACCAGGAGGTCCTATGTCTTAGTCTTGGTGGTTGTGTGTGACCAGGAAGTCCTACAGTATGTCTTAGTCTTGGTGGCTGTTGTGTGTGACCAGGAGGTCCTATGTCTTAGTCTTGGTGGCTGTTGTGCGTGACCAGGAGGTCCTATGTCTTAGTCTTGGTGGCTGTTGTGTATGACCAGGAGGTCCTATGTCTTAGTCTTGGTGACTGTTGTGTGTGTGACTAGGAGGTCCTATGTCTTAGTCTTGGTGGCTGTTGTGTGTGACCAGGAGGTCCTATGTCTTAGTCTTGGTGGCTGTTGTGTGTGACCAGGAGGTCCTATGTCTTAGTCTTGGTGGCTGTTGTGTGTGACCAGGAGGTCCTATGTCTTAGTCTTGGTGGCTGTTGTGTGTGACCAGGAGGTCCTATGTCTTAGTTTTGGTGGCTGTTGTGTGTGTGTGTGTGTGTGTGTGTGTGTGTGTGTGTGTGTGTGTGTGTGTGTGTGACCAGGAGGTCCTATGTCTTAGTCTTGGTGACTGTTGTGTGTGACCAGGAGGTCCTATGTCTTAGTCTTGGTGGTTGTTGTGTGTGTGACCAGGAGGTCCTATGTCTTAGTTTTGGTGGCTGTTGTGTGTGTGTGTGACCAGGTGGTCCTATGTCTTAGTCTTGGTGACTGTTGTGTGACTAGGAGGTCCTATGTCTTAGTCTTGGTGGCTGTTGTGTGTGACCAGGAGGTCCTATGTCTTAGTCTTGGTGGCTGTTGTGTGTGACCAGGAGGTCCTATGTCTTAGTCTTGGTGGCTGTTGTGTGTGACCAGGAGGTCCTATGTCTTAGTCTTGGTGGCTGTTGTGTGTGACCAGGAGGTCCTATGTCTTAGTTTTGGTGGCTGTTGTGTGTGTGTGTGTGTGTGTGTGTGTGACCAGGAGGTCCTATGTCTTAGTCTTGGTGGTTGTTGTGTGTGTGACCAGGAGGTCCTATGTCTTAGTTTTGGTGGCTGTTGTGTGTGTGTGTGACCAGGTGGTCCTATGTCTTAGTCTTGGTGACTGTTGTGTGTGTGACTAGGAGGTCCTATGTCTTAGTCTTGGTGGCTGTTGTGTGTGACCAGGAGGTCCTATGTCTTAGTCTTGGTGGTTGTTGTGTGTGTGACCAGGAGGTCCTATGTCTTAGTTTTGGTGGCTGTTGTGTGTGTGTGTGACCAGGTGGTCCTATGTCTTAGTCTTGGTGACTGTTGTGTGTGTGACTAGGAGGTCCTATGTCTTAGTCTTGGTGGCTGTTGTGTGTGACCAGGAGGTCCTATGTCTTAGTCTTGGTGGCTGTTGTGTGTGACCAGGAGGTCCTATGTCTTAGTCTTGGTGGCTGTTGTGTGTGACCAGGAGGTCCTATGTCTTAGTTTTGGTGGCTGTTGTGTGTGTGTGTGTGTGTGTGTGTGTGACCAGGAGGTATTATGTCTTAGTCTTGGTGACTGTTGTGTGTGACCAGGAGGTCCTATGTCTTAGTCTTGGTGGCTGTTGTGTGTGTGACCAGGAGGTCCTATGTCTTAGTCTTGGTGGCTGTTGTGTGTGTGACCAGGAGGTCCTATGTCTTAGTCTTGATGACTGTTGTGTGTGTGACCAGGAGGTCCTATGTCTTAGTCTTGGTGGCTGTTGTGTGTGGCTCATGTTGGATTAATAAAATCATGTTGGATCGTCTTCGTTGGTGTGCAGCCTTTCCTTCCTTTCCTCAAGAGAGAGGACGCCAATGGAGACCCCCCAGGGTCAGCTGAGTGATCAAGAGAGCTTGGGGTACACACAGACTGCAGGAAACAATCAGTAAGGAGTGATTAAATACAATGTAAGCGCAGTCAAGGAGGGAGCTGGAAGAACAACAGAGAATGAGAGGTGAATGCTTGACGTCATCTTAATGCCCTTCTTCATCATTCTTATCCTCTGTGTACTCAACTCTCAAACAGGATCAGAGGAAATTGTCACTGGGAGTGTCTGTTTGTTTCCATGAGCTGGGTGTCTATCTCTATATGGATTGGGTCCACCAATTGTAAGCAACCAATTCCACTTCCCTACCCTAACCATCTCAACCCTCCCAGCACAATTACACTCCCCTTTCTCCTCAGAAATATCAGGCTTAACCACTTCCAAACGTTTTCCCCCCAGGTATGCAGGCATGAACTCCATGTGAGAAACAGATTTTCTTAAAGAGGAGCTGCACAAAAAAAAAAAATATTAAAAGCCAGCAGCTATTAATATTGCAGCTGCTGACTTTTAATAATATCACACTTACCTGTCCCAGGTTCCAGCGATGTCGGCGGCAGATGACGAGCGATCGCTCGTCTCGCTGCAGCCACCGCCGCCATCCTCTGTCAGGGAATCGGGAAGTGAAGCAAGAGGGCTTCACTGCCCGGTTCCCTACTGCGCATGCGCGAGTCGCGCTGCGCTGGTTCCCAGCTGTGTCTCTGGGAACTGTGTGTTTCCCAGAACACAATGGGGGGGGGGGGCGGAGCCATGCGGCGGTGGGCGGAGCCATGCAACGGTCTGGCCGGAAGTGGGTGCAGTTACCTGGATTATCCAGGTAACTGCACCCCCCTCCCCTCCGAAAGGTGCCGATTGTGGCACCGGAGGGGGGGAGGGATAATACTAGCGGAACTTCCCCTTTAGGGTGAAGAACCGCTTTAAAGTGGTTGTAAACCCTTATAAAACACTTTGACCTACAGGTAAGCCTAGATTAAGGCTTACCTGTAGGTCCAAGAAATATCTCCTAAACCTATATGGTTTAGGAGATATTTGCCCGAAAACAGGCACCGCTGTCTACGGCGCATGCGCCGTAGACAGCGGCGCGCAGGCGCACTGAGCGCGGCATTCTCAGAGACGGAGCTGCCGCGCGTGTCGGCTCCCGTGCGCATGCGCGGGAGTGACGTCATTGCGGCTTCGCCGAATGACAGCGGCGGAGCTGCGAGACCCCACCGAGAAGATGGATGTGCTGGACTACAAAGGACAGCGGCGACTTCGCTGGCTCCTGTGTCAGGTAAGTGACACATAATGGGCTACTATGCGATGCATAGTAGTCCATTATGCTTTACCTTTGCAGGGAATCAAAGAGGAAGTAAACTCATCAGGGTTTACTTCCTCTTTAACCCCTTCCTGTCTGCTCTAGCATCCCTTTAAAGAGACTGAATGCTTCGGGGGGTGGCGATAAGGATTAGCGATCATGTGACAACTGTGATTGGCTGTCACTTTGGTCACATGATCAGGAGCTAGTCCCGCAGGCTAGTAAGTTCGGACCAAGAGCCGTCTTGACATCTTGGTCTTTGTGTTTTGGGCGTGTGCAGTGAGTGCGCTTTCAGCACAGAAACATTGACTGTTCAGTACCACATATGTTTGGCACGTGGACGTTAAAGTCCACATGTGTGTTACATGGGCGGCAACAGGTTAAGAAAACGGTATGTCCTGAAAAGTACATTTTGGATTTACGTACCCTTACCTGGCCCTGCACTATGGGACCCCAGTATCTGCAATGGTGGAGAGGACATACAGTGCCTTGTAAAAGTATTCACCCCCCTTGGCTTTTTACCTATTGTGTTACATTACAGCCTTTAGTTCAATGTTTTTTTTTTTTTTTTATCTGAATGATATGTAATGGATCAGAACACAATAGTCTAAGTTGGTGAAGTAAAATTAGAAAAATATATACATAAAACTATTTCTAAGAAATAAAAAAAACTGATAATTGGCAAGTGCGTATGTATTCACCCCCCTTTGATATGAAGCCCATAAAAAGCAACCAATTACCTTCAGAAGTCACATAATTAGTGAAATGATGTCCACCTGTGTGCAATCTACTGTAAGATCTCTTCCAGCCTAGTCATGTGACATGCAAGTAATTGTACAAAATCAGTTTGTTTCCTTTGATAAATTCATCCTCTGGATGCACTGCGGGTTACACTTCATTCTGAACTGAGATTAAAGAGCTGTCAGTGCCACTGAGATATTGTCTGAGATTTCTTTTCCTAAGCCTCGCACACACGATCGGACTTGGCGATGGGAAATGTGTGATGACAAGGCTGTTGGCGGAAAATCCGATTGTGTGTACACTCCGTCGGACAATTATTGTCGGATTTTCCACGGACAAATGTTGGATGGCAGGTTTTAACATTTTCCGCGGACAAATGTCTGTTGTCGGATTTTCCGAGCGTGTGTACACAAGTCCGTCGGACAAAAGTCCAAAGTACAAACCCACATGCTTGGAAGCAAGGGCGAACCGGAAGCGGTCGGGCTTGTAAACTGGCGTTCGTAATGGAGAATTAACATTCGTGGTGCGGCAAATTATGAAATCTGGAAATGCAGCACACAATTCTCTTCTTCTTTAATGGGATAATAATGAAGCTGCTTTGCTGGTGATACTGATGGAGTTATTGCAAACAAATTTTCAAAGGCTTTTTTTTTCTAGTAATATCAAGAATAATATTATGCTTTTTTTTGCTTTTTTTTTTGGTGCAAGTTACTACCACAACACCATTATCCTGTAGTTTTTAAGATGAAAGATACAACTATGTTGGTGTCCCTTGTAAATGTTACATTGTATTTTTTTAAATGTAACTGCTACTCCCAAACTGTCACTTGAAGTAAAACACATAGCCAAGTATTATTCTACACAATTTTTTTATTGTGCATTAAAAAAAGAAAACAAATAAAATTAGACATGCTATCTGCCAATAGAGCTTAACCAAAAAGTACATTCTATGTATCCAAAAATATAGAAAATATAACAAATCAAATCATTATTATTCAACCAAAAAAAGTCATGCATTTGTCCGGCTTCTTATTATAGGGGGTCACCAGTGCCAAGAGTTGGTGAAAGCAGGGGTCCGTCATCCGAAGATAATTCCGAAAAACATCCGGATTATTCTCCTGGAGCTCCCACAGCAAAGGCATATGACATAACTGGTCACGATTAATAAAGCAACCACTTTTTGGTCCAAGAAATCCTCCTCCTCCTGTTCCTGGACTGGACTTGGGTCAAAGCAATAACTCCAAGGCCAATAATAAATAACACGTTATCTCCTCCGATTCCGCAACATGTCTGCTTGACGAACGGCCGTTCAGAAACGACCTGAAAAGCACAAACTGAAAACTGCAAAATTAAAAGTGCGAAGGAGCCCAAAGGGTGGCGCTAGAGAGCTGAAAAACCACGTAGTACGTCACTAGGTCCGTGTTTGTTGGCCGACAATTCCTTGCTGTTTCTATGCAAGACAAAATCCAGGCACACGCCTTTGGACAAAAGTCTGAGGTTTTGTCTGCGGAAAATACAATACATATTCTGTATCTACATATTTTTTATTTTTTTTTAACTCACTTTGCTGTTGCAATACTGAATGACCATATAACATCTTCCCTCACAGACAACAGGGTCATTAATATATTTAACTGCTTGGAGTATTTACATCAGCCAAACAGACCATTTTTTTTTCTATTTTTTGAACCAATAAAATGCACAGAAGAGAGCAGGAAGGACTCTAAAGAAATTAAGTTAATGACTGCAGAGGATCCACAAAACGAAAAGACAGCAATGTTATCATTCGTGCCATATGAGGTTTGTACAAAGGTTTACCAACCCAATATACGGTGCCTTGAAAAAGTATTCATACCCCTTGAAGTTTTCCACATTTTGTCATGTTACAACCAAAAACATAAATGTATTTTATTGGGATTTTATGTGATAGACCAACACAAAGTGGCTCATAATTGTGAAGTGGAAGGAAAATGATAAATGGTTTTCAATATTTTTTTACAAATAAATATGTGAAAAGTGTGGGCGGTACATTTGTATGGCGCCCCCCAGAGTCAATACTTTGTAGAACCGCCTTTCGCTTCAATTACAGCTGCAAGTCTCCTTGGGGATGTCTCTACCAGCTTTGCACATCTAGTGAGGGACATTTTTGCCCATTCTTCTTTGTAAAATATCTTAAGCTCTGTCAGATTGGATGGAGAGCGTCTGTGAACAGCAATTTTCACATCTTGACACAGATTCTTAATTGGATTTAGGTCTGGACTGTGACTGGACCATTCTAACACATGAATATGCTTTGATGTAAACCATTCCATTGTAGCTCTGGCTGTATGTTTCGGGTCGTTGTCCTGCTGGAAGGTGAACCTCCGCCCCGGTCTCAAGTCTTTTGCAGACTGTAACAGGTTTTCTTCTAAGATTGCCCTAAATTTTGCTCCATCCATCTTCCCATCAACTCTGACCAGCTTCCCTGTCCCTGCTGAAGAAAATCATCCCCACAACATGATGGTGCCACCACCATGTTTCACGGTGGGGATGGTGTGTTCAGGGTGATGTTCAGTTTTAGTTGTCCGTCACACATAGCATTTTTCTTTTAGGCCAAAAATGTCAAATGTTGGTCTCATCTGACCAGAGCACCTTCTTCCACATATTTGCTGTGTCCTCCACATGGCTTCTTGCAAACTGCAAACGGGACTTCTTATGGTTTTCAACAATGTCTTTCTTCTTGTCACTCATTCATAAAGGGCAGATTTGTGGAGAGACGACTAATAGTTGTCCTGTGGACAGATTCTCCCACCTGAGCTGTGGATCTCTGCAGCTCCTCCAGAGTTACCATGGACCTCTTGGCTCTTCACTGATGAATGCTCTCTTTGCCCGGCCGGTCAGTTTAGGTGGACGGCCATGTCTTGGTAGGTTTGCAGTTGTGCCATACTCTTTCCATTTTGAGATGATGGATTGAAGAGTGCTCCGTGAGATCTTCAAGATGTTTAAAGTTTGGGATTTTTTTATAACCTAACCCTGCTTTAAACTTCTCCACAACTTTATCCCTGACCTATCTGACCTGACCTGTGTTCCTTGGCCTTCATGATGCTGTTCGTTCACTAAGGTTCTCTAACAAACCTCTGAGAACTTTACAGAACAGCTGTATTTATACTGAGTTTAAATTACACACAGGTGGACTCTACTAATTAGGTGACTTCTGAAGGCAATTGGTTCCACTTAGATTTTAGTTAGGGATATCAGAGTAAAAGGGGGGGGGGGGTAAAATTTATCATTTTCTTTCAATTTCACAATTATGTGCCACTTTGTGTTGGTCTATCACATAAAATTTTGGTTGTAACATGAAAAAATGTGGAAAGTTTCAAGGGGTATGAATACTTTTTCAAGGCACTGTATTTGGTGGACCAAAGTAAAATCTTTCTTACAGCAAAACACTTTGTACAAAAAAAAACTGCAACTAAACACAACTCTGCTGGATGTATAACAAAATATTACTAATGTGCAAAAACACATAGAGAAAATGTAAAAAACGAAAGTATTAGCATATATGCAAAAATATGGGATACATCTTTATTCCAATTAATGGTACTGAAGATATTATAAGACATTTGTGCTCTTCCAATTACAATAACAGTTTGGTGAAGACCCTTTTCTATTCCACCAAGACCGTACCCCTGTGTACAAAGCCAACTCCATGAAGACATGGTTTGTTGGGTTTGGTTTGGCCATAGTTTGATGAGCTTGATGTGGAGGACCTTAAGTGGTCTGCACAAATCCAGACCCATAGAGACATGGATTAATGAGTTTGGTGTGGAGGACCTCAGATGACCTGCCCAAAGCCTGCTAGGTAAAGACGTGGTTTGATGAGTTTGGTTTTGAGCAATTCATGTGGTCTTCCCAAAGCCATCTCCAAAAAGACATGGATTAATGAGTTTGGTCTTGAGGAATTCAGGTGGTCTGTCCAAAGCCATCTCCACAAAGCCATGGATTGATGCATTTTGGTGTGGAGGAACTCGAGTGGCTTCCACAGAGTTCTGACCTCAATCCTACTGAACACATTTGTAATGGATTGGAACACCGATTGTGAGCCAGGTCTTCTCCTTCAACATTAGTAGCCAACTTCACACATGATCTTTTGGCTAAATCGTCAAAAACTCCCACAGACACACTCAAATGTCTTGTGGAATGTGTATAATGCATGACTTATGCCGCGTACACACGATCAGACTATCCGGCGAACTTAGTCTGGCGGACAAACCGCCGGACTTTCCGAATGAGCGGACCTACCCACACATGACCGGACTTTTCCGGCGGACTATGGCGGGAGTCTGCCGTACTTTTGAAATGAACGGACTTGCCCACACATGGAGGAAAGTCCGTTCATTTTGAACGCGGCTCCAGGCAGCCGGGACTAGCGAAGGAATTCAATGTCACCGCCTTCGGCAGCGAGATTGACATGCCGCTGGCCCCCTCACCTGGTATGGACTTAAAGGGGAAGCCCTACGCCAAAAAAACGGCGCGGGGGTCCCCCCAAAGGTCCATGTCAGACCCTTATCCAAGCACGCTAACTTGCCAGTCAGAAAAGGGGGTGGGGACGAGCGAGCGCCCTCCCCTCCTAAGCCATACCAGGCGGCGTGCCCTTAACATGGGGGGGTGACCCCAAAGCACCTTGTCCCCATGTTGATGAGGACAAGGGCCTCTTTCCAACAACCCTGGCCGTTGGTTGTCGGGGTCTGCGGGTGGGGGGCTTATCAGAATCCGGGAGCCCCAGATACCGGCCCTCCACTCTATGTGAATGAAATGGGGTACAGAGTCCAACTAAAGGGCAAGTCTATCAATCTGCACAGAGGAATATAGAAAACTACTTTTAGGCTTAATTTTAGGGCTGGAGTGTTGGAGAAAGATGGGAGAAAGATGCAACACAAGGAGACCATCAGTTCATGTGCTGACAAAAAGCATGGCAACAGGAGGAGCGAGCAGAGTGCCAGAAAGATGAGCTCATCACTGTGCTGCTTATCCTTTCACTGTCCAGTCACAATTTGGGGGCTCGTCCGGGATGACCTAGGCTCAGAAGAAGTGGGCTAAATGATGTTGGCCATCAAACTGAGGACATAGACATAGAAGAAAAAAAAAAGTACTGCAGGGAACACCTCTGGATTGAAGGTGAGTAACTGAGCGACTGCAGTAACGTACAGACTGCCACTAGAGAGCGAAACTACCAGTCTGCACACGGAAATAAAAGAAAACGACTTTTAGGTGATCAATCCCGAAAATATGTACTCGCCGCAAATGTTTCCTTTAAATAATCAATTCTTTGAAGTACAAAGAACATAAAATAATACTCAGAGCCAGCACTCAGGTACAAGGCTGTGGATTATCTCCAATGATAACAAAGCTTTTTACCGTACTTCCATAGTGCCAGACATGAAAACAGTGTGACCTTTCCGATGTTGTCTATTGTTCCTGCAACACAACATGCTGATTTCAGCGTTGACCCCACACACCCAACACGGGGCAACAGTTGTCCTTGAAACCAATCCACAATAAAAACACTTTTCATGGAAATAATGTGATTTTCAAAGAGGAATAAAGTGTGCCGAATAAAGAAGGATTTATCCTTGGTCTCTGCAGTTGGAGATGTGACTTGTTTGGCTTTTATTTAATGGGGGTCCTGTGTTGAACAAAGATTACTAAGTCGCTGTGTTTTGTGGTGGCCCCCAGTCCATTGTGCATTGATGATAATGACCTTGGAGAATGGAGCGATGTGAACAAACAGGAGCGATGTGATAATCCTGCGGAATCTCCAGATAAACCACTTAACACAAAGAGAACACATACGGGAGAAGTGTTTAACTAAAGAAAATGTCTGTAAAGCTATGTACAGTACATATCCTTGAAATATTCATCTCAGAAAAATAGAAGGATAGATAGATGCATTATAGTGTCAAAAGTATTGGGACACCTGCCTTTACACTCACATGAACTTTAATGGCATCCCAGTCTTAGTCCGTAGGGTTCAATATTGAGTTGGCCCACCCTTTGCAGCTATAACAGCTATAACTCTTCTGGGAAGGCCGTCCACAAGGTTTAGGAGTGTGTCTATGGGATTGTTTGGTCATTCTTCCAGAAGAGCATTTGTGAGGTCAGGCACTGATGTTGGACATGAAGGCCTGGCTCGCAGTCTCCACTCTAATTCATCCCAAAGGTGTTCTATGGGGTTGAGGCCAGTCAAGTTCCTCCACCCCAAACTCGCTCATCCATATCTTTATGGACCTTGCTTTGTGCACTGGTGCGCAGTCATGTTGGAACGGGAAGGGGCCATCCCCAAACTGTTCCCACAAAGTTGGGAGGATGAAATTGTCCAAAATGTCTTGATATGCTGACGCCATATACTGTGTACACACGACCGGACTTTCTGGCAGAAAGGATCCGACTGAATCATTTCATCGGATATTCCAGTTGTGTGTGGGCTTCAGCTGACTTTTTTGTTTTCAAAAAGTCTGACGGACCTAGAAATACAACATGTTTTAAGTCTTTCCAACGGAATCAATTCCTATTGGGAAAATCGTTTGTCTGTATGCTGGTCCTACGGACCAAATACGACGCAAGGGCAGCTATTGGCTACTGGCTATTGAACTTCCTTTTCTAGTCCCGTCGTACGTCATCACGCTCGAAACAAACTGATTAATTCTAGTTAATTCTGATGGAAAGTCCGGTCGTGTGTACGTGGCATTAAGAGATCCCCTCACTAGAACTAAGGGGCCAAGCCCAACCCCTGAAAAACAACCAAACACCATAATCCCCCCTCCACCAAATGTTTTTGAGCAGTGCACAAAGCAAGGTCCATAAAGACATGGATGAGTGAGTTTGGGGTGGAGGAATTTGACTGTCCTGACCTCAACCTGATAGAACGTGGATGAATTAGAGGTGACACTGCGAGCCAGGCCTTCACCCCCAACATCAGTGCCTGACCTCACAAATGTGCTTCTGGAAGAATGGTCAAACATTCCCATAGACACACTCCTAAACCTTGTGGATGGCCTTCCCAGAAGAGTTGAAGCTGTTATAGCTGCAAAGGGTGGGCCAACTCAATATTGAACCCTACGGACTAAGACAAGGATGCCATTAAAGTTCTTGTGTGTGTAAAGGTAGGTGTCCCAATACTTTTGGTAATATTGTGTCGCTAGATAGATAGACAGTCACAGATGATTCCAGTGCTGCCAATGTGAACACTCTGAATTCAAATGCCTTTAGTGCCTTCAGCACAAGGAAAATCATCACCGGAATTTAAAGTGGAACTGCACTGTATCTGAGCACCACAAACCAAAAACACTATTTAATTCATTTTTAATACTCAAAGCAAACTCACCCATCCACCCAGGTCTCTATGCTTTATTTTGCAAAGAAATCACTTAGAAAAATGCCCCCCCCCCCCCCCAGCATTTTTACCCGTGGCTGTCAGGGAATGCCTATCAGATGTAAAAAAAAAAAATTAAAACGTGAAAAAAAAAATTAAAACGTGAAAAAAAAAATTAAAACGTGAAAAAAAAAATTCTTAATTTTCCAAATAATTGTGACAAAAAAAAATGACAACTTCAAAAAAGTTGCCATGCATCTTACTAAATACTTTGGACTGTCACTTCCCTAAAAGGGGTAATTTGGGGGATATCTGTACTGTCCTGGCTTTCTCGGGCCTCAAGAAATGAGATCGGCCGTCAGTACATCAGATGTGATCGATTTTCAGATATATCCCATAGTTGGTGGACTCTCTAACTTTCCTACAGACTAAATAATAGACAATGATTTGGGTTATTTTCACCAAAGAAATGTAGCAGCATACATTTTGACCTTAAATTTACGAAGAAAGGTTATTTATTTGCAAAATTTTATAACAGAGACAAAGAAAAACACGTTTTTTTTTCAAAATTTTCTTTATTTAAAAAAATACAATGGTGATTAAACAGCAACAAAATAAATCTCTAATCGTGTGAAAAAAATTATAAATGACCAGTGCCCTGATTATCAGTGCAGCCCCAACAGTGCCCACCAGTGATGTCAGTCTGTGCCCATCAGTGACACCAATCTGCGCCTATCAGTGAGGCTATTCTGTGCAGTGATGCAAGTCCGTGTTGCCTTTCAGTGCTCATCAGTGCCTCTCATCAGTGCCCATCATTGCTGCCTATCCGTGCCACCTATCATTGCCCATAAGTTCTGCCTATCAGTACCCATCAGTGCCACCTTTCAGTGCTGCATATCGGTGCTACCTATCATTGCCCATCAGTGCTGTATATTAGTGCCTTCTCATCAGTGCCCATCAGTGCCTCCCATCAGTGCTGCCCATCATGCCCATCATTGCCACCTATCCGTGCCACCTATCTTTACCCATAAGTTCCACCTATCATTGCCCATCAGTGCTGCATATCGGTGCCGTCTATCATTGCCCATTAGTGCTGCATATTAGCGCCTCCTCATCAGTGCCCTTTAGTGCTACCTCATCAGTGCCCATTAGTGCCTCCCATCAGTGCTTGCCCATCATTGCCGCCTATCCTTGCCACCTATCATTTCCCATAAGTTCTGCCTATCAGTGCCCATCAGTGCTGCATATTGGTGCCACCAATCATTGCCAATCAGTGCTTTATATTAGTGTCTCCTCTTCAGTGCTGCCTCATCAGTGCCCCTTAGTGCCTCCCATCATTGCCACCTATACGTGCCACCTATCATTGCCCATAAGTTTCGCCTATCAGTGCCACCTATCAGTGCCCATCAGTGCTTCATATCAGTGCCGCCTATCATTGCCCATCAGTGCTGCATATTGGTGCCGCCAATCAGTGCTGCATATTTGTGCCTCCTCTTCAGTGCTGCCTCATCAGTGCCCATTAGTGCCTCCCATCAGTGCCCATCATTGCTGCCTATATGTGCCACTTATCATTGCCCATAAGTTCTGCCTATCAGTGCCCATCAGTGCTGCATATCTGTGCTGCCTTCCATCGCCCAAATCGTCCCTTCCGCTCCTCCGACAACCTCCTGCTTTCTAGCTCCCTTGTTACCTCCTCCCATGCTCGCCTTCAAGACTTCTCCAGAGCCTCTCCCATCCTCTGGAACTCCCTGCCCCAGTCTGTCCACTCAGCCCCTACCCTGTCCACCTTTAAGAGTTCCCTGAAAACTCATTTATTCAGGGAAGCCTATCCCACACCCACCTAACTGTCCCCGAGCCACCCCCCATCAAATCATTCTCTGCAGCTATTAACTTTTATACCACCACCCCCTCCCTTTAGAATGTAAGCTCTATGAGCCGGCCCCTCCTGTACCTATTGTATTGTAATTGTGTTGTCTCCCCTATAGATTGTAAAGCGCTGCGTAAACTCTTGGCGCTATATAAATCGTTAATAATAATAATAATTGCCCATCAGTGCTGCATATTAGTGCCTCCTCACCAGTGTCGCCTCATCAGCGCACATCAGTGCAGGAGAAAAAATTACTTATTTACAACATTTTCTGATAGAACTTTTTTTTTTTTCCAATTTTTCTGTCTTTTTTCATTATTTTTGCAAAAAATAAAAAACCCAGCAGTGATTATATACCACCAAAAGAAATCTTATATATAATAATATATTGTAGTAATAATATATCATATTTGTGTGGAAAAAAATATAAAAAAACTAATTTGGGTACAGCGTTGTATGACCGCGAAATTGCCGTTCAAAGTGTGACAGCGCTGAAAAGCTGGAAATTGTCCTGGGCAGGAAGGGGGTGAAAGTGTCCGGTAGGGAAGCGGTTAAGGAATGAATGGAATTCAGCCTGGAGAGATGGCGGAGCAAGGGGGACCGTTCCAGAACCCGGCGGGGACACCCCGACCTCTATTTCTGCATTTGTCACATTGAGGAAATAAGGACAAGATGGAGAGCAAAGACATAAATGAAAGCCACTCGGCAGGAAGGACTTGTCCTGGGAGGCGGTTTGAATAAAACGATTTATTCTTTTCATTGTACATCATTATATGTGAGAGGCTGGAGTCTTCAGAGGAGAGGAGAGGGGAGGAGAGGAGAGGAGGATGTGTAATCACTTCCAGTCCGGTCATGTGACCTGGGAGTAATTGTACAAAATCAATGTTACGCCTTTGATGAACTCGTCCTCTGGATGCACTGCAGGTCGCACTTCATTCTAAAGGAGATAAAAGAGCTGCCAGGGCAATGGAGACCTTGCTTGGTTATTTCTGTGTCCAGGGTTAGACACCTACTCAGAGCCCATAGAAATGTTTCAGATTATTACCTAGATTATTATTATTTTTCCATATGGAAACGTGTATGAGAATGGAAAGCAAGGTGGTCAATGTTTTCATTTTTTTTTTTTTTTCAGGCAAAGCTTTTTGAGCAGAATTATGTCTTAAGTCTGGGCTCCAGACTTTCCAAAGGACCAGCTTACTGTCCTTCAGATTCTAGGGGGGCAGGATTGTGGCCAGTGGGGGTAGAAAAAGTCTCGCCATTGGTTGGAGTAAATAATGCCTCAGACTTGGTGGTTCAGGGGAGGTAAATCAATTACATAGTACCTATAGTCAGTAGTAGGAGGGATAGTGCCCCATTATTGGTGTCAGTAGTAGGAATAGTGCCCCATTATTGGCATTAGTTACAGGAATGGTGCCCTATCATTGGTGTCAGTGGGAGGAATAGTGCCCAATTATTGGCATCAGCAGAATGGCGCCCCATCATTGGTGTCAGTGGGAGGAATAGTGCTCCATCATTGATATCAGTACAAGAAATAGCGCCCCGTCATTGGTATCAGTGGGAGGAATCGTGCCTCATCATTGGCTGTCCCAAGCAATAGGAATATTGCCCCTGCCAGCTTACTGTGGGGGTAGAAAAAGTCTCGCCATTGGTGGGAGTAAATAATGCCTCAGACTTGGTGGTTTAGGGGAGGTAAATCAATTACATAGTACCTATGGTCAGTAGGATTAGGAATAGTGTCCTGCTACTGGCATTAGTTAGAGGAATGGCACCCCATCATTGGTGTCAGTAGTAGGAATAGTGCCCCATTATTGGCATTAGTTACAGGAATGGCGCCCTATCATTGGTGTCAGTGGGAGGAATAATGTCCCATCATTGGCTGTCCCAAGCAATAGGAATATTGCCCCTGCCAGCTTACTGTCCTTCAGATTTGAGGGGGGCAGGATTGTGGCCAGTGGGGGTAGAAAAAGTCTCGCCATTGGTGGGAGTAAATAATGCCTCAGACTTGGTGGTCAGGGGAGGTAAATCAATTACATAGTACCTATGGTCAGTAGGATTAGGAATAGTGTCCTGCTACTGGCATTAGTTAGAGGAATGGCACCCCATCATTGGTGTCAGTAGTAGGAATAGTGCCCCATTATTGGCATTAGTTACAGGAATGGCGTCCTATCATTGGTGTCAGTGGGAGGAATAGTGCCCCACCCATCATTGAGCACAGGTGTGTCAGGTGGAAGGTGTCTGAAGCTCCTCCAGGTGATCGGTGTGAGAGGGGAGTGGTGAGGAAATCTCTCCCAGCTCTCCTGGCCCCTTTCTGGGGAAGCCATGGAGGCCAGCAGGGCCTCTCCTGCTGGAGGTTCTCAGCCATCTCCTGGGCCGTCGGGTGACATGCCTTCTGGTGGACAAGCGGATCTCTCTGCCCCTGGAGAGGACGAAGGCTCGCAAGCCATTCGGGAGCGAGTGGTGGCCGGGATAAAGGTCCTGAATCGGGAGAGGGATAAGCTGTACAAGCTGTGTGCGGAGCTGAAGCGCCTGAGAAGGCAGCGTGAGGGCTTACACAGCCAGAAGAGAGGATCCATGGATCCGGAGATCCAATTGGCCAAAGTCCGTGTGGACCACCAGGAGACCATCGTGGCCATGATGGAAGGTAGAGAGGGGCCCTTCAAGGAAAAGTTTGGAAACGACAGGAGGTTTGGAAGGGTGACAAAGATGGAGGTGGAGGAGGAGGAGACCCCCATTTCCGCCCCCCTGCCCCCCCAGGGAGAGGTAAGCAGCCCCATGCCTTCCCAGGACTCAGGAGGCATGCTGAGGGCCATCCAGGTAATGGAGTCTCCTATGCGGGGGGATCGGTTGGTTTTCAATGAGGAGGACATTACAGATAATGTTCCTGATAATATAAAGCCAGTGAAGCCCCATGTTGTGGACAAGACTGTGTTTGTGCCTTTCTCTGATAATGACAATGTGCCTGATAACAGTCAGACTGCTAATGTTGTGTGCAGCCCTGTTGTGCCGGATGATGATGTTGCAAGGCAGCAAAACTTACATTTAAAAAGTGTAATTTCTGTGGATGAACTACAGGTGTCAGCAGAGCCCATTAACCCTTCTTTGGCAGAGTCCAAAGCTGTTTGCCCCACTGCTGCTGAGGACTCTACAGCGCAGCATCAGGAAACAGCTGGTACTGCAGCAGAAACTATGACCATTCCTGATGGGAACATTTCTGTGACTGATAACAATCACCCCAGCACCAGTGTGATGGACAATCGTCCTGCTGCGGATTCTGCTAATCCAGTTCAGACAGTTGATGATGCTAATAATTTAAAGACCAATGTGACTTCAGTGTGGGGCCTTGGCCCTGATAAACCCACGTTTGCTCAGGTGGTACGCTCTGCTCCTGGTAGCTCCGCTCCCAAGCGGGGTTTTCCCCTACAGGCTACCACTTTGGGCACCCCGGGATCTGGTCTTGGGTCTCTGGCTTCTGCTGGGGGTCCCAGACGTAATGTTGTGATTCTGAAGTGGGAAGGTGGTGCAGTCCCTCCAGCGCGGCGTGCGGTGGTGGATCTCATTTTAGAAATGGGTTTTGGGGCAAATGACTTGTATGCCTTTATACATGTGTCTGGGACAAGGGATTATACAGTTAGCTTCACCAGGCCAGAGGGTCTGGACCTGTTCTGGGAGCGATATGAGGCTCGGTGCAGGTCAAGACCTGAATGGGAAGGTCTGGCCCCAGTTGCAATCTCTCAGAGGTCAACAGTTAAAAAAATAACCATCATTCTGACCAATGAGAGTGTCCCCACTCGGGATTTAGAGGTTTGGTTGCGGAACTATGGGGAGGTTTTGATTAAGCCCAGCAAAATCCTTGATGAGCGTAACATCTGGACTGGGGGTTGGTCAGTAACAGTCAGGTTGGCCAGGGATGGGAATGTTGTCCGTCACCTGCCCTCCTCAGCTTTTATAGGGAGGGATAGGATGCCTATTTTCTACCCTGGTCAGCCGAAGCTGTGTCACCGCTGTGGAGAAAAGGGGCATTTGAGCTCCTCCTGTTCAGCCCTAATATGTTCAGTGTGTCGGGGTCAGGGTCACAAGGCCAAGGACTGCACCGATATGATCAGGTGCAACCTGTGCCTGCGCCTTGGCCATCCCTACAGCAAATGTCCTGAAGCCTGGCACAATATGGAGAAGGAGGTAATGGATGATTTGTCGAGGCTGGACGGGATGGAGGGTGAGGCCCCTGGTGTACCATCCTCCTCTGCGGTGACGGACTCCCCTGGTCCTGCTCAGGATCCCTCTCCAGTTCCTGTGCCCACCCCTCCTGTGTCTGTAAGTATTCCTTCTGTATCTGTCTCTGTGCCCCCCCAGCCTACTGTATCCTCTCCTCTTGTGTCAGAACCTTCCAAGTCTGTGCCCCCCCAGGTCAGTTACCCCCCCTCTAAATCTGTCTCAAAGGGAACACCACCCCCACCAGGAGTGGTAGCAGGTACTAAAAAGGTCGCTTCTTCCTCTGTAAAGGAGTCTTCCGTGAAGACTCCAAAGAAAATAACAAGAGATGATGGCATCTCTGAAGCTGACCTGCGTTACCTGGAGGAGAGAAGGAAGGTTGGGAAGCGGAAGCAGGTGGTGAGGACGGAACGGGCTCCAGTGCCTGTCTCCAACCATCGTAGGTCCTCTGGGTGGTATATTTCTTCATCTGGAGCTTCTTGGGAACGAAGTTCCGATTCTGAAATGGAGTTTGAGGCGGCCTCAAGAAAGAGAGAGGCTTCTGGTGATGAGCAGCAGAGGGGAGCTAAGAAGCAATCCACCCAATAACCCAGATGGCGGTTCCCCCTCCGTTAAAAGCGGTGACAATAAATGTCGCCAGCATTAAGTCAGTAAGAGCTCGTTCCATGGCCTTCTTTTTGTTCAGCCAATTAGATGCTGAAATTTTATTTTTGCAAGAGACTAGGCTCACCTCCTTGGCAGATATTCATATGGCCAAGAGAGAGTGGAGGTATGGTCCATCTTACTGGTCTCTTGCGGCCAAACCTTACGGCGGTGTGGCGGTATTGTTTAAAACCGTTATGGTAAATGTCCGGCGGGTTATTGAGGTGGAGATTGGGAGATGTATGGTCTTAGACGTCCTTGTGGGGGGGCAGGACCTGCGCCTAATTAATGTTTATGGGCCGCACACAAAGTGGGACAGGAAATGCCTTTTTACAAGGATCAAGCCATTTCTTTTTACATCCCGGCAAGTGGTCTTTGGAGGTGACTTTAATACAGTAACTAGGCCCAAGGACAGGAAGGACTTCAAGGACAGGCTGGGATATGATAGCGTTTTTTTTAATAGTATGGTTAGGGATGCTGGTCTTGTGGATGTGCACATTAAGCACCTCACGGATGACACCGGGTTCACCTTTCATCGAAGTAGTAGTCAGAGTAGGATAGATAGGTTTTTTTTTTGAAGGAGACCTCTGCTTTCTCGCCCCCAGTGGTGCAGGCAGTAGAGTTCTCTGATCACTGTATGCTATCTGTGGTCCTGAATGCTTCAGACGCCCCTCAGAGGGGCAAGGGCATCTGGAGATTGAATTCGACTCTACTCAAGGAAGAACATGTTAGACAATCCTTTGAGGAATTCTTTCAGGCTCAGGTGACCATCCTGGACTTTTGTAGCAGCAAGGCTGAGTGGTGGGAGCTGACCAAAAAGAGGATCGCTGGATTCTTCAGGGGCCTAGCCAATAGAAAACAGTTTAATAAATACATGACCTACCAATGTTTACGGAGGAAGCTGGATATTCTTGTCTCGAGAGGAGGAGATCCTGGGGCAATCTCCGAAGTGAAACTCCTCCTCAGGAAGTGTCAATATGACCGGCATGCCTCTTTGGTTCTGGAGAGGGACTATGGGAAGTACCACTTGCCTGACCCTTACCAGAACTGCAAACAAGGTGTAGCTGTTAAAACAGTTGTTAGCCTTAAGGACAGTACAGGTTCCTTGGCAAAGTCCAGGTCAGGGATCCTGGAGGTCGTGAGGTCTTTTTATGCTGACCTTCTTGGGAGGAAAGAGCTTGACCGTGACAAGATGGACAGCTTTTTGGACTCTACTCCAGGTCTAAATGGTGGAGATGTTCCATTGATGAATTTGACAGAGGAGATCACAGTTGAAGAGGTGATGAGGCCAATTGATCAGCTTGCCATCAAAAAGTCACCTGGACCGGATGGCTTGACGGCTGAGTTTTACAAAGCCTTTAAGTCTATTCTGGCCCCACACTTGGTAGAGGTTTTTAACAGTTGCCTTGCTGAGGGGGTGCTTTCCCCTTCCATGAGGCACTCGGCTGTGATTCTTCTTTCAAAGGGTAAAGATCCTTTGGTGATTGAGAATTGGCGCCCCATCAGCCTTCTTAATGTCAGTAGAACGATACTGGCAAAGATTCTTTTCTGGCACCTATCGTCAGTAGCAGAGTCTTTGCTTTCTTGCCATCAGCACTGTTCGGTCCAGGGTAGAAGCACCTTCACAGCGGTTTTAGCTGTCCGGGAGGCCTTGGAGCGGTGCAGGGCTGCAGGCTGGGGAAAGTATTTGCTGACATTGGATCAGGCAAAGGCTTTTGATCGTGTTAACCATGAGTATCTGTGGTTGCTCCTTAGTAAGTACGGTCTGCCGGGTGGTTTTGTCGATTGGTTAAAGGTCTTGTATAAGGGGGCAGAAAGCTTTCCTCTTGTTAATGGTTGGGTTGGGCAGTCCTTTGAGGTTGGCTCCGGGGTGTGCCAGGGTTGTCCTCTGAGTCCCCTGCTCTATGTGTTTGCAATCGACCCCTTCATCAGGAGGCTAGCGACTGGCATGTTGTTGTGTGGGATGCCAGTGGGGCTCCCGTGTGAGCCGCCTTTGAGGGTTGTTGCCTATGCGGACGATGTGTCAGTGATGTCACTGGGGCAGATGAAGCAGAGGAGGTGGTCTCTCTGACATCACGGTATTCTGAAGCATCAGGCTCCAAGATCAATCAGGAAAAGAGTGAAGTTTTTTGGATGGGAAGGGAAGGTGAGGGGTTTGATCTCCCGGACACCTTTCCAGTGCCCCAAGAAAGAATTAAGATTCTAGGCATTGAATTTGGACCCGGCAATTATGGCCTCAAAAACTGGGAAGGCAGACTGGAAATTGCCAATACTAAGGTGGTCAGCTGGAAGAGATGGAAGTTATCTCTGAGGGAAAGGGTTAATCTGATTAAGACTTACCTGATTCCGATCTTCTTGTATGTCAGCTTTGTCTGCATCTTGCCAGTGTCTCTCTATGCTAGGGTCAGTAGTGTGTTCTTCCAGATGCTGTGGGGGAACAGACTGAACCCCATCAAGAGGAATGTCACCTATCTATCCAGGAGGGAGGGTGGCTTAGGTATGGTCAACCCAGTTCTTTTCTTTTCACTGCTATTTCTCAAATTTAACATTGATAATATGCTTGCAGTGGAACCTCCTGGATGGGTAGGCATATTTAGATCTTGGTTTAGGCCTTTTCTGCGACTTTGGGAAGAAGGTGGCCAAGTGAAGAATCTCAGGGGTCATCGTGGTCAGCTACCAGCCTATGTTGCTCCGTGCCTGAAGTTACTGCGGCAGTGGCGATTGTCGGCTGAAGATCTCAGATCGGTTCCGAGGAAAGTCCTTATGAGTCGAGTCTTGAGCAAAGTCTTTCATGACCCACTGGCCTTAAGGGATTGCCCAGGCCCAGTTTTGAGGGTGGGGTTAAGATTGATTAATTTGGACAGAGTACCCCTTAAATTTAGGGATCTGGCCTGGTTGTGCTTCCATGGGAGGCTCTATGTTCGGGGCAATTTGAAATTCCGCAGTGGGGTGGATCGTAGCTGTCCTCGGGAGGAGTGTGCAGGTGAGGAGGAGACTATGGACCATTTTCTGCTTCATTGCCCCTTTAACATAGAGGTGTACAAACAGGTGGTGTGGGCCCTCGGTGTCCCTTTCCTCTCCAGGCTGGGTTATGCTGAGTGGGTGTACGGAGCATTCAATACTGGGGGGGGGGGTTTATTTGGATACACTTTTTCTAGTTAGCCTAGTAGTCCGTTATTTCACCTGGAACGCACGGTGTCAGGTCAGCATTCGGCATAAAATCCTTCCTGTTGAGGTGGTGGTGTATGACATTCTGCATGAGGTGGAGAAGATTCGGGTGCTTGAGAGGGACAAGCGGAGTCGGGGGGCTTGGTTGAAGGCGTGGAGGGGTTTCAAGCCTCCCTGACTGCCAGGAGTCTCTTTCCCGGGTGTGGCTGTCTGTCTCTTGTCACCCGAGATTTTATCACTTATCATTCATTTTTGATAAATGGCTGCATACATAGGTGATGGGTTGTGCCTCTTAGGCCCTCTCTGCTGCTTTATGTAAATAGTTTTTCTAAACATGTTTTGCTAATGGACTATGTATATAGTGTATATATTCTGGACATTGATGTGTATTCCTTTGTTTTCTGTTGACGTTTTATAATATGGTTTTGTTTTTTATTTTTTTATAAAATTGGTCGCTTGATTCTTTTTAATAAAAGATCAATAGTGCCCCTGATTGGTATCAGTGGGGGGAATTGTGACCCATCATTGGTATCAGTGGGAGGAATAGTGCCCCATCATTGGTATCTATGAAAGAAAAAATGCCCCTTTATTGGTGTCATTGGGAGGAATAGTGTTCTGCAATGTGTGTCAGTAGTCAGAATAGTGCCCCATCATTGGTATCTATGAAAGAAAAAATGCCCCTTTATTGGTGTCATTGGGAGGAATAGTGTTCTGCAATGTGTGTCAGTAGTCAGAATAGTGCCCTATTATTGGTGTCATTGGGAGAAATAGTGCCCCAACATCGATTATCAGTGGGAGGAATAGTGCCTCATAATTGGTGTCAGTGGGAAGAATAGTGCCCTCACCATTGGTGTCATTGGGAGGAATATTACCCCCATCATTGGTGTCAGTGGGAGGAATAGTGCCCCATCATTGGTGTCAGTGGGAGGAATAGTGCCTCATCATTGGTGTCAGTGGGAGGAATAGTGCCCCATCATTGGTGTCAGTGGGAGGAATAGTGCCCCATCATTGGTGTCAGTGGGAGGAATAGTGCCCCATCATTGGTGTCAGTGGGAGGAATAGTGCCCCATCATTGGTGTCAGTGGGAGGAATAGTGCCCCATCATTGGTGTCAGTGGGAGGAATAGTGCCTCATCATTGGTGTCAGTGGGAGGAATAGTGCCTCATCATTGGTGTCAGTGGGAGGAATAGTGCCCCATCATTGGTGTCAGTGGAAGGAATAGTGCCCCATCATTGGTGTCAGTGGGAGGAATAGTGCCTCATCATTGGTGTCCGTGGAAGAAACAGCTGTGATTTTTATCATGACTGTGACATTATGGCGGACACATTGGACACTTTTGGCGCTGTTTTGGGACCATTCACATTTATACAGAGATCAATGAGATTAAAAATGCATTGATTACTGTGTAAATCTGACTGTCAGTGAAAGGGTTAACCAGTAGGGGGCACTGTAGGGGTAAGTGTGTCCTAGGCATGTGTTCTAACTGTGGGGGGAGGGGCTACGTGTGACACAACACTGATCACTGCTGCCGATTACAGGGAGAACTGATCAGTGTAATGTCACCAGGCAGAAAGGGGAAATGCTTGTTTACATCAGCATTTGCTCTTCCTTCCTCTCCGTGAGATGATCGTGGGTATCCCCGCGGACATTGAGTCCACCGGGCCCCGCGATCACACTCGCGGAGCTCACGATGGGCACGCGCGCCCACAAGCCGCTTCTTGAAGGGCAATGTACGGGTACGTTAATCTGCCTGTACGTGTCCTTCTGCCGATGTATATTGGTGTGAGCCGGTCGGCAAGCGGTTAATATAGATCACCAGCAGATGTTGAAAGCAAAAAAGCAGTTCAGGCTGCAATATTCACTTTAATCCAGAGCTGCCCCCTGTAGTACTATTTTTTTTTTTTTTGCCACAAAATGTCCTCAGTTTCCTGAGTTGAATGATGGCCAGTGTGAAACAACCCAGAAAGCTAAGGAAAGTGCAGGGTGTCAATGACACAGTGGGGGTTATTTACTAAAGGCAAATCCACTTTGCACTGGAAGTGCAGGCCCTGTAGATCCGAGGGGGACATGCAAGGAAAATAAAAAAACAGCATTTTAGCTTGCACATGATTGGATGATAAAATCAGCAGAGCTTCCCCTCATTTCAGATCTACTCCTTAGATTTAGAGCGACTGCACTTCCAAGTGCACTTGCAGTGCAAAATGGATTTGCCTTTAGTAAATAACCCCCCAGTGTCCTTTGTTCTCAATGTAATATCCCAGATAGCAAGCAATTGTGCTGCAAGTTTGAAAATGCCTTGCTAAGCCATTGCTAGACTCGCCGGGCTTCACACGTTTGTTGCACACAATCGCAGCAAGTCCGCATCGCATGACTCCAGATCCAATTTGTTTGCAAACTTTCTGCAAGTCTGCTGCAAGTTCTGGTTCAGTTATGTTGTCCAATAGTCATCCCACCACAGGGGGGCACTGTGGCTGAAAACTTGCAGAGCTCTTGCTATAGACTCACCACTGCAACTTTGCTCTTGCTAGAGACTTGCCACACAAATGTGCTACAAATTGGAAAAGCGTCAGCTAGAACTTGCACTTCAAGTGCTCTGCAAGTGTACAACTTGCCAGTGAAAATGTGCAGCAAGTTAACAAGACTTACAATTCAACACTGCCACAAATGTGTGGCAAGTTATCCTAGCTATCTGGGTAGCATCACATCATTGCCACTCTCTGGATCATCCTAGATCAGAAGAAAAAGAAGGATCTGTGCATTATGTCATGACTAGGGATGAGTTCCTAGTTCAGTCCAGCCACAGGTTGCTTATTTGGGCATTCATCCATACGCTAGACCTTCAGCCCATCCAACAGGAACCAAACATCATATACAGTGGTATCTTGGTTAACGAGTAACATGGTTAACGAGCATTTTATTTTTTATTCTGACTCAGTTTGCGAGTGTCATCTCGCAAAACTAGCAGCATTCAAGCTAGGGGGGTGTGCAGTACCGCATTTGGCCAGAGGTGTGGGGGGGCGCCGGTGAAACTCTGTACGGTTTGGAGCCGTTCCAAGTTTATATACTCAGAATCACCTGGAAATACTTCGAAACACTCAGAAATACTCCTTTCCTGAGTGTTTCCGAGCCTTTCCGAGGATTTCTGAGTTCAACTGAGCTGGCCCTGAGTATTTCCGAGGCTCTCTGGTGCTCCCTCACCTCTGGCCACATGCGGTATTGCATGCAATAGAAGTCAATGCGGAACAAATTATCTTTGTTTCCATTGAATTCTATGGGGAAACTCACTTTGATACGCGAGTGCTTTGGATTACAAGCATTCTCCTGGAACGGATTATGCTTGTAATCCAAGGTTCCACTGTATAGTAGGGGGTTTTCCTCCAACTGCTATATACGACAGGTTCCGACTTCCACCATCAAGGTTGTTAATAAAGTAGCCGGTCGCCCACACCCACCATGTCCCTAGTAGCCAGTGACATCACCTGACCCCATTAATTTACTTTTTGGGAATCCCCAGCCATGTCATTAACCACTTCAGCCCTGGAAGATTTACCCCCCTTCATGACCAGACCATTTTTCGCGATACAGCGCTGCGTTACTTTAACTGACAATTGCGCGGTCGTGCGACACTGTACCCAAAAAAAATAAATAAATTGATGTCCTTTTTTCCCCCACAAATAGAGCTTTCTTTTGGTGGCATTTGACCACCTCTGCGGTTTTTATTTTTTGTACCCTCAAACAAAAAACAAGACACCTGTCCAATAAAAAAATAAATAAAATCTAATTTCTTCATCAGTTTTGGCCAATATGTATTTTGCTACATATTTTTGGTAATAAAAATTCCAATAAGCGTATATTGATTCGTTTGCGCAAAAGTTATCGCGTCGAAAAACTATGGGATATTTTTATGGCATTTTTTTTTTTTTTACTATGCGATCAGCAATTTTTAGCGGGACTCCAGCACTGTGACGGACAAATCAGACACCTAACTGACACTTTTGACATTTTTTGGGGGACCAGTCGCATTATTACAGTGATCAGCACTAAAAATATGCACTGTTACTGTACTAATGACACTGGCAGGGAAGGGGTTAACATCAGGGGTGATCAAAGGGTTAAGTGTGTCCCTAGAGGGTGCTTACTCACTGTGTGGTGGTTGCTCTGACTGGGTAAAGACAGAGATCCGTGTTCCCGCTTATCAGGAACACAAGATTTCCATCTTCTCCCGGGTCAGAACAGGGGACTGCCCTGTTTACATGAACAATGTTCTGCCTCTCTCAGGAATGATTGCGGGTGGCCAGCGGGCACGGGGTTCTCCAGACCCGCTGAATGGGATTCCCTGTGTCCAATCAGTGCGCGATCGCACTGATTGGATTCTTAACCACTTGCCGACCGCCGCACACCAATATACGCCAACACCTGTTTGTTCCACTAGCTTGTGTTCAGCTCTGCTGCATTTTGCAGCTATGGGTGTCGCCGGCCTCACCTGTTGCTTAATTATGTCATTCCTTCCTGCTACTTCCTGTCCAGCCCCTCATGTGCTTCTCTATTTAAATTCCTTCCAGATCAGCTTCTGGTTGCTTGAGCAACACTTGTTTCTGAGCTCCCTTCATGTAACCTGCTTTAACCTGAACTCTTGTGAACTGATCTCCTGTGTACCGACTTGGCTCGTCCTCCTGATTACATTGTCTGCTCCTCACCTTTGCTTCATCCATCCATCCATCCTTGTCTGACAGTGTTTTCTGGTACTCCCCTTTGCGAGCAGAGTGAACCCGGGGGTCGCGACCTGTAGTCAGCATGCAGCTAAGTCCAAACCCTCATGAGGGGGTCCCTGGCAGAATACCGGCTGGCCCTTAGACTCCACGCCCTAGGGGGATCCCATGTCACCTGCTCGCCTGTGGGCTCACTGTAGTAGTACCGTGACAGCATTTCTCCATTCTGGCTTGTGTCATGGCAGAGATCACTGCTCCCTGTCATTGAAGCCCCCCCCCCCCCCACAGTTAGAATCACTCCCTAGGACACACTTAACCCCTTCATCGCCCCCTAGTGGTTAACCCCTTCACTGCCAGTCTCATTTACACAGTAATCAGTGCATTTTTATAGCTCTGATTGCTGTATAAATGACAATGGTCCCAAAATAGTGTCAAAAGTGTCTGATGTATCTGCCGTAATGTCACAATCATGATAAAAATCACAGATCGCCACCATTACTAATTAAAAAGAAATTTCAAATAAAAATGGCATAAAACTATCCCCTATTTTGTAGACGCTATAACTTTTGCACAAACCAATGAACATACGCTTATTGCAATTTTTTTTACCAAAAATATGTAGAAGAATACGTATCGGCCTAAACTGAGGAAAAATAAATAGTTTTTTTATATATATTTTTGAGGGATATTTATTATAGCAAAAAGTAAAAAAAAAAGTGTTTTTTTTTTTCAAAATTGTCAATCTTTTTTTGTTTATAGCATAAAAAATAAAAGCCGCCGAGGTGATCAAATACCATCAAAAGAAAGCTCTATTTCTGGGAAAAAAGGGACGTCAATTTTGTTTGGGTGCAACGTCGCACGACTGCGCAATTGTCAGTTAAAGCGACGCAGTGCCGAATCGCAAAAAAAGTGCTCTGGTCTGGAAGGGGGTAAAATCTTCCAGGGCTGAAGCGGTTAAGGTAGAACCCATGCAAAAATAAAGAAAGAATTTAAAAAAAGCACGAGGTCCCCCAAAAATCCACAGTAGACCCTTATCCAAGAATGGCAGGCCAGGAAAGCAGGGGAACAAGTGTGCAACTTACCCACCTAAACCATACCAGGCCACTTGACCTCAACACGTCAACAGATCTTGTTGGCCGTCGGTGGATTTTTTTTCTTTAGGTGGGCCAACAGGCATCCTTCAACATGATCTAGAGCAGTGGTTCTCAACCCTGTCCTCAACACCCCCAACAGGCCATGTTTGCAGGTTTTCCATTATCTTGCACAGGTGCTTTAAATCAAAGTCAATAGCTTGGTATTTTGGACAACTATTTTATCCAAGAGAAATTCCCAAATCGTGGCATGTTGGGGGTACATGAGGACAGGGTTGAGAACCACTGGTCTAGATAATGTTGAAGGATGCCTGATCTAGATGACGAGATTGAAGGTGGATTTACATTGTGGGATTTTTTTTTAAATTAGAGAACATTTTTTTATCTACTTTTCACTTTTTTTTTGGGGGGGGGGGGGGTGTTGAGTAAGGGTATTACAGGGGCAGTATCTAGATGCCCTGCAATTGTTAAAGGGGTCTTCCAGACTCTGACAAACCTCCCCCCTACCAGCAGACCCCCACAATTAATGAGCCAGGGTTGTGGTGAAGAGGCCCTTGTTCTCATCAACATGGGGATCAGATGATTTGCCTGACAAAGTGCCCTCCCATGTTGAGGGCTTGGTATGGTTCAGGAGGGGGAGCCCCAAGGACCCCATGCTTCTTTTTTTTTTTTTCTAGATTTTTGCATTGGGTACCCTCTTAAATCCATAGCTAACCAAAATGTCTGGTATAGAACTTAGGGGAGACCTGTTTTCATTATTTGTTATTTTTGTGTGGGGTCCCCCCATAATATCAAGATCTAAAAGTTCTGTAACAAATTCTGAAGCAGTTGATTATGTTGAAACATTGTACCCCATTTATTCCTCCATATTGTTGGTGTGAAATACATAAAGTTTGTTGCATTCTCCTGTGACGGGAGGACTATCGACAAGGATAGACACTTTAAACTGAACTAAATACACAAATGAAATACATATATGGAAGCTTTTTATTTACCTACCAAATTATTTATTTCTCACCATCTAGACCTGTGGCACATGCAAAAATCCAGAAAAAAAGAAGCATTGGCTCCTTGGGGGCTCCCCTTTCTGAACAATACCAAGCCCTCAACATGGGAGGGCACCTTGTCAGGCAAAGCACCTGATCCCCATGTGTGTTGATGAGGACAAGGGCCTCTTCACCTCAACCATGGCTCATTAATTGTGGGGGTCTGCTGGTAGGGGGGAGGTTTTTCAGAATCTGGAATCCCCCTTTAACAGTAAGAGGGAACCTAGATACTGCTTTTTTGGGGGGGGGGGCAGCGAACAAATCCCTCGCCGTGGGAGGTCGCCGTGCGTTCCATGGGACGAGAAGCCAGAAACGAGACAATGATGAATATTGATTCACTAAAATCAGAAGTGGGAAGGTTAGGGGCGCAGTGCTCTGCGCCCCGAGGACAACCTAAAGCAATCCAGTCAGAGCTTCAGCCTCAAATCACATGCTTTTCAAAAATTTACGGACCTAATAGACACCCATTAGTCCAGTGCCCCGCAAAGTGCACACATGATTTATTTTTAAATAAGTGATAATAGGACTAACATTTTTTTGTAACATCCTAAAGTAGCTTTCTTCTTTGGCAAACTAACTTTGGGAACTTTGGGGGGGGGGGGGGGGGTGGCAACACCCCTGCCGCCCCTTATGGACCCATCGCCACTAATCTAGACCCAACATTTACATAGCTTTGACACACAGCACAGCCCTGCCTGATATAGAAGGGGACCTGATCTTTCTCTGTTGCAGTTAGACATGTGCAAAAGGAAAAAATTAGTTTAGTTTCCTTTTGTTTTAATTCGTTAATTAATTAATTTTGTTTAGTTATATTCGTTAAATTCTTTAAATTTGCTTTCATAGTTCGTTTAGTTTTCTGCCGAATTCGAAAAATCGGTCACATTCGAAAATATTTCAACCAAATTCGAAATTTTTTCTACTGAATTCGAAATGATTTCAACATGATTCGAAATTATTTCAACCGCATTCGAAACAATTTCAACCGGATTCGAAAATATTTTGCGACCCGACTTTAGGGCCATGTATCTCGGAGTCACTTGGTGCTAGAAACCCCAAAATATGTTGTAGTGCTAGTTCTATTTTGTTTGTATACCAAATTTGGTGTTTCTAGCTATAAGTGACCCCGAGATATGTGGCCCCAAATTCGGGTCGCAAAATGTCATTCTCTGCTGCAGAAAAGTACTTTCATATTGCCCATATCTGGGGTCGCTTGGTGGCAGGTGACGTGGCAAGTGGACAATCCACAACTTGGTCACATGGCACTCTTGTCAAGTCACGTGGCACTCGTGGTCGGTCACGTGGCACTCGTGTCAGGTCACGTGACACTCGTGGCCTGGCCACGTGGCACAAATTTGGATATGTTGTAGTGCTAGTTCTACTGTGTTTGCATACAACATTTGGGCTCCCTAGCTAAAAGTGGCCCCCGAGATACATGGCCCCAAAGTCGGGTCGCAAAATGTCATTTTTCGAATTTGATTCGAATTTTGTTTGAATTCGTTAGCATTGCAATTCGGTAATTCGGATGCATCCGAATGTCCGAATAATGAAAATTCATCCGAATTTAGATTCAGAACGAAACGATATGTACATGTCTAGTTGCAGTTTCACTTTCACAAACAGATCTCTTCTCCAACCCCACCCTGTAAATGCACAATAAAAGTAGTGGACTGGCAAACTCATCTCTCTGTCACTATGCTCTCTCCACCAGTGAGCGTGCTGTTTCTCCCTCCCCCACTCTGAGCTCTGCTGTGCAGGGATTGCAAGGAGCTGCTACCAAGATAAATTGAGGTATTTACACACTTAAATTTTTTATATAATTAATGATAAAATAATGGATACAGGCATTCATTTATGTTTTTATCTGCCTGGAGTTCAGCTTTAAAATGAACCACGTGCTGTGCGTGTCCTGATCTGTCCATGGTGCTGATGGCTCAAGTTTATATGCTATAATTCTGTCCGGGATCGTCAAGTTATTATTATTTTTTTTTTTTTCACCTATTAAAAAGTTATTACTATAAATGAATTAAAATGCAATTTGTATAGAATACTCACCCACAGCTCGAGCCATTAATGCAGTACTTTTGATCTAGCGTGTGCATGATCAGATCTACCTTCCATGTGCCCTAGAATGGCTGGGAAGGGAAGGAGCCTTAATGGAAGAAAAATGGAGCAGTAATGATACAGAGTATGGTGTCTTTATTATATCACAATTATTATTTTAATTTTTTTTTTTTTTTTTTTTCTCTTGACCAGTTTGTCTTCTCGTCCCATAATTTTACTTCCCAATGTTGCCAGGACTCAAATTCCAAAACATTGACCCTGGAACAAGGGAAATCTTTCAATGGCAAAACCTATTCTGGTGACAATTGTCTAAGCCCTTGTACACACGGTCGGACATTCCGACAACCAAATCCGTCGGATTTTGGCAGACGGATTTTGTCCGAAACTGTTGCATACACACGGTCGGACAAAGTTGTCGGAAAATCCAATCGCTCAGAACGTGATGACGTTATTTCGTTACAATGGGACTACGTTCAGGCTAGTAGCCAATAGCTTTGGTGTAGGGATTTGATCTGAGCATGCGTGGCACTTTGTCCGATCGGAATTCTCTACACATGATCGGACAAGGTCCGATCGGATCATGTTGTCGGAAAGTTTTATAGCCAACCTGGAAAACTTGGTGCTTCGGATATTCCGACGGAAACAGTCTGATGGAGCCCACACACGGTCGGATTATCCGACAACACGGTCCGATCAGACATTTTCCGTCGGAATGTCTGACCGTGTGTACAAGAGCTAAGAGGATTTCTTTCAGCCTGGGGAGATTTGCTCGACTTCCTGTTTAAAAGACACAGCAGTGGCATAGAAGCTGGTAAGCGGGTCAACACTCTGGGAAGAAGCCGTTTCTAGAGTGAGCTCAGGAGCTAAATTATATGAATAAGAGCCATGTCGGTGGTGCAGGCAGTGAGAGGGGCTAATCATTAAAGGTTCTTTGGAATGAGACCCTCCTTGGTGCCCTGCTCATCATGGAGTCCTCCGGTCAGCTTACTGTATGTCATTGCCCTTTTGTTTGGAAAGTTTTTCCATGCCCACATGGGTGTGACCCCTTTTCCAATACTTCCTTTGCCATAGTCTGCCATAAGAGAAACATTCTCCAATATCGTCCTCTAGGTGGCACGGATGTGCCATTGGTCATAGATGTCAAAAGGTCAGGCTAAGTTTGACCACGGTTACAGAGCAACAGTCGGAGCCAACTGTCAACTGAAATACAACAATAGCATCTATGGTACCATTGTATTAGCCCTTGTACACACAGTGGGACATTCCCACAACAAAATCTGTCGGATTTTGTCCGACGGATTTTGTCCGAAACTGGAGTTGCTTACACACGGTCGGACAAACTTGTCGGAAAGTCCGATCATACGTAACGTGATGACGTTATTTCGTTACGACGAGACAACATTAAGGCTAGTAGCCAATAGCTTTGGTCTAGGAATTTGATCTGAGCATGCGTGGCACTTTGTCCGATCGGAATTCTCTACACACAATCCGACTAAGTCCAATCGGATCATGCTGTTGGAAAGTTTTATAGCCCAGCTCTAAAACTTTGTCCGTCGGATATTCCAACGAAAACAGTCCGATGGAGCCCACACACAGTCGGATTATCTGACAACATGGTCCGATCGGACATTTTCCGTCGGAATGTCCGACCGTGTGTACAAGGGCTTAGAGCAATGGTTCTCAACCTCAGTCCTAAAGTACTCCCAAAATTTGGCCTTTTTTCTCAAAGATAAAATAGCTGTCTAAAATACCAAGCCATTGACTCTGATTTAAAGCACCTGTGCAAGATAAAGAAAAACCTGCAAACATGGCCTGTTGGAGGTACTTGAGGGCTGGGGTTGAGAACCACTGTATTAGAGGACAGCTTGTGTAAATGTTACCAGGGCATTTGTTTTGAGAAGTATCCACTCAAAGAAACTTGATGTTTGTTTCTAAGGCCGGCCATACATTGGTCAAATTCTGAAATAATTTTCTTTCGAAAAATCTTTTCTAAGGATTTTCATTTTAATTTCGCACCATTAGTGGACAGCAGCAACGGCCGATTTTCTTGGGTCCATCGAATTCTGAGTGATCGGGCATGTTGGAAATGTTTTGAAAAATTAACATTTTTTTATTTGATGATGGGGAATTGTCTGAGAAATATAATCAAAAAAGAAATGCGCATAAGAACAAAATAAAAGAAAATTTCTGGAAGAAAAAGAAAATTGCCGGCCATGAAAATTATTTTCTGTAGCAACATGGTGGAGTTGAAGGCTTGGTTGGTTGAATTTCGAAATCAATGGTGTCATCATCGGATCGCAAAATGCACAAAATTTCAGATTTTCAAAAGAATTTTGTTTTCGGAATTCAACCTGTGTGTGGCCTTCATAAGGCATACAAGCAAGCAAATTCTTCTTTGCAGGAATCATAAAACAGGCATATATTTAAATCAAATGGAACAAATCATGTGAGGTGCTTTATAGGATGTTCCTGCAGTGGACAGGCTCACCCACCGCCCCTGTGTGTTACCATAGCTATTTTACTGATTGTCTTTATGACATAAATATACATTATAGCTCAGATGTCTGGAACCATGAATCAGACTGAGACAGAAGTGCAGTAAAAATCACACTTTTTAATAAAACAGTATAAACAGAGCAAACGTAGTAAAAACATAGCCAGGATTCGGTAACCAGAGTGGGTAGTCGGAACAAGCCAGGGAACCAGGAATCCAGAGATCAACGTAGTAGAGGCAGTAAACAGGATCAAGAAACAGAAGTGAAGTCAGCCAGGTAAAAGTCTTTAACAGGAAAACACAGCAGAGAGTATCCAGATATGTTGACCAGGCGAAGGCACAGGAGATGTGATCCAGGCAGTTTAAATAGCCAGCAGGGCTAGCTGACGAGCAGGAAATGAAGACCAGGTGAGTGACTATGGAATGAAGAGTACTGCCAGTTAACTGACATATGAGAACAGAGCTCTGAGACGGAAGGGCTGAGCCCAGCCCTGACAGATGCTGGGCTTCCGCTTGTCAACTTCTAATAACTTGTGGTTGACTGGTTCATGGAGCCTATAGAAAAACAAGAACTGATGTTGGCAGGAAATGAGAATACAAGGAAGGAGATAACACAGCCGTGTGCTTGGACACAAAAGACTTGAGGAGAGTTCTGGAAGAAGTCTTGGGTAGTAGGAATTTAGGCTCCATGAAGAGGAAGCAGACCTGGGTAGAAGTAAGAAAGGTCTGTGCCAGGGGGGACTTTGCAAGACCAAAGATGGAACCCGAGGATGACACTAAATCTACTACTATAACTCAAGCTAAATAACTTTTTAGTGTATCCCTAATACATACATTGCCAATTGCTCAGATGGTTAGATAGCATGTGTATATTGTATGCATATTTGAAATACCCTTTATGTCTATATTCTATTGTTTTGCTACAAGCTTGTAAGTAGGTTGTACTGTATATACAGCATTCTTGTTTGGTAAAACACATTAATATACTACAGGGGTTTCTGCTTCCTTGCTTTACTGCAAAGTGACCTAGACAATACAAGCAAAGCACCATGTGAGATGCTCTGTGGGATCGGTCGGTAGTGGAGAGGCCCACCCATTGTCCATGTGAGGCGCTCTGTGGCATCTGTTTTCAGTGGATAACTGTCAGAACCAGGATCTGAACCCATGAACTCTACTGCATTTGGCAGGAGCTCTGCGTGTTGAGCCACCTGAGATGATGGACAGCATTCTTTCTAAACCATTACATAATCTTGCCTTGTACCTCGTTTCTTTTGAACCTGGAACTCCTTACTCCTCCCATGAACTTTATACTTCCTGTTTGCCAGATTATAGGGCTCTCTTCAGCCGATATCTTGCTCCTTTTGCATACCTGCAGCTGTCCTTCTCTACTACCACTCGTTACTGACCTTTATTCTTGATTATGCTTCTGCTTGATCTGAACCTGCAACCACTTGGTACTGACCCGAGACTTGTTTACTGACCATGCTTATTCTTCATCCTTACCGGCAATATCTTCTACTGGACCCCAGGTTGCTCACCTCCCATTGAAGGCGATCCTGAGGACTGCGACCTGGTACTAACACGCAGCAAAAACTCACCTCCACCATCAGGACCTCTGGTTAATACCAGTTAGTACTTAAAGCGGGAGTCCGCCGGGAGTCCACTTTTTTTTTTTTTAAAAGCCAGCAGCTACAAATACTGCAGCTGCTGACTTTTAAAATAGTGACACTTACCTGTCCAGCGTGCCCGCGATGTCGGCACCCGAAGCCGATCTCTCGATCGTCTCTCGGGTGCTGCCGCCGCCATCTTGGGTATGGGAATCAGGAAGTGGAGCCTTTCGGCTTCATTTCCCGGTTCCCTACTGCGCATGCGCGAGTCGCGCTGCGCAATAAGGATGGTCCCCGCTGTCTCTGGGATCCGTGTGTTTCCCAGCAGGCAGCGGGGGACTTTCGGAAAGGGGCGTAGATTCTGCGGAAAGGGGCGTACCTTCTGCAGAATCTACGCCGGAAGTGGGTGCAGATACCTGTACTGTACAGGTACCTGCACCCCTCTCCCCCCTGAAAGGGGCCAATTGTGGCGCCGGAGGGGGGAAGGATTCCAATGAGTGGAAGGTCCACTTTAGGGTGGACCTCCGCTTTAAGCCCTCCCATACCTCGGGTCAGCCTGTGTCATCCACCAGGGGGATCTTGCTTGTGTTCTTATCCATCAGTTTGGTAGAAGCCTCTCTACTGCTATGGTTACTTGTCTCGAAGCCTGACCCCTGAAGTGACAATAAGAGAGAACTCAAATGAAATTTGTAACTTTGGCACAATATTTCCTGGGTTGGTTTCACGTGTTTTCTGGAACAGCTCCTTCTCCAGCTTACGCAAGCCAAAAACAGCCGGAGTCTCAGAGCAAACCATCACCAAGGGTCCAGTCTCACAAGCAGCATTAAGGATTATTACTCTGTGTTTGGGGCCAAATGAGGCAATTCCAACTGCTGATGTAAAATAATATTTAAGCAGACAGATCTTTCCAGATGCCTGTGATAAAGCTCGGGCCATTTCGAAGATACTGGCCAGAGAGACCATGATGAAATAATCCTTAAATTTCACCCTGAAGGGCCACATTCAGCTTCATCTGCATCGTGGGCTTTGCCCGATCTACAGCGGGCAGATGGAGTTTATTTTTCCGCTAATGTCCACACAGAGTTTCTGCATCAAGACCAGAAAACTGGCTATCTGCAGAGCAATAAACATATATACGAATATACACAATTATGCGGCCGGCGTGATTAGCTTTGTTGATGTGATCTGTATTTCATCATAAAACAAGATTTGCATCACCCATCATTGTGCAGAACTATAATTATACTTGTTAATAAGGAAGACGATAAATATGGCAACATAATTGTCATGATGTTGGCCTTGAACTATGGAACTTACGCTAGATGTTTTTTGGTTTTGCTTCTCATATATAATATATATATATATATATATGTAAAACCAAACAGAAAAATAGTGTGATCAAGATTGGTAATAATTAAATGATAATTTGAGGCGCTTAAATGTTAACCTCTTGCCAACCACATAATGTGCATTGCCTTGAAAAAGTATTCATACCCCTTGTAATTTTCCACACTTTGTCATGTTACAACCAAAAAAACATAAATGTCTTTTATTGGGATTTTATGTGATACGCCAACACAAAGTGGCACATAATTGTGAAGTGGAAGTACCGTATATACTCGAGTATAGGCCGACCCGAATATAAGCCGAGGCCCCCAATTTACCCCCAAAAAAACTGGCAAACTTATTGACTCGTGTATAAGCCGAGGGTGAGACATGCCTGTCCATCCCTGTGTGTGTGTCCGTCCCTGTGTGTCCGTCCATCCCTGTGTGTGTGTGTGTCCATCCATCCGTCCATCCCTGTGTGTGTGTGTGTCCATCCATCCATCCATCCCTGTGTGTGTGTGTGTGTCCATCCATCCATCCATCCCTGTGTGTGTGTGTGTCCATCCATCCATCCATCCCTGTGTGTGTGTGTGTCCATCCATCCATCCATCCATCCCTGTGTGTGTGTGTCTCCATCCATCCATCCCTGTGTGTGTGTGTCTCCATCCATCCATCCATCCCTGTGTGTGTGTGTCTCCATCCATCCATCCATCCCTGTGTGTGTGTGTCTCCATCCATCCATCCCTGTGTGTGTGTGTCCGTGTGTGTGTGTGTGTGTGTGTGTGTGTGTGTGTGTGTGTGTGTGTGTCCAGCCTACCTGTGTCCCGAGCCTCCGTCCCGTGCCTTGCCTCCTTGCCTCCGTCCCGTGCCGTGCCTTGCCTCCTTGCCTCCGTCCCGTGCCGTGCCTTGCCTCCTTGCCTCCGTCCCGTGTCGTGTCGTGCCTTGCCTCCGTCCCGTCCCGTGCCGTGCCTTGCCTTGCCTCCGTCCCGTGCCTTGCCAGGATCGCCTCGGCGGCCATTCTAAAATTCAAAAGCCCCGCCTCCGCCTCCGCCTGTGATAGGTGGAACACTGAATTTCCCAGCAGCCTGTGTTCCGCCTATCACCGATATCGTCTCATCCTCGTACTACGGACGAGGATGAGACGATGTCCGTGATAGGCGGAACACAGGCTGCTGGGAAATTCAGTGTTCCGCCTATCACAGGCGGAGGCGGAGAAGGAGGCGCGGCTTTCAAATTGTAGTATGTCCGCCGTCTGTCTGCTCGATACGCTGATCGAGCAGTCAGACGGCGATGACTCGAGTATAAGCCGAGGGGGGCACTTTCAGCCTCAAAAAAGAGGCTGAAAATCTCGGCTTATACTCGAGTATATACGGTAAAATGATAAATGGTTTTCAAAATTTTTTACAAGTAAATATATGAAAAGTGTGGCGGGCCTTTGTATTCAGCTCCCTTTTACTCTGATACCCCTAACTAGAATCTAGTGGAACCAATTGCCCAAGTCACCTAATTAGTAAATAGAATCCACCTGTGTGTAAAGTAATCTCAGTATAAATACAGCTGTTCTGCGAAGTCCTCAGAGGTTTGTTAGAGAACCTTAGTGAACAAACAGCATGATGAAGGCCAAGGAACACACCAGACAGGTCAGGGATAAAGTTGTGGAGAAGACCACTTCTGGACCGCTTACTGTCGTTATACGTCGGTACTTTGAAGAAGGATATCATTGTTATAGCAGCGGCTAGTTGCCCTAACCCCGGTATCCTCCTTTTTCAGCGGGCAGTCCGGTTTAAGATAAAAGTGGTCTCCAACGCAGATTCGCCGCAAGATCCCTTTTATTGTGGTGGGAAAGGGCCCCCCTCCCGCCGTGATCCGGTGCCCTCTGCTGCTTACTGGAGCCGTCGGCAGGGGCGATTGCATCTGTCCCCTGCCTGGGTATGGAGATGAGTGAGAGGAAGATGGCCTGTAGGGCGGAAGCGATGTCAAAACGTCACTTCCATCCATAGCTCTTAAAAGGGCCATTGTTTTTTTGTTTTGTTTTTTATTACAATTTTTTTTTTTAATTATTATTGCATTTAAATGTAAATATGAGATCTGAGGTCTTTTTGACCCCAGATCGCATATATAAGAGGTAGGGATGAGCCGAACACCCCACCCCCCCGGTTCGGTTCGGTTTGCATCAGAACCTGCGAACAGACCTAAACTTCATGTGAACTTTAGAACCCTATTAAAGTCTATGGGACTCGAACGTTCAAAATCTAAAGTGCTAATTTAAAAGGCTAATATGCAAGTTATTGTCCTAAAAAGTGTTTGGGGACCCGGGTCCTGCCCCAGGGGACATGGATCAATGCAAAAAAACGTTTTAAAGACGGCCGTTTTTTTCAGGAGCAGTGATTTTAATAATGATTAAAGTGAAACAGTAAAAATGTAATATTCCTTTAAATTTCGTACCTGGGGGGTGTCTATAGTATGTCTGTGAAGGGGCGCATGTGTTCCCGTGCTTAGAACTGTCCCTGCACAAAGTGTCATTTCTGCAGGAAAAAAAAATCATTTAAAATCACTCGCGGCTATAATAAATTGTCGGCTCCCCATAATACAGAGAAGTCATTGATAGAAAAAAAAAGCATGGGGTTCCCCCAAATTCAATTACCAGGCCCTTCAGGTCTGGTATGGATATTAAGGAGAACCCCTCGTCAAAAAAAATTAAAATACGTGGGGTTTCCCCTAAATATCCATACCAGACCCTTCAGGTCTGGTATGGATTTTAAGGGGAACTCCACTCCAAATGTAAAAAAAAATGGCGTGGAGTTCCCCCTAAAAATCCATACCAGACCCTTTATCCGAGCACGCAACCTGGCACTGATTAGGTGCCACTAATATGCTGCAATTATGAGCACTAATAGGTGGCACCGATATATATGGCACTAATGGGCACTGTTAGGTGGCACTGATGGGCACTAATAGGCGTCACTGGTGGGCACTAATAGGCTTCACTGGTGGGCACTGATAGGCATCATGGATAGGCGTTACTGATGGGCATTGATGGGTGGCACTGATGGGAGACACTGATGGGCATTGATTAACAGCACTGGTGGGCACTGATTGGTGGCACTGGTGGGCACTGATAGGCGGCACCGATAGGTGTTATTGATGGGCATTGCTGGGTGGCACTGAAGGGAGACACTGATGGGAAGCACTGACTGGCATCGCTAATGGCCACTGATTGGTGGCACTTGTGGGCACTGATTGCTAGCACTGGTGGGCACTGCTTGCTGGCACTGGTGGGTACTGATTGGTGACACAGTTGGCGATATATTGTAATAAGGGCACTGATGATCAGTGCCCTGATTACATGTGCAGATGTCCCCTGTGAGGAGATGCCGCTGATCGGCTCCACTCTCCTCACACTCTGTCAGTGTGAGGCGAGGAGCGCCGATTACCGCCATCTCTGTGTTTACATGTGACGGGCTGTGATTGGACACAGACAATCACATGGTTAAAGACCCTTACAGAGATCGGGGTCGCGCCGTGTCCTAGCAATGCAGGCGCGGGAGGGCATCCGTTCTGGGAGGCGGTCATATGACATTGTCCCAGAACGAGAGCCGCCCCGCCGTCATTTGACGGCGGGCGGGCAGCAACTGGTTAACCACTTGCTGCCCGCCCTATAGGCAATTGACGGCTGCAAAGTGGTTTCATAATCCTGATGACGTGATCAGGATTTTGAGCCTATCTATCTCTATCTCTATCTTTTTTTTTTTTTTTTTTTTTTTTTAGCATATTTTAGCAGTGAACCTTGAGAATTAATTGGCGATCATTGTAATATTTTATATCACAATGACCAATTTTGGGAAAAAATACACTTTCATGAATTAAAAAAAAACTAAACAGTAAAGTTAGCCCAATTTTTTGTATAATGTAAAAGATGATGTTACGCTCAGTAAATAGATACCCAACATGTCATGCTTTGAAATTTTGCACACTTGTGGAATGGCGACAAACTACGATACCTTAAAAAATCTCCATAGATGACACTTTAAAAAAAGTCACAGAGGAGGTGTTTTGGTAGAATTATTGCTCCCTCTGACAATTTATTGCTCTCACTGTGACGATCACAATGATATCTGTGATATGAACACCGTTTACATTTGCGGGTGTGACTTAACCACCTCCCGCCCGCCCTATAGCCGAATGACGGCCGTAGAGCAGGCGGGTTCCTTCGCCTGGCCGTCCCTGGACGGCCTTGTGTTTACTTCCGCAATGTGCGCCGCCGGGGGCGCGCATCACGGAAGTTTTGTATTCGCTGTGTCTCCCGGAGACAGGCAAACACAGATCGCCGTGAACGGCCAATCAAAGCGGCCGTTCACAGCGCAATCGCAGCTGCCAATGGGAGATGATCTCAAATGTAAACATATGAGATCATCTCCCATTGCCGTGTCTCTCCCTCCTCACACAGAGACAGCGTGTGAGGAGAGAGAGGATCTGTGAGTCAGCCCCAGTGCCAACTGTCAGCCCCAGTGCCAACTGTCAGCCCCAGTGCCATCTGTCAGCCCCAGTGCCAGTGCCATCTGTCAGCCCAGTGCCATCTGTCAGCCCATTGCCATCTGCCAGTAGTGCCAGTGCCACCAGTGCCACCTGCCAGCGCCAGTGCCACCTGCCAGCGCCAGTGCCGTGAGCCCCAGTGCCGTCAACCCCAGTGCCGCCAGTGCCAGTGCCACCTGCCAGTGCCAGTGCCACCTGCCAGCACCGGTGCCACCTGCCAACGCTAGTGCCATCCGTCAGCCCCGGTGCCGTCAGCCCCAGTGCCGCCAGTGCCTCCAGTGCCAGTGCTGCCAGTGCCACCTGCCAGCGCCAGTGCCACCTGCCAGCACCAGTGCCACCTGCCAGCACCAGTGCCATCCGTCAGCCCCAGTTCCGTCAGCCCCAGTGCCGTCAGCCCCAGTGCCGTCAGTGCCGCCAGTGCCACCTGCCAGCACCAGTGCCACCTGCCAGCGCCAGTGCCATCCGTCAGCCCCAGTGCCGCCAGTGCCGTCAGCCCCAGTGCCGCCAGTGCCACCTGCCATCACCAGTGCCACCTGCCAGCACCAGTGCCATCCGTCAGCCCCAGTGCCGTCAGCCCCAGTGCCGTCAGCCCCAGTGCCGCCAGTGCCAGTGCCGCCAGCGCCAGTGCCACCTGCCAGTGCCAGTGCCACCTGCCAGCGCCAGTGCCACCTGCCAGTGCCAGTGCCATCCGTCAGCCCCAGTGCCGTCAGCGCCAGTGCCACCTGCCAGCGCCAGTGCCACCTGCCAGCGCCAGTGCCATCTGCCAGCCGCAGTGCCATCTGCCAGCCACATTTGCCAGAGCAATTAGCCAGCACCATCTGCCAGTGCCATCTGCCAGTGCCAGCCCCAGTGCCATCTGCCAGCGACATCTGCCAGCGACATCTGCCAGAGACATCTGCCAGCGACATCTGCCAGCCCCATCTGTCAGCCCCATCTGTCAGCCCCATCTGTCAGCGCCATCTGCCTCCAGTGCCATCTGTCAGTGCCACGTGTCATCAGTGCCACTTTGTGGGCATTTCCATTGTCCTGGTGCTCCAGGGCCTTCAAAACTGTAATAGGTGGTTGAGAAATAAGATGTGTAATTTATGCTCCTAGAATGCCTGATGGTGCTATTTCAATATTGTGTCTCTCTATGTGGCCAGGCTGTGTAAAAGTCTCACACATTTGGTATCGTTATACTCAGGAGGAGTAGTAGAATGTATTTTGGGGTGTCATTTTTGCTATGTACATGCTATGTGTTGGAAATATCTTATAAATAGACAACTTTGTGTAAAAAAAAATGCGTTTTCATTTTTTTTCCACATTTTCCCAAAACTTCTGGAAAAAAAATTAACCATTCAAACGACTCATTATGCCTCATAGATTATACGTTGGGGTGTTAGCTTTCCAAAATGGGGTCACTTTGTGGGCATTTCCATTGTCCTGGTGCTCCAGGGCCTTCAAAACTGTAATAGGTGGTTGAGAAATGAAATGTGTAATTTATTCTCCTAGAACGCCTGATGGTGCTATTTCAATATTGGGCCTCTGTATGTGGCCAAGCTGTGTAAAAGTCTCACACATTTGATATCGTAATACTCAGGAGTAGCAGAACGTATTTTGGGGTGTCATTTGTGGTATACACATGCCATGTGAGAGAAATAACCTATTACATTGAAAATTTTGTGAGAAAAAAAAAAATCTTCATTTTGCAAAGAATTGTGGGAAAAAGATGACAACATCAAAAACCTCACCATGCATCTTACTAAATACCTTGGAATGTCTACTTTCAAAAAAGGGGTCATTTGGGGGGTATTTGTACTTTCCTGACTTGTTCGGGTCACAAGAGGTGAGATAGGCCACCAGTACATCAGGTGTGATAAATTTTGTGCGATTCGCACCACAGCTTGTAGACTCTCTAACTTTCACAAAGACCAAATAATATCCACTAATTTGGGTTATTTTTACCAAAGATATGTAGCAGTATAAATTGTGGCCAAAATTTATGAAAAAAAAATTATAATTTGCAAAATTTTATCACAGAAACAAAGAAATATGCGTTTTTTTAAAAAAAATTCGGTCTTTTTTCATTTATAGCGCAAAAAATAAAAACCCCAGAGGTGATCAAATACCATCAAAAGAAAGCTCTATTTGTGGGAAAAAAAGGACACAAAATTCATTTGGGTACAGTGTTGCATGACTGAGTAATTGTCATTCAAAGTGTGAGAGCACCAAAAGCTGAAAATTGGTCTGGTCAGGCAGGGTGTTTAAGTGCCCAGTAAGCAAGTGGTTAAGTATGCGTTTTGTTTTGTTGTTGTTTTTTTTGCTGCGCGGGGATGGGGGGGGGGGGGCGGCGATCGTTGTTGCAGGGTGTCAGTCTGACACCCGGCAACTACGATCTCGGTAAAGAGTCTCCGACGGAGACTCTTTACCACGTGATCAGCTGTGTCCAATCACAGCTGATCACAGTGTAAATAGGAAGAGCCGGTGATCGGCTTTTCCTCACTCGCGTCTGTCAGACGTGAGTAGAGGAGAGCCGATTGGCTGCTCCTCTGACAGGGGGGGGTCTGTGCTGATCGATTATCAGCACAGCCCCCCCCGAGAATGCCCACACTGGACCACCAGGGACTCCACCAGACCACCAGGGATGCCCAGGACAAGGTATGCCACCCTAGACCACCAGGGATGCCAATCAGTGCCCATAATGGATGCCAATCAGTGCCCACAACGGGCATCACTGATTGGCATCCATTAGTACAGTACAACATAATACAATGCCGCCTATCAGTGCCCACCTGTGCCGCCTATCAGTGCCCACCTGTGCCGCCTATCAGTGCCCATCCGTGCCACCTATCAGTGCCCATCCATGTCCATCTGTGCCGCCTGTCCATGCCCATCTGTGCCGCCCATCCATGCCAAACCGTGCCAGCTATCAGTGCCAATTTGTGCCACCTATCAGTGCCCATCCATGTCGCCCCTCAGTGCCACCTATCAGTGCCACATATCAGTGTCCATCAATGCCACCTCATCAGTGCCACTTCATTGGTGCCACATCATTGGTGCCCATCAGTGCCGCCTTATCAGTGCCCATCAGTGAAGGAGAAACGTACTTATTTACAACGTTTTGAAACTGAAACAAAAACAACACTTTTTTTTTTCAACATTTTCGGTATTTTTTTATTTGTTTAGCAAGAAATAAAAACCGTAGAGGTGATCAAATACCACCGAAAGAAAACTCTATTTGTGGGAAAAAAATGCCAAAAATCTAATTTGGGTACAGTGTAGCACGACCGCGCAATTGTCATTCAAAGTGCGACAGCGCTGAAAGCTCAAAATTGGTCTGGGCAGGAAGGTGTTTAAGTGCCCGGTATTGAAGTGGTTAAGATTGGTTTTGACCTTGGTCATGAAGGGGTTAAAACTACTACTCCCTACCAAATGGAATTTAAAAATCTTGATGATGAGAGAGTAGCATGGGCAAAGAGTTCAAAATGCTTTTGGCTTACAAGATTTCTGGCAGGATCATCAACTTTTATTATTTTTTTTTTGTTTTGCACTGAATGCAGTGAGTTGCAGTTGGCTGCGGCTGGATACATTTGCAACTGCGCTCCAACTGCATAGACAGCCCCAAATCAAGGTAATCTTATGGGCATAGTTTTTCGTGCAATTCAGCGCAGTTAAAAAAAATGTTTTAAAAAGTAGAACATGCTGCATTTTTCTGCACCACAAATGCAGGTAACACGCTACAAATGCTCTACAAGTGCACCGCACCCCTTTAAGCCAAGAAAGCCGAGCTCAAAAACTTATATAAAAATGCACTGCAAATGCAGCACAAGACGTAGGCAGAGCACATTCAGGCGCACATCCAGCGCGCTTCAAACGTATGTAAACATGCAGTCAAAAATGCGCAGTTATGTGCAGTTTCTGGTGTGGGGGCTTGTTCGCACCACAAAAACGCACTCCAGATCCGTTCCAGATGCGTTTCTGCATGAACGTTTTAACGCGTTTTTTTCCACATTCCGGTGTGTCTTTGATCCATTTTTTTTTATGCATATCCGGGTTTTTTTTTTCTTCTTTCTTCCTGTGTCTTTTTTTTTCTCACTGTACTGGGGATAGGTGTGTGTTTGATACGCTTTTGATGCGTCCCACTGCATTCCAGTGCATTTTTGATGCGTTTAACCACGTTCCAGTACAGCCCAGTGCAGTAAAAATGCAGCATGTTCTACTTTTTTTTTTTTTTTTGTTCCTGGAACTGGAAAGCCCCGGAACTGACTGCACTGGTGTGGACTATGCCATTGGAAACCATAGAACTAGACATATACGGTTCGTGTGCTGTCGCCACCTATTACTGTCACAAGGGATGTTTACATTTCTTGTGACAGCAATAAAAGTGATTAGAATTGTATTTATTTTTTTCTCCAAAGGGGCAATGTAATGAAATAAGAAAAAATAAAATAAAACAATTTTAAAGTGCCCCCCCCCCCTGTCCCCGCGAGCTAGTGCAGCAAAAAAACAAAAAGAAACAAAATGCATACATAAGTCACACCCGCAAATGTAAACGGTGTTCAAATCACATATGTGAGATATCATTGTGATCGTCACAGTGACAGCAATAAATTGTCAGAGGGAGCAATAAAAACACCTCTGTGACTCTGTGAATTTTTTTAAAGTGTCATCTATGTAGATTTTTAAGGTATCGTAGTTTGTCGCCATTCCATGAGTGTGCAAAATTTCAAAGCATGACATGTAGGGAATCTATTTACTCAGCGTAACATCATCTTTTACATTATACAAAAAATTGGGCTATCTTTACTGTTTAGTTTTTTTTTTAATTCATGAAAGTGTATTTTCCCAAAATTGGTCATTGTGATATAAAATATTACAATGATTGCCATTTAATTCTCTAGGGTCACTGCTAAAATATATAGATAGATAGAGAGATAGAGAGAGAGATAGAGAGAGAGATAGAGAGATAGAGAGAGAGATAGAGAGAGAAGATAGAGAGATATAGATAGAGAGAGAGATAGAGAGAGATAGAGAGGTGGGTGGGTAGGTAGGTAGGTAGATAGATAGAGAGAGATAGATAGGCCCTTAGGTCTGGTATGGATTTTAAGGGGAACCGCCTACACTGAAAAAACGTTGTGGGGGTCCCCCCAAAATCCATGCCAGACCCTTATTGGAGCACGCAGCCCAGCCGGTCAGGAATAGGGGTGGGGATGAGGGAGCACCCCTCCCCCTCCTGAACCGTACCAGGCCGTATGACCTCAACATGGAGGGGTGGGTGCTTTGGGGAAGGGGGGACATCACAGTCCCAGCATGCCCCGGGACTTGACATCATAAGGGGTGGGGTCAGTGTGTGACATCACCCGGTGACCACACCCCATGTCTATATAAGTGGTCGCGCACCTCATACGCAGTATTACAGTGGCAGAGAACGTTGTGTCAACATCGGAAGAAGAGAAGAGGGAAGAAGGACGCAGAAGACCAGGCCACCACTAGCAAAAGAGCTGGAAGAAGATAGCGGAGGAGTCAACAGAAGAACTGGAGAGTGAGAGAAGAGGCCGGAGAGCACAGAAAAGAACCAGAGAGCATGGAGGAGTTGGAAGAAGACCCTGGAGCTGCCAAATAAATTACTTTAAAAACCTGTCTAGTGTTTTTTTTATTTACACTTTTTTCCCCAGGTGAATGGGTAGGGGTACGATGGGTACCCCCATACTCATTCACATAGGGTGTGGGGGTGGTATCTGGGGGCCCCCTTATTAAAGGGGGCTCCCGGATTCCGATAAGCCCCCCGCCCGCAGACCCCAACAACCAATGGCCAGGATTGTCGGGAAGAGGCCCTTGTCCTCATCAACATGGGGACAAGGTGCTTTGGGGTGGGGGGGCTGCAGGGCACCCCCCTTTCCCCAAAGCACCCACCCCCCCATGTTGAGGGCATACAGGCTGGTACGGTGGGGGGCGCTTGCTCGTCCCCACCCCCTTTCCTGACCGGCCGGGTTGCATGTTCGGATAAGGGTTTGGTACGGACTTTGCGGAGGCACCCACGCCGTTTTTTCGGCATAGTGGGTTCCCCTTAAAATCCATACCAGATCTAAGTTCCTGGTATGCCCCTGGAGGGGAACCCATGCCGGTTTTATTAGAGAGGCGACATTGTCGTTTCTTTCTCGCATTCGTGAGATCTCTATCTATATATATATATATATCTCTATATATACAGTGGTGTGAAAAAGTGTTTGCCCCCTTCCTCATTTCCTGTTCCTTTGCATGTTTGTCACACTTAAGTGTTTCAGAACATCAAACCAATTTAAACAATAGTCAAGGACAACACAAGTAAACACAAAATGCAATTTGTAAATGAAGGTGTTTATTATTAAAGGTGAAAAAAAATCCAAACCATCATGGCCCTGTGTGAAAAAGTGATTGCCCCCCTTGTTAAAACATACTATAACTGTGGTTGTCCACACCTGAGTTCAATTTCTCTAGCCACACCCAGGCCTGATTATTGCCACACCTGTTCACAATCAAGGCATCACTTAAATAGGAGCTGCTTGACACAGTAAGGTCCACCAGAAGATCCTTAAAAGCTACACATCATGCCGAGACCCAAAGAAATTCAGGAACAATTGAGAAAGAAAGTAATTGAGATCTATCAGTCTGGAAAGGGTTATAAAGCCATTTCCAAAGCTTTGGGAATCCAGCGAACCACAGTGAGAGCCATTATCCACAAATGGCGAAGACACGGAACAGTGGTGAACCCTTCCCAGGAGTGGCCGTCCGCCCAAAATTACCCCAAGAGCGCAGCGACGACTCATCCAAGAGGTCACAAAAGACCCCACAACAACGTCCAAGGAACTGCAGGCCTCACTTGCCTCAGTTAAGGTCAGCGTTCATGCCTCCACCATCAGGAAAAGACTGGGCAAAAATGGCCTGCATGGCAGAGTTCCAAGGAGAAAACCACTGCTGAGCAAAAAGAACATCAAAGCTCGTCTCAATTTCTCCACAACACATCTTGATGATCCCCAAGACTTTTGGGACAACATTCTGTGGACCGATGAGACAAAAGTGGAACTCTTTGGAAGGTGTGTGTCCAAGTATATCTGGCGTAGAAGGAACACTGCATTTCATAAAAAGAACATTATACCAACAGTAAAATATGGTGGTGGTAGTGTGATGGTCTGGGGCTGTTTTGCTGCTTCAGGACCTGGAAGACTTGCCATGATAAAAGGAACTATGAATTCTGCTGTCTACCAAGAGATCCTGAAGGAGAATGTCCGACCATCTGTTCGTGTACTCAAGCTGAAACGAACTTGGGTTCTGCAGCAGGACAATGATCCTAAACACACCAGCAAGTCCACCACCGAATGGCTGAAGAAAAACAAAATGAAGACTTTGGAGTGGCCTAGCCAAAGTCCTGACCTGAATCCTATTGAGATGTTGTGGTATGACCTTAAAAAGGCCATTCATGCTCCAAAACCCTCTAATGTAACTGAATTAGGACAATTCTGCAAAGATGAGTGGGCCAAAATTCCTCCAGGACTCTGTAAAAGCCTCATTGCACGTTATCGCAAACGCTTGGTTGCAGTTGTTGCTGCTAAGGGTGGCCCAACCAGTTATTAGGTTTAGGGGGCAATCACTTTTTCACACAGGGCCATGATGGTTTGGATTTTTTTTCACCTTTAATAATAAACACCTTCATTTACAAATTGCATTTTGTGTTTACTTGTGTTGTCCTTGACTATTGTTTAAATTGGTTTGATGTTCCGAAACACTTAAGTGTGACAAACATGCAAAGGAACAAGAAATGAGGAAGGGGGCAAACACTTTTTCACACCACTGTATATATATATATATATATATATATATATATATATATAAAATGTTTGGGGGTTATAAGTAATTTTCTAGCAAAAGATACAGATTTTAACTTGCAAGCAACACATGTCAGAAATAGGCTTAGGCATGAAAGGGATAACTTACCTTCCATACGTTTTTGATGCAGAAAAAAAAAAAAAGGCACTGGACTGCATATGGTGTGAATAGACCCTTATGGAACAGACCAAAAAGGAGCAAATGAGAATAGTTCATTGGGGGGAGGATCCCACCCCCCCCCCCCCCCCCCCTTTATTTTCTACTTATTATAAATGGGCTCCTTTAGAGCCCTGACTATAACCTGATCCTGGCTTCTCATTCTGCTCCCCCGCGTCGTCCAGCGTTGGGTCACGATGACTTATTTGATCGAGGGAGACACAAATACAAAGCCATCTGCCCAGATTTCCAGTTCGTGTAAAAAATAATACTAGAGATATATTATCCTTTTAATAATCTTCCCGGGGCTTGTGTAATTTGGAAAGCCGCCTATATAACTTTAACGCTGGATAACTAGGAGGGCTATAAATTCATGATAAAGTGAAGAATAAAAAAAAAAAAAAAAAAAAACTTTCTACCTGCGTAACGCTATAAAAGACTATAATAAGTGCTGAAAAATGATCACAGATGATTTCACTGGAAGGAATTATGTCTGAAGAGATTATAAAATACAGCTTAATATTGTCAGAGCGGCGGTGACACGCTCTGCATATCTCCGGCTCCGTACAATATCGCTCGCAGCACCTGCCAGCGACAGATGTACCGGCGTATTTTATCGCGGCCGCAAGTCTGAAGGAACGGTATTTTGTAGGCCTTCTTGTTTCTTGCCTTCTAACAACCCAATAAATTATCCTCGGGAAGAGGACCAGAATTTCTGTTTTGGAAAAAAAAAGAATAATGAAAAAAAAGTTTTATATATCGTGACTCAAGGATATTTCATGATTAGAGTGTTGGAGAGAAACTAACATTTCAAAATAATAAGTTCACTTCCTATTTATACGTGAATAATAAAGAATGCATTGTTATTTTTTCTTCTTATACATGAATAATAAAGAATACATTGTTATTTCTTCTTATTATATGCAAATAATAAAAGCAACATTGTTATTTCTTCTTATTTTACATTAATAATAAAGGATGCATTGTTATTTCCTGTTTATATCAGCACTTGTCTACAGGGGCAATTTCTTAATTTTTCACAAAGGTGTAAAAATCAGGTTTTTTTTTTTTCCTAGAAACCCCAAATATTATATATTTTCTAAAAGCAGAGGGACTGGAGAATAAAATAGTGGCTGTTGCAATTTTTTTATGTCATATGCCATTTATCAAACTAAAAATTTCAGGAAAAAAGATACTAAGCCCTTGTACACACGATCGGAGATTCAGACGAAATGTGTCCGATTGGATCGTTTTGTCGGATATTCCGACTGTGTGTGGTCTGCATCGGACTGTTTCCGTCTGAATATCCGTCGGACCAAATTTTCCAACTTGCCGGAAATATTTTCCGACAAAATGCTCCGATCGGACATACTCCGATCATGTGTAGAGAATTCCGATCGGACAAAGTGCCACGCATGCTCAGATCAAATTCCTACACCAAAGCTATTGGCTACTAGCCTGAACGTAGTCCCGTCCTAACGAAATAACGTCATCACGTTAAGTATGATCGGATTTTCCGACAACTTCGTCCGACCGCGTGTATGCAACAGTTTCGGACAAAATCCGTCAGACAAAATCCGACGGATTTGGTTGTCGGAATCTCCGACCGTGTGCACAAGGGCTTAAAGGAATTTGAATGCATATAAACACGATACATTAACCAATTTTTTGGTAAAAAAAAAAAAAAAAGATTTGGTGTTGAGTAACTAGATAAAAATATATAATAATAATGTAGTGGTGTAGTTGCCACTAGTAACAGACAATCCACCAATTCACCCCACTGCCAGACTTCATACATCACTTACAGAGATGATGAACAGTCTTTTACTGGTTTTGTTTTTGTTTTAGTGGGGGGGGGGGGGGGGTATAATTGGCTGGGTGAAAAGGATATATGGGATGCCCATAGGTTAATTGGCATCATATTTTAGAGAATATACACACTAGCACATATTTAGAGCCAGAAGGTATGATGTGCATCTGTAAAAGTTATGTTTCTCCTCCTGCATCTCCATGCAGACTGTTGCTCCTCCTCTGCTCTACTCCCATAGACTATTTGCTTCCAAGGATTCCTCATTCAATACCGTGTAGAAGCAGGGGTCTCTAGCTGGTGGCCCTCCAGCTGTTGCGAAACTACAAATCCAATCATGCCTTTGCCCGTGGGAGTTATGCTTGTAGCTTTCAGCCTTGCAATGCCTCATGGGGCTTGTAGTTTTGCAACAGCTGGAGGGCCGCCAGTTTGAGACCCTTGGTGTAGAGAATGAGAACACCACTTCTGGCCATGTAGAAATGATGTTCCCAGAAACATCTTTTCTCCTGCATAAAGCTTCTGCTCAAGTTCCTCTCCTGCACAAACTTATTCTGAACTGAAGCAATGTCACATCTTCTTCTATTAAGGCAAGAAGGACCCACTCTGAATAAGTCCTTTAGCAGGCACTGGTTTATCGCTGCTACTAGACCGGAGGCCTGTAGTACCTCTCCCCGAAGACCTAGTCGATTAAAAAATTTCTCATGGATATTGGACTACTGTTCCCAGCCAGGCCAACTTGCAAATTGTTATGTCCCTTCGACACAGGGTCTCTCAGGGGCAGGGGCGGACTGACAACTCATGGGGCCCCCGGGCAATAGAAGATCATGGGGCCCCCTTGATCCCAACATTGAAGCTACACCTGCACAGGGGTACACTGGAGGGAGAACGCACACACACAGGGGGACACTGGGGGGGAGAACGCACACACAGGGGGACACTGGGGGGGAGAACGCACACACAGGGGGACACTGGGGGGGAGAACGCACACACAGGGGGACACTGGGGGGGAGAACGCACACACAGGGGGACACTGGGGGGGAGAACGCACACACAGGGGGACACTGGAAGGAGAACGCGCACACAAGGGGGACACTGGAGGGAGAACGCACACAAGGGGGACACTGGAGGGAGAACGCACACACAGGGGGACACTGGAGGGAGAACGCACACACACGGGGACACTGGAGGGAGAATGCACACACACAGGAACACTGGAAGGAGAATGCACACACACACACACACAGGGGGACCCTGGAGGGAGCACGCACACACAGGGGGACACTGGGGGGAGAAAACACACACACATGGGGACACTGGAGGGAGAACGCGCAACACACAGGGGGACACTGGAGGGAGAACGCACACACGCAGGGGTACACTGGAGGGAGAACGCACACACGCAGGGGTACACTGGAGGGAGAACGCACACACAGGGGGACACTGGAGGGAGAACGCACACACAGGGGGACACTGGAGGGAGAACGCACACACAGGGGGACACTGAAGGGAGAACGCACACACATACACACACACACAGGGGGACACTGGAGGGAGAATGCACACACACAGGAACACTGGAGGGAAAATGCAAACACAAACACAGGAACACTGGAGGGAAAATGCACACACACAGGAACACTGGAGGGAAAATGCACACACACACAGGGGGACACTGGAGGGAGAACGCGCACACACACAGGGGGACACTGGAGGGAGAACGCACACACACTGGGGGGAGAACGCACACACATACACACACACACACACAGGGGGACACTGGAGGGAGAATGCACACACACGGGGACACTGGAGGGAGAATGCACGCACACACAGGGGGACACTGGAGGGAGAACGCGCACACAAGGGGGACACTGGAGGGAGAACGCGCACACAAGGGGGACACTGGAGGGAGAACGCGCACACACAGGGGGACACTGGAGGGAGAACGCGCACACACAGGGGGACACTGGAGGGAGAACGCGCAGACACAGGGGGACACTGGAGGGAGAACGCACACACACAGGGGGACACTGGAGGGAGAATGCACACACACAGGGGGACACTGGAGGGAGAACGCACACACACAGGGGGACACTGGAGGGAGAACGCACACACACAGGGGGACACTGGAGGGAGAACGCACACACACAGGAACACTGGAGGGAGAACGCACACACACAGGAACACTGGAGGGAGAACGCACACACACAGGAACACTGGAGGGAGAACGCACACACACAGGAACACTGGAGGGAAAATGCACACACACACACACACACAGGGGGACACTGGAGGGAGAAGGCACACACACACAGGGGGACACTGGAGGGAGAAGGCACACACAGGGGGACACTGGGGGGAGAACGCACACACAGGGGGACACTGGGGGGAGAACGCACACACAGGGGGACACTGGGGGGAGAACGCACACACAGGGGGACACTGGGGGGAGAACGCACACACAGGGGGACACTGGGGGGAGAACGCACACACAGGGGGACACTGGGGGGAGAGCGCACACACACACACACACACACAGGGGGACACTGGAGGAATAACGCACACACAGGGGGACACTGGATGGAAAACGCACACACAGGGGGACACTGGAGGGAAAACGCATACACACAGGGGGACACTGGAGGGAAAACGCATACACACAGGGGGACACTGGAGGGAAAACGCATACACACAGGGGGACACTGGAGGGAAAACGCATACACACAGGGGGACACTGGAGGGAAAACGCCCACACAGGGGGACACTGGGGGGAGAACGCACACACAGGGGGACACTGGGGGGAGAACGCACACACAGGGGGACACTGGGGGGAGAACGCACACACAGGGGGACACTGGGGGGGAGAACGCACACACAGGGGGACACTGGGGGGGAGAACGCACACACAGGGGGACACTGGAGGGAGAACGCACACACAGGGGGACACTGGAGGGAGAACGCACACACATACACACACACACAGGGGGACACTGGAGGGAGAACGCACACACACAGGGGGACACTGGAGGGAGAACGCACACACACAGGGGGACACTGGAGGGAGAACGCACACACACAGGGGGACACTGGAGGGAGAACGCATACACACAGGGGGACACTGGAGGGAGAACGCACACACACAGGAACACTGGAGGGAGAACGCACACACACAGGAACACTGGAGGGAGAACACACACACACACAGGAACACTGGAGGGAGAACGCACACACACAGGAACACTGGAGAGAAAATGCACACACACACACACACACACACACACAGGGGGACACTGGAGGGAGAACGCACACACACACAGGGGGACACTGGAGGGAGAAGGCACACACAGGGGGACACTGGGGGGAGAACGCACACACAGGGGGACACTGGGGGGAGAACGCACACACAGGGGGACACTGGGGGGAGAATGCACACACAGGGGGACACTGGGGGGAGAACGCACACACAGGGGGACACTGGGGGGAGAACGCACACACAGGGGGACACTGGGGGGAGAGCGCACACACACACACACACACACACAGGGGGACACTGGAGGAATAACGCACACACAGGGGGACACTGGATGGAAAACGCACACACAGGGGGACACTGGAGGGAAAACGCATACACACAGGGGGACACTGGAGGGAAAACGCATACACACAGGGGGACACTGGAGGGAAAACGCATACACACAGGGGGACACTGGAGGGAAAACGCATACACACAGGGGGACACTGGAGGGAAAACGCACACACAGGGGGACACTGGGGGGAGAACGCACACACAGGGGGACACTGGGGGGAGAACGCACACACAGGGGGACACTGGGGGGAGAACGCACACACAGGGGGACACTGGGGGGGAGAACGCACACACAGGGGGACACTGGGGGGGAGAACGCACACACAGGGGGACACTGGAGGGAGAACACACACACAGGGGGACACTGGAGGGAGAACGCACACACAGGGGGACACTGGAGGGAGAACGCACACACATACACACACACACAGGGGGACACTGGAGGGAGAATGCACACACACAGGAACACTGGAGGGAAAATGCACACACACACACAGGAACACTGGAGGGAAAATGCACACACACAGGAACACTGGAGGGAAAATGCACACACACACACACACAGGGGGACACTGGAGGGAGAACGCGCACACACACAGGGGGACACTGGAGGGAGAACGCACACACACTGGGGGGAGAACGCACACACATACACACACACACACACAGGGGGACACTGGAGGGAGAATGCACACACACGGGGACACTGGAGGAAGAACGCGCACACAAGGGGGACACTGGAGGGAGAACGCGCACACAAGGGGGACACTGGAGGGAGAACGCGCACACACAGGGGGACACTGGAGGGAGAACGCGCACACACAGGGGGACACTGGAGGGAGAATGCACACACACAGGGGGACACTGGAGAGAGAACGCACACACACAGGGGGACACTGGAGGGAGAACGCACACACACAGGGGGACACTGGAGGGAGAACGCACACACACAGGGGGACACTGGAGGGAGAACGCACACACACAGGGGGACACTGGAGGGAGAACGCACACACACAGGGGGACACTGGAGGGAGAACGCACACACACAGGAACACTGGAGGGAGAACGCACACACACAGGAACACTGGAGGGAGAACGCACACACACAGGAACACTGGAGGGAGAACACACACACACAGGAACACTGGAGGGAGAACGCACACACACAGGAACACTGGAGGGAAAATGCACACACACACACACACACACACACAGGGGGACACTGGAGGGAGAACGCACACACACACAGGGGGACACTGGAGGGAGAAGGCACACACAGGGGGACACTGGGGGGAGAACGCACACACAGGGGGACACTGGGGGGAGAACGCACACACAGGGGGACACTGGAGGGAGAAGGCACACACAGGGGGACACTGGGGGGAGAACGCACACACAGGGGGACACTGGGGGGAGAACGCACACACAGGGGGACACTGGGGGGAGAACGCACACACAGGGGGACACTGGGGGGAGAACGCACACACAGGGGGACACTGGGGGGAGAGCGCACACACACACACACACACACACAGGGGGACACTGGAGGAATAACGCACACACAGGGGGACACTGGATGGAAAACGCACACACAGGGGGACACTGGAGGGAAAACGCATACACACAGGGGGACACTGGAGGGAAAACGCATACACACAGGGGGACACTGGAGGGAAAACGCATACACACAGGGGGACACTGGAGGGAAAACGCACACACAGGGGGACACTGGGGGGAGAACGCACACACAGGGGGACACTGGGGGGAGAACGCACACACAGGGGGACACTGGGGGGAGAACGCACACACAGGGGGACACTGGGGGGGAGAACGCACACACAGGGGGACACTGGGGGGGAGAACGCACACACAGGGGGACACTGGAGGGAGAACGCACACAGGGGGACACTGGAGAGAGAACGCACACACAGGGGGACACTGGAGGGAGAACGCACACACAGGGGGACACTGGAGGGAGAACGCACACACAGGGGGACATTGGAGGGAGAACGCACACACAGGGGGACACTGGAGGGAGAACGCACATAGGGGAACACTGGAGGGAGAGCGCACACACACACACACAGGGGGACACTGGAGGAATAACGCACACACAGGGGGACACTGGATGGAAAACGCACACACAGGGGGACACTGGAGGGAAAACGCATACACACAGGGGGACACTGGAGGGAAAACGCATACACACAGGGGGACACTGGAGGGAAAACGCATACACACAGGGGGACACTGGAGGGAAAACGCACACACAGGGGGACACTGGAGGGAGAACGCACACACAGGGGGACACGCACACAGGAGGACACGCACACAGGGGGACACGCACACAGGGGGACACGCACACAATAGGACATGCACACAGGGGGACACGCACACAGCACAGGAGGACATGCAAATAGGGGGACACACACAAACAGCCAGGAGGACACTGTGGGGTGGGGGGACCCGGGGCCCTTACATCTGTACATTCCCCGAGTCCCCCCCCCATCACGTGTAGCGGCCCTGGTGTCATCTGCTTCACTTACCGAGTCACCGGATGCCGATAATAGTACTTCTAACAGCGTGCTGCTCCTCGCCAGCCGCTCCACTCTTCTCGTCCGTCCCAGGTGATGTCACGACGCATATAGTACAAGCACCTGGGACGGACGGGAGGGAAGGAGGGGCCGGCGGGGAGCAGCGCACAGTTAGCTGTGTTATTTTCGGCATCGCGGCATGTAATTCAGCCGCTGCAAGTGGCCTCTCATGTGGCCAAGTCCGGGCCCCTAATGTCCTCGGGCCCTCGGGCGGCGCCTGAGTGACCGACTGGTCAGTCCGCCCCTGCTCAGGGGGTTGCTAGCAATGCTGCCAGTGTCTGCTCAGCAAGTTACACACAGGCTGGATGCACTTCTTAACCAGGGAAGGGTTTATTACTCACTCAGAAAGCGATGTACATGCTTACATGGAGGAGTCATATACAACAGATCTCCTTCTAAGCCCTTGTACACACGGTCGGAGAATCCATCGGAATGTGTCCTATCGGACCGTGTTGTCGGATAATCCGGTTGTGTGTGGTATGCATCGGACTGATTCTGTCGGAATATCCGTCGGACCAAATTTTCAAACTTGCTGGAAATATTTTCCGACAAACTGGTCCGATAGGACATACTCCGATCATGTGTAGAGAATTCCGATCGGACAAAGTGCCACGCATGCTCAGATCAAATTCCTACACCAAAGCTATTGGCTACTAGCCTGAACGTAGTCCTGTCGTAATCATCACGTTCTGAAAGATCGGATTTTTCGACAACTTTGTCCGACCGTGTGTATGCAACAGTTTCGGACAAAATCCGACGGACAAAATCCGACGCATTTGGTTGTCGAAATGTCCGACCGTGTGTACAAGGGCTTAGTATCATGCTGCTGCTTCCAGTCCCACACACACTGTGACTGACTTCCTGGTACAGCCCCTCCCCCAGCATGCACCAGGGGAAAGGGGTTAAGGATCACAGTGATTCTGCATAAACATTACACCTCCTCTTTTTCTCGAAGAAAATAAAACATAATATATATATATTGTGAGGGGGTTCGCTCGGTAGCGGGTGTGTGTGACCCCCTGGATGGGTTCACAACACAAAGTCAGGCACAGCAGACAGCGGTGTAGGTGCAAAAAACAAAAGGTCCGGTTTATTTAGGCTACATGCAGTGATACATATAACAGCCAAACAAAATAAAACAAGAAAATAAATCCTGGTCAGCTTGACCTCTAACTACACACGTAGACTCCCTGTCTAACAACTGGGTGCAGCCTTGTGCTGCCCCAGTCCCTGTCTCTATTGTAGGGGTTTGCCACACAGGCTTTAACTCACCGCACAGAACAGATCTCAGACTCCCCAGTCTATACACACAAAACTGGTTCCAGGATGGAGCATCTCCCTATGCATGCTGGGGTTTTTTGTAGAGGTCTTAATGAGCCCACTTACTTCAGCTGGGCTCATTAACTCTTCCCCTCTAATTGTAAAAGTCTGCATAAAGCCTGAATCTAGGACACACATATTTCCCATCCTGAATACAACCAGGTGATTTTACCTGCGTGCTGCCACATACCCCCCCCCCTCTTGTTTCAACCTTGGGGTTGTAACACAAGCAGCCAGACACGCATGTATCCGAGACAAAGCATCCACATTCCCCATTTTAACACCAGGGCGATGCTTAACTGTAAAGTTAAATTCCTGTAGGGCCAGGAACCACCTATTTACCCTTCTATTGGTCTCCTTGTTTTGAGCCATCCACTTTAAAGGAGCGTGATCAGTCACCAGGTCAAAGTGCCTACCTAGCAGATAGTACCGAAGGGAATCTAGAGCCCACTTCACTGCTAAACTTTCCTTCTCAATCGTGGAGTAATTTACCTCATGGGACTTCAACTTCCTGCTGAGGTAAATGACTGGGTGCTCTTCCCCGTTCCAGACCTGGGATAACACTGCTCCTAACCCAACGTCTGATGCATCAGTTTGTACAACAAAGTCCTTAGAGAAGTCTGGTGAGTACAACACTGGCTGGCTACATAAGGCTGTTTTTAAGGACCGAAATGCTTCCTCAGCCTCTGGGGACCATTTAACCATAACCGACTCTTTCCCTTTTGTCAGGTTGGTGAGGGGCACAGCCTGAGAAGCAAAATGGGGAATGAATCGTCGATAATAGCCAGCGATTCCCAGAAAGGCCCGTACCTGTTTCTTGCTGTTGGGACGTGGCCAACTCTGTATGGCCTCGACTTTATTGACTTGGGGTTTTATCACCCCCCTCCCAATAGTGTACCCAAGATATTTGGCCTCCTCCTGTCCAATGGTACACTTCTTTGGATTGGCCGTAAACCCAGCTTCCCGGATAGAGTCTAGGACTGCTTGTACTTTTGGCAAATGTGAGACCCAGTCTGTGCTATGGATAATCACATCATCCAGGTAAGCTGCAGCATATTTATGATGGGGCCTCAGAATCTTATCCATTTTCCGCTGGAATGTTGCCGGTGCATTCTGTAACCCAAACGGCATTCTCTTATATTGGAATGCCCCATCTGGGGTTACAAACGCAGTTTTCTCCTTGGCCGACTCGGCCAGGGGAATTTGCCAATACCCTTTGGTGAGATCAAGAGTTGTCATATATCGGGCTGTTCCCAGCCGGTCAACCAACTCATCTATACGTGGCATGGGGCAGGTGTCAAATTTTGTAACTTTATTTAATTGTCTAAAATCGTTACAAAACCGCCAGCTCCCATCAGGTTTGGGCACTAGTACAATAGGACTGGACCAGTCACTCTGGGACTCCTCTATCACACCCAATTCCAGCATCCTTTGAACCTTCCCACGTATTGCCTCCCGTCGGGCCTCTGGTATTCTATAAGGTTTTAGTTTTACCCTTTCTCCTGGCGGGGTGATAATGTCATGCTCTACGCCAGATGTTTGTCCCGGAAGCTCAGAGAAAATCTCTTTGTTACGAAGTACAAACTCTTTAACCTCCTGTTGTTGGGGTTTCGATAAGGTGTCTGCTATTCCAACCTCAGGAACTAAGCAATCAGGCTGTGCTTGTGACAAAGTCTCTGCGACTAGGGATTCCCTATCCCTCCAGGCTTTCAGCAGATTGACGTGATAGATCTGCTCCGGCTTTCGCCTTCCTGGCTGTCTAACTCTGTAGTTCACCTCACTAATTTTTTCAATTACTTCATATGGACCTTGCCATTTGGCCAGAAATTTGCTTTCAACCGTAGGGACTAGCACCAAGACCCTATCCCCCGGGGAAAAAGTACGTGTCTTGGCCCCACGGTTGTACACTCTCTGCTGTGCTAACTGCGCTTGGGTTAAATGTTCCTTTACAATTGGCATTACCAGTGCAATTCTATCTTGCATCAGGGCGACATGCTCAATCACACTCCTGTGAGGAGAACTCTCATTTTCCCAAGTTTCCTTGGCGATATCCAGCAGCCCTCTTGGGTGTCTCCCATAGAGCAACTCGAAGGGTGAGAAACCCGTAGAGGATTGGGGTACCTCCCTAATGGCAAACATCAGATAGGGTATTAGACAATCCCAATTCTTTCCATCTCTATCCACCACCTTCTTTAACATTTGTTTTAGGGTTTTGTTGAATCTTTCAACCAACCCATCTGTTTGGGGGTGATACACAGATGTACGCAATTGCTTCACTTTGTACAACTTGCATAATTCTTTCATAACCCGGGACATAAAGGGTGTACCTTGGTCCGTAAGCAGTTCCTTACAAATACCCACGCGGCTAAAAACAAGGGATAGCTCTTTGGCTATGGTTTTGGCCGAGGTATTTCGGAGAGGAATTGCTTCCGGATAACGGGTGGCATAGTCCAATATAACCAAAATGTACTGATGCCCCCTAGCAGACTTCATTATCGGACCTACCAAATCCATTGCGATCCTCTCAAAGGGGACCTCAATGATAGGAAGAGGTACCAGTGGGTTACGGAAATGTGGCATAGGTGCCGACTTCTGACACACAGGGCAGGAGGAACAATAATTTTCTATTTCCTTCATGACCCCAGGCCAATAGAATCTCTGCAATAGCCTCTCTCTGGTTTTCTCTGTCCCCAGATGACCTCCCAGAATGTGTCCATGAGCCAATTCTAACACCAACTTCCTGTAAGGTTTGGGCACTACAAGTTGCTCAATGGTTTCTTCTGCCCTTTGAGCCACTCGATACAGCAGGTCCCTTTCCACAGTGAAGTAAGGATAAGGGCAAGTCTTATCTGGGTTCACTAACTCGCCATCTATTTTCACCACATTTTCCCGTGCCTTTATTAGGGTGGGGTCTTTTAACTGTTCTGTGGCAAAATTTTCCCTGTGAACCTCAAGGTCCGAAAACTCCACAGACGGCATGTTTTCATCTGAGGATGTTGGCTCCTCCCCAGTTTCTCGAGTTTCCCCCGCCAATACCGACAAGGGAAATTCAGGAGGGTCCTCACCACTCCCAGAGGAATTCTGGTCATCTTCCTGGTTTATAGGGGCACCAGTGGGGGGCTGAGGACAATCCCAGAGTTCCCAGAATTTTGGAAAATCCCTTCCCACAATAGCATCATGTGGTAACTGAGACACTAACCCCACCTGATGAGAGAGGTTACCTTTGGGGGTCTCAAAAAACACTGAAGTTACAGGATACTCTCGGGTGTCCCCATGCACACAAATAACAGCCACCCTGTTCTTCCCAGAGACCTCTGTAGTAACTAATTCAGCTTTTATCAATGTTACCAGGCTACCTGAATCTAGCAACACATCAACATGTCTACCATTAATACACATTTTACATAAATGTTTCTCAGGTCCCCGAATGGCAGTGCATGCAACTGTCGCAAACAGCGACTGACGTCTCTCCCTTATAAAGTCACATTGCATAGGCTCATCCACAACTGGGCAATTGGCTGCAATATGTCCCTCTTGCCGGCAGCGGTAGCAAATAATTTTTTTCGCTGCCTCTTGCAGCATGGGCTTCCTGGGCTGCTCCCGCCAGACCTTAGGTAGAACTCCCACCCTCTCACTCTCTCCACCCTCACCCCTTGCAGTCATCTTACCCGCCACTGGGGATGATCTGGTCTTAGGGGGGAAAGTCCGTGAGTCCCTGGAAGAGGTGGTCAAGTTCTCTGTAGCCAAGTACCTCTCAACCAGATCCACAAGTTTATCTGCAATTTCTGGGTCTCCATGGCTTACCCATTTTTGGATGGCAGTAGGAAGAGCTCTCAGGAAACGATCCATAACCACACGTTCCACAATGTTTGGTGCGGTCAAAATCTCTGGCTGCAGCCACTTCCTGCTCAGGTGAATGAGATCATACATTTGAGACCTGGGAGGTTTTCCAACCTGAAAAGTCCAGTTATGCACACGCTGAGCCCGGACTGCCAGGGTGACACCCAGCCGTGCCAATATTTCTGCTTTTAGCACCACATAGTCTTTTGCTTGGTCAGGCTCTAGGTCATAATAAGCTTTCTGCGATTCCCCAGTTAACAGAGGGGCCACCAGTCCAGCCCATTGCTCCTTAGGCCACTTTTCCCTTTCAGCAGTCCTTTCAAATGTGGTCAAAAACACCTCCGGATCATCCTCTCCAGTCATTTTTGTCAGTAAACGGCTCACACCAATGGTTGCGGTATTATTGTACCCACTTGCTTCATTGGTCTGCGGACGTTGCTGTATCAATGTCTCTATTTGCTGTTGAAAATTCTGCTCTTGCTTCTGCAACAGGTCTATGAAGCGGGCTTCAGATCGCTGCTGGGCTTGTTGCTGAGCTTCCAAACTCTGCTGCAAAGTTGCATTTGTCTGCTGCTGATTTGCATTTGCCTGCTGCTGGGCTTCCAAACTCTGCTGCAAAGTTGCATTTGTCTGCTGCTGATTTGCATTTGCCTGCTGCTGGGCTTGTTGTTGAGCTGCAAGGCTCTTTTGTAAAGCTGCATTTGTTTGCTGCTGATTTGCATTTGCTTGCTGCTGGTTTGCATTTGCTAGAGCCAGCTGTCTCAGTATCTCCTCCATGCTGGCCTTAACAAAAAAAAAAAAAAACTGCCAAAATTCTCCACCAACTGTGAGGGGGTTCGCTCGGTAGCGGGTGTGTGTGACCCCCTGGATGGGTTCACAACACAAAGTCAGGCACAGCAGACAGCGGTGTAGGTGCAAGAAACAAAAGGTCCGGTTTATTTAGGCTACATGCAGTGATACATATAACAGCCAAACAAAATAAAACAAGAAAATAAATCCTGGTCAGCTTGACCTCTAACTACACACGTAGACTCCCTGTCTAACAACTGGGTGCAGCCTTGTGCTGCCCCAGTCCCTGTCTCTATTGTAGGGGTTTGCCACACAGGCGTTAACTCACCGCACAGAACAGATCTCAGACTCCCCAGTCTATACACACAAAACTGGTTCCAGGATGGAGCATCTCCCTATGCATGCTGGGTTTTTTTGTAGAGGTCTTAATGAGCCCACTTACTTCAGCTGGGCTCATTAACTCTTCCCCTCTAATTGTAAAAGTCTGCATAAAGCCTGAATCTAGGACACACATATTTCCCATCCTGAATACAACCAGGTGATTTTACCTGCGTGCTGCCACAATATATATATATATATATATATATATATATATATATAAACAATAGAACAAATACACAACACATAAAATACTCAACACATAAAGAACAAGGCAAACAGGACCAGTTCAGCAAGTAGTATCTCCAACTCAGTCCTGTGGCTCCCGCAGCACTTCAGGAGCCCTTTTTCTCTGTTTCCTGTCCCGTAAGATTTCAATGCTTTGCCAAAGAGGAGTTTGATGTCTTTGGCGGGCAGACTTACGAAGTGGCCCATTTCTGGAAGGGATAGAGTTGGTCAAGGGTTCTGGAGATGTCAGTGGGTGTCCAACAGACCAATCAGTCTCTGCACCTCCAGGCACATGCCTGGACTCCTCAGGAATATGGTCACCAACCTTTTCAGTGGTCGGTTGTAAACTTGTGGGATCATGACACCATGCCATATGTCGCCAGTAGAGCCCTGAGTAGACGCTGGTAGTTGGTTAGAAAGAGGGATCGGGTTTGTCTCTAGTGGTCAGCAAATGCGCTTCCTCAATTGCGAAAGGTGTCATCGAACATAAACGCCATTCTCCAGGCAAACAAGGTACATTCTTCTTCCAAGAGGTCCATCAATTATGCCAGGAAGCCAATGAGGCAAAACTCTGTAATTTCGAAACCTCGAAACCATACAAGATCACCGGCACGGAATCCAGGACGGTCTAGTGTAGGAGGTGTTGGTGACTGTTTCTGTGGACGGACTAAATCCAGTTTGGTGCGGAGATGCCTGCCAAACATAAGAAAAGCAGGGGACAGCCCAGTAGTAGTGTGTTTTGTTTTTCGGTACATGGTCAAGAAGTCCAGCAGCTTCCCCTCTGACAGTCCGATCTGGTCCAGAGTGGACAGTAAGTGCTTCTTAAACGTCTGCACAAACCGTTCTGCCAGCCTATTCGAGGCTGGGCGATAAGGAGCTGTTTCGTAGTGTTGGATGCTCAAGCCACTGAGGAAGGATTGAAACTCATGTGATGTAAATTGAGTTCCTTTGTCCGAGACTATGGCTGTTGGCAAGCCATACTGAGCAAAGAGCTTCCTTAAGACTAGAATGGTAGCAGCTGAGGTAGTAGAAGGCATTTGAAATACCTCCGTCAATTTTGAATGTGCGTCTACCACGATCAAAAACATTTTACCCTGGATTGGGCCAGCAAAATCAAGATGGAGTCTTGACCATGGGTCTGTCGGTCATGGCCAAGGTAGCAGGGTTCCTTTCTTTTGGGGTCGCTGAGCTTGACAGCACCCAGGACATTGAGCCACATAATCTTCATTTTCTTTATCCATTTGTGGCCACCAAACATAGCTCTGGGCTCGCTGCTTCATGCGCACCATGCCAGGATGGCCCTCATGCAGTATCCTTAGCATGGTTGGTGGCAAATACTGAGGTATAATCACTATATTGCTCCACTGTAGGCAACCAACATTAGTCACAAGCTCACATTTTCTGTATGGACGAAGTATGGACAAACTTCACCTGGGACTTTCTCTGGCCATCCAGCCTGAACATACGAGAATATCTGAGACAGGAAAGGATCTGTGGCTGTATGTCTGGCAATTAGGGAGGTGGACATGCAGGACCGTGGCCTGTGTACTTCCACTATGCGTATGTCTGTAGGTGGGTGGTGTCCAATTGGCAATCTGGAAAATGCATCTGCATTGGCATGGGCCTCGTGGGAGCGGTATCTGATATCTGATATCTGAATAAGTATAAGCTCCCAAGAATAAAGCGTACCTTTGTAAGCAAGATGCCGTTGTTGTAGAAATTCCTTTATGATGATTCAGTATGGACAACAGAGGTTTGTGGTCAGTGATAAGTGTGACCTCCCGCCCATTGATGTACGTGTGAAAATTTTTTGTGGCCCATACAATGGCCAAAGCTTCCTTGTCTATCTGGGAGTAGTTTTGTTCTGCTGAGGTTAAAGACCTGGAAGCAAAAGAAATGGGGCGCTCTGTGCCATCTGGCATGACATGGGAAAGCATGGCACCCAGTCCATAAGGAGAGGCGTCACAAGCCAAGGTGACGTGTTTCTTTAAATCATAGTGGACCAGAACCTGAGAGGACAGAATGAGCTCTTTAGAAAGGTGAAAAGCTTCTTTACATTTGTCTGTCCATATCCATTTAGCTCTTGCATCTAGTAAGCGATGTAACGGGTGGAGCTGATGTGCTAGGTTCGGCAAGAAACGGTGGTAGTAATTTAGGAGGCCGAGGTAGGACCTGAGTTGTGTGACATTCTGGGGAGTAGGGGTATGGGTAAGGGCTTTAACCCGCACGTTGCACAAGCCATTACAGCAGAAGAGAGCGTCGTGTCAACATCGGAAGAAGAAAGAAGAGAGAAGGACAGAGGAGAACGGGCACCTCCGCTAGTAAAAGAGCTGGAAAAAGATAGCGGAGGAGCCGGAAGAAGAACCGGAGAGTGGGAGATGACGCAGGAGAGTGGGAGAAGAGGCCGGACACCGGGAGAAGAGGCCAAACAGAGCGGAGAAGTCGGAAGAAGACCCCCGAAGTAGGAAGAAGACCCCTGGAGCTGATTAATAAATTACTTTAAAAACCTGTGTTGTATTTTTCTTTTTATTGACCCTTTTTTTCCCCAGGTGAATGGGTAGGGGTACAATGTACCCCATACTCATTCACATAGGGTGGGGGGCGGGATCTGGGGCCCCCTTATGGGATCCCAGATTCCGATAAGCCCCCCCGCCCACAGACCCTGACCACCAATGGCCAGGGTTGTCGGGAAGAGGCCCTTGTCCTCATCAACATGGGGACAAGGTGCTTTGGGGTAGGGGGGCCGCAGTGCGCCCCCTTCCCCAAAGCACCCACCCCCCAAATGTTGAGGGCATGCGGCCTGGTACAGTTCAGGAGGGGAGGCACTCGCTCGTCCCCACCCCCTTTCCTGGCTGGCTGGACTACGCGCTCAGATAAGGGTCTGGTATGGATTTTGGGGGGGCCTCCGCGCCGTTTTTCGGCGTGGGGGGGGTTCCCCTTAAAATCCATACCAGACCTAAGGGTCTAGTATGCTCCTGGAGGGGGAACCCATGCTGTTTTTTTATTTAAAATTTGGCGTGGAGTTCCCCCACGAAAGCTGAATTTTCTGTGAGAGAGGCGTCACTTCAATATAGATGGAGATCCAACTTGGAGGCGACTTCCATTGAAATCAATGGGTCCTAGAAGTCGGATTAAAGTAGTACATTATATTTTCTGGGGATCTATGCTGTTTTGATATCAGTTCACACCCATTTTAGTTGGGCTCCTTTCTTTGATTAGTTCACATTTTTATATCTTTAGCACCATTTGGGGTATTTATGTTTTTTTATTGTTCCGCAGAATGGAGCCCCTTGGTTACATTGTTCCAGACACTCTGCATTATGCCCATACTCATGTTCCTTGTGTTTGGACCCTACTACCACAGCTTCCGCAACAGGCATTCCTTTCGGCCCTAGCACCCCGGTGGTGTGTTTGTTTCACACTAAGCAGATACGTGAGTTTTACAGGGATGACCACCTTATCCTCTCTGTATGTATGTTCATTTCTTGTCCATGAATGGTTGATGTTGATATATTTACCTCTTTTTATAGATGTATCGTTCATCCGCCCCTGATGATTGGATAGATCCCATGAAACGCGTTGGGCCTAACCTAGATGCAATGCATACATACTTACATGGTCTTTGGATTCAGGCAATGCCGTGGATTATAATTGCTATATTATAATGATTTTTATGATTGAGGACAATACTATTGTATATTGTATATTCTATTCATGTTTTTAACATGTAAATGTTTTTGGATACATGATTGGTTACATTATGTGCGATTATTGCATGTATTGTCTGCCATGTACCTACTAGACATGTGCATTCGTTTTCGTCCGAATGCATTTTCGTTTTCGTTTTGACAAACGATAACGAAAGCACAAAATCCGAAAAACGAAAGATCCAACATAAATAAATGCTTTATTTTCGTTTTCATTGTTACAACAGTTCGATATAGAATAGGAGATTCGACATGACTCTGACAACAATCTGTGTCTATAGAACCTCTGGTCGAATGTGCTTAACCTTACCTCTATTAGTCCAAGATTATATAGAGAAAATATTCGACAGAGAAAAAAGATTTGACAGAGAGAAAAGATTCTGCAAGTTACTGTCCTAAAAAGTGTTTGGGGACCCGGGTCTTGCCCCAGGGGACATGTATCAATGCAAAAAAAAGTTTTAAAAACGGCCGTTTTTTCGGGAGCAGTGATTTTAATAATGATTAAAGTGAAACAGTAAAAGTGTAATATTCCTTTAACCACTTCCCGACCGCCGCACGACGATGTACGTCGACAGAATGGCACGGGCAGGCATAAGGGCTTACATGTACGTCCTTGCCTTCCCGCCCGGTGCCTGCGGCGGTCGGTATTCGTTCGGGAGCGATCCGGGATGAGGGGGCGGCCATTCATTCATGGCCACCCCCTCGCGATCGCTCCCGACGAATAGAAATCCTTCGTCACATCACTTCCTCTCCTGTAATGTAAACACAGGAGAGGAAGTGATGTAATCTCTCCTCCGTGTCGGTATTTTTCGTTCCGACACCGAGGAGAGAGGATCGGTGAGTTGCACCAACACGACACTACACAGTAGAACATGTCAGGCACAGTCACACCCCCCCCGATCACCCCCCCAATTACCCCTGCCCCCCAGTCACAGTGACACCAATGTCATTTTATTTTTTAATTTTTTTGCATTGGTGTCATTTGTGACTGTAATAACTGTTAGGGCAGTTAGGGTTAGCCCCCTTTAGTTCTAAGGTACCCCCCTAACCCCCCCAATAAAGCTTTAACCCCGTGATCACCCCCCGTCGCCAGTGTCACTAAGGCTGGGTTCACATTGCAGCGGTTTATGAGAACGGATGTGATTCGCACCGCACTGCAGTGCAAATCACATCCGATCTCTGTGCGATTCGAGTTTAGCCATACAGATAGTATGGCTGAATTTGCGTCGCACCCGCCGCAAATTCGCACGGGACCCTTTTTTTGGTCCGCAGCAGAATCGGATCGCATGGGTGTTCACACCATGCGATCCGAGTTTGCAGATCGCACTGCGATATGCGAACTGATCTGGGGGTGTCAGTAACATTTCACTGACACTCCCAGCAGTTCGCATAGGGCAGTGTGAACTGCCGCCGGGAGGCATGTGATGCGGGAACCCGCCGCGGATTCGTGGCGTTCCTGCATCGCTCTAGTGTGAACCCAGCCTAATAAGCGATCATTTTTCTGATCGCTGTATTAGTGTCACAGGTGACGCTAGTTAGGCAGGTAGGTATTTAGGTTCGCCGCAGCTTTTTATAGCGCCAGGGACCCCCATATACTACCGCATAAAGCCCCCTGATTGCCCCCTAGTTAACCCTTTCACCAGTGATCACCATATAACTGTTACAGGTGACGCTGGTTGGTTAGTTATTTTTTTATAGTTTCAGGGCACCCGCCATTTATTACCTAGTCTCACTAGTGTACCCCTAAATTTAGGGGTGTCTACTTTCCAAAATGGGGTCATTTGGGGGGGGTTTGTGCCATCTTGGCATTTTATGGCCTTCAAAACTGTAACGCCCTTAGAAAGCCTGAAGGCGGTGCTTGGTTTTCGGGGCCCCGTACGCGGCTAGGCTCCCAAAAAGTCCCACATATGTGGTATCTCCGTACTCAGGAGAAGCAGAAGAATTTATTTTGGGGTGTCATTTCACATATGCCCATAGCATGTGTGAGCAATATATCATTTAGTGACAACTTTGTGAAAAAAAAAAAAAAAAATTAAAGTTTGTAATTTTCCCGCAACTTGTGGCAAAATATAAAATATTCCATGGACTCAAAATGCCTCTCAGCAAATAGCTTGGGGTGTCTACTTTCTAAAATGGGGTCATTTGTGGGGGTTTTGTGCCATCTTGGCATTTTATGGCCTTCAAAACTGTAATAGGTAGTGAGAAGTGAAATCAAAAATTTACACCCTTAGAAAGCCTGAAGGCGGTGCTTGGTTTTCGGGGCCCCGTACGCGGCTAGGCTCCCAAAAAGTCCCACATATGTGGTATCCCCGTACTCAGGAGAAGCAGCAGAATTTATTTTGGGGTGTCATTTCACATATGCCCATAGCATGTGTGAGCAATATATCATTTAGTGACAACTTTGTGTAAAAAAAAAAAAAAAAATTTTTTTTTTGTCATTATTCAATCGCTTGAGGCAAAAAAATAAAATATTCAATGGGCTCAACATGCCTCTTATCAATTTCCTTAGGGGGTCTACTTTCCAAAATGGGGTCATTTGGGGGGGTTTTGTACTGCCCTGCCATTTTAGCACCTCAAGAAATGAGATAGGCAGTCGTAAACTAAAAGCTGCGTAAATTCCAGAAAACGTACCTTAGTTTGTAGATGTGACAACTTTTGCGCAAACCAATAAATATACAATTATTGACTTTTTTTTTTACCAAAGACATGTGGCTGAATACATTTTGGCCTAAATGTATGACTAAAATTGAGTTTATTGGATTTTTCTAATAACAAAAAGTAGAAAATATCATTTTTTTTCAAAATTTGCGGTCTTTTTACGTTTATATCGCAAAAAATAAAAATCGCAGAGGCAATCAAATACCATCAAAAGAAAGCTCTATTTATGGGAAGAAAAGGACGCAAATTTTGTTTGGGTACAACATTGCATGACCGCGCAATTACCAGTTAAAGCAGCGCAGTGCCAAATTGTAAAAAGACCTCTGGTCATTTACCAGCAAAATGGTCCGGTCTGAAAGTGGTTACATTTCGTAGGGGGGGGTTGTCTATAGTATGCCTGTGAAGGGGCGCATGTTTCCCGTGCTTAGAATTGTCCCTGCACAAAGTGTCATTTATGCAGGAAAAAAAGTCCTTTAAAATCACTCGCAGCTATTATGAATTGTCGGCTCCGTAATACAGAGAACACTCATTGAAAGTCATTGATTAAAAAAATTAAAAGAAAATTTAAAAAAAAGCGTGGGGGTCCCCCAAATTCAATTACCAGGCCCTTCAGGTCTGGTATGGATATTAAGGGGAACCCTGCCTCAAATTTAAGAAAAAATTTGATGTGGGGTTCCCCCTAAATATCCATAACCAGACCCTTCAGGTCTGGTATGGATATTAAGGGGAACCCCGCATCAAATTTAAAAAAAAATTGACGTGGGGTTCCCCCTAAAAATCCATACCAGACCCTTTATCCGAGCACGCAACCTGGCAGGCCACAGGAAAAGAGGGGGGGGCGAGAGAGCGGCCCCCCCTCCCTCCTGAACCGTACCAGGCCACATGCCCTCAACATTGGGAGGATGCTTTGGGGGTCTGTGACCCCTCAAAGCACCTTGTCCCCATGTTGATGAGGACAAGGGCCTCATCCCCACAACCCTGGCCGGTGGTTGTGGAGGTCTGCGGGCGGGGGGCTTATCAGAATCTGGAAGCCCCCTTTAACAAGGGGACCCCCAGATCCCGGCCCCTCCCCTGTTTGAAATGGTAAGGGGGTACAAAAGTACCCCTACCATTTCACAAAGAAAGTGTAAAAAATGGTTAAATAAAACAAACACACTTTTGAAAAATTCCTTTATTAAAAATAAAAAAATAAAAAAAAGATTCCAGCGGCGGTAATCCACTCTTGCTATCCAGCGACGGACGGTCATCTCTCCAGCGATGTCTCATGTCATCCAGCGCAGCGAATACATCCTTCTTCTGTCTCCTCCACGGAGACACTGCAGGCATTCCGGCGGCTGACGTTTCTTATATACGGAGGGCGGGCCACCCGTCACCTGACCCCGTCCCCCTCTGACGCAAGGGGAAACCCGGGGTTCCCTGTGACGTAGGGGTGACCCGCACCCCTCTGATGTAACACAGGCAGGTTTCCGTTACATCAGAGGGGGGCGGGGTCACCCATACGTCAGGGGGAACCCCGGGTTTCCCCTTGCGTCAGAGGGGGGCGGGTCAGGTGACAGGTGGCCCCGCCCTCCGTATATAAGAAACGTCAGCCGCCGGAATGCCTGCAGTGTCTCCGTGGAGGAGACAGAAGAAGGATGGAGGATCGCTGCGCTGGATGAGATGAGACATCGCTGGAGAGATGACCGTCCGTCGCTGGATAGCAAGAGTGGATTACCGCCGCTGGAATCTTTTTTTTATTTTTTTTATTTTTAATAAAGGAATTTTTCAAAAGTGTGTTTGTTTTATTTAACCATTTTTTACACTTTCTTTGTGAAATGGTAGGGGTACAAAAGTACCCCCTTACCATTTCAAACAGGGGGGGGGCCGGGATCTGGGGGTCCCCTTGTTAAAGGGGGCTTCCAGATTCTGATAAGCCCCCCGCCCGCAGACCTCCACAACCACCGGACAGGGTTGTGGGGATGAGGCCCTTGTCCTCATCAACATGGGGACAAGGTGCTTTGAGGGGTCACGGACCCCCAAAGCATCCTCCCAATGTTGAGGGCATGTGGCCTGGTACGGTTCAGGAGGGAGGGGGGGCCGCTCTCTCGTTCCCCCCCTCTTTTCCTGCGGCCTGCCAGGTTGCGTGCTCGGATAAAGGGTCTGGTATGGATTTTTAGGGGGAACCCCACGTCAATTTTTTTTTTAATTTGACGCGGGGTTCCCCTTAATATCCATACCAGACCTGAAGGGTCACCACAGTTTGTCATCACCAGTGCTGCCTATCAATATCACCTACCAGTCCCCATCAGTGACACCTACCAGTCCCCATCAGTGACACCTACCATTGCCCATCAGTGCCACCTATTAGTGCCCCTTAGTGACATCAATCAGTACCACCCACCAGTGCCACCCAGTGCCTTCTTGCCCATCAGTTCCCATCAGTGTCATCTTATCTGTGCCCATCAGTGCCCATCAGGGTAGCCTATCAGTGCCCATCAGTATAGCCTCATCAGTGAATAACAATGAAGGAGAAAAATTACCCATTTGCAAAATTTTATAACAAACTATTAAACATGTTGTTTTTTTTTTCAAAAAATGTTGTCTATTTTTGTTTGTTTAGCAAACTCGAAAGCACTCGGAAATACTCTGCTCTCGAGTGTTTCTGAGCCTTTTCGAGGCTTTCCGAGTTCAGCCAAGCTGTCCCCGAGTATTTCCGAGGCTCTCTGGTGCCCCCTCACCTCTGGCCACATGCGGTATTGCATGTAATAGAAGTCAATGCGGAACAAATTATCTGTTTCCATTGACTTCTATGGGCATGCTTTGGATTACAAATATTCTCCTGGAACGGATTATGCTCGTCATCCAAGGTTCCACTGCATAAATTTTTTAAATTTTTACATATTTTTTTTTTTTTACGTTGTGGCTTTAATATTTTTTGATCACTTTTATGCTGTCACAGACGTGAACCTGTTGCCCTCTATTTCCAAGGAAGTGCACACTTTGGACAGGGAGGATGGTTGGCCAAACTGTTGTAACTACATAGACCAATCCTACGGTCCAATGAAGGCTGGGACACGTGCTAAATATTACAGTTGCTGTAAGGCAGTGGCGGCTCGTGCATTGTGTGAATCTATCTATAGCCACGGCTGCCACCCCCTATTCATGTGCCCTGGCCCTTTTCAGGTACAGGGCGCCTGAATTTTAGTGGCAGGGGTGTTTTTGAAGCACATTATTAGAGCCATAGGCTCTAGTAGGTGTCAAAAAAGGTGACCTGCGAGCGCCATGCTGGGCACTCACAGGTCACTCAACTGTGTTAGAAAAGCGAATTAATATTTGCTTTCCCAACACTAAACCGCCTCTCCACCAGTCAGGTGCTTGGGTCTCTTACCTGTCACCTGATTGGCTGAAACGACAGGCGCCGTTATTGGACGCCTATCAGGAGGAGAGGACAGGAGATGAGGATAGTAGAGGATGCACGAAGGACCCCACCTGCTGCCCCACTAAGACAGGGTAAGTGCTGGGCAGACGGGCACAGTGGCAGCATTTGATGGCACAGTGGCAGCATTTGAAGGCACAGTGGTAGCATTTGAAGGCACAGTGGCAGCGTTTGATGGGCATAATGGCTGCGTTTGGTGGGCACAGTGGCAGCGTTTGATGGCATAGTTACAGCGTTTAATGGGAACACTGGCAGCATATGATGGACACACTGGCAGCATTTGATGGGCACACTGGCAGCGTTTGATGGCACATTGGCAGCATTTAATTGGCACAGTGGCAGCATTTGAGGGCACAGTGGCAGGGTTTGATGGCATAGTGTGCAGCGTTTAATGGGAACACTGGCAGCATATGATGGGCACACTGGCAGCATTTGATGACACAGTGGCAGCGTTTGATGGACACAGTGGCTGCATTTGATGACACAGTGGCAGCGTTTGATGGCACAGCTGCTGATGATTTTTTTCCGGCCCAGCCAAAAATTTTGAGCACCAGCTGCCACTGCGGTAATGTAAACCAAATTTCTAGCACCAAAAGGCCAGTGCGGATTCATGCTCATGCTCATTGCACACATGCTAATGAATGAAGGACCAATGTCACTTATGTAGTGCAGTTCATTGTGCACATGTTCGTGTGTGCTCGCGCTTTCATGCACATACCAATTAGCTCTTGGTACCCAGTGGCCTGTTTAAACTGGTCTATCACTGTGAGCAGTTGCTAAATGGTCTTCAGCTCGTTCCTGTGTTCCCTGTGTGGCTTGCCTTTGGACTTCACCTCTGCTCTCGCTCTAGCTCTTTTACCTACCTTGGCTTGTTTACTGGATCTGATCTGCCTGCTGTCTCTGTACCGTGTTGCCCGGCTGTTAACAACCATGGCCTATCTCTTGGACTTTCTTTGCCTGCTGATTCAGTTGCCCCTGACTTCTGCTCATCTTCTGATTCTGCTTCTGTCCCACGCTCTAGTGCCAAGCTGCTCCTGCATCCTGTTCCGGGGTCTGTGACTACCAGCTCTACCCTACCCACCTACAGAGTGGACATCACCAGCTTGCTGCTACGGCACCTGTACATGTACGTCCCTTTAAATTTTTCGCCCTGCCATAGCGAGCGCACCGCTGGCACCGCCGGCGCGCTCGCGTGCTGGTCGGGACCACCGTAAGTCCGGTCGCGGGTCCCGCGGACTCGATCGCCGCGGGCATACCCACGATGGTCTCATGGGGAGGCTGAACGGAACGGGAGGCTGAACGGAGAGATGCCGTTGTAAACAGCATCTCCCCATTCTGCCTAGCAACTAGTGACGCTGATCTCTGCTCCATGTGATTGGAGCAGAGATCAGTGTTCACTAAATTAAAGCCCAGCGACCCAACAGTTAGTAACACACCCCTAGGAACACTTAACCCCTACACTGCCACCCACTGGTTAACCCCTTCACTGCCAGTGTCATTTACACAGGAATCACTGCATTTATATAGCAGTGATTACTGTATAAATGACAATGGTGCAGGAAAATAGGGGGGAACAAGAGAGCGCCCCCTCCCGAACCATACCATGCCACATGCCCTCAAAATGGGGAGGGTGCTTTGGGGTAGCGCCCCCCCCCCCCCCCCAAAGCACCTTGTTCCCATGTTCATTCTGTGCAGGGGAGATCAGGAAAGGGACGTAAACCTGTTTTGCTCTCTTTTCAAGGAAGGCCACACTTTGGACAGGGAGGATGGCTGGCTACCCTGTTCTAACTACATAGACCAATCACATAGTGCATTTAAGGCTGGAACAGGTGTTAATTGTTAGAGTTACATAACTATTGCTTCCAGGTTCATTAGCTGCGGGGGGGAGATCAGGAAAGGGACGTAAACCTGTTTTTGCAGGGAGGTGCACACTAGACATGTGCAGAGTAAAATATTTCGTTTCGGAATTTCGTTGTCGTCCGAAAACTTAATTTATTTAGTTACTCCCGAAATTCGTTTTTATTTATTTTGTTTTTCTTTCAAAAATTGCATTCGTCCGAAAATCCACATGAATTACGGTCGAATCTGTCTTTGAAGGCTTATGGTGTCTGTCGAATGTATAAAGAAGATTCGACGGAGCTAGTATATTGCATTCTTCGTGTGAACTTTAGAACCCTATTAAAGTCTATGGGACTCCAACGTTCACAATCTAAAGTGCTAATTTTAAAGGCTAATTTGCAAGTTACTGTCCTAAAAAGTGTTTGGGGACCCGGGTCCTGCCCCAGGGGACATGTATCAATGCAAAAAAAAGTTTTAAAAACTGCCGTTTTTTTGGGAGCAGTGATTTTAATAATGAATAAAGTGAAACAATAAAAGTGTAATATTCCTTTAAATTTCGTAGGGGGGAGGGGGGGGGGGGTGTCTATAGTATGCCTGTGAAGGGGTGCATGTTTCTGGTGCTTAGAACTGGCCCTGCACAAAGTGTCATTTATGCAGGAAAAAAAGTCCTTTAAAATCACTCACAGCTATAATGAATTGTCGGCTCCCGTAATACAGAGAACACTCATTGAAAGTCATTGATAAAAAAAAAAAAAAAAAAAAAGCATGGGGGTCCCCCAAATTCAATTACCAGGCCCTTCAGGTCTGGTATGGATATTAAGGGGAACCCTGCGTCAAATTAAAAAAAAAATTGACGTGGGGGTCCCCCTGGGGCCCATGTCCCCTGGGGCAGGACCCGGGTCCCCAAACACTTTTTAGGACAGTAACTTGCAGAATCTTTTCTCTCTGTCAAATCTTTTTTCTCTGTCTAATTTTTTCTCTATATAATCTTGGACTAATAGAGGTAAGGTTAGGCACATTCGACCACAGGTTCTATAGACACAGATTGTTATTGTCAGAGTCACGTCGAATCTCTTATTCTATATCGAACTGTTGTAACAATGAAAACGAAAATGAGGCATTTATTTATGTCGGATCTTTCGTTTTTCGGATTCTGTGCTTTCGTTATCGTTTGTCAAAACAAAAACGAAAATAGCTGAAATTCAGACGAAAATGCATTCGGACGAAAACGAATACACATGTCTAGTGCACACCTTGGACAAGGAGGACAACTGGTTTCCCTGTTCTACCTATATACTGTAGCCCAATCCTATGGTGCAATGGAGGCCGGGGCCGGTGTAAATTATTTGAGTTGCATAAGTGAAGGTGTAAAAGGTTGTCAAATGACTGGGGGTAGGAATGTTAAAACCACATTATATGTGGGTGACAGATGGTATGGAAGCCCTCCACCGTTGTTTAGGGAAGGTTGTTCTGGCATGATAACCTCTTTGATTCCTCCTGAGAACCAGCTGTACTCTCTGTTCAAAGTGTGCGCCAGAATGGACAAAGCACGAAAGAGGCCATCTAGTTCTCAGGAGGAATGAAAGAGGCCATTTAGTTCATACCGAAACAATCATTCCTAAACAGGGGTGGTGGTCTTTTTACACCAACTATCACCACCATATAATGCCATTTTAACAACTCTACCCCAATGATATGTCAAGAATTCAGTCCTGTAACTCAAACAATTAACACACGCCCCAGACTCCATGGCACTATGGATTTATGTGAATTTATACAGAGAGATTTCCCAAACTTTCACATTTCTCATCCTGTTTTTGGACAATCAGCATCAAGCTTGACACATTCCTTGGTGATCGAAAGAAGGTTTCTGAGTTATCCCTGTGAATATAAATACTAGAAAGGTTCCTGACACTTATTAGAAGTAAAGAAGCCACTTGGATAAGCTGAGAAACGTCTTTACCATTACAGAACAGGTTCAGTTGAATGTAACTAATTACTTCTAGTCAGAATGAGAATTATGTAAAAATTTTAGTAAATTAGCAATTGTGGCAACTAACGTGGAGCTGGAAAAATGTATTAGAAGCTAATTAAGTGCAAAACATATCAGAGTAGACAAAGTTACTAAACCAATTAAAGTTCAATTTTGGCAAAAATATTTTCCTTTAAGTGATACTAAAGACTTTTTTTTTTTCTGAACAAACATTTTTACAGAATTCTCATTCTGACTAGAAGTAATTAGTTACATTCAACTGAACTTGTTCTGTAATGGTAAAGACGTTTTGCAGCTTATCCAAGTGGCTTCTTTACTTCTTAACCACTTCAATACAGGGTACTTAAACACCTTCCTGCCCAGACCAATTTTGATCTTTCAGCGCTGACGCACTTTGAATGACAATTGCGCGGTCATGCTACACTGTACCCAAATGACATTTTTAACATTTTTTTCCCTACAAATAGAGCTTTCTTTTGGTGGTATTTGATCACCTCTGCAGTTTTTATTTTTTGCTAAACAAATAAAAAAAATACCGAAATTTTTTTTGTTTCAGTTTCAAAACTTTGTAAATAAGTAAGTTTTCTCCTTCACTGATGGGCACTGATGGGCAATGATAAGGCGGCACTGATGGGCACCGATGAGGTGGCACCAATGAAGTGGCACTGATGAGGTGGCATTGATGGACACTGATATGTGGCACTGATAGGCGGCACTGATGGGTGACACGGATGGGCACTGATAGGTGGCACAAATTGGCACTGATACCTGGCATGGATTGGCATGGGTGGGAATGGGTAGGCGGCACAGATGGGTATGGATAGGCGGCACAGATGGGCATGGGTAGGCGGCACAGATGGGCATGGATGGACACTTATAGGTGGCACGAATGGACACTGATAGACAGCACAGATGGGAACTGATAGGCGGCATTGTATTATAATATACTGTACTAATGGATGCTAATCAGTGCCAAACAATAATGCATGCCAATCTGTGATGCCCATTGTGGGCACTGATTGGCATCCATTATGGGCACTGATTGGCATCCATTGTGGCACTGACTGGAATCCCTGGTGGTCTAGGGTGGCATACCTTGTCCTGGGCATCCCTGGTGGTCTAGTGGTGTCCCTGGTGGTCCAGTGTGGGCATCCTTGGGGGGGCTGCGCTGATAATCGTTTAGCACAGCCCCCCCCCTGTCAGAGGAGCAGCCGATCGGCTCTCCTCTACTCACGTCTGACAGATGCGAGTGAGGAAAAGCCGATCAACGGCTCTTCCTATTTACACTGTGATCAGCCGTGATCAGAGACTCTTTACCGAGATCATAGTTGCAGGGTGTCAGACTGACACCCCGCAACAACGATCGCCGCGATGCGCGCCCCCGGGGGCGCGCAGCTGCTCAAAATCCTTATCACGTGATATGACGTCCGGTCAGGATTTTGAAACCACTTTGCCACCGTCATTTTGTTATAGGGCGGGCGGCAAGTGGTTAATAAGTGTCAGGAACCTTTCTAGAATTTATATTCAAAGAGATAATTTAAAAACCTTCTTTCGATCACCATGGAATGTGTCAAGAGAGATTTTTCAAACTTTCTAATTTCCCCTCCTGTTTTTGGACAGTCAGCATCAGTCTTGACACATTACATGGTGCCCTGTGCAATGGTTTTGCACAGAGCAGCCCAGATCCTCCTCTTCTCGGGTCCCTCGCTGGTGCTTCTGGCTCCTCCCTCCTGCCGAGCTCCCCCACAACAAGCAGTTTGCTATGGGGGCACCCGAACCGAGACGCTGTTCTGTTTGTCCGTTGAGACACAGAGCTTCCCCCTCTCTCTCCTCATTGGCTCACTGACTTTGATTGACAGCAGCGGGAGCCAATGGCGGGAGTCAGGAAGGAGAGTCCCGGACAGCCAAGTCTCTTGTGCAACATCGCCGGATCAAGATGGTGCTCAGAGAAAGTTTTTTATCTTAATGCATATGCATTAAGATAAAAAAATAAAAAATTCTGCCTTTACAACCACTTTTAGCTTTGGATAGACTTGGGAAGGATTAGAACCTCTGTCAGATTTTTCTTGCTGTCTGTGTCCCAGCTGGTGAGAGTCAACCTCTCTATTTGTCTTATTTCCTGGGACAGAAAGTTTTGAGAAATACAAAATGTTACAGTTGTTGTCACCAGAGCAAGAATAAAGGGGAAACTTTGTATTAGGGACAAGAATTCAAGGTATAAATATTTTTATATAGTTACATTGGACCAAAGTAACTTATACCATACCTATGGGGTCCTCCTGGAAGCTGGAAATCACAGATGCTACACAGCTATTGCAGTGATGTCCACTAGCTTCCAAAACCCATGCCTGAGCTACACAACTCAAAAAACTAGGTTGATCCTTCCTCAGGGGCGGTAGTGGGTTGTCCTTCCACCTTGACTGAGCACCACATACATAAAGCTCAACTCAAGGAAACTCGAAAGTTACCCCTTGCATTGGCTGCACCTGCACTGCAAGGGTACATGTCTTGTTTAAGTCTACAAAACTTGTTAAAGATGACCCTGTCAGGGCTGGGCTCAGCCCTTCCTTCTCAGAGCTGGCCGCTCAGCTGTCAGCTAATTGCCAGCTCCCATCTCTCTCCATAGTTACTCAGCTGTTGATGATCCTGCTCGTCAGTCCTGCCTACTTAAGCCATCCAGTCCAGTGGATCTCTGCCTTCGCCTTGGTCAACATCACAAGAAACATCTCCTGCGTTCCTGTTTAAAGACTGGCTTTGCTGACATCCCTTCTGGCTCTGGATCCTGCTTGCTGTTCCACTACTTTGATCCCTGACTTCTGGCTTGGCTGACTATCTGTTCCGGTTACTGCACTTTTGCTATATTTTGACTACGTTCTTTTTATTTTTTTTATTAAACAAGTGTGATTTAACTGTACTTCTGTCTCGGTCTGATTTCATGGTTTCTGACAGACCTACTTATCGAATCCTCTGCTAGACCTATCCCGGCAGCATCTACCTCGCTTTGTTCTAGTGGTCTTAGGCGCTGATGTCTCCCTCCTCTAGGATCCCTAACCCTGCAGTGTGTGTGATGAAGCCAAGGGACAGTCCACTTCTAGAGTATGGGTGAGTGCCGCCTGCTGGAGAAGTGGGGGATCAGGTAAGTAAAGGTGCTTTTACGCTCCCCTAGACCTAAATGAGAAATTACCCATACTCTTCATATGCTAATGAACACGTTTGACTGGTTCATGGAGCTCAAGCAACAGGAAATGATGTTGGCAGGATGTAGGGGAAGGGAAAAAAGGACTTGGATTCAGCCATGTTCTGAACACAAAGGAAGCATGTCATTTTGGAGGACTCTAATGCCACGTACACACGACCAGACTTATGTCCAACAGACTTTCGACGGAGTTCTGATGGAGTTCTGACAGAGTTCTGACAGACTTTCCGAATGAGCAGACTTGGCCACACACAATCACACCAAACTCCGACGGATTTGAAAGTGATGACGTACGACTGGACTAGAATACGGAAGTTCATAGCCAGTAGCCAATAGCTGCCCTAGCGTCGCTGTTTGTCCGTCGGACTAGCATACACACGAGCGGATTTTTCGATAGGAACTGGAACCGGCGGAGTTCTGGCGGAAAAATTTGAAGCATGTTCCATTTCTAAAGTCTGTCAGACTTTTGTGAATCAAAAGTCCGTTGCAGCCCACACACGATCAAATAGTCTGCCGGAATCATTCCGTCAGACTTTTGATGTTGAAAAGTCCGGTCATGTGTACGGGGCTTTAGAAGCAAGGAGTAGCCTGGAAGAGATCATGGATAAAAAGAAGATTCCATCACCAAGTTAGGCAATTGTTTAGTGTATACCTATCACATACTGTCTGTGGTAGTGAGCCTTTGTAGATCACCAACTTGTGGTTTCCCAGGGCATGGAGTCCAAGCCTCAGACTGCTTCTTCCCCAGGGCCCCTGAATGTGGGGGTGGACTTGCAGCAAGCTGGAACCAGGTCACGGCCCCCAGGTATGCCCAGCTAAAGGATGCAGAGACCACTCGCTTGTGCAGAGTGCAAACAGAAGGAGACAAAAGGAAATCCAGGAGAGAAGCCAAGGTCAGATCAGGATGGAAAGCAAACAAGCACAGATGGTGAACGAAGCCCAAATCTATACACAGGGTAGTCAGGCACAGGATGCACAAGTTGCAAGCAAACATGAGCTCGGAGAACTGCAAAGTCGTTTAGGCAAGGAATGCTGCACTGAGCACATGTATACTGTATATAGGGAAGCAAACAGGGAGTCAATCCAGGAAGTAATGAAAAGGAACAGGATATAAACCTACAGGTGATGCCCATAGGTCAGGCATGTCCAAAGTCCAGCCCGTGGGCCAATTGTGGCCTGCGTTCTGGTTTTGAACGGCCCGCCTGGTTATTTGGACATATATATCTTTTGTGGCCCCCAACGATCTCCCAGCACCACAAAAGATATATAGGTTGGCTGCCTTGGAGGGGACATATAGAGGCGGACGAGTGCCGTACACACAGAAGTCTTTCATGTTTACACGGCAGCCTCTGTAATAGGAAGTCCCATCTCCTGCGCTGCCATTGGACGACTGTTCTGTCCATCACAGGAGGCGGGACTTTCTATTAAAGAGGCCATCGAGAAAACAGGAGTTTTTCCTGTATGTATATCTTTTGGCACTCGTCCGGCCCCCCTCCCTGTCCCCTCCAAGGCTACAGATGGATGGGCATCAATCAGGCTGCACCAATGGCAATGGTGAGTCTGCATTCATGGCAATGGGGGTGCTGCATTCCTGGCAATGGAGGTACTGCATTCATGGCTATGGGGTGCTGCATTCCTGGCAATGGGGGTGCTGCAGTGATGGCAATGGGGTTGCTGCATTCATGGCAATGGTGGGTGCTGCATTCCTGGCAATGGTGGGTGCTGCATTTCTGGCAATGGTGGACAGACGGACAGTTGTATGATGTCCTCCCAGCCTTATCACGCAAGTGGGCCCGAAGGGGCGTGCAGTGCAGCGATCTGTGGTGCACAGTGTCTCGCGGACACAGAACATCACCAATTGCGGTAAAGAGCCGATGACATAGGTTCTTTCCCATGTGATCAACGGTATCCAATCACAGCTGATCACATGTGAACAAATGCCTGTTATCAGCATTTCCTTTCCTCAGCGCCTGAGGAAAGAAAAGCTGATAACCGGTTTTCCTGTGGTGACAGGAGCATTTACACTGATAGCCAGGGCACTGAAGATAATTATCAGTGCAGACCTATCAGTGTCTATCAGTGCAGCATATCAGTTCTTCATATCAGTGTCCATAAGTGCAGCATATCAGTGTCCATCAATGCAGCATATCAGTGCTGCAGATCAGTGCCCATCAGTGCTGCATATCAGTACACATTAGTGCAGCATATCAGTGTCCATCAGTGCAGCATATCAGTGCCCACCAGTGCTGCATATCAGTATGCATCAATGCCGCCTTATAAGTTCAGCCTTAATAATGTCACCTCATCAGTGCCTATCAGTGCCACCATATCAGTGCCCATCAGTGCAGCTTTAGCAGTGAAACCTGATCAGTGCCCATCAGTGCAGCCTCATCAGTGCCCACCAGTGCAGCCTTAGCAGTGAAACCTCATCTGTGCCCATCAGTGCAGCCTCATCAGTGTCCATCAATGCAGCCTCATCAGTGCCCATCAGTGCAGCCTCATCAGTGCCACCATATCAGTGCCTATCAGTGCAGCCTCAGCAGTGAAACCTTATCAGTGCCCATCAGAGCGGCCTCAGCAGTGAAACCTCATCAGTGCAGCCTCATCAGTGCCCATCAGTGCAGCCTCATTAGTGCCCATCAGTGAAGCCTCATCAGTGCACATTAGTGCCCATCAGTACCACCATATCAGTGCCTATCAGTGCAGCCTCAGCAGTGAAACCTGATCAGTGCCCATCAATGCAGCCTCAGCAGTGAAACCTTATCGGTGCCCATCAGTGCAGCCTCAGCAGTGAAACCTGATTGGTTCCCATCAGTGCAGCCTCATCAGTGCCCTTCAGTGAAGCCTCATCAGTACCCATCAGTGCAGTCTCATCAGTGCACATTGGTGAAGAAGAAAAATTACTTATTTTCAAAGTATTACAACAGAAACAAAGAAAAAGGTTTATTTATTTTTTTACATTTAGTTTGTTTAGCCAAAAATAAAAACCCAGTGGTATATAAAGACCACGAAAAGAAAGTTCTTTCTGTCTCCAAAAATGTATTAACATTTAATTTGGGTACAGCATTGCATGACCGCGCAATTGCCATTCAAGTTGCAACAGCGCCGAAAGCTTAAAATTGTCCTGGGCACAAAGGGGGTGAAAGTGACCGGTATTAAAGTGGTTAAATATTTAAAAAAAAATGTAAAATAGACTCAAAATTCTTAAATCCATCTTTAAACAAAAACTGAAAAGGGCAGTTGTCTGATGGTCTCTTCCAATCCTAAAATCCAGCAAGTGAAGTCAGAGAAAAGACCCGTCCAATCTGCATAGTTGTCCCCGATAAGTCAATGCCCTGAAGAAGCCCAATTAGAAGCATGACAGCAAAGCAACTAGAATCTACAACATTTACTCCCACATACAGTATCCTCTCAGCACAGATTTGTCTATTACACACCTTGATATGATCGATCACATTAAGCGGATATAAAGAGAATTGTACAAATACTTTTGTTTCCCTTTACGGGTGAGTTGTACGCCTGAGAAAATCTGTTTCCTTTCGCTCTTTCGGGGTCACTTCTATCGTCATTGTGCTGTCTGAGACGTTCAGCCTCTCCGGAGAATGTAAAAACAGGAATCCATCAGACACATAGAGATGAAGCTTTGTCACCTCCAGCTAATTAGCAGAGATTCGCAGGACCCCAATGCCATTGTGAAAATGTTCAGCTGCACTCCTTCGCTGGCGCACAACGAACTTCCCACCGTTTAGCAGTAATTATCTCAAACTATGCACAAACAAAGCAGACCTCCATGTCTGGAGCGCAGCAAAGCTTAGCAACTAGTCTGTGAACCCCAGATGAGGATTGGCATCCTCAGAGAGCCCCTGCTGAGGACTGTCAGAGTATTATTTTGTGTGATATAAAACTTACAAAAAGAAAATACAAAAAAAATATCTACACAGTTGTGTATATATAAAGCACATGCATTCTCATAATTGATACAGATAAAGGGCTTTGTAATAGTGTCCAACAATAGTCTTCATCCAAAAATAAAATTTTATTGCGATCCAACACCTCTATACAGGTCTCCACTAATCCACTATTTCACAGCTCATACATATTGACCAGACTGGGATTCATGCCAATGAGGATGCTAAGTATGCCAATGTAGACCCACTAGCTACACTATAGGGCAGTGATGGCGAACCTTGGCACCCCAGATGTTTTGGAACTACATTTCCCATGATGCTCAACTACATTGCAGAGTGCAGGAGCATCATGGGAAATGTAGTTCCAAAACATCTGGAGTGCCAAGGTTCGCCATCACTGCTATAGGGGATACCCCAATGAGGCGTGGTAGGCTTACCCAAGAAGTGCAGGCAAACAGCCAGTTTACGATAGAGCAGGACAGGTTAGACCTGGCAGCTAGATCTGCAAAGCAGGAACCAGTCTGGTAAGCACTGGAATAGGGAGGTCCTAGATACAGAACTAGGATCGCTCTGGAATGGAGAAGACTGGGGAGTTGGATCAGGACTCGCTGAAGTAGACGAATGAGACCAAGTGACACCAGATCACCCAGAGTGAGGAATCAGCCACCAGGAGCTACCTCATGGAAATGTTGGGCTTCGCTGTGTGTTGACCTCAGATCATGACCGCTGGATTTAACCTGCTATAAAGACAACAAACCAGTTGGAGGTTGGTGGCAAGAGTTAAGACCGTAGACACAGATAACCAGGAACAAGCCAGAGATCAGAGCAGTTAATATGCAGATAACAAGGAGCAAGTCATAGGTCAAGATAGACAGCCGATACAGGAAAACCAGGAACAAGTCAGAGATCAGAACAGGCAGCATACATGGATAACCTGGAATAAGTCATAGGTCAGGACGGGCAGAAGACATAGATAACCAGGAACAAGTCAGAGGTCAGAACAGGCAGCATACATGGATAACCTGGAATAAGTCATAGGCCTGGACAGGCAGAAGACATAGATAACCAGGAACAAGTCAGAGGTCAGAACAGGCAGCATACATGGATAACCTGGAATAAGTCATAGGCCTGGACGGACAGAAGACATAGATAACCAGGAACAAGTCAGAGGTCAGAACAGGCAGCATACATGGATAACCTGGAATAAGTCATAGGCCTGGACGGGCAGAAGACATAGATAACCAGGAACAAGTCAGAGGTCAGAACAGTTAATACGCAGATAACAAGGAACAAGTCATAGGTCAAGATAGACTGCCGCTACGGGAAAACCAGGAACAAGTCAGAGATCAGAACAGGCAGCATACATGGATAACCTGGAATAAGTCATAGGCCAGGACGGGCAGAAGACATAGATAACCAGGAACAAGTCAGAGGTCTGAATGGGCAGCAGACACGGATAACCAGGAGCAAGTCAGTGGTCAGAATAGGCTGTAGACATTGATAACCGGGAACAATCCAGAAGTGGGTGCACAGGAATCAAAGGAAGATGCAGCAGAAAACCAAGAACTTGCCTGATGTTGGTGCAGAGCAATCAATGGAGAATATACCAGAAATACAGAAATGGAGAATATGGAAGAAAGGCCTACTAAGAGGTTCTGCACCTAGCTTGCAAAAATGTTACTTGGACAGCAAGCCAGGAGCTGCACTGAGTTTAAATGAGGCAGGCAAGAGGAAGGAGCTACTCTAAAGCCAGATAAGGATCAGAAGAGTGCCACACATAAAGAGCAACTTCTGAGATGAGCCTCAGCCATTCAGGAAATAGGCGCTACTCTTATTGACTGGTGCAGTCAGGAGGTGGTCGTTATTCTAATAGGACAGGGTTGCAATACTTTGGGTAAAACCCATGGCTTTGCACCTTAGATGCAGAGGTGGCGCTGGATCAAAGAAGGTAAGTAGCACTGTCAAAGTATATGACTTAGGCCTCTAGGAATATTTGTAGTCTATAATGCAAAACATGGGTATAAGGCCTTCCTTTTTTTTTAATTGACAACATTTCTGTACAGGGATCTAATGGATTTGCTGTGTACCCCCCTACCTGCCCACTTTCCTCATGACTATGATATTAACCATGGCCTGTTACCTGCTATGCCAATGACACGCCCCCCCCCCCCACCTCTAATGACCACGCCACACATAACTGGGGTAAATTGGCTCTAGCAGCTGTTTTATTAACCAAATATATAAATATACAAATATTAACATATCAATAACCTTTGTAAACATAACATCAGATTTATTGACAATAATGGAGCCCAAGGTCCCAATGGCATAAGCCAGAACCGTACCTGCTAGTCCCTTCTAAGGCCTCCAGTCGCAAACCACCGACTCAGAGACAACTAGCAGGTACCCGTACAGGGGCGGACTGACAACTCATGGGGCCCCCAGGCAATCAGAGATTATGGGGCCAAACAGTATACAATCACACAGTATACACATACATGTACACACAGTATACACATACATACTGGGAGCCGTACCTCACACGTGTCCCTACACCATACCTTTTAAGTGCCCACATGACCTAAAAGGACCTTGCACCCCGCTAAGTGCACCACTTTTTCTCGGGGACGTTCCAGTCCCCCCAACCCCAACAGGAAAAATTACCACAACATGTAGGGCGGGATGGTGGGAAGCTGCTCCGCTTGCTCCGTTCGACTGAGGCCGCCTCCCTCCTCGTCCATGTCACTTCCCCTTCCAAGGCTCCACCCCATCTCCATCCCCCCACCGTGTTCCTCTTTCTCCTCCTCGTTCCTACACCTGTTTAACCCCTGTCATGCCCGGCCCTCCGCTATGTCTTTTGGGCTGGTTCCAGCATCTCTTTCCTGTTTGCTTCAGCAATGGATCCGCTCAGCTGTCTTTTCAGAAGATCATCTCGCATGCATCAGTTCATCAACCATCTTGAGAAAGGAATATCCCTCACCACAGAGGATGCTTTGATATACGTACATGGCTCTGCTAAAGCTAGGTACACACTATCAGTTTTTTTTTTTGTTCAACCCAGTAGACTGAATGATGCAACCATTGATCCTAGGGTGAGGATCATTTTTTGGTTCACATCCATGGCACACTGCCTCATTGCAGTACCGTACGCTCTTTCCGCCTCAGCTCCCGTACCGGATGATACTCCCGGCTACCTCCAACGCCCATGGTTGCGCCTCCTATCACTGTCTGACCCGTAAGTATGGGCGCTCATTTTTGACACATTGCTCTTTTCCCCTTTTTTCCTCATGTTATATACCAACTTGACTAATTTTTGGCACACCATTTCTCATCCCACAGATATCCATCATATATCAGCTCCTGATGAGTTGCAAAATAGCCACGAAACGCGTAGAGATTCAAATACTATAAATTACATCTAATCATGCAGTTTTACTACACTCTGTAATGTTTTTACTCAATTCTATTGACTTTTACTATGTGCAATATGTTTATATATGAATTTAATTTTTTTTGATGTATGAATTATGGGATTGATGTTTTTGATGTGCAATATTTTAATATATCTACGATTTATGATGCATTAAGGACTATAGAATGTGCATCTCTGCGCCCTATGTTATGCATTAAAATTACAGCTAATAAATTTACATCATCTGATTTTTATTGCTCTCCTGCTTTTTGCTTCCAAAATCGCATACTTCGCCAAAGTCCCAACCCTTTTTCTATCTATCGTGCTGATAGGGATAGAGGCTATTTTCATACAAGTGTCTTGGGCCTCACTTAAAGTCCCAAACTTCTTTTCTCTTTTCAGTTCAATAGCCAGTAGCTTCCGTCTCGTAGTTGAATCTGAGCATGCGTAAGTTTGTGCACGTCGGAATTGCACACACACGAATGCATTTTTGGATAGGAACTTTTTCGAACCGAAAAATTGAGAACCTGCTCTCAGTCTTTTGCTGGCCAAAATTCGGCCAGCAAAAGTCCGATGGAACATACACACGATCGCATTTTCTGACCAAAAGCTCTCATCAGTCTTTTGCTGGCCAAATTTCCGATCGCGTGTACGCAGCATAACTGTGAAGAAACCTTTCCGTATTTGGAGATAAAATCTCTTTTCCTCTAGATGCAAAGAGTGCCCCCCTTGTCCTCTGTGATGACCTTAAAGTGAATAACTCAACACCAAGTTCACTGTATGGACCCCTTATATATTTGTACATGGAGATCATATCCCCCCCGTGATCTTCTCTTCTCAAGAGAGAATAAATTCAGTTCCTCTAATCTTTCCTCATAGCTGAGTTCCTCCATGCCTCTTATCAGTTTGGTTGCCCTTCTCTGCACTTTCTCCAGTTTCCCGATATCCTTTTTGAGAACTGGTGCCCAAAACTGAATTGCATATTCCAGATGAGGTCTTATTAATGATGTTAGTACAGCCATCTCTATGCTGAGCTATTGTGTTCTGACAGGGGGGTGACCACCCATTGTAGCAGCTGCTCTTTTATGGCAGTATTAAACTGATATGCTGCGTACACACGATCAAAATTCTCATTGGAAAAAGCTCTGATGGTTTTCCCAATGGAATTCAGACGGAATTCGGCTCAAGCTGTCTTGCCTACACACGGTCACATCAAATTCCGATCTTATATAACGCGGTGACGTACAGCACGTACGACGGGACTAGAAAAAGGAAGTTCAATAGCCAGTAGCCAATAGCTTCTGTCTCGTAGTTGAATCTGAGCATGCGTGATTTTTGGCGTGTCGGAATTGCATACACACGATCGGAATTACCGTCGGGAAAATTGAAAACATGAAATACATTTTTGGCTGGCGGAAATTCGGACAGCTAAATTCCAATGGAGCGTACACAAAGTCGCATTTTCCGATGAAAAGCTCTAATCGGTCTTTTTCGGGCCGGAATTCCGATCGTGTGTACGCGGCATTAGATAGCTCAAAAGCTTTGGGTATTTTTTTATTTTTTATTGTAGAGTATTATTTTAAAGAAAGTCCCGGGGTCTTATTTATAAATGGTCCATTCTGACCCAACATGATTTTCCACAAGAGAAACGCTATTTCACACTTTGGTCTGTTATTAAAGATATTTCTAACCGTTTATCCGCTGACACATTCTAAGAAAGGTGAAAGCAGAAGGTCTATAGAGATTTTCAGCTCTTCTCTCACCATAAAATGCTCAGATAATTTACCACCCGAAAAGCTGACATCTGACATCGCCAATAAATTTTAAAAGATGAAAGCTGAAAGGACAACTATTATCACATGCCTCCTGTCAGCTCCTCTCTCCAGCCCCCCCCCCCCTCCCCCAAAAAAAAGACAACCCCCATATGTTATATCTGGTAACAGTTGAGTAGCATACACACGAGCGGATTTTTCGAAGGGGACCGGGTCCGGCGGAGTTCCGTCGGGAAAATTTGAAGCATGTTCCATATTCTAAAGTCCTTCGGACTTTGGTGAGTCAAAAGTCCGTTGCAGCCCACACACGATCGTATAGTCTGACGGACTCAGTCCTTCGGACTTTGGATGTTGAAAAGTCCGCTCGTGTGTACGCGGCATTAGTCATAGTCAGCTGGACTGGTTCCGTAACGTTGGAGATGTTTTGTAGCCCCTTCTTTATTTCTAATGAGTTTGAGGAACGTGCCCCAACATTTATATCCATACTAGTAGCACGGACACCTTAACCATGGGATATTTTTATTTATTTATATTTATTTAATTCTATATTACTAGTAATGGCAGCAAGCCCATAAATAAAATATGGCCTGATGCACCCCGTGATGCATCTCCATCCCTACATAACATAGACAGTTGCAACAGCTTGCCCTTGGGACTTTAACCACTTCAGCCCTGGAAGATTTGGCTGCTCAATGAACGGGTCATTTTTTTTTTTTTTGCGATACGGCACTGCGTCGCTTTAACTGACAATTGCGTGGTCGTGCGACGTTGCATCCAAACAAAATTGAAGGTTTTTTTTCCCCACAAGTAGAGCTTTATTTTGGTGGCATTTGATCACTTCTGTGTTTTTTATTTTTTGAGCTATTAAGAAAAAAAAAGCGACAATTTTGAAAAAAAAACAAACACAATATTTTGTACTTTTTGCTGTAATAAATATCCCAATTTTTTTTTTTTAAAAAAGCTATTTTTTTCCCTCAGTTTAGACCGCTATGTATTCTCCTTTTTGCTAATAAAAATTGCAATAACCGTATATTGATTGGTTTGTGCAAAAGCTAGATTTATGGCATTTTTATTATTATTATTATATATATATATATATATATATATATATATATATATATATATATATATATATATTTTTTTTTTTTTTTTTTTAAGAAAACACAATATTTTGTACTTTTTTCTATAATAAATACCCCCAATTTAAAAAAAATAAATAAATAAAATTCCCTCAGTTTAGGCCGACATGTATTCTTCTACATATTTTTGGTAATAAAAAAACGCAAAAAGCATATATTGATTGGTTTGGGCAAAAGTTATAGTGTCTACAAAAAAGTGATACATTTATGGCATTTTTATTATCGTTTTTTCTTTACTAGTAATGCTGGCGATTTTTTTTTTTAACCACTTCAGCCCCGGAAGATTTAGCTGCTCAAAGACCAGGCAATTTGTTTGCGATACTGCACTGCGTCGCTTTAACTGACAATTGCGCGGTCGTGCGACGTAGTACCCAAACAAAATTGACGTCCTTTTTTTCCTATAAATAGAGCTTTCTTTTGGTGGTATTTGATCCTCTATGCGGTTTTTATTTTTTGCACTATAAACAAAAAAAAGACAATTCAGAAAAAAACCCCCACAATATTTTGTACTTTTTGCTATAATACATATTCCCAATTTTTTTTTTTTTAAATGCGATTTTTTTTTTCTCAGTTTAGGCCTATATGTATTCTTCTACATATTTTTGTTAATAAAAATCACAAAAAGAGTATATTGATTGGTTTGTGCAAAAGTTATAGCGTCTACAAAATAAGGGATATATTTATGGCATTTTTATTATTATTATTATTATTTTTTTTTGTAGTAGTAATGGAGGTGATCTGTGATCTGTGATCTGTGACATTATGGCAGACACATCGGATACTTTTTACAAATTTTTGGGTCGATCAACAATTACAGCGATCAGTGCTATAAAAATGCACTGATTACTGTATAAATGTCACTGGCAGGGGAGGGGTTAACACTAGGGGGCAATCAATGGCTTAACGGTGTTCCCTAGGTGTGTGTTCTAACTGTAGGGGGAGGAGACTGAGTAGAGGAGATGAGAGATCGTGGTTCCCAGCTCGTAGGAACTCATGATCTGTCATTCCTCTCCTCACAGAACAGGGATTTTTGTGTTTACACACTCACGTCCCCGTTCTGCCTCTCGTGCTGGTGATTGCTCATGGCAGGGGGTCACCGCACCTGCTACAACGGTTTACGGGATCATGCCGACCTGCCACAGTATAATGATGGGGGCTGGTCAGCAAGTGGTTAAAGGAGTATTATTCCTGAGCGCCCCATAGCAGATACAACGCAACCGTTCTGTGCAGAATCATGTATATATACTTGATTCTGCACCACCGCCTAGGGGGGGCGCCAGTACACAGGGCCGCCAGGCCACTGCTGCTATGATTACCCACAGCAGGAGCTGATCGGCAGATACTGGGCACTGAATGGCAGCCAGCCAGGGCTGGGACAAATGGTGGGCAGGTGGGACGGCTGCCCTGGGGCACTGTGGCATCATGTGAGATGGGGGCACCAGAAGGAGATGGGGGGGTGACTTATGTTGGGTGGCAGGAGATAAGAATTGTTTTTTTTTATTATTTTAATATATATTGCCAATACCCGGCAATACATTACAGCCGCAAGCAATTTTAGATTACATTTTTTTCCTTTAGAAATGTCATTTTTTATGGGACTGTTATGAACAAGGCAGACTAAGGGGACTCCCCAGGCGTGATATTTAAAAGAATATTTAAGTTTTATTGTTTCACTTTAAGCATTATTAAAATCAATGCTCCTGAAAAAACTTCAGTTTTTAAAACTTTTTTTCCCCTGGGGCAGGGGCCGGGTCCCCAAACACTTTTTATGGCAATAACTCGCATATAAGCCTTTAAAATTAGCACTTTTGTTTTTTCACGTTCTTGTCCCATAGACTTTAATGGTGTTCGCACAAATGTTTTGCTTGTTCACATGTTCTGCTGCAAACCGAACCGGGTGGGGGCGGTGTTTGGCTCATTCCTATTGAGTACATAGATTGGGCTTACAGAGATAGCTTTGAGGGTTGGACTTATGGGTAGAGTTGGGGTAAAGAAGATCTTAAAGTAGGTCATCATCCTCTGTTCCAGGTGATGAGCTGGGTGCTCGAGTCAAACCCATGTTTAACTCGAACATCGCCTGTTCGCCCGTTCGGCGAAATCCGAACATTATGGGCCATTCGCGCCAAATTTCGAGTGGTGCTCATGGCCCATAATTCACTGCGGCATGGCAGTGCATTGCTGGCTGATGATTGGCCAAGCATGCACTATGACCCGCATGCTTGGCCAATCACAGCGCTGTCAGCGAAGAGCCATAGTTGGCCACATGCAGGATGCGTGTAGCCAATTATGGCTCAGGGGGTTTAGTACACGCCCCACACTATATAAGCCCACCTGCCCGGCGGTTTTGCGTAGTGTGTCGGCTAAGAGAGAGAGAGAGAGAGATAGATGGAGAGACAGTGTCTGAATTTCCTTTGAAGCTGTTGCAATTACAGTCGGTGTATTGTGCCACCTCCACAGTGTACACCTAAAGCTACCGCAATTGCTGGTGTTCTTCTGGTCCTATACCACAGGCAGCCATAGCAGTTACAGTCAGTGTATTGTGCCACCTGCACAGTGTACACCTAAAGCTACCCCAATTACTGGTGTTCTGCTGGTCCTATACCACAGGCAGCTGCAGCAATTACAATCAGTGGATTGTGCCACCTGCACAGTGTACAGCTAAAGCTACCCCAATTGCTGGTGTTTTGCTTGTCCTATACCACAGGCAGCTGTAGCAATTACAGTCGGTGTATTGTGTCATCTGCACAGTGTGCACTTAAAGCTACCCCAATTGCTGGTGTTCTTCTGCTCCTATACCACAGGCAGGCAGCTGCAGTAATTACAGTCGGTGTATTGTGTCATCAGCACAGTGTGCACCTAAAGCTACCCCAATTGCTGGTGTTCTTCTGATCCTATACCACAGGCAGGCAGCTGCAGTAATTACAGTCGTTGTATTGTGCCATTTGCATAGTGTGCACCTAAAGCTATCCCAATTGCTGGTGTTCTGCTGATCCTATACCCCAGGCAGGCAGCTGCAGCAATTACAGTCAGTGTATTGTGCTATCTGCACAGTGTACGCCTAAAGCTACCCCAATTGCTGGTGTTCTCATAGTAATAATACTACAGGAAGGCAGTTGATTCTGCTAGCTGCAGTATAATTAGTATATACGTCCCAGCATTGTGCAGCTACATCTCACTGCAGGTCATTAGTATGTCTGGAAGGCCAACAAGGAGAGGCAGACAGTCACTAGCCAATAAAAGAGGGCAAGCAGGCTCTGTGTCTAGAGGCGACAGTGCTGGTCGTGGACACGGTGTATCCTCATCACCATGTGGCCATGGGACACGCTTGTCCTTATTTTTGACATATTTCCTCATCCTCCTCATCCCCTCTCACCCAGGCTCAGGGTACTGGCAAAGCAGCTGCCAACGCAGCCTCTTCCCACGTCTCAATGGCATCAGTCACTCCTTCGCTAGCCCCACCATGTCCTCCTCCTGAGGAGTCCCCCGAACTGTTTGAGCACAGTGTTGGGTACATGCTCCATGATGGTGCCCAGCATTTTGAAGGCTCTAATTATGATACCCGGCTAGAGAAAGGCAGTAACGTGAGCCCATAGAGAGGGGATGCCCAAGAAGGACAGCAATCTGGCAATCATGTTCCTCCAGCTGCAGCATACTGCCAGGTTTGCTCCAGAGATCAGGAGGGAGGGGATGATGCCTGATAGGAGAGAGGAGGAGGCAAATCTCCAACGAGGTAGGATGCCCTCCAGGGGCCAGCTTAAGGGCAGCACACCGACTGCATCACACCGTAGAGCTCCGCCTGTGCAGGGCGCTGCCTCTGCGAGTTATTCCAAAAGTTCTTTGGTGTGGGCCTTTTTTGAAACGAGTGCATTAGATCGCACCATTGCTAGTTGCAACATATGTCTCAAGCGTATCTCGAGTGGCCAAAACATCAGCCGCTTGGGCACCACATGCTTGACCAGACATATGTCAACCTGCCATGCAGTTCGTTGGTAAGTGTACCTAAAAGACCCACACCAGAGAACAAAGCAGACCTCTCCTTGCTCCTCATCAGCTGGGATCTCCAACCCCACTATACCTTTAGTCCTCTCTGAAATCTGCACTGAGAGGAATGAAGGTGTAGAATTAGGTGTGTCACAGCCAAGTACTTGCGGGGCAATCTGCTATTGGTACACAGACGTCCGATTGTTCCAGGCACATTTCCCTGCCCCAGCTGCTGCACCGTGGAAAGAAGTTCACTCCCAGCCATCCACATGCCCAGCGGTTGAATGCTAGCTTGGCTAAATTGCTAGCACTTCAACTGCTGCCTTTTCAGTTGGTAGACTTTGCCCCCTTCGGTGAGTTTGTGCAATGTGCGGTTCCTCAGTGGCAGATTCCCAAACTCCACTTTTTCTCATGGGAGGCGATTCCGGCTCTCTACCGGCATGTGGAAGGCAATGTCCATGCCTCGCTGGACAGGGCGGTCAGCGGTAAGGTGCAAATTACCGCTGACTCATGGTCCAGCAGGCATGGAAAGGGACGTTATCTATCTTTCACGGCACATTGGGTGACTCTTCTGGCAGCTGGGAAGGATGCAGGACAAGGTGCAGTAGTGTTGGAGGTTATTCCGCCACTACGCCTCCAAAATGATACTACTGGTGATTGTGACACACCTCTCTCCTCCACCCCCTCCTCTTCTTCTTTCTCCATGGCTTCATCCCATGCTTTTTTCTCTGAACCATTGGTGCTCCGTAGGCATTCAAGGGGCTACGCAAGTACCCAGGCAAAAAGATTCCATGCCGTGCTTGCGCTGGTGTGCCTGGGGTACAGAAGCCATACTGGGGCAGAGATTCTGTCATCTCTGCAGGGGCAGGCTGAGAGGTGGTTGACGCCACGCCAGCTTAAGCCAGGAATGGTGGTTTGCGACAATGGCACCAACCTCCTCTCTGCCCTCTGACAGGGACAACTGACCCATGTGCCCTGTGTGGCTCATGTCCTTAACTTGGTTGTGCAGTGGTTCTTGGGCAGGTACTCGGGCTTACAGGATGTCCTGAGGCAGGCCAGGAAAGTCTGTGTGCATTTCTGCCGGTCATATAATGGCAGTGCTCAGCTGGCTGACCTCAAAAAGAAATTGAACCTGCCCAAGAACCGCCTAATCTGTGACATGCCCACCAGGTGGAACTCAATGTTGGCCATGCTGCAGCGGCTGCACATGCAGCAGAGGGCCATCAATGAGTACCTGTGCGACTACGGCACCAGTACAGGGTCCGGGGAGCTCTGTCTTTTTTCCCCACGCCAGTGGGCCATGATCAGGGATGCATTCAATGTCCTGTCACCATTTGAGGAGGCCAGGAGGATGGTGAGCAGTAACAGTGTATGCATCAGTGACACTGTCCCTCTTGTCTATCTGTTGAAGCACATGCTGCGTGGAATAATGGACAGGGCACTTGAGGCAGAACAGAGGCAGGAAGAGGATACATTCCTTGCCTCTCAAGGCCCCCTTTATCCAGACAGTGTTCCTGCTGGCCCGCCAATCACACAGGAAGAGTACAAGGAGGAAGAGGAGGAGGAGGATTGTGTGGGTATGGAGGTGGAGCCTGGCACTCAGCATCAACAGCAGTCTTTTAGGGATCATTTACAGTCCCAAGAGACTTGTACGTGGCTGGGAGGAGGTGGCTGCGGATCATGTCGTCCTTAGTGAACAAGAGGACTCCGGACCAAATGCTTAAGCTAACCTACGCTGTATGGCCTCCCTGATCCTGCAAAGCCTGCAGAAGGATCCTCGTATTCAGTGGATCAAGGAGAGGGATCATTACTGGCTGGCAACTCTCCTTGATCCACGGTACAAGGGTAAGGTTGCCGACCTTATCTTGCCATCGCAGAGGGAGTAGAGGATGAGACATCTTCGGGAGGCCTTGCAGAAAGGTCTGTGCAACGCGTTCCCAGAGACTGGGAGGTTACAAATTCCTGGTCCTGGACAATGTGTTGCTGAGGCTTCAGTCAGTCACAGAAGGAGCGGTGGAGAAGGTGGCCATCTGACCGATGCGCTCAGACAATTTTTTAGTCCACAGCCCCAAGGTATGATCATTTCCAGCAACCATCGCCAGCATCTGATTTACATGGTGCAGGAATACCTAGGGGCAAGATCAGACTTGGACACCTTTCCCACCGAAAATCCTCTGGCTTACTGGGTCTTGAGGATGGATCACTGGCCAAAGCTTGCACAGTATGCAATTGAGCTACTGGCCTGTCCTGCATCCAGCGTTCTTTTGGAACACACCTTCAGTGCTGCTGGAGGCATTGTAACCAATCACAGGGTGCGCCTGTCCACCGACTCGGTTGATTGACTGACCTCCATAAAGAAGAATCAGTCTTGGATCACCACCAGCTACCAAGCACCTGAAGCTGATGTAACCGGATTTTTTTTTTTGAAATGTCACATCCCTTCAAGACTGCCTATGCTGATGCTGAGTGACTATCCTGTTATGCTGACTATCCTCCTCCTCCTCAATGATCCTACTGATAGCTTGGAAGAACAGTTTTGGTTCTGGGCACAATTTTTCAGCCCTTGTTTAACCGGGGTGTGTAATTAAAATTTTTGATGCAATACTTTGCAACAGGGCTCATTCCTATACTCCAAATAGAGTATCTATGAGGGGTTGCAGTGTGGTGGCACAAGCACCAGTGCCTAAGGCCCAATGTTTCAGCCCCTGTTTAACATGGGCATGTAATTACACTTTTTGATGCAATACTTTGCAGCAGGGCTCATACCTGCGCTTCAACATGAGTATCTATGAGGGGTTGCAGTGTCGTGGCAGCAGCACCGGTGCCTAAGGCCCAATTTTTCAGCCCTTGTTTAACAGGGGCATGTAATTACAATTTTTGATGCAATACTTTGCAGCAGGGCTCATTCCTGCTCACCAACTAGAGTTTCTGTGAGGTGTTGCAGTGTTGTGGCACCAGTGCCTAAGGCCCAATTTTTATGTAATTAAAATTCTTGATATAATATTTCACAGCAGGGCCCATTCCAGTGCCCACCAAGAGTACCTGTGAGGACTTACAGTGTAATGGCACCAGCACCACCACCACCACCACCAAAGGTTACATTTTTCTACCACTGTTCAAGAATGGTATGTAATTACAATTCTTGATATAAAAGTTCACAGCAGGGCGTTCCAGCATCCACCAAGAGACACTTTGAGGGCTTACAGTGTTGTAGCAACACAAACACCTTAGGCCCAAATTTCTGCAGAGCGTATAGGGCAGGGCCCTACTTTCAAACATCCAACTTACAAATGTCTCCTACTTGCAAACGGGACAACAGGAAGTGAGATGAAATCTAACCCTAGGAAGGGAAATTCCCTCCTGTAAGAGTTGATATGTGAAAAACGTGTCTCCTCTCCACTGATGCTTTATCCCAATCCTTGTTTTACTAAAAACCCCAAATTTTAATTTATCATTGGCACAGAAAGTGAGGTGAAATCTTCTGAAGAGGTACACAGACAGCAAAAAAAATGTTACAGGGGTGATAACCCTTCCCTATGTTTTCCAAAAAGCTTAAAAATAGATTTTTTGACTGGAGCTACACTTTAAAAATGTACCAGTTCAAAATTACAAACAGATTCTACTTAACAAGAAACCTACACAGTCCCTGTCTTGTTTGCACTGCCTGTATACTGCTGTTCTGAGTATATAGGGCCTGGGGCCCCACGCCTTTCCTTTTTTAAATTTGGGTACGGGGTTCCCCTTAATATCCATACAAGACCCAAAGGGGCTGTTAATGGGGGGGGGGGTACCCATGCCATTTTTCTCAATGATTTTCATCCATATTGCCGGGACTAGACATTACATTAAAACTGCAAGCAGTTTTAAATGATTTTTTTCCCTTAGAAATGTCATTTTGTGCAGGGACTGTTCTAAACACAGAAAACACGTGCCACTTCACAGGCATACTATAGACACCCCCCAGCACGATATTTAAAGGAATATTTCACTTTTTGTTTTTCACTTTAAGCATCATTAAAATCAGTGCCCCCGAAAAAATGGCCATTTTTAAAACTTTTTTTGCATTGATACATGTCCCCTGGGGCAGGAGCAGGGTCCCCAAACCCTTTTTAGGACAATAACTTGCATATAAGCCTTTAAAATTAGCACTTTTGATTTAGAACGTTCGAGTCCCATAAACTTTAATGGCGTTCTAAAGTTCACGCAAATTTTCGGTCCATTTGCAGGTTTTGGTGCGAACCAAACCGGGGGGGTGTGTTTAGCTCATCCCTAGTCAGGATAAAAGGACACCACCGAACCCCTGTAATGCCCATAATTCCATTATTCCATACTCTTTTATAAATTGACTTTAGGGAAAAGTTGATGAAAACCAAGAATACTCGCAGCGTATTCTCTCACCTGACACTACCAGTGCTCTGTAATTAAACAATGAGATTTTTCAGTCATTAACTGGCTCTACAATCCCGGCGCTCACCTCCTCTTTGTAAATATATAAATATAATTTCCAGTCTCCGGGGGTTGTGCACCGAAGTGTAAAATATTTTATTAGGCCATTGTAGGAAAGCTTTATGTAAATGGGTCCATATATCAGGCTGTGTTAAGAGGGTTCTTTTAATATCTCGTCCTCCATCCTCTGGCTGGCATCCAAATGCCAAGATGATACAGGCCTAATTAGCATAATTGATGCCTTTCAATGGGTCGGAGTTTCCGCTTTTAGAGACAGAAGTCTGCTTTTTACTTCAATTAGGTCTCTGTGATGTTCAGGGAGGAGAAGCTCTACAGTGTTACTTGGGGACTTCAAAGGCATCTCAAAGTCTTTACAGTTCACAAGATGACAAACCAATGTTACCGAGGTCAATGCCTGAGAGATATGGCTGGGTATGACACACATTTAACATATCAGAGAGGAGTAAGCCTGAAAAATGGACATCTCAAAGGCTGGGGAACACCTACGGAAAGAAAAAATCACATACATGATATTCCATTTCTTTAACAAGAGTTTAATTACGGCTAAACCCCAGGCAAGCAGCTAAATACACAAATGTGATATGGGAGACGTTTTTTGTCCATCCAGTTCTGATATTTACAAAGCTCTGGCTGGGGAAAAGACCTGATTTATCTTTGCTGTAGTTTCACTTTCGCTTACAGGTTGTTTTGGAACACCTATGCAGGGGGGGACTGACCATTTGGCCACTCGGGCACTGCCCTAGGGCCCCGGGCCACTAGGGGGCCCCATCAGGGTGGCCAGCCTCAGTAAAACCAGACACAGTATATAAAAATCTGTGTTTTTTTTACATCTGTCTCTGAAAATGCCTCTTACCGACATCATTTTGGTCTAAAAATCCTGAGGTTTTAGCTGCCCCACCTCTCCAGTACTTTCTCAGCCAATAGAAACATGTCTGTGTATACTGTGTGTACATGTATGTGTATACTGTGTGTGTGTATACTGTGTGGCCCCATAGTATCTGATTGCCTGGGGGCCCCATAATATCCTATTGCCCAGGGGCCCCATGAGTTGTCAGTCCGCCCTTTGCACCTATGTATCCATCACCTTTGCATTAGATTTCATTATGTAGTGCAGTGGTCTCCAAACTGCACCCCAAAGGCCGGGTGTGGTCATTTGGTTACCTTTATCGGGCTCTTGGGACACAAATATTCCTCCCACAGATACAAGGAACTTTTCCTTTCTCTGACACCAACAATGGGGTATTATTCCTCATATTGACACCAATATTGAAGCACAAATTCCTCCTCTGACACCAATGATGGGGCAATATTCATTCCACTGGCACCAAAAATGGGACACTATTTCTCCCACTGACGCCAGTGATGGGGCACTATTCCTCCCATTTACACCTACAATGGGGCACTATTCCTTCAACTGACACCAACGATGGGATGCTATTTCTCCCTCTGACACCAACAATGGAGCACTATACCTCCCATTGACACCAATAATGGGGGCACGAGTCCTCTTATACCAATGATGGGCACTAGTCTTCCTCCTTGTCCTAACTACAGGAGTGCTGTGCAATTTTTTTTTACTCCCACTGACCACCAAGCCTGGGGCATTTTCTACTCCCGCTGGCCACAGTCTGGTCCCCCTAAACCTTGAAGGACATTATACTGGCTCAGGCTCTTTGCTTAGAAAGTTTGGAGACCCCTGATGTAGTGTATAAATATATTTGTGCTGACATCTAATGGCAATTCACTGCAACTATAGCTTGTTTATACTGTATTTCTAAAATGGGATATTCTAGTTTACCTGTATGTTGGAATTAATTGGTTTACACCTTAGACCAGGGGTCTCAAACTGGCGGCCCTCCAGCTGTTGAAAAACTACAAGTTCCATGAGGCATTGCAAGGATGACAGTTACAAGCATGACTCCCACAGGCAGAGCAGCGTGATGGGATTTGTAGTTCCTCAACAGCAGGAGGACCGCCAGTTTGAGACCCCTGCCTTAGACAGACTCCTTACTTCTTCCTTGTGTGCTCTCAGTTAATTACCAACCCTCATAGTGGCACAAGACTTAGAAAATCATTGGGGTTGAGTCAGGGCTGGTGCAAGGACACCATAGGCGAAACCTCTTTTTGTCGCCCCTCCCCCTTGGCTCCACCACTGACTCCAACCCAATTGCCCTGCCCATGTATACCCCACCTTTTTAAAGACTGCTACCATTCTGATGGTGGAGTCAGTCACTGGCCTGGCGCATGATATATAAGAGCCTGGAGGTGGCAGGGGTGGAGATTTTTGCAGCGCCTCTCCACCTATTTCTTCAGCCGTGGTCCACAGACCCGCACCTGTGCCTCTGAGGTCACTAGGGTTGGTGTCACCTGGTGTGGTAAAACATGGTGTCACCCCCCCCAACAGTTTTTTCCCATATTACACTGCATATAATGTCAATAGTAGTACCGTTATCTTTTAAGCAACTAGCAAATTTTGGGATTGGCAGTGTACGGTCACAACAGTCACAGCACGTACCCCAAACTGGCCCCTGTAAATTATGTAGTCAGTGCTGGTACACTGATCCGTGTGCTGTCACGGATGGGGGGACACCGTCATGGTCAGATACCACTTCCTACTAGTGTCCCCCCCCCTGGCGGACCAAGCATGGGAAAAGAGCCCGCCCCGCTGTCACCTTGCCTATAGTTAGCACCAGCCCTGGGTTGAGTTTCTAAAGACAATTAGACTATGCAATCTCAGTTACTCCAGAGCTTTTTTTTTTTCCATCTATTTTGATTGTGTAGCGAAGCTTTGCCCCATTTTCTAAGCTCTGGGGCAAATGCACTTACACGGTGAAATTGCACTTTGCATTTTGCACTTTGCCTTAGCCAAAAGTTTAGAGAATGACACAAATATTAATTGATCAAATACCACCAAAAGAAAGCTCTGTTTGTGGGAAAAAAGTCAAACATTTTATCTGGGTACAACATCGCATGACTGCGCAATTGTCATTTAAAACGTTGCAGTGCCATATCGCAAAAAATGGCCTGCTCAGGTCGGGGGGGGGGGGGGGTAACCCTTACGGGGCTGAAGTGGTTAAGGGCTGTATTAATATTATTACTATTACCGTATTTTCCGGCGTATAAGACAACCTTTTACACGTAAAAAAATTGGCCAAAAAGCAGGGGTCGTCTTATAGGCCGGGTCAGCTCCTCGGATGCCGGCTGGGTGTTCGGTATTACTGTATGTAGCTTCGGCTACATACAGTATATACCGCTGAGCCAATCCTGGTGAGCGATGTATTCAAATGAATACAAAGCCTGCTCGGATTGGAGTAACGACCTCTGCCAATCCGAGCAGGCTACTCTGTAGCCTGCTCTGATTGGCTTGGAGAGTAAGAGCGGCGCGGGCTGATGATGTTACAGCCTCTGCCAATCCAAGCAGGCTTTGTATTCATTAATAGAATACATCGCTCGCTGTGATTGGCTCCAGCAAATGCAGGAAGAAGGAAGAAATATGAAGCCTCGGAAGCCTCGAAAGTCGGGTCGTCTTATACGGTAAGTACAGATTTAAAAGGATTTTTGTCCTGTAAGATTAGGGGGTCGTCTTATATGCCGGGTCGCCTTATACACCGGCAAATACGGTACATGTATTTATATAGTGCCAGCAATTTACATACAGTGCTTATACATACATTTAGTGCTTTACATACAGTCGGGGCTGGACTTACCATTGGGCTTGGCTGGGCTCAAGCCCATGGGCCCCGCCCAATAGAGGGCCCCGCCGAGATACATAGCCGAGTGTACTCCGCTCCGCTCCGCTCACAGTCCCACCCTATGATGGACATAACACAGGGACTGGGCTTGACTGTGAGCCAAGCCGAGTACACTCGGCTACTCTCGGCTCCGCTTGGGACTGCGAGAGCCGCCGAGATACACAGGACTCTGTATCTCGGTGGCGCCATTTTTAAACTTCAAGACTGCAATGTCAAGGCTGCAAATGACACTGGGCAAGGCTGCAGATGGACACTGATAAGGCTGCAGATGGACACTGATAAGGCTGCAGATGGACACTGATAAGGCTGCATTGATGGGCATTTAAATGTAAGTTTTCTCCTTAAACTTCCCTCCTAAAAGTTTTTTTCCTTAAAATTCCCTCCTAAACTTGGGGTGCGTGTTATACTCCAGCGCGTGTTATACGCTGATAAATGCGGTAATGTATAGAAGGTAGGGCCCGAAAGTGACTCAAGCCCAAGGGCCCCCTCCCCCCTAAGTCCTGCCCTGCATCAGTCCCTGCCCTCAAGGAGCGTACAATCCAATGCTGACCATACACTATACGAAAAATCTGCCAAAATTCGGTCATTTAGACAGTTGGTTCGTTTTTTAGCCAGTTAATGGGCACAAAATCCATAATTGTTGGGATGTTTTTGAGCCGAAAAAACGAAGGACAAGTTTGGAAATTTTCTGCCGAATGCATGATAAATTTAAAGATTAATGTGTTTCCCGTCCGAACTGTCTGCACAAGGGATACAGTATGTAAAAATACAAACAAAAATTGCATTCATTTATGTCCACTGAACGATTTATCGGTCATTAAATGATGGCGCTAGCGTCTGCTCTCATAGCTGAATGTTCATTTTTCGAAAATGGATTCAGCCGATTTTTCGTATAGTATACTGTATGGCCAGCATATGGTCCCCAACTCACATTCATACGTACACATACTAGGGACAATTTATCCATGAGCCCACCAGTATGTCTTTGGAACATAGCAACAAAACTGACATTCTCTGCAGGTGGATCTTCCAGGTTCATGTGCTTTTAATGACAGCTACAGTGCCTTAAAAAAAGTATTCATACCCCTTGACATTTTCCACATTTTGTCATGTTACAACCAAAAACGTAAATTAATTGTATGGATATTTTATGTGATAGTCCAACACAAAGTGGCACATAATTTACAAATAAATATGTGAAAAGTGTGGGGTACATTTGTATATACCCCCCTTACTCTGATACCCCTAACTAAAATCTAGTGGAACCAATTGCCTTCAGAAGTCACCTAATTAGTAAATGGAGTCCACCTGTGTTAAATGTGATCTCAGTATAAATACAGCTGTTCTGTGAAGCCCTCAGAGGATTGTTAGATAACTCTTGTGAACAAACAGCATCATGAAGGCCAAGGAACACACCAGACAGGTCAGGGATAAAGTTGTGGAGAAGTATAAAGCAGGGTTAGGTTATAAAAAAAATAATCTTCAAAGCTTTGAACATCTCACAGAGCTCTGTTCAATCCATCATCCAAAAATGGAAAGAGTATGGCACAACTACAAACCTACCAAGACATGGCCGTCCACCTAAACTGACCAGCTGGGCAAGGAGAGCATTCATCAGGGAAGAGCCAAGAGGTCCATGGTAACTCTGGAGGAGCTGCAGAGATCCACAGCTCAGGGGGGAGAATCTGTCCACAGGACAACTATTAGTCGTCTCTCCACAAATCTGCCCTTTATGGAAGAGTGACAAGAAGAAAGACATTGGTGGAAGAAAGTCATAAGAAGTCCTGTTTGCAGTTTGCGCGAAGCCATGTGGGGAAAACTAACACTGCACATCACCCTGAACACAACATACCCACCGAGAAACATGGTGGTGGCAGCTTCAGGTTGTAGGGATGGTTTGCTTGATTTGAGTTGATGGGAAGATAGATGGAGCCAAGTACAGGGCAATCTTAAGCCCCATACACACTATCAGTTTTTCTGCTGAGTTTTTCCTTCAGGTTTACCAAAACCATGTAGTGCAAGGGCCTGCCTAAATGCATACACATTGAAACGCCTAAGGTTTGACCTCATATTATATGGTTTTGGTAAATCTGAAGGAAAAACTCAGCAGAAAAACTGATAGTGTGTATGGAGCTTTAGAAGAAAACCTGTTAGAGTCTGCAAAAGACTTGAGACTGGGGTGGAGGTTCACCTTCCAGCACGACAATGACCCGAAACAATGGAGTGGTTTAGATCAAAGCATATCCTTGTGTGGCCCAGACCTAAATCCAATTGAGAATCTGTGGCAAGACCTGAAAATTGCTGATCACAGACGCTCTCCATCCAATCTGACAGAGCTTGAGATATTTTGCAAAGAAGAATGAGCAGAAATGTCCCTCTCTAGATGTGCAAAGCTGGTAGAAACATCCCCAAAAAGACTTGCAGCTGTAATTGCAGCAAAAGGCGGTTCTACAAAGTATTGACTCTGGGGGGCGCCATACAAATGCCCCCCACACTTTTCACATATTTATTTGCAAAAAATGTTGAAAACAATTTATCATTTTCCTTCCACTTCACAATTATGTGCCACTTTGTGTCGATCTATCACATAAAATCCCAATAAAATACATTTACGTTTTTTGGTTGAAACATAACAAAATGTGGAACATTTCAAGGGGTATGAATACTTTTTCAAGGAACTGTACTGTACAGACCCTCACCTACTCTGTGCAAAAAAAAAAAAGAATTTAGTCAGACAATTTTTGTAGCAAAAAAAAAACAGTTGTAGCTTTTCTAAAATGACCAAGTTGTTACATTTTCTTAGAATTGTTTTATACAAATGGTGCTGAGTGCTTATCTTCTATAATGCCCCGTACACACGAGAGGGATTAAGTCTGACAGACCTCCAAAGGAGTTCCGCCGGAGTTCCGCCGGAGTTCCGACGGAGTTCTGGCGGACTTTTCGACCGAACGGACTTGACCACACACCATCACACCAAACTCCGACGGAGTCGAACGTGATGACGTACGACTGGATTCGACGTAGGAAGTTCCTAGACAGTAGCCAATAGCTGCCCTAGCGTCGGTTTTAGTCCGTCGGAGTAGCACACACACGAGCGGATTTTTCAAAGGGGACCGGGTCCGGCGGAGTTCCGTCGGGAAAATTTAAAGCATGCTTCATTTCTAAAGTCCGTCAGACTTTAGCTTCGCTAAAGTCCGTTGCAGCCCACACACGATCGGATAGTCCGCCGGACTCAGTCCGTCGGAGTTTGGATGTCGAAAAGTCCGCTCGTGTGTACGGGGCATAAGAGATTAGTGATGGACGAACTTCCGACGGGACGTTTCGCGAAAGCGAAATGCGAACGGACCCAAACGTTCGCGAAACCGAACGTTCGCCGCGGGCCCCATTGACTTCAATGGGAGGCGAACTTTGCAAACCTTCATGTCGAATTTGCGGCCACGTGGTAATTATTAGGGGGTAAAACGTAGTCCCACCATCTGGACAATGACATAATACATGTATGAGGTGAATTTGGGATCGATAACTACAAGCATTTTTATTTTATTTGGGAAATTGTTCTAACAATTCAGGACTATGGAGCTAATGAAGGCAATGGAGGAGAGGGAAGGTCAGGGACCAGGGTAGGCAAAGAAGAGGGTGCAGGAGATGATCACCAGCAGCGTGACATACCGGAATGACACATGCACCGTGATAGAGGCATCTGACAGCAGCACCGTAATACAGAGCACTGACAGCAGCACCGTGACATACAGCGCTGACAGCAGCACCGTGACATACAGCGCTGACAGCAGCACCGTGACATACAGCGCTGACAGCAGCACCGTGACATACAGCGCTGACAGCAGCACCGTGACATACAGCGCTGACAGCAGCACCGTGACATACAGCGCTGACAGCAGCACCGTGACATACAGCACTGACAGCAGCACCGTAAGCAGCCCCAGGAGGAAGTCAGCACAGCACAGGGATGGTGTGATCCCCTCATAATAAGAACCCCCAGGAGGAAGTCAGCACAGCACAGGGATAGTGTGATCCCTTCATAATAAGAACCCCCAGGAGGAAGTCAGCACAGCACAGGGATATCATAAGCAGCCCCAGTAGAAATATGACACCGCTCAACCTCTTCAAAGAGGAGGGTAGGGGCATATAGTACGGTGTGCTTTTTTGGGTCAAGGAAGTGAGCCAAATGAATTAAGAAGGTCTGTGTGCTTGATTAAAAAAATAGTTTATAGACATATACATGGTCTACTGGTCACATGTGTTGAATTCCTCCGAGATCCATGCCTCATTCATTTTTAGAAATGTGAGGTAGTTAACACTGTCGTGAGCTAGGCGAGTACGCTTATCGGTCACAATCCCCCCTGCTGCGCTGAACGTCCTTTCGGACAGGACACTGGATGAGGGGCAAGCCAACAGTTCGATTGCAAATTGGGCAAGCTCTGGCCAGAGGTCAAGCCTGCCCACCCAGTAGTCTAGGGGTTCATCACTCCTCAGAGCGTCCACATCGGCCGTTAACCCAATGTAGTCGGACACCTGACGGTCTAGGCGTTCCCTGATGCTGGATCCGGATGACACCTGTCGATGGGTCGGCTGAAAGAATGACCTCATATCCGAAGTCACCAACACATCTTCAAACCGGCCTCTTCTTGCAGGCGCTGTTGGATTGGTACCCGCAAATCCTTCTCTGGGAGTGGGAATTGCTCCTCTGCCAGCGCACGCAAAAGCAGAATGCAGCATTTCTCGAAGCAAGGCCTGGAAGTGCTGCATTCTGACAGCCCTCTGCGACGGCGGTAACATTTCCGCCATTTTGTGTTTGTACCGGGGGTCTAAGTACGTTGCCACCCAGTACTGGTCCTTGACCCTCATGCTTTTTATACGGGGGTCCCTATTAAAACACTGGAGCATGAAGGCCCCCATTTGCACTAAAGTGGAAGCGGTGTGGTGGCCTGGCTCCTGCTCATCATCCAGGATAATGTCGTCCTCTTCATTCTCCTCTCCCCATCCTCGCACAACAGGGATCCCAGAAAGGTTTAAAGCATGCTCTTCTTGCTCCTGCTCATCCGCCCCGGCACCATCCTCCTCTGACTCCTCATCAGACTCCTGTTGTTGACTTGTCTCAGATAGAGTAGCCCCCCCTGGGAATTCATCCAGCATTGCGACTTCCTCATCTTCCCGCTCCTGCTCCTCCACAGCCTGATCAATGACACGACGCAATGCACGCTCCAGAAAGAAGGCATAAGGTACCATGTCACTGATGGCGCCATGGCTGCGACTGACCAGTTTGGTGATCTCCTCAAATGGCCGCAGAAGTCTGCATGTGTCGCGCATGAGCAGCCACTGGCGCGGTGAAAAAAAACCCAGCTCCCCAGAACCGTTTCTGCCGCAGAGTTCATACAGGTAGACGTTAACTGCACGTTTCTGCTGGAGCAGCCTATCAAGCATATAGAAGGTTGAGTTCCATCGCGTCGGGCAATCGCAAATAAGACGTCTGACCGGCAGATGGTGTCGCCGCTGAATGTCAGCAAGGCGAGCCATGGCCGTGTAAGATCTTCTGAAATGGGCCGAGATTTTCCTTGCCTGCCGCAAGATGTCCTGGACCCCAGGGTATTTGACAAGGAATCGCTGCACGACCAAGTTTAAGACGTGTGCCATGCACGGCACGTGCGTGATTTTGCCCTGTTTCAATGCGCTAAGCAGATTGGCACCGTTGTCACACACCACTTTACCAACTGTCAAATTGAGCGGTGTTAGCCACTCATCTGCCTGTGAACGCAAAGCTGAAAGGAGTGCCGGGCCAGTGTGGCTCTTTGCTTCCAGGCACAACAGACGCAGCACGGCATGGCAACGTCTCACCTGGCATGTGGAATAGGTTCTGGGGAGCTTGGGCGGTGCAGCGGAAGAGACGCTAGCAGCGGAAAAGGAGGAGGCAGCTGAGGAGGAGAGGGAGGAGGATGGAGTAGGAGGAGGAGAAGAAGAGTCAGGCCTGCATGCAATCCGTGGCGGTAAAACCAAATCTACACGGGTGCCACGGGTTACATGCTTGACGGCCGTCAGAAGGTTCACCCAGTGGGCAGTAAAACTGATATACCTTCCCTGCCCGTGTTTGCTAGACCACGTGTCTGTGGTCAGATGTATCTTGGCACCGACACTGTGTGCCAGAGATACATTCACTTGCCGCTGAACATGGCCATATAGCTCTGGGATGCCCTTCTCTGAGAAATACTTCCTTCCTGGGACCTTCCATTGTGGTGTTCCAATGGCCACAAATTTGCGAAAGGCCTCCGAGTCCACCAGTTTATATGGCAGTAGTTGGCGGGCTATGAGTTCTGACAAGCCAGCCGCCAACCGTTGGGCAAGAGGGTTATCCGGCGTCATCATTTTTTTACGCTCAAACATTAGGCCCACGGAAGCCTGCCTTTTTGCAGAAAAATGTGAGCTTGGCGTGATGGAAGGTGGAGTGGAGGACAATTGTGAGGAGAGAGGAGAAGGAGAAGTAGAAGACGAGGCTGGACGGTGAGAGCCTGCAGTGTGGCTTTGTGTGTTCCGTTGCTCCCACTGGGCTCGGTGATGGCTGCTCATGTGCCTTCTTAAGGCGGTCGTCCCTAGGTGAGTGTTGGGCTTACCGCGACTAACGCGTTGACTGCAAAGATTGCAGATGGCAACGCTATTGTCAGCAGCGGACACGTTAAAAAAAGCCCACACTGCGGAGCCATGTGCCGGTGTCCTGGGAGCGCCAGATGTGACCGTACATGGTCGATGACTCGCTCCTGATACATTTGCAGTCTGCTTTGTCCCTGCTGTGCAATGTAAGTCATTGCTGCTTCTCCTCCCTATCTGCTGGTCCATATCTCCCTCTGAACTCCCCTCCTCTTCCTCTCTTGTGGGCACCCACGTGACATCACTAGACACGTCATCATCAACGTCACCTTCCCCACCGCTATAAGTAGAGATCTCGGAGTAGGCAGCAACACCGGGGACCAACCTCCTCCTTGGGCTGATCTGGGTACTGTCGTCAGACTGCTGAGTAGCGCTTGTTGCTACCTCCTCTTCCTGATCCAATACCAAGAGTGGCTGCGCATCAGAAATGTCCTCTTGATATGGATCGGAAAATAATTCCAGTGACTCAAGCGGAAGGTATGTGGTGGTGGTGGTGGTGGTCGTGTTGTTGGTGGTAGTGTCTTTGGGGGTGCACATAGCAGAGAGTGAAGAAGAGGGTGCAGATCGAGAGGATGAGGAGGGTGCAGAAGAGTAAGGCTGAGCGAGCCACTCAACCAAGTCTGGTGCATCCTTTAAAGTAATTGAACGCACCTTCTGCAACTTCCCACTTTGGCTCAAGCCTGTTGCTCCTGCCCTACCCCTACCACCCCTGCGGAAGGGCCTGCCTCTTCCTCTGCCTGTCATTTTTTAAATGACCCTGTGACAAAACTCTTAGTCCCTATACCGATGAAGGACTGCTGCAGTATAGGGCAGCAGTCAGCAGTGGTGCACGTCAACCCTATCTATTGTGGACCGATAGCGGTCCTTACAGAACAGCAGACTGTACCGCACTCAAGCCTATGTACCGTAGCACCCTATACCAAGTTACCAGTCCTTATAAGAACTTTTGTGGACCAAGCAGGTTGTGTATTAGTGTTTAGCAGACTGTACGTCAGTCCCTATACCGCTGAAGGACTGCTGCAGTATAGGGCAGCGGTCAGCAGTGGTGCACGTCAACCCTATCTATTGTGGACCGATAGTGGTCCTTGCAGAACAGCAGACTGTACCGCACTCAAGCCTATGTACCGTAGCACCCTATACCAAGTTACCAGTCCTTATAAGAACTTTTGTGGAACAAGCAGGTTGTGTGTTAGTGATTAGCAGACTGTACGTCAGTCCCTATACCGCTGAAGGACTGCTGCAGTATAGGTGAGCGGTCAGCAGTGGTGCACGTCAACCCTATCTATTGTGGACCTATAGCGGTCCTTACAGAACAGCAGACTGTACCGCACTCAAGCCTATGTACCGTAGCACCCTATACCAAGTTACCAGTCCTTATAAGAACTTTTGTGGACCAAGCAGGTTGTGTATTAGTGTTTAGCAGACTGTACGTCAGTCCCTATACCGCTGAAGGACTGCTGCAGTATAGGGCAGCGGTCAGCAGTGGTGCACGTCAACCCTATCTATTGTGGACCTATAGCGGTCCTTACAGAACAGCAGACTGTACCGCACTCAAGCCTATGTACCGTAGCACCCTATACCAAGTTACCAGTCCTTATAAGAACTTTTGTGGACCAAGCAGGTTGTGTATTAGTGTTTAGCAGACTGTACGTCAGTCCCTATACCGCTGAAGGACTGCTGCAGTATAGGGCAGCGGTCAGCAGTGGTGCACGTCAACCCTATCTATTGTGGACCGATAGCGGTCCTTACAGAACAGCAGACTGTACCGCACTCAAGCCTATGTACCGTAGCACCCTATACCAAGTTACCAGTCCTTATAAGAACTTTTGTGGACCAAGCAGGTTGTGTATTAGTGTTTAGCAGACTGTACGTCAGTCCCTATACCGCTGAAGGACTGCTGCAGTATAGGGCAGCGGTCAGCAGTGGTGCACGTCAACCCTATCTATTGTTGACCGATAGCGGTCCTTACAGAACAGCAGACTGTACCGCACTCAAGCCTATGTACCGTAGCACCCTATACCAAGTTACCAGTCCTTATAAGAACTTTTGTGGACCAAGCAGGTTGTGTATTAGTGTTTAGCAGACTGTACGTCAGTCCCTATACCGCTGAAGGACTGCTGCAGTATAGGGCAGCGGTCAGCAGTGGTGCACGTCAACCCTATCTATTGTGGACCGATAGCGGTCCTTACAGAACAGCAGACTGTACCGCACTCAAGCCTATGTACCGTAGCACCCTATACCAAGTTACCAGTCCTTATAAGAACTTTTGTGGACCAAGCAGGTTGTGTATTAGTGTTTAGCAGACTGTACGTCAGTCCCTATACCGCTGAAGGACTGCTGCAGTATAGGGCAGCGGTCAGCAGTGGTGCACGTCAACCCTATCTATTGTGGACCGATAGCGGTCCTTACAGAACAGCAGACTGTACCGCACTCAAGCCTATGTACCGTAGCACCCTATACCAAGTTACCAGTCCTTATAAGAACTTTTGTGGAACAAGCAGGTTGTGTGTTAGTGATTAGCAGACTGCACGTCAGTCCCTATACCGCTGAAGGACTGCTGCAGTATAGGGCAGCGGTCAGCAGTGGTGCACGTCAACCCTATCTATTGTGGACCGATAGCGGTCCTTACAGAACAGCAGACTGTACCGCACTCAAGCCTATGTACCGTAGCACCCTATACCAAGTTACCAGTCCTTATAAGAACTTTTGTGGAACAAGTGAGTTGTGAATGTTTAGCAGACTGCAGCAGAAGGGCAGCAGTCAAGTATAATATCCTTTCTATATTTGGAAGAAAGAATATTATACATGTACAAGCCTATTACTGTACCACTGATACCAGTCCTGAAAAGAACCTTTGTGGAACTAATAATAACAGCAAGTCTTTAAAATTACCCTCACTGCCTGACAACACTGCTTCCTTCCTGTCCCTATACAAATTGGCAAAAAAAGAGAACGATTAGTGGTTACTGGAACAGCTCTTTTGTGGACCTTGATAGTAACAGCTAATGATGATGATGATGATGATGATGATGAAAGACTAATCTGGCTGTCCCTGTAGCATACACCGTCCTTTCCCTTTCTCTAAACTAACAAAAGACACTCGGGCTGCTGCAAGAATCAGCAGCACAGCAAACCTATCAACACCTAACACCTATACCAGTCCTGAAAAGAACTTTTGTGTACCAAATAGCTAGTGGTTTATCTCTCCCTACTCCACACAGGAACCTGTCCCTATCGTAACAGAAGAAAGAATGTAAAATGGCCACCGGATCGGGTGTATTTATAGGTTAGGGGGAATGTCCAAGTGTCCATGTGCTGTCATGTCTCAATTGGCTGTCCTGTATCACATGATAAACGTGTCACCAAAGGTTAAAGTTCTTGTATACATTAAACACGTAAGTCCGCCGCGGCGAACGACGGAAAAAGGCGTTCGAACGTGCGGACCGCGAATGTCGGAAATTCGCCGCGAAACGACCGCCGGGCGAAACGTTCGTCCATCACTATAAGAGATAACCCACTTACCCTCCATGTCTCGTTCACTTCTATAATAACAGTTCTGATCCTGGTCTTCCAACACAGAGGGGGGAAAAAAAGCTATTTATCTACTTTTGATAGTAGTGTTAATACAGTTCATATTTTTTTTTTCCTGTACAGAGAAAAGGCCATTGATTCCAGCATCTGTGTCTCAATTATGGTGTATTATGGAGCCATTTGTCTCAATGTCCACTCTCCATTATTCCTCTCGTACAGCTTTGATAAATTATGGGCATTAGGATAGCATTTGCTTTCACGCCACCTCTGGAAATGAAAATATTTCCTGCACAACTTGCATTCCTGTCTACATGCTTCGGTACTCGAGGATTGATGAATATTACCTAATCGTTTGTTCCGAAGGAGGGGGGGGGGGGCACGCAGGTCTAACTAACCGATGGATCCACGTAAGAGAAGTTCTCCTTCATTTACCCACTCAAGAATTTGAGGAGCTTCAATCGGCAGAGGAAACACCACTTTTGGCCGAATGAGCCCATCACTGTTCTGTTTCAAACCGTGCTTGAATGCAAAAGCAAAAATACTTTATGTATTGACATACTTCCTTAGCCCCTGTACACACGGTCGGAGATTTCCACAACCAAATCCGTCGGATTTTGCCCGTCGGATTTTGTCTGTCGGATCTTGTCCGAAACTGTTGCATACACACGGTCGGGCCAAGTTGGCGAAAAATCCGATCATTCAGAACGTGATGACGTTATTTCGTTACGATGGGACTACATTCAGGCTAGTAGCCAATAGCTTTCATGTAGGAATTTGATCTGAGCATGCGTGGCACTTGGTCCGATGAAAATGCTCTACACATGATCGTATTAGGTCCGTCCAGCCCAGTTGGTCGGGAAATATTTCCAACATGTTGGAAAATTGGATCGGACCGAGATTCGGACGGAATCAGTCCGATGCATACCACACACAGTCGGATTATCCGACGCCACGGTCCGATAAGACGCAATCCGACAGATTATCCGACCGCATGTACAAGGGCTTAGACCCAAGTCTGTCTGGGCAGTATGGTAACTAAGGATGAGCCGAACACCCCCCCCCCCCCCCCCCACGGTTCGGTTGGCACAAGAACCTGCGAACAGACCTAAACTTTGTGTGAACTTTAGAACCCTATTAAAGTCTATGGGACTCGAACGTTCAAAGTCTAAAGAGCTCATTTTAAAGGCTAATATGCAAGTTATTGTCATAAAAAGTGTTTGGGGACCCGGGTCCTGCCCCAGGGGACATAGATCAATGCAAAAAAAAGTTTTAAAAACAGCAGTTTTTTCGGGAGCAGTGATTTTAACCGGTTCCCGACCAGCGCACGCCGATGTACGTCGGCAGAACGGCACGGGCAGGCATATTGGCGTACAGGTACGTCCAATCTTTACTTTCAATAATTTTTTGTTAAATCGTACAAAAACATAGTACATGTAGAAAAGTGCAGTACACAAACATTGTTAACAATGCAACTTGTGACACAGGTGTAGCAATCTGAAGAGTACATTCACGATGTTACCACCAATGGGAACACACTGTAAGGTACGTCCAATCTTTAATGCCGCCCTGCCATCGCGAGCGCCCCGCCGCCGGCGCGCTCGCGTGCTGGTCAGGACCCCCGTGAGTCCGGTTGCGGGTCCCGCTGGACTCGATCGCCGCGGGCATACCCGCGATCGTCTCACAGGGCGGCTGAACGAGGAAATGCCGTTGTAAACAGCATTTCCCCATTCTGCCTAGCAACTAGTGACGCTTCTCTCTGCTCCATGTGATTGGAGCAGAGATCAGTGTTCACTAAATGAAAGCCCAGCCCCCAACAATTAGTAACACACCCCTAGGAACACTTAACCCCTACACTGCCACCCACTGGTTAACCCCATTGCTGATCGCCGCCATTACTAGTAAAAAAAAAAAATATTAATAAAAAGGCCATAAAACTATCTCCTAGTCTGTAAACGCTATAACTTTTGCGCAAACCAATCAATAATCACTTATTGTGATTTTTTTACCAAAAATATGTAGAAGAATATGTATCGGCCTAAACTGAGGGAAAAAAATGTTTTTTTATATATTTTTGGGGGATATTTATTATAACAAAAAGTAAAAAATAATGCGTTTTTTTCAAAATTGTCGCTCTATTTTTGTTTATAGCGCAAAAAATAAAAACCGCAGGGGTGATCAAATACCACCAAAAGAAAGCTCTATTTGTGGGAAAAAAAAGATGTTAATTTTGTTTGGGAGCCATGTCGCACGACCGCGCAATTGTCAGTTAAAACTACACAGTGCCGAATCACAAAAAGTGGTCTGGTCTTTGACCAGCAAAATGGTTGGATTGGTTAATAATGCTTAAAGTGAAACAATAAAAGTGTAATATTCCTTTAAATTTTGTACCTGGGGGTGTGTATAGTATGCCTGTGAAGGGGCGCATGCTTCCCGTGCTTAGAACTGTCCCTGCACAAAGTGTCATTTCAGCAGAAAAAAAGTCATTTAAAATCACTTGCAGCTATAATGAATTGTCGGCTCCCGTAATACAGAGAAGTCATTGAAAGTCATTGATAAAAAAAAAAAGCGTGGGGTTCCCCCAAATTAAATTACCAGGCCCTTCAGGTCTGGTATGGATATTAAAGGGAACCCCGCGTCAAATTAAAAAAAAAAATTACTTGGGGTTCCCCCTAAATATCCATACTAGACCTGGTATGGATTTTAAGGGGAACTCCACGCCAAATAAAAAAAAAAAACGTAAACCTGCATTACATCAGAGGGGGGCGAGGTCACCCACATGTCATTGGAGAAGCCAGGCTTTGCCCCCTGCGTCAGAGGGGGGCGGGGTCAGGTGACGGATGGCCCCGCCCTCCTCATATAAGAAATGTCAGGCTGCCGGGATCCCTGCAGTGTCTCTGCCAGTGGAGACAGAGGATGGATGGACTGCGCTGTGCTGGAGGGAGAGATCACCCGTCACTGGATAAGATCAGCCATCGCTGGACCCCGGAGAGATGATCGTCCGTCACTGGAAAGCAAGAGTGGATTACCAAAGCTGGAATCTTTTTTTCATTTATTTTTATTTTTAATAAAGGACTTTTGCAATGGTGTGTGAGTCTTTTTTCAACTTTCTTTTACACTTTCTTTGTGAAATGGTAGGGATACTTTTGTACCCCTTTACCATTTCAAACGGAGGGGGCAGGATCCGAGGGTCCCCTTGTTAAAGGAGGCTTCCAGATTCTGATAAGCCCCCCACCCGCAGACCCCCACAACCACCAGCCAGGGTTGTGGGGATGAGGCCCTTGTCATCATCAACATGGGGACAAAGTGCTTTGAGGGCATGTGGCCTGGTACGGTTCAGGAGGGGGGGGGGGCGCTCTCTCGTCCCCCCCCCCTCTTTTCCTGTGGCCTGCCAGGTTGCGTGCTCAGATAAAGGGTCTGGTATGGATATTTAGGGGGAACCCCACATCATTTTTTTTAACATTTGACACAGGGTTCCCCTTAATATCCATACCAGACCTGAAGGGCCTGGTAATTGATTTTGGGGGAACCCCATGCTTTTTTTTTTTTATCAATGACTTTCAATGATTGTTCTCTGTATTACGGGAGCCGACAATTCATTATAGCCACAAGTGATTTTAAATGACCTTTTTTCCTGCAGAAATGACAATTTGTGCAGGGAGAGTTCTAAGCACGGGAAAAAGCGCCCCATTCACAGGCATACTATAGATACCCCCCAGGTACGAAATTTAAAGGAATATTACACTTTTATTGTTTCACTATTAGCATTATTAAAATCACTGCTCCCGAAAAAACAGACTTTTTAAAAACTTTTTTTTGCATTGATACATGTCCCCTGGGGCAGGACCCGGGTCCCCAAGCACTTTTTAGGACAATAACTTGCATATTAGCCAAAATTAGCACTTTAGTTTTGTCCCATAGACTTGTACAGGGTGTTCCGTGGCTTTTCGAATTTGCCGCGAACACCCCAAATTGTTCAGGCACTGTTCGAGTCAAACATGAGTTCGACTCGAACTCGAAGCTCATCCCTAATGGTCACCTGTTGACTTGGCACCATCCATGGGCATGAAGGCGGGTACAGTCTACATATTCTTCACTTCAGGTGGCGCTAAACTGCAGCCACATAGCAAGGGGAGAGAAAGTCAAGAGAAACACGGTTCCACTATGGTTTCCAGGGTCACTGAGGAAGCTATGCGACTGGATGCTGCCACCCCATATGACTCTAGCAGCCATTTTGGGTCAGGCAGAGTCCATTTAAGGCCCTGGCTCCCATACATGCTAGGGTTAATACCTCATCCCTTTAAACCTGAACACATAGTAATTACACACTCAGGTTCAGGAGGCTGGTTTATCCGCTTTAGCCTGGAAAATTTGGCTGCTGAATGACCAGGCCATTTTTTTGCGATTCAGCACTGTGTCGCTTTAACTGACAATTGCGCAGTCTTGCAATGTTGTACCCGAACCAAAGTTACGTCCTTTTTTTCCCCACAAATAGAACTTTCTTTTGGTGGTATTTGATCATCCCTGCGGTTTTTATTTTTTGCACTATAAACAAAAAATTAGGGCTCTTACTGATTAAAATTTTCATGTTCGATGAATCGATTTTTTTAAATAGATTAATCAATGAATTTTGATTAATTATTTATAACACACATACAGATCCAACTACTTTTAGCTGATCTCCTTGCACTGCAGCTCTGCATTAGTCAGTGGTAAATGTGGTATACACTATATACAATTACCCGGCACTAGTTAGTTTCCACAATCCATGACTTAACTTCACAGTTCACACAAATACGTTTTAAATTCAAACTGTAGCAAGTTATTTTTTTTTTCACAGTAGCGTGACAATCCCTCCACCTCCGGTCTAACTAATCACTCTCACCTTATGGCATGGACCCCTGTGCAAACAGGTGGTCATGCAAGCGAGTATCAAAAGGGTTAAAACGGACCATAAACTTCTCTCACGTCTCCTTAGATCTCAGCAAGGGCGCCAGGTCATGGGTAGAAAGATCTAAGTGCTCACCGCTTAAGTATGAGATAACATTTTTGTGTTCAAACATAAACTACTCACATAAAGATGATAAAAACACAGCATGTAAAGCGGACAATCGTGTTAGTTCCGTAGGGCAGCAGCGGGTGACGTCATTTGTAGCTCCTCCCCCATACGCGTTACTTTCAATCAGAATTTCAATGTCACCGGACTCCTCCCCCCTTCCCTTTGTTAGCAGATGGAGGCACTTGGGTAAGGGGGGAGGAGTCCGGTGACATTGAAATTCTGATTGAAAGTAACGCGTATGGGGGAGGAGCTACGCATGATGTCACCCGCTGCTGCCCTACGGAACTAACACGATTGTCGGCTTTACATGCTGTGTTTTTATCATCTTTATGTGAGTAGTTTATGTTTGAACACAAAAATTTTATCTCATACTTAAGCGGTGAGCACTTAGATCTTTCTACCCATGACCTGGCGCCCTTGCTGAGATCTAAGGAGACGTGAGAGAAGTTTATGGTCCGTTTTAACCCTATAAAAAATAATTTTGATCGGTACTCACCTCTCCGCCGACTTCCGAGTCTTCAGGGAGATCTGTCAGAGATCAGGTGACGTCACACTCATCAACGTCACCGGACTCCTCCCCCCTTCCCTTTGTTAGCAGATGGAGGCACTTGGGGAAGGGGGGAGGAGTCCGGTGACGTCGATGAGTGTGACGTCACCTGATCTCCGACAGATCTCCCTGAAGACTTGGAAGTCGGCGGAGAGGTGAGTACCGATCAAAATTATTTTGATCAATCAAAAAAAATTAACGATTAATCAAAGAATTAATCTTTAATTTCCAGAGCCCTAAAAAAAAGAGCAACAATTTTGAAAAAAACACAATATTTTGTACTTTTTGCTATAATAAATATCCCAATTTAAAAAAAAAAAAAATTCTCAGTTTTGGCCGATATGTATTCTTCTACATATTTTTGGTAGTAAAAATTGCAATAAGCGTATATTGATTGTTTTGCGCAAAAGTTGTAGCATCTACAAAATAGGGGATAGATTTATAGCATTTTTATTATTATAATATTTTTTACTAGTAATGGCGGTGATCTGCAATATTTATCGGGACTGCGACATTATGGCGAACATGTTGGACACTTTTGACAAATTTTTAGGACCAGTGACATTTATACAGCAATCAGTGCTATAAAAATGAGCACGAGCGATCGGTAGGAGAGCACTCGGGAGCACTCACATTGGCTCCAGGGGTGAGCAGCGGGCGCGCGCCCCTAGTGGCCACAGAGCGAGTTGAAGGTACATAACATCATTTTGCCCAGCCGTGCCATTCTGCAGCAGTAAAACTGGTTAAAGCAATTGGTTAAAGTGATTGTAATGCCGCGTACACACGATCAAACAATTCGGTGGAAAAGTCAGGCGCCGTGTGTGGGCTCTGGTGGACTTTTTTTACCCAAAAGTCCAGCGGACTAAGAAAGTAGTGTCTCACAGTCCGGCGGACAATACGGCCGTGTGTGTGCTAGTCCGCCGTACTTTTGAAATGAACTGACTTTTCCTGCATCCGTTCATGAAGCGTCGCTGGCCCCGTCACCTGGTATGGACTTAAAGGGGAAGCCCTACGCCGAAAAAACAGCGTGGGGGTCCCCCCCAGGTCCATATCAGGCCCTTATCTGAGCACGCAACCCGGCCGGTCAGGAAAGGGGGTGGGGACGAGTGAGCGACCCCCCCCTGAGACGTACCAGGCTACGTGCCCTCAACATGGAAGGGTGCTTTGGAGAAGGCGGGCCCCGCGTCCCCCCACCCCAAAGCACCTTGTCCCCATGTTGATGAGGAGAAGGGCCTCTTCCCGACAACCCTGGCCGTTGGTTGTTCGGGTCATGCAGGTGGGGGGCTTATCGGAATCCGCGAGCCCCCTTTAATAAGGGGGCCCCCGGATCCTGACCCCCGCACCCTATGTGAATGAGTATGGGGTACAATGTACCCCTACCCATTCACCTGTGAAAAAAAACACACAAGGGTTAAAAATAGTTTATTGCACAGCTCCGGGGGTCTTCTTCCGTCTTTGGGGGTCTTCTAGCCGGACTCCTCCACTATATTCTGCTAGCTCTTTTACTAACGGAGGAGCCTGGCTTTCTTCTTCATCACTGCCCTCTTCTTCTAACTTCGGGGGTCTTGTCCCCCTCTTCGGTTCTTCTTGCCAGGCCTTCGCCCTTTCTCCCAGCTCTTTTACAAGCGGTGGTCCGGTCTTGCAGTGCAAAAGTGCTAGATCAATAGCTAATAGCACCTCCACATTCCAATTTCAAGTATATCGTGGCATCAAAACATATCAAAGTGCAAGGTGCAATATACAAATCTGTGCAAAAAATGCAAATGCAGACAAATATAGTGCATAAACAATAGGTGCAAAGTCGGAAATAAAGTGCAAAGTGAGTGATATCAATATATAGTAAACAATGTACAGCCAGTAATAAACAGTATACACAAAATACACCAAAAAAAGTGCACAATTAGCGATAAAGTGCAAATAAGAAACTTATCTTGATAGCTTAATACTACTATATAATTTTCTGATATCTCTTTAATATGTTACACTCCCCAGTGGGTACAGTTTGACCCACACTCGGTGTTTGCAGCAGTTCTTTTTTCCTTTCTTTTCCTTATACACTGTAGCGCAGGAATAATCACCCATTACATAAGGCTGAATTTAAAGGGCACTGGTAAGGCTGAATTTCATGGGCATTGGTAAGGCTGCATTTAACTAGCACTGGTAAGGCTGCATTTCATGGGCACTGGTAAGGCTGAGTTTAATTGGCACTGGTAAGGCTGCATTTCATAGGCACTGGTAAGGCTGGATTTAATTGCCACTGGTAAGGCTGCATTTCATGGGCACTGGTAAGGCTGAATTTAATTGGCACTGGTAAGGCTGAATTTAATTGGCACTGGTAAGGCTGAATTTCATGGGCACTGGTAAGGCTGAATTTAATTGGCACTGTTAAGGCTGCATTTCATAGGAACTGGTAAGGCTGGATTTAATTGGCACTGGTAAGGCTGAATTTCATGGGCACTGGTAAGGCTGAATTTAAGTGGCACTGGTAAGGCTGCATTTCATAGGCACTGGTAAGGCTGAATTTAATTGGCACTGGTAAGGCTGAATTTCATGGGCCTGGTAAGGCTGAATTTAACTGTTACTGGTAAGGCTGCATTTAATGGGCACTGTTAAGGCTAAATTTAATTGCCACTGGTAAGGGTGCATTTCATGGGCACTGTTAAGGCTGAATTTAATTGCCACTGGTAAGGCTGCATTTCATGGGCACTGATAAGGCTGGATTTAATTGGCACTGGTAAGGCTGCATTTCATGGGCACTGGTAAGGCTGCATTTAACTAGCACTGGTAAGGCTGCATTTCATGGGTACTGGTAAGGCTGAATTTAATTGGCACTGGTAAGGCTGAATTTAATTGGCACTGGTAAGGCTGCATTTCATGGGCACTGGTAAGGCTGAATTTAATTGGCGCTGGTAAGGCTGAATTTCATGGGCACTGATAAGGCTGAATTTAACTGGTACTGGTAAGGCTGCATTTCATGGACACTGGTAAGGTTGAATTTCATGGGCACTGGTAAGGCTGAATTGAATTGGCATTGGTAAATTTTTTAGTACACCATTCAGTGGTGAACATTTTTCACCAGTTCAGAATATTTTTTTTCCTGTTTTCCTCCTCTAAAACCTGGGTGCTTCTTATGGTCAGGTGCATCTTATGGAGCGAAAATTATGGTAATTATAGACATGTTTGTTATTTTTAAAAAATATTGCAACTTTACAATCGCTTTAATTCAGGAGAGGAGAGGAGAGCAAGTAAATAGAGAATTAAATTAGCAATTTTACAGAAAAGAGCCATCGTGTAGAATGGAGGCTTTTCTAAACACATCTCAAAATGAAAAAAAAAAAAAATATTTTCCAAAAAGTCTGATAGTGATGGAAGTTCCCTCATCATCTCATTTGCTCAGTTCAGCAATCAGAGTTGATTTACTGCCTATTGACAGCTCCTCGCCAAATTTATAACAAGCCATTGAATTGTGATTCTTGTTGGCAGCTGATGTTCCAAAGGCTGCTCATTAACTTCTACAATGGCCCAACTTCTCCAGCCTGATCATTAAATATCAAAGTGCAAAAACTAGATCGAAAGATTCAATAAACCCCCGGATGAGTATCGCCATCAAAATCTTCTCGTTACTCTCCAAAACACCATCCGGTCTCTCTTCTAAATTGCAGTCTATTAAGGGCGAGATGTAAGCAGTATTAGTGATCAGGTAGAACCTCCAAACACGACCCACACTGCTCATTAACCGGACATCCACTAACGAGACAGCATGTCCACTCACCGCTAGAAATATTAATGAAGGCAACGTCAAACCACCTGCCATCGCAAAGGTTCAACAAACTGTCACACCGTAACGTGTTATCAGGAATTTCTGCTTTTTATTGAGAAAATAAAGCGAAAAAACAAAAATGACTTGCACATAACAACAATAAGGTCTCATGCCCACAGCGTTTTTAAAATATAATTTAATTTAATAATTTAATTTAAAATAAAGCAGCGTTAAAAACGCAGATTTTATCCGTGTTTTGCATTGGCGTCAACGCGCGCTTAGCCAAGCTAGCTTTCAGCCGCGTTTCTCTGTCTCTATTCAAAATGAATGGTTCCCTATGGGAGCCCATTGCTTTGTATAGAAGTCGCACCAGAAGTCGGATCAAGATGATCCGACTTGCGGTGCACCTTGTGTGCTGAGAATCTTGAAGGGGAACCCCACCAAAATGTAAAAAAAAGATTTTGCATGAGGACCCCCCCCCCCCCCCAAGGTCCACACCAGACCCTTATCCGAGCATGCAGCCTGAAGGTCAGGAAAGTGGGGGGGACGCACGAGCCCACCCTCCTGGACCATACCAGGCCACATACCTTCAACATGAGGGGTAGGCGCTTTAGAGCAGGGGGGCCCTGCGTCCTCTGCCCCAAAGCACCCTGTATCCATGTTGATGAGGACAAGGGCCTCTTCCTGACAATCCTTGCCCGGTGGTTGTCGGGGTCTGCGGGCAGGGGCTTATTGGAATCTGGAAGCACCGTTTAACAATGTTCATTCACCCTAGGTGAATGAATATGGGGTACATTGTACACCTACCCATTCACCTAAAAAAAAAAACGTAAAAAATAAACACACTACACAGGTTTTTAAAGTATTTTATTAAGGCAGCTCCGGCTTTTCTCCCACTTCTGGCGATGTTTTCTCCCTCATCGGAAGAAGAACAGAGGGAGAAGACCCAGCAAAAGAGCAATAAGATAGCAGAGAGAGAAGACACAGAGAGGAGAAGAACCGGAGAGGGGAGAAGGACCTGCAGAGGGAGAAGATGTCACCAGAAGAGAGCTTGTTAAAGGGAGCTTCCAGATTCCGATAAGTCCCTGCCCAAAGATCCCGACAACCAACGGGCAAGGGTTGTCGGGAAGAGGCCCTTGTCCTCATCAACATGGGGACAAGATGCTTTGGGATGGAGGGTATGTGGCCTGGTATGGTCCGGGGAGGCACTTGCTCGCTCCCCTTCCTGACCTTTCAGGCTGCGTGCTCGGATAAGGGTCTGGTATGGATATTGGGGAGACCCTCACACCATTTTTTTGAGAAAGGGGGGCCCGAAGGGTCTGGTATGGATCTTGGGGGGAACTCCACGCAAATTTTTTTTAATATTTTGGCGGGGTTCCCTTTCAAGATTCTCAGCACATAAATCGCACCACAAGTTGGATCATCTTGATCTGACTTCTGGTGCAACTTCTATTCAAATCAATGGGCTCCCATAGGGAACCACTGATTTTGAATAGAGACAGAAAAATGCTAGATGAGGCTTAACGCTGTGTGCTTAACATTAAGCCTTGTTAAATTGCGTTTTACCACAGTCTGGCATTTTTACAGCTCTAGCGCTGGAGCGTCAAAACGCACTGGTCCTGGGTTTTCTTTGGAGCTTAACTACTTCAGCCCCGGAAGGATTTACCCCCTTCCTGAACACAGCATTTTTTGAGATTCGGCACTGCGTCGCTTTAACTGACAATTGCGCGGTCGTGCGATACTGTACCCAAACACAATTGATGTCCTTTTTTTTCCTACAAACAGAGATTCCTTTTGGTGGTATTTGATCACCTCGGTTTTAATTTGTTTCGCTATAAACAAAAAAAGAACGACAATTTTGAACAAAAAGCAATATTTTTAACTTTTTGCTATAATATATATATATATATATATATATATATATATATATATATATATATATATATATATATATATCCACAAAAAAATAAAAAATAAAATTTTTCCTCAGTTTAGGCCCATATATATTCTTCTACATATTTTTGGTAAAACAAAAATCACAATAAGCGTATATTGATTGGTTGGCGCAAAAGTTATAGCGTCTACAAAATAGGGGATAGATTTATGGCATTTTTATTATTATTTTTTTTTTACTAGTAATGGTGGCGATCTATGATTTTTATCGGGACTGCGACATTATGGTGGACACATCAGAAACTTTTGACACTATTTTGGGACCATTGTCATTCATACAGCGATCAGTGCTATAAATAGCCACTGATTACTGTATAAATGACACCGGCATGGAAAGGGTTAAACACTAGGGGGCGAGCAAGGGGTTAAGTGTGTCCTAGTGAGGGTTTCTAACTGTGGGGGGGATGGGCTACCACTGACATGACAACGATCATCGCTCCCGATGACAGGGAGCGCTGATCTCTGTCATGTCACTAGGCAGAACAGGGAAATGCCTTGTTTACAAAAGCATCTCCCCGTTCTGCCTCTCCATCTCACGATTGCGGGCCACCAGCGAACATCAAGTTTGCGTGACCCGTGGGCACATGCCTGCAAGGCAGCAAATTCAAAGGGTTGTACAGGTACGCCCATTTGCCTGTACGAGCCATTCTGCCAACATATATGTGTGTGTGGCAGTCGGCAAGTGGTTAAAAACATCTATGCCACTTACAGCTCTTAAAAGCCTTGGTGGGCATGAGGCCATAGGCTAACATGGAGAGGTGTTTTTAAGCTGTGAAAAACGCTCCTAAAAGAAGCTGTAAAAACTTCCGTGGGCATGAGGCCTAATGGTTTATTAAAAAAATAAAAAATAAAGCAAAGCAACAGTGAATCTAGAGATCTAGCCCTATCCTGATCTATTTTTAGGTTCCTGACACCATGATCGATTCACATAACTTCCACATTAGCCATGTCACTTTTAGAATTTTAAAATTTCATTGGAAAAGCTGAAAATAACTGTCACTTTTTTGCTAAGTATACTTCTCCTGATGTATTAGCTTTATTAATTGAGCCTTCTATCTGGATTCCTAAGGAGAAAATAACTGTCCGAAGGCGAGTTGACGATTCTCCTCAATGAAGAGCCTCCTGTTACGTATTCTTGTTCCTTTCTTACTGTTTTTCCTACTTTTCTTCTATCCGCTTTCTACTTACCTCCGTCTAGAGAATATTTCCTCCCCCCTATCCTCTTACCAACTACCCAACCCACATGTATAATGCCAGCTTCACTTATATGTTGGTTACTGTGTTGATCGACTTAGGATTGTTACGCAATGACCTTGTAGTGCACCAAACGAGATGTCTACTCAATTTCGTGATATTCAATGTTTGTGCTTAAGACTGGTTCTCTTGTTTGGCATACAAAGTTTGCTTGTTAACTATACAGATATATTGTGGTTTATGTTACTTTAATTTGACATTTGCTCAATAAAACTTTTATTGGAAAAAAAAAAAAGAAAATATCTGTCACCTTTTTTTAAAAACACATATACTTATTATGATGTGTTAGCTTTATAAATTGAGCCTACTGTCCTAATTCCTAACAGGAAAATAACTGACACTCTTTTGAAACTAAATATACTTATCCTGGCGTGTTAGCTTTTGTGAATTGAGCCTACTGTCCTCATTTGTAAGAAGAAAAGAACTGTCATTTTTGTTGAAAAAGGGTATACCTATCCTGTTCTGTTAGCTTTATGAATTGAGCCTACTGTCCTAATTCCTAAGAGGAAAATAACTGTCACTTTTTGACAATCAGCATACTTACCCTGCTAAAAAAATCTAAGTTTAAAAACACGGCCTAACTACACTGCTCAGCGCCAAATTACTTCACAGTTCCCAAGTCAGACAAATGATAATCAAACATAAAAAAATCGCTTAATCACTTCTCAGCAATCAAGTGGATAAAAGACACTCAACATAAAAGCTGCTGTTATAGATTAATAAAATTGCAAGAAGTAACAAAAGAAAGTTCAGTCCAATTGCTGCATCAGTCTCATGTTATAACAACGCTACGGTTAGTCTACTCCAACTTATGATCAACTTCACTACTACTTTTCCTTTTACACCATTGGGCTTGACCGGGAGCTGAGACGGGGTTGGAAGGAGAGGTAGGGAGATGCCTCTATGTTTAATTGTAATGATGACATTGTCTCTCATGTCTCAACAAACTGTTTAGAATTGTCTAATCTATTAAATTGTAAGCTTTGTATTTTTTGACACTAATAATGTATTTTTTGACACTAATGACCTGTTTATATTTATTTGTATATCTGCAGACTCAGGTGTTATCCTGATGAAGCAATTAAGCGAAACTAGTTGAATAATCACCTCACGTGTCTCTACTAACTGTATTTTGAGATCTCTTACATATTTTTATATGTCTCATTTTTATTTGTTTTTTCTAAATAAATTGTTTTTTATGATTTATTGCCTTGACATCCATTTTCTATGTATAAAAAACATTCCATGTGCCCCGTAAGAGTCCCGATACTCACCTCTTTGCCTTGTTGATGTCTCCCTTGGGAGATGGGAGATATCCACATTCTTTTTCATCTTATGATCAACTTCAGTATTATAGACAGAAAGTTTCTTGTGCGTTGACAGTGAAAAACAGCTCTAAAAGATACGACAAAGGGACGACATTCCACATAACCAGAAGATATTCATGCGTAATGCTTTAGATTTCTACTTATCCCACAATTATTTCTGGTACGATGGCAAGTTTTAAAAGGGGAGTAGCTATGGGTGCGAAATTTGCACCCAGCATTGCGAACCTTTTCATTTGGGAATGGGAAGACAAGACTATATTTTTAAGCGAAAAAAAGAGGAATTGCTTCCATATAGAAGATATATTGATGATCTTTTTTTAATCTGTTAGTAGAAACAGGTTACCAAACAGGAGTCCTGTCTAATAAAGAGAGGAAATATTTAGTACCGAGCAGTAGCCGTATCCCCACAATATACACTCTCCCAAAAATACATAAGGATGTGCAGTGCCCTCCCGCAAGACCAATAGTGAATGGAATTGGGTTGGTTACATTCAGGATGGGACATTATCTTGACCAATTCCTTCAGTAAAGTGTAATTCAAAACCAAGGCTTACCTTAGGGATATGAAAAATCTTCTGCAGCTTATACACGAAGTAGATCTAACTGGGAAGGATGAAGTATATCTATAACTGTGAATGTGTCATCCCTGTACACAATAATTCAACACGATGATGCACTATTGGCCCTGAATTGGGCCTTGTGTCAAAGGGACGTCAGTCTACATAACCAGAAGGTATTCTTGCGTAATGCTTTCGATTTCTACTTATCCCACAATCATTTCTGGCATGATGGCAAGTTTTACTTCCAGAAAAGGGGAGTAGCTATGGGTGCAAAATTTGCACCCAGCATTGGAAACCTTTTCATGGGGGAATGGGAAGACAAAAGTATATTTTTCACAAAAAGAGAGCAGTTGCTTCTATATAGAAGATATATTGATGATCTTTTTTCATCTGGGCAGGATCAACACTATTGCTCCGATGTTTCCTAAAATAATGAATTGCTAACACTAATAATATCAGATTAACAAGTAAATATAACAAGTATGATATACATTTCTTGGATGTCAATGTGTACAGGCAAGGGGAAAAACTAGAAACAAAAATGTACTTAAGCCACCTGATCGTAACAGTTATTTACCTTTCCAGAGAGATCATCGGCCTATGTGGTTGAGAAATATCCCCAAGGGACAAATAATGAGGGTAAAAAGAAACTGTTCTAATGATACAGATTGCATTTCCCTATGTACAGATTATTAAGAAGAAATTTGCGGATAAGGGGTATAATGAATATCATTTGGACAGTATAGTAGAGGAGGTTTTAAAACTTCCAAGAGAGAGCTGTATGAGAGAGTCCCACTCTGGAACACAACTAGTCAGGAGTGGGATTTCATTACAGGATTCCACTCACAATATAAGGAAATGGAGTCAATTTCTTCAACAGATTGGCACATTTTACTCATGGATAAGGTGTTAAAACCAGTAGTCCTGCCAAATCCTACATTTATTTATTGTAAGGCCCCAAACTTCGGAGATAAAATAGTGAAAAAAGTATTAGACCCACCGACTAGACCACCCTCTATTTGGGATAGAGTTGTTTTTTTTTTTTTGCATGTAGTAAATAGTGATGGCCGAACGGTTCGCCCGGCGGTCGTTTCGCGGCGAATTTCCGACTTTCGCCGTCCGCGGGTTCGAACGCCTTTTTCCGTCGTTCGCCCCGGCGGACTTACGTGTTTAATGTATACAAGAACTTTAACCTTTCGTGACACGTTTATCATGTGTTACAGGACAACCAATTGAGACATGACAGCTCATGGACACTTGGACATTCCCCCTAACCTATAAATACACCCGATCCGGTGGCCATTTTACATTCTTTCTTCTGTCACTGTAGGGAAAGGATCCTGTGTGGAGTAGGGACAGAGAAAACGCTAGCTATTTGGTACACAAAAGTTCTTTTCAGGACTGGTATAGGTGTTAGGTCAGCAGCCTGAGTTTCTTTTGTCAGTTTAGATAAAGGGACAGAGCGCTGTATGCTGCTATTTTAGGGACAGCTCAGCCAGATTAGTCTTTCTTCATCATCATCATCATCATCATCATTAGCTGTTACTATCAGGTCCACAAAAGAGCTGTTCCAGCTAATCGTTCCAGCCTACTCTTTTTTGCCAATTTGTATAGGGACAGGCAGGAAGCAGTGTGTCAGGCAGTGAGGATAATTTTAAAGACTTGCTGTTACTATTAGTTCCACAAAGGTTCTTTTCAGGACTGGTATCAGTGGTACGGTAATAGGCTTGTACACGTATAATATTCTTTCTTCCAAATATAGAAAGAATATTATACTTGACTGCTGCCCTTCTGCTGCAGTCTGCTAATCATTCACAACTCACTTGTTCCACAAAGCTCTTTATCAGGACTGGTAACTTGGTCTGTCTAGGGTGCTACGGTACATAGGCTTGGGTGCGGTACAGTCTGCTGTTCTGTAAGGACCGCTATCGGTCCACAATACATAGGGTTGCCGTGCACTACTGCTGACCGCTGCCCTATACTGCAGCAGTCCTTCATTGGTATAGGGACTGACGTACAGTCTGCTAATCACTAACACACAACCTGCTTGGTCCACAAAAGTTCTTATAAGGACTGGTAACTTGGTATAGGGTGCTACGGTACATAGGCCTGAGTGCGTTACAGTCTGCTGTTCTGTAAGGACCGCTATCGGTCCACAATACATAGGGTTGCCGTGCACTACTGCTGACCGCTGCCCTATACTGCAGCAGTCCTTCAGCGGTATAGGGACTGACGCACAGTCTGCTAAACACTAACACACAACCTGCTTGGTCCACAAAAGTTTTTATAAGGACTGGTAACTTGGTATAGGGTGCTACGGTACATAGGCCTGAGTGCAGTACAGTCTGCTGTTCTGTAAGGACCGCTATCGGTCCACAATACATAGGGTTGCCGTGCACTACTGCTGACCGCTGCCCTATACTGCAGCAGTCCTTCATTGGTATAGGGACTGACGTACAGTCTGCTAATCACTAACACACAACCTGCTTGGTCCACAAAAGTTCTTATAAGGACTGGTAACTTGGTATAGGGTGCTACGGTACATAGGCCTGAGTGCGTTACAGTCTGCTGTTCTGTAAGGACCGCTATCGGTCCACAATACATAGGGTTGCCGTGCACTACTGCTGACCGCTGCCCTATACTGCAGCAGTCCTTCATTGGTATAGGGACTGACGTACAGTCTGCTAATCACTAACACACAACCTGCTTGTTCCACAAAAGTTCTTATAAGGACTGGTAACTTGGTATAGGGTGCTACGGTACATAGGCTTGAGTGCGGTACAGTCTGCTGTTCTGTAAGGACCGCTATCGGTCCACAATAGATAGGGTTGACGTGCACCACTGCTGACCGCTGCCCTATACTGCAGCAGTCCTTCAGCGGTATAGGGACTGACGTACAGTCTGCTAAACACTAATACACAACCTGCTTGGTCCACAAAAGTTCTTATAAGGACTGGTAACTTGGTATAGGGTGCTACGGTACATAGGCTTGAGTGCGGTACAGTCTGCTGTTCTGTAAGGACCGCTATCGGTCCACAATAGATAGGGTTGACGTGCACCACTGCTGACCGCTGCCCTATACTGCAGCAGTCCTTCAGCGGTATAGGGACTGACGCACAGTCTGCTAAACACTAACACACAACCTGCTTGGTCCACAAAAGTTTTTATAAGGACTGGTAACTTGGTATAGGGTGCTACGGTACATAGGCCTGAGTGCGTTACAGTCTGCTGTTCTGTAAGGACCGCTATCGGTCCACAATACATAGGGTTGCCGTGCACTACTGCTGACCGCTGCCCTATACTGCAGCAGTCCTTCATTGGTATAGGGACTGACGTACAGTCTGCTAATCACTAACACACAACCTGCTTGGTCCACAAAAGTTCTTATAAGGACTGGTAACTTGGTATAGGGTGCTACGGTACATAGGCCTGAGTGCGTTACAGTCTGCTGTTCTGTAAGGACCGCTATCGGTCCACAATACATAGGGTTGCCGTGCACTACTGCTGACCGCTGCCCTATACTGCAGCAGTCCTTCAGCGGTATAGGGACTGACGCACAGTCTGCTAAACACTAACACACAACCTGCTTGGTCCACAAAAGTTCTTATAAGGACTGGTAACTTGGTATAGGGTGCTACGGTACATAGGCCTGAGTGCAGTACAGTCTGCTGTTCTGTAAGGACCGCTATCGGTCCACAATACATAGGGTTGCCGTGCACTACTGCTGACCGCTGCCCTATACTGCAGCAGTCCTTCATTGGTATAGGGACTGACGTACAGTCTGCTAATCACTAACACACAACCTGCTTGTTCCACAAAAGTTCTTATAAGGACTGGTAACTTGGTATAGGGTGCTACGGTACATAGGCTTGAGTGCGGTACAGTCTGCTGTTCTGTAAGGACCGCTATCGGTCCACAATAGATAGGGTTGACGTGCACCACTGCTGACCGCTGCCCTATACTGCAGCAGTCCTTCAGCGGTATAGGGACTGACGTACAGTCTGCTAAACACTAATACACAACCTGCTTGGTCCACAAAAGTTCTTATAAGGACTGGTAACTTGGTATAGGGTGCTACGGTACATAGGCTTGAGTGCGGTACAGTCTGCTGTTCTGTAAGGACCGCTATCGGTCCACAATAGATAGGGTTGACGTGCACCACTGCTGACCGCTGCCCTATACTGCAGCAGTCCTTCAGCGGTATAGGGACTGACGCACAGTCTGCTAAACACTAACACACAACCTGCTTGGTCCACAAAAGTTTTTATAAGGACTGGTAACTTGGTATAGGGTGCTACGGTACATAGGCCTGAGTGCGTTACAGTCTGCTGTTCTGTAAGGACCGCTATCGGTCCACAATACATAGGGTTGCCGTGCACTACTGCTGACCGCTGCCCTATACTGCAGCAGTCCTTCATTGGTATAGGGACTGACGTACAGTCTGCTAATCACTAACACACAACCTGCTTGGTCCACAAAAGTTCTTATAAGGACTGGTAACTTGGTATAGGGTGCTACGGTACATAGGCCTGAGTGCGTTACAGTCTGCTGTTCTGTAAGGACCGCTATCGGTCCACAATACATAGGGTTGCCGTGCACTACTGCTGACCGCTGCCCTATACTGCAGCAGTCCTTCAGCGGTATAGGGACTGACGCACAGTCTGCTAAACACTAACACACAACCTGCTTGGTCCACAAAAGTTCTTATAAGGACTGGTAACTTGGTATAGGGTGCTACGGTACATAGGCTTGAGTGCGGTACAGTCTGCTGTTCTGTAAGGACCGCTATCGGTCCACAATAGATAGGGTTGACGTGCACCACTGCTGACCGCTGCCCTATACTGCAGCAGTCCTTCAGCGGTATAGGGACTGACGTACAGTCTGCTAAACACTAATACACAACCTGCTTGGTCCACAAAAGTTCTTATAAGGACTGGTAACTTGGTATAGGGTGCTACGGTACATAGGCTTGAGTGCGGTACAGTCTGCTGTTCTGTAAGGACCGCTATAGGTCCACAATAGATAGGGTTGACGTGCACCACTGCTGACCGCTCACCTATACTGCAGCAGTCCTTCAGCGGTATAGGGACTAAGAGTTTTGTCACAGGGTCATTTAAAAAATGACATGCAGAGGAAGAGGCAGGCCCTTCCGCAGGGGTGGTAGGGGTAGGGCAGGAGCAACAGGCTTGAGCCAAAGTGGGAAGTTGCAGAAGGTGCGTTCAATTACTTTAAAGGATGCACCAGACTTGGTTGAGTGGCTCGCTCAGCCTTACTCTTCTGCACCCTCCTCATCCTCTCGATCTGCACCCTCTTCTTCACTCTCTGCTATGTGCACCCCCAAAGACACTACCACCAACAACACGACCACCACCACCACCACCACATACCTTCCGCTTGAGTCACTGGAATTATTTTCCGATCCATATCAAGAGGACATTTCTGATGCGCAGCCACTCTTGGTATTGGATCAGGAAGAGGAGGTAGCAACAAGCGCTACTCAGCAGTCTGACGCCAGTACCCAGATCAGCCCAAGGAGGAGGTTGGTCCCCGGTGTTGCTGCCTACTCTACTTATAGCGGTGGGGAAGGTGACGTTGATGATGACGTGTCTAGTGATGTCACGTGGGTGCCCACAAGAGAGGAAGAGGAGGGGAGTTCAGAGGGAGATATGGACCAGCAGATAGGGAGGAGAAGCAGCAATGACTTACATTGCACAGCAGGGACAAAGCAGACTGCAAATGTATCAGGAGCGAGTCATCGACCATGTACGGTCACATCTGGCGCTCCCAGGACACCGGCACATGGCTCCGCAGTGTGGGCTTTTTTTAACGTGTCCGCTGCTGACAATAGCGTTGCCATCTGCAATCTTTGCAGTCAACGCGTTAGTCGCGGTAAGCCCAATACTCACCTAGGGACGACCGCCTTAAGAAGGCACATGAGCAGCCATCACCGAGCCCAGTGGGAGCAACGGAACACACAAAGCCACACTGCAGGCTCTCACCGTCCAGCCTCGTCTTCTACTTCTCCTTCTCCTCTCTCCTCACAATTGTCCTCCACTCCACCTTCCATCACGCCAAGCTCACATTTTTCTGCAAAAAGGCAGGCTTCCGTGGGCCTAATGTTTGAGCGTAAAAAAATGATGACGCCGGATAACCCTCTTGCCCAACGGTTGGCGGCTGGCTTGTCAGAACTCATAGCCCGCCAACTACTGCCATATAAACTGGTGGACTCGGAGGCCTTTCGCAAATTTGTGGCCATTGGAACACCACAATGGAAGGTCCCAGGAAGGAAGTATTTCTCAGAGAAGGGCATCCCAGAGCTATATGGCCATGTTCAGCGGCAAGTGAATGTATCTCTGGCACACAGTGTCGGTGCCAAGATACATCTGACCACAGACACGTGGTCTAGCAAACACGGGCAGGGAAGGTATATCAGTTTTACTGCCCACTGGGTGAACCTTCTGACGGCCGTCAAGCATGTAACCCGTGGCACCCGTGTAGATTTGGTTTTACCGCCACGGATTGCATGCAGGCCTGACTCTTCTTCTCCTCCTCCTACTCCATCCTCCTCCCTCTCCTCCTCAGCTGCCTCCTCCTTTTCCGCTGCTAGCGTCTCTTCCACTGCACCGCCCAAGCTCCCCAGAACCTATTCCACATGCCAGGTGAGACGTTGCCATGCCGTGCTGCGTCTGTTGTGCCTGGAAGCAAAGAGCCACACTGGCCCGGCACTCCTTTCAGCTTTGCGTTCACAGGCAGATGAGTGGCTAACACCGCTCAATTTGACAGTTGGTAAAGTGGTGTGTGACAACGGTGCCAATCTGCTTAGCGCATTGAAACAGGGCAAAATCACGCACGTGCCGTGCATGGCACACGTCTTAAACTTGGTCGTGCAGCGATTCCTTGTCAAATACCCTGGGGTCCAGGACATCTTGCGGCAGGCAAGGAAAATCTCGGCCCATTTCAGAAGATCTTACACGGCCATGGCTCGCCTTGCTGACATTCAGCGGCGACACCATCTGCCGGTCAGACGTCTTATTTGCGATTGCCCGACGCGATGGAACTCAACCTTCTATATGCTTGATAGGCTGCTCCAGCAGAAACGTGCAGTTAACGTCTACCTGTATGAACTCTGCGAAAGAAACGGTTCTGGGGAGCTGGGTTTTTTTTCACCGCGCCAGTGGCTGCTCATGCGCGACACATGCAGACTTCTGCGGCCATTTGAGGAGATCACCAAACTGGTCAGTCGCAGCCATGGCGCCATCAGTGACATGGTACCTTATGCCTTCTTTCTGGAGCGTGCATTGCGTCGTGTCATTGATCAGGCTGTGGAGGAGCAGGAGCGGGAAGATGAGGAAGTCGCAATGCTGGATGAATTCCCAGGGGGGGCTACTCTATCTGAGACAAGTCAACAACAGGAGTCTGATGAGGAGTCAGAGGAGGATGGTGCCGGGGCGGATGAGCAGGAGCAAGAAGAGCATGCTTTAAACCTTTCTGGGATCCCTGTTGTGCGAGGATGGGGAGAGGAGAATGAAGAGGACGACATTATCCTGGATGATGAGCAGGAGCCAGGCCACCACACCGCTTCCACTTTAGTGCAAATGGGGGCCTTCATGCTCCAGTGTTTTAATAGGGACCCCCGTATAAAAAGCATGAGGGTCAAGGACCAGTACTGGGTGGCAACGTACTTAGACCCCCGGTACAAACACAAAATGGCGGAAATGTTACCGCCGTCGCAGAGGGCTGTCAGAATGCAGCACTTCCAGGCCTTGCTTCGAGAAATGCTGCATTCTGCTTTTGCGTGCGCTGGCAGAGGAGCAATTCCCACTCCCAGAGAAGGATTTGCGGGTACCAATCCAACAGCGCCTGCAAGAAGAGGCCGGTTTGAAGATGTGTTGGTGACTTCGGATATGAGGTCATTCTTTCAGCCGACCCATCGACAGGTGTCATCCGGATCCAGCATCAGGGAACGCCTAGACCGTCAGGTGTCCGACTACATTGGGTTAACGGCCGATGTGGACGCTCTGAGGAGTGATGAACCCCTAGACTACTGGGTGGGCAGGCTTGACCTCTGGCCAGAGCTTGCCCAATTTGCAATCGAACTGTTGGCTTGCCCCTCATCCAGTGTCCTGTCCGAAAGGACGTTCAGCGCAGCAGGGGGGATTGTGACCGATAAGCGTACTCGCCTAGCTCACCACAGTGTTAACTACCTCACATTTCTAAAAATGAATGAGGCATGGATCTCGGAGGAATTCAACACATGTGATCAGTAGACCATGTATATGTCTATAAACAATTTTTGGAATCAAGCACACAGACCTTCTTAATTCATTTGGCTCACTTCCCTGACCCAAAAAAGCACACCGTACTATATGCCCCTACCCTCCTCTTTGAAGAGGTTGAGCGGTGTCATATTTCTACTGGGGCTGCTTATTATGAGGGGTTCCCACCATCCCTGTGCTGTGCTGACTTCCTCCTGGGTGTTCTTATTATGAGGGGCTCCCACCATCCCTGTGCTGTGCTGACTTCCTCCTGGGGGTTCTTATTATGAGGGGATCACACCATCCCTGTGCTGTGCTGACTTCCTCCTGGGGCTGCTTACGGTGCTGCTGTCAGCGCTGTATGTCACGGAGCTGCTGTCAGCGCTGTATGTCACGGAGCTGCTGTCAGCGCTGTATGTCACGGAGCTGCTGTCAGCGCTGTATGTCACGGAGCTGCTGTCAGCGCTGTATGTCACGGAGCTGCTGTCAGCGCTGTATGTCACGGAGCTGCTGTCAGCGCTGTATGTCACGGAGCTGCTGTCAGCGCTGTATGTCACGGAGCTGCTGTCAGCGCTGTATGTCACGGAGCTGCTGTCAGCGCTGTATGTCACGGAGCTGCTGTCAGCGCTGTATGTCACGGTGCTGCTGTCAGCGCTGTATGTCACGGAGCTGCTGTCAGCGCTGTATGTCACGGAGCTGCTGTCAGTGCTGTATGTCACGGAGCTGCTGTCAGCGCTGTATGTCACGGAGCTGCTGTCAGCGCTGTATGTCACGGAGCTGCTGTCAGCGCTGTATGTCACGGTGCTGCTGTCAGCGCTGTATGTCACGGAGCTGCTGTCAGCGCTGTATGTCACGGAGCTGCTGTCAGCGCTGTATGTCACGGAGCTGCTGTCAGCGCTGTATGTCACGGAGCTGCTGTCAGCGCTGTATGTCACGGAGCTGCTGTCAGCGCTGTATGTCACGGAGCTGCTGTCAGCGCTGTATGTCACGGAGCTGCTGTCAGCGCTGTATGTCACGGAGCTGCTGTCAGCGCTGTATGTCACGGAGCTGCTGTCAGCGCTGTATGTCACGGAGCTGCTGTCAGCGCTGTATGTCACGGAGCTGCTGTCAGCGCTGTATGTCACGGAGCTGCTGTCAGCGCTGTATGTCACGGTGCTGCTGTCAGCGCTGTATGTCACGGAGCTGCTGTCAGCGCTGTATGTCACGGAGCTGCTGTCAGTGCTGTATGTCACGGAGCTGCTGTCAGCGCTGTATGTCACGGAGCTGCTGTCAGCGCTGTATGTCACGGAGCTGCTGTCAGCGCTGTATGTCACGGTGCTGCTGTCAGCGCTGTATGTCACGGAGCTGCTGTCAGCGCTGTATGTCACGGAGCTGCTGTCAGCGCTGTATGTCACGGAGCTGCTGTCAGCGCTGTATGTCACGGAGCTGCTGTCAGCGCTGTATGTCACGGAGCTGCTGTCAGCGCTGTATGTCACGGTGCTGATGTCAGTGCTCTGTATTACGGTGCTGCTGTCAGTGCTCTGTATCTCCTGCACCCTCTTGTTTGCCTACCCTGGTCCCTGACCTTCCCTCTCCTCCATTGCCTTCATTAGCTCCATAGTCCTGAATTGTCAGAACAATTTCCCAAATAAAAAAAAAATGCTTGTAGTTATCGATCCCAAATTCACCTCATACATGTATTATGCTATTGTCCAGGTGGTGGGACTACGTGCTACCCCCTAATAATTACCCCGTGGCCGCAAATTCGACCTAAAGGTTTGCGAAATTCGCCTCCCATTGAAGTCAATGGAGCCCGCGGCGAACGGTCGTTTTCGCGAACGTTTGTGTCCGTTCGCGTTTCGCGTTCGCGAAACGTCCCGTCGGAAGTTCGTCCATCACTAGTAGTAAATGCAGAGCTTGTAGAGAAGTAAATAGACCAATAAAAGGTCTAGGGAGATTTACATCTACCTCATATAATAAAGAATTCTGTGGTATCCCTCCCTCAGTTGAAGTCAGATATGACGAAACACGTCAGGGCGTGACTTACACGGCAACCGGAAGTGACATGTGTGCTCCACAGTCAGCTGGCTACTACCAGGAAGGAAACAATACAGTTGTGTAATTGATACAGATGTCTACCTGTGCAGCAGACTGGTGACTACACTCGCTTATAACTCACATGCTTCATTGATGTTTACAGTTTGTATGTATTTTATATGGGGGACGGGTTTTCTTTGGGCTTATAAATAAATCTATGAAACAGGATTACTCTATGTCCGAATCTATAGTATTTTATGAATGCCCTTGGTCGGAGCAAATCATATCTCCCAAATCTGCCTCCAATGCTGATGACCGTGTTCTAAAGTAACATGAGGACTTCTGTTAAGGCTTGAAATTCTCTATGCTCTGGTGAGTGTTACCCCTTGGGGGAGTGTGCCTCACGCGGTGAAGATTTGGTGTCTGGTGTATGGTGCACGCACTGACAACTATCTGGGATCACCCACTATGTTTTAGAGCTGTTTTTCACTGTCAACGCACAAGAAACTTTCTGTTTATAATACTGAAGTTGGTCATAAGTTGAAATAGACTAACCGTAGCGCTGTTATAACATGAGACTGATACAGCAATTGGACTGAACTTTATTTTGTTACTTCTTACAAATTTATTAATCTATAACAGCAGCTTTTATGTTGAGCGTCTTTTACCCGCTTGATTGCTGAGAAGCGATTAAGGGATTTTTTTATGTTTGATTATCATTTATCTGACTTGGGAGCTGTGAAGTAATTTGGCGCTGAGCCGTGTATTTAGGCCGTGTTTTTACACTTAGTATTTTTACAATTTTATAAAAAAAAAATTCTCTCAGCAGCCATGGATGCTTTTTTGTTTTGAGTAATATAAATATTGATATTAATAACATATTTGCTGACAATGAACAAACCACTGCACAAGCTAATTATAATGAGATCATTACCGCTTTGGGTAATGTACTGGAGAAACAAGTAAGAACTTGGTGGTACATCTGTACCCTAGAACAGTATATGAAAGGGAAAATTATAATAAAAAGTTTAAGATGGGAAGTAGTGACTTAGATGACCCAGATTCCATGAATGAATGGCTTGACTTTCTTAACGGAGTAGGGCTCAAGTTGCAGGCGCTGATCTTAAAAAGAAAAAAAGAAGAAAATTACCAAATTAGAAACTAGGATCAATGATCCACAGCTGCATCTTGACCCTATTAAAGATTCACAACAGGTTATTGATTTTTAATAATCACATAAAGAAAAGATTAGAAAAGGTTGATAAAGATACGCAGAAGAAAAAGACTAAAAAAAGTTCCATCGAGATCTTGGAGATTTTCGGTCTAATTCTATATACTTATGGCAACAGGTGACGATACCAAAAATCAACATAAACAACACAGAGGGGGACCATATTGATAGTACCCCATGGAGATTATGACAACCTATCCCCTATGAGCCCCTTATGAATACTAATCAGAGGGATGAGTTACTCTTAAGGACCTACCAGCAGTAGACAGGCGCGTGTGTGCGCATGCGCCTGCGCACCCCTCCGCGAACTAAGCAACGGCTCCCGTCCATTGCTGTGCAGCAGCGTGTCCCTTAGACGGGCGCGTGCGTGGCAGATGCGCGCGCATGTGTATGTGCGTTTGGCGCAGGTGTATGTGTGTTAGCGCTGTTTGGCGCCACTGAGTGCATAAAGGATCCTTAGCTGCGCTGGTGCGGCACTGTTTTTCAGCTTCTGTGTCCTGCTACCTGTATCCGATTGCCTTCCTGCTATACTGACCCGGCTTCGTCTGACCTCTCTGCTCTCTCCGATTCAACCCGGCCTGCCTGACCCTGCTATTTCCGCGGCCTGTGATCCGTTGCCGACCTCTGCCCGTTTTACCAACTCTGCCTTTGCCTGCTGTTTACACCTGCCTGATTCCCTGCCGACCTGAATTGTCTGACCCTGCTGTTGCCTACTGCTCAGTTCAGTGTGCTGCTGTACTCCCGGCTCTCCTCACACAGCTCCAGTGACCGCTGCCTCTGCGCTCATCAGCTCTTCAGGCCGCTGTCAGCCTCTGTCCACCAGGGGCGGACTGGCCATTCGCCCACCTCAGGCACTGCCCGAGGTCCCCCGGGCCACTAGGGGGCCCCATCAGGGTTGCCAGCCTCAGTAAAACCAGGGACAGTATGTAAAAATCTGTGTCTTTTGTCACATATTTCGCTGAAATCTCCCTTACCGACATCCTTTTGGTCTAAAACTCCTGAGATTATAGCTGCCCCACCTCTCCAGTACCTTCTCAGCCAATAGAAACATGTCTGTGTATACTGAGTGTACATGTATGTGTATACTATGTGATTGTATACTGCGTGTGTGTGTATACTATGTGGCCCCATAATCTCTGATTGCCTAGGGGCCCCAAAATCTCTTATTGCCCGTGGGCCCCATGAGTTGTCAGTCCGCCCCTGCTGTCCACCATCACCTGCAGTCCAGCCATCCAGGTCTCTACTCTGCTACCAGTTCCAGCAGCTTCTACATCAGCAGGCACTCCTACCCACTGTGCTCATGAGACCACTGTTCCCATTCCAGTGGTTCCTGAACCAGCGTTGTACGAGAGGTCTCCTCCTACAAGTTGGGCTCCACTACCAGGTACCTAACAGTTACCTACTTATCCCCTGACAGGCCACTCTACCCTCAATAGGAGAGGGACAAGTCATGGAAGAGGTAGGGCTGTGAGAGGAGGACAAACAAGCTCTTACCACCACTCACCCTATAATAACCACTACCATGTTTCGGTCCATAACCGATATGACCCACTGTGGGAATATGAAGATAGAGAGAGATTTCAATCATTGCTTCCTTTTTTTTTTTTTTTTTTTTTTTTTTCGTTTTCAAAGAGCTTTATTGAAAATAACAAGTGGAATACAAAGTAGGACATGGAAAGAAATAAGAAAAAATAGAAGGCATTACAGACATATCATAAGTAAGATACAATGTCAATAAACCACAGTGACAAGGGGCATAATATTCGAGTAAGTGCAAATAATCAATGGTATACTCCAGTTCCCTCATGCAGAAAGGGAACTGAAGGGGGAAGGGAAGGGCAGGAGGAAGCGAGAAGGAGCAGAGAGAAGTAAGAAGGGTGGTTGCCAGTAGGGGATCGAGGTTAGTACTTAGTTAGTAAGCAGTGTTGTCTATCGTCGTGTCAATCACATCGCAGTGGATTCAGGTTATTCTAGGAGAGTGTAGATCAGTAAGGATACCCCAACATTAGGGTTATCACCGGGGGGTAAAGATTACAATCTAATCAGGTGCAGGGTTTAGCTCTAGGATCAGAGAGCCAGGGCTTCCAGTGGCAGTGGAATTTTCCCAGGGACATTTGCGATTTTGCAAAAAGGTGTTCCATCAGCAGGTGTTCATTTAAAATGTCAATGACATTGCCGATATTGGGAACATTGGGTTGCTTCCATTGGCGAGATATAGCTAGCCGGGCTGCTATGACAATTTGTGTGACAATAGGGCGGAAATGCATAGGCCAGAGCGAGATGTCAAGACCAAATAAGGCCATCTGCGGGGTGATGACACGAGACAAACCAGTTATGCCATGGATGAAATTAGTGATGTCCATCCATAAAGGTTTTATGAAGGGACATCCCCACCAAACATGAAGTGTATGCCCGTCCATATTGCAGTGTCTCCAACATTTGCTGGAGTGAGTGGGGAAGATGCGGGCAAGTTTTGCAGGTGTATAATACCAATTGTACAGAATTTTAAGTACAGTCTCCCGCTGAGATACATTTCTTGAGTATCTAGCTGTTAAGTGGATTGCTCGATACCAGTCTGATGGTGGAAGATGAATGTTCAATTCGGTCTCCCAGCGGGTAATAGCCGGAGGATTTTCGGGTTGAGAGTGTCGGACCAGAAGGGCATAAAAGTAGGAGATGCCGTTGTTGTTGGACAAGGAAAAAAGCTGGATTATGCTTTTAGTGGAGTTGCAGGTGGAAGTTGGAATTGAGGCGAGGATGTGGCGTACTCTCAGGTAAATGTAGAAAGTCTTTGTGGGGGAGAGAGAATCTATTGGTGAGTTGGTGAAAGGAGAGGAGCTGAGTGTCCTGAAATAGGTCTCCTATAGTCCGGATGCCATGCGTTATCCATCTTTGCACAGGTAAATCTGGGGAGAGGAAGGTGAACGCTGCAAGAGGTAATTGGCGGAGAGCATGAGGATGTATTCCCTCTGCGTTTTGTAGCAAGGATTTCCAATTAGTCAGAGTGGCGTTGAAGGTGGGTAGAGAGGATTGATTGGGGTGATAGCCCATCCATATAGCTGCCAGGAGATGTGAAGGCGCTTGTGCAAAGTCCATTGCTTCGATGAGGGTCCAGGGCTGTAGTGAGGACATATCCCAGAGTTTCCTGGTTTGGTCGAGCAGTGTTGCTTTATAATACAGTTTGAGGTTAGGCACTCCCAAGCCGGCAAATCTCGTTGGTGTGTATAGCAAGGAGGCTTTAACTCGTGGTTTGCGGCCTGACCATATAAAGTTGTTAAGCAGTCGTTGTAAACCAGCTATGTCAGATTGGAGCATTGGTATCGGTAGAGTTCTGAACATATATAGTATATGTGGTAATAAGAACATTTTAATAAGAGCTATTTTGCCTGCCCAGGAGGCCTGTACCTGTAAAAGCGAAGTGGTTAAAGCCTCTAGTTTCTGGGTGAGCCCAGCCAAGTTAGTACGCAGTATTAGAGAGGCAGGGGAGGTCAGTTGGATGCCCAAGTAGGTCAAAGAGGAGCTGGGAGCCCAGGAAAACGGGGATATAGAGGAGATATTGGATTTGAGCTGCGGGGGTAAAGATATTCCTAGCATGGCAGATTTAGAATGGTTTAATTTGTACAGAGAGATGAGGCTGAATTGCTGCAAAAGGTCACATAGCGGGGGCAGGGAGCGCAGGGGGTCAGTGAGCCAAATAATGATGTCGTCGGCATATAGCCCTATTTTGTGTGCAGTGGGACCTATCTGTAGACCGGCTATTTCTGGGTGTGTTCTAATCGCTTGCGCTAGTGGTTCAATGACCAACGCAAAAATAAGTGGGGAGAGGGGGCAGCCCTGACGGGTTCCATTGGTGATGGGGAATGGGGAAGATAATAGTCCTGATGTTAAAACTTTTGCGCTTGGGGAGGAGTATAGGCCTAGGATGGCTTGTCTAAAGGAACCATTAATGCCAAATTTTTGTAGAACAAGGTCTAGGTAGAGCCAGTTGACCCGATCGAATGCCTTCTCTGCGTCAAGGGAAATCAGCAGAGAAGGCACTCGACGGTGTTCCGCCCAATGGATCATGTCTATGAACCTGCGGGTGCCATCTGAGGCTTGGCGGAGGGGGATAAAGCCCACCTGATCGGGGTGTATTAGATTGGGGATAAGCGAGGCTAGGCGGGAGGCTAGTAATTTGGCGTAGAGTTGTGTCTCCGTGTTAAGGAGCGAGATGGGGCGATAACTCGCCGGATCATGGGAGGGTTTACCAGGTTTGTGAATGGTGGTTATGGTTGCTTCAAGGGATTCTGATGGGACCTGTCCTGTGGTTAGCAAGCTATTAAAGGTATTGCAAAGGTGGAGTGAAATTTGATCTCTATAGGTTTTGTAGTACTCATTAATAAAGCCATCTGGACCAGGGGCTTTATGCAAGGGAAGCGCATTGATAACTTTGAGGATTTCTAATTGGGAGAATGGTTTGGCTAAATCTTCAAGTTGGGAGGGGGTTATCGAGGGGAGTTGTAGGGGGGTAAGGAATTCCTGTATCAATTGTGCGGTGAGGTGCGGTTCTGAAGTGGATTGAGAGAGGTTATACAGTTTGGAGTAAAAGGCCCCGAATTCATTCGCAATGTCTTTGGGGTTGGATAGCTTGTGGCCTTGCTTATTTAGTAAGAATGGAATTCTATTCTGTGCTGCTTTTTTTTTGTACTGTTGGGCCAAGTGTTTCCCTGCTCTGTTACCTTGAGAGTACCAAGTTAAACGTAGCCGTCTGAGATAGAAGTCATGACTTCTTTGGAGGAGCGAACTTAGTTCATTCCGCAAAGAGGTAAGGTTGTTTGCGTTGACCGTGGTAGGTTGTTGTTTGTTTAATTTGTCTACATTCTGGATACGTTGCAAGAGGGCATTGATCGCAAGCGATTTCTTTTTCTTTTCCTGGGCTCCCAGCTGGAGGAATATTCCCCGAATGACCGCTTTGTGCGCGTTCCATAGAGTGGCTGAGTTGGAGACAGAGCCGTCATTGGAGGTGAAGTAAGAAGTTATTTCGGACCGAATTTGTTCCTTGATCTCTTTTATATTGAGTAGTGCTGCGTTCAAGCGCCAGATTGTGTGTCTAGAGGTAGGGGGCGATAGGGAGATGGAAATGGAGATTGGTACGTGATCCGACCAGGTAATAAGGCCAATGGTTGCTTTATTAATTTTTTGTAGTAGGATCTTAGAGACCAGGAACATATCGATCCGAGAATAAGATCTTTGTGTATGGGAATAGAAGGAGTAGTCCCTCTCCGTACCATGCAGACATCGCCACGGATCGTGAAGGTCTTCCTTGGAAACTAAGGACGACAGTGCTGAGGATGATTTACGTTTTGGATTGGAGGAGTCTACTTGGTGATCTAAGATTTCATTGAAATCTCCACAGAGTATAATTTAATTTTTTGGGTAAGGTTGGATCTTGTGAAGAATTGTTTAAAGGAAGGATTTCTGGTGAGTATTAGGCGCATATATATTAACAATGACCAGCGGCTGGTCGTTGAATGTAGCCGATAGGATGAGGAATCTGCCTCCAGGGTCGACTTCTGAGTGCCTAAGGGCAAAAGCCACAGAGGAACGAACTGCGATCATCACCCCCCTCGCTTTTGTTTCAGCACGGGCATGGAAACAATGGGGGAATAATCTATGAGTGCAATTGGGGGGATTAGGTTCAGAGAAGTGGGTCTCCTGCACGCATAAAATGTCTGCTTTTTGATTCAAAGCTTCGCGCCATAGAAGAGATCTTTTAAAAGGGCTGTTGAGGCCCTTAGCATTTAGGGAGACGACTGTAAGCGACATTTCAGTGGGATGGTAAGGTTAAATAGTAATTGTCTGCACGGTACCAGGGGGGAATAGTCTTTGAGAGGAAGAGAAGAGGATGAGTAAAGAAGGACAAAGGGAAGAGAAAAACAAAAGGGGGGAGGGACGGGGCGAAGAGGGGGGGAAGATAAGCGTTGCACAAGTTATCTGAATACACAGTAGTAGATAAGTAGTAAGCTGGATCAGGGAGTAGTGATGGACGAACTTCCGACGGGACGTTTCGCGAACGCGAAACGCGAACGGGCACAAACGTTCGCGAAAACGACCGTTCGCCGCGGGCTCCATTGACTTCAATGGGAGGCGAATTTCGCAAACCTTTAGGTCGAATTTGCGGCCACGGGGTAATTATTAGGGGGTAGCACGTAGTCCCACCACCTGGACAATAGCATAATACATGTATGAGGTGAATTTGGGATCGATAACTACAAGCATTTTTTTTTTATTTGGGAAATTGTTCTGACAATTCAGGACTATGGAGCTAATGAAGGCAATGGAGGAGAGGGAAGGTCAGGGACCAGGGTAGGCAAACAAGAGGGTGCAGGAGATACAGAGCACTGACAGCAGCACCGTAATACAGAGCACTGACATCAGCACCGTGACATACAGCGCTGACAGCAGCTCCGTGACATACAGCGCTGACAGCAGCTCCGTGACATACAGCGCTGACAGCAGCTCCGTGACATACAGCGCTGACAGCAGCTCCGTGACATACAGCGCTGACAGCAGCTCCGTGACATACAGCGCTGACAGCAGCACCGTGACATACAGCGCTGACAGCAGCTCCGTGACATACAGCGCTGACAGCAGCTCCGTGACATACAGCGCTGACAGCAGCTCCGTGACATACAGCACTGACAGCAGCTCCGTGACATACAGCGCTGACAGCAGCTCCGTGACATACAGCGCTGACAGCAGCACCGTGACATACAGCGCTGACAGCAGCTCCGTGACATACAGCGCTGACAGCAGCTCCGTGACATACAGCGCTGACAGCAGCTCCGTGACATACAGCACTGACAGCAGCTCCGTGACATACAGCGCTGACAGCAGCTCCGTGACATACAGCGCTGACAGCAGCACCGTGACATACAGCGCTGACAGCAGCTCCGTGACATACAGCGCTGACAGCAGCTCCGTGACATACAGCGCTGACAGCAGCTCCGTGACATACAGCGCTGACAGCAGCACCGTAAGCAGCCCCAGGAGGAAGTCAGCACAGCACAGGGATGGTGTGATCCCCTCATAATAAGAACCCCCAGGAGGAAGTCAGCACAGCACAGGGATGGTGGGAGCCCCTCATAATAAGAACCCCCAGGAGGAAGTCAGCACAGCACAGGGATGGTGGGAGCCCCTCATAATAAGAACACCCAGGAGGAAGTCAGCACAGCACAGGGATGGTGGGAACCCCTCATAATAAGCAGCCCCAGTAGAAATATGACACCGCTCAACCTCTTCAAAGAGGAGGGTAGGGGCATATAGTACGGTGTGCTTTTTTGGGTCAGGGAAGTGAGCCAAATGAATTAAGAAGGTCTGTGTGCTTGATTCCAAAAATTGTTTATAGACATATACATGGTCTACTGATCACATGTGTTGAATTCCTCCGAGATCCATGCCTCATTCATTTTTAGAAATGTGAGGTAGTTAACACTGTCGTGAGCTAGGCGAGTACGCTTATCGGTCACAATCCCCCCTGCTGCGCTGAACGTCCTTTCGGACAGGACACTGGATGAGGGGCAAGCCAACAGTTCGATTGCAAATTGGGCAAGCTCTGGCCAGAGGTCAAGCCTGCCCACCCAGTAGTCTAGGGGTTCATCACTCCTCAGAGCGTCCACATCGGCCGTTAACCCAATGTAGTCGGACACCTGACGGTCTAGGCGTTCCCTGATGCTGGATCCGGATGACACCTGTCGATGGGTCGGCTGAAAGAATGACCTCATATCCGAAGTCACCAACACATCTTCAAACCGGCCTCTTCTTGCAGGCGCTGTTGGATTGGTACCCGCAAATCCTTCTCTGGGAGTGGGAATTGCTCCTCTGCCAGCGCACGCAAAAGCAGAATGCAGCATTTCTCGAAGCAAGGCCTGGAAGTGCTGCATTCTGACAGCCCTCTGCGACGGCGGTAACATTTCCGCCATTTTGTGTTTGTACCGGGGATCTAAGTACGTTGCCACCCAGTACTGGTCCTTGACCCTCATGCTTTTTATACGGGGGTCCCTATTAAAACACTGGAGCATGAAGGCCCCCATTTGCACTCAAGCGGAAGGTATGTGGTGGTGGTGGTGTTGTTGGTGGTAGTGTCTTTGGGGGTGCACATAGCAGAGAGTGAAGAAGAGGGTGCAGATCGAGAGGATGAGGAGGGTGCAGAAGAATAAGGCTGAGTGAGCCACTCAACCAAGTCTGGTGCGTCCTTTAAAGTAATTGAACGCACCTTCTGCAACTTCCCACTTTGGCTCAAGGCTGTTGCTCCTGCCCTACCCCTACCACCCCTGCGGAAGGGCCTGCCTCTTCCTCTGCCTGTCATTTTTTAAATCACCCTGTGACAAAACTCTTAGTCCCTATACCGCTGAAGGACTGCTGCAGTATAGGGCAGCGGTCAGCAGTAGTGCACGTCAACCCTATGTATTGTGGACCGATAGCGGTCCTTACAGAACAGCAGACTGTACTGCACTCAGGCCTATGTACCGTAGCACCCTATACCAAGTTACCAGTCCTTATAAGAACTTTTGTGGACCAAGCAGGTTGTGTGTTAGTGATTAGCAGACTGTACGTCAGTCCCTATACCAATGAAGGACTGCTGCAGTATAGGGCAGCGGTCAGCAGTAGTGCACGTCAACCCTATGTATTGTGGACCGATAGCGGTCCTTACAGAACAGCAGACTGTACTGCACTCAGGCCTATGTACCGTAGCACCCTATACCAAGTTACCAGTCCTTATAAGAACTTTTGTGGACCAAGCAGGTTGTGTGTTAGTGTTTAGCAGACTGTGCGTCAGTCCCTATACCGCTGAAGGACTGCTGCAGTATAGGGCAGCGGTCAGCAGTAGTGCACGTCAACCCTATGTATTGTGGACCGATAGCGGTCCTTACAGAACAGCAGACTGTAACGCACTCAGGCCTATGTACCGTAGCACCCTATACCAAGTTACCAGTCCTTATAAGAACTTTTGTGGACCAAGCAGGTTGTGTATTAGTGTTTAGCAGACTGTGCGTCAGTCCCTATACCGCTGAAGGACTGCTGCAGTATAGGGCAGCGGTCAGCAGTAGTGCACGGCAACCCTATCTATTGTGGACCGATAGCGGTCCTTACAGAACAGCAGACTGTACCGCACCCAAGCCTATGTACCGTAGCACCCTAGACAGACCAAGTTACCAGTCCTTATAAGAACTTTTGTGGAACAAGTGAGTTGTGAATGATTAGCAGACTGCAGCAGAAGGGCAGCAGTCAAGTATAATATTCTTTCTATATTTGGAAGAAAGAATATTATACGTGTACAAGCCTATTACCGTACCACTGATACCAGTCCTGAAAAGAACCTTTGTGGAACTAATAGTAACAGCAAGTCTTTAAAATTATCCTCACTGCCTGACACACTGCTTCCTGCCTGTCCCTATACAAATTGGCAAAAAAGAGTAGGCTGGAACGATTAGCTGGAACAGCTCTTTTGTGGACCTGATAGTAACAGCTAATGATGATGATGATGATGATGATGAAGAAAGACTAATCTGGCTGAGCTGTCCCTAAAATAGCAGCATACAGCGCTCTGTCCCTTTATCTAAACTGACAAAAGAAACTCAGGCTGCTGACCTAACACCTATACCAGTCCTGAAAAGAACTTTTGTGTACCAAATAGCTAGCGTTTTCTCTGTCCCTACTCCACACAGGATCCTTTCCCTACAGTGACAGAAGAAAGAATGTAAAATGGCCACCGGATCGGGTGTATTTATAGGTTAGGGGGAATGTCCAAGTGTCCATGAGCTGTCATGTCTCAATTGGTTGTCCTGTAACACATGATAAACGTGTCACGAAAGGTTAAAGTTCTTGTATACATTAAACACGTAAGTCCGCCGGGGCGAACGACGGAAAAAGGCGTTCGAACCCGCGGACGGCGAAAGTCGGAAATTCGCCGCGAAACGACCGCCGGGCGAACCGTTCGGCCATCACTATCAGGGAGGGCAAAACAGGCCCGATCTGAGCCAGCAGGGTTAAAGCTATGTAGGTAATGTAGTAGTAAAATGACGTATCTTATATATTAAAATCAGGTAAAACTGCAAGAAATTCAGAAATATAAACCAATAAATGTGCTTAGCACATCAACAATTGTGGAGCGTGGAAGGGACAAAACATCTGCTTCCACTCCTCCACACCAGATATAAAACTGCAAAACTTAGTATAAGTAAAGAACCATCTATAAAGAGTAAGAACGGGGGGGGCGTGACCGGAAGCGGAAGACGGCGGACGTGAATCTGAGGAGCTCCGCTGAGGCCTTCTGCTAATCCGAGGCCATCCTCACCCAGCGAGCTCCCCAGAAGTTCCACGCCGCACATCACGGGTGCGGGTAGCGAGGGGCACAGTCCGGTGCCAATATCGGACACCTAGACGCCGAATCCCGGTCCGCGGACGGCCGCATTACACGGCGCGGCGCCGCCATCTTGAGGCCTACCGGGTCCGTGAGCCTAGCGCTGGCCTGTGGCGCTCCGCGGATCCCCCTCCACGTCCGAGGACCACCCGGGGAGCCCCCTGACAGCGGAGCCTCGAGAGCCACCTTTCCAGGAACAGAGGGACCGGCGGATGAGCCCGAAAAACGGAGGGCAGGTGAGAGGTACAGCGGCCATATTGGTACACCTTGGGCCCACCACTCCCAGATCTGAACAGATCCCCCCCTATTCCCCACCGGACTTCCTCAGCCTAAGTGCCCTAGCTACTTACACCCCTGAACCACCTCTCAGCAGCCAGGGGCTTCTCAGATACTCTGCAGCCCTCAGACCTGTGCTGGCTTTCTGTCCTATGCCATACACCGGGTGGCCATCTTGCTTCACCCATCTGACTTCACCCACCTATCATACTGCAGATATTCCTACTAGTACAGATGTGCTTCGCAATCCACCGTACTCTCTAAACAGCAGGTGTGTGTTACCCCCGACGGGGGTAATACCGTGACTCAATTACAAGCCCAGCAGGAAGATCTGGAAAACAGAGAGCGTAGACAGAACCTTAGGTTCAGAGGCATTCCCGAAACAGTGGAAGACAAAGACCTGCGCAACTACCTCCTAAGCCTTTTCAACTTTTTAGCCCCTAATGTCCCAGACATAGACTGGCGCCTAGACAGAGCACATCGGTCGCTGGCTCCGAAACCTCCTTTGGGGGCCAACCCGAGAGATGTGATTGTGCGTTTTCACTATTATGACAGCAAAGAAACCCTGACGCTAGCATCCCGCAACCAGTCCAGAGTTGAATTTAAAGGCTCCAAGCTCCAAATCTTCAGTGATCTGTCACCCACTACCCTGGCGAGGAGGAGAACCCTTCGACCATTGACTTTGCATTTACAGTTTCACAAAGTGGCCTACCGGTGGGGCTTCCCTTTTCGTCTTTCCGCTTCTAAAGACGGCATCCAATATTCCCTACGTGATCTGCAAGAATGTGACTCTTTTCTTCGCAACTTGGGGCTTCCACCTCTTCCAGAAGAGGATTCTCAGCCTCTTCCAGCTACGCCCAAGCCTCCGCTGGCTCCAAGCCGCATCTGGACCCCGGTGCGACAGAAGACGTCCAAATCTAACTATACGCCCCGGAAAGGTCGTGCCTCCAGGCTCCCAACCTGAACTGTCCCCTCCTGACTCACTTTGGATACCTTATTTACTTTGACACCCAAGTGCTATTATGGGTGGTCCATGCCCCCTAGAGGGTAGATCTACCCCTTGTCCAGTGGGGTAGGTGGCCGGACTTATCTGCCGCTGCCTCCAGTTTAACTAACTTTTTTTCCTCTTCCCTCAACAGGTTGTGATATTTTTGTCTGATAGAAACTATAGTATTATGATTTGTTTATGTATTTTTGTGTACGGTTGCACACTTATGGGGGTCTGTACATGTAAGTGTATAGCTCCCCCCCTTTTTTTTTTTTTTATTATTTTTTTTTTTTTTTCACTTACACAACCGAGGTCTCCTGTTCACACTGGGGGCACCCTAATTATTTCGGAGAGAGACGGGGGAATCCCCCCATCCATGTTCCTCCTTTTTCTTTTTTTCTTTTTGCATGTTTTGGAGATATACAAATCTCCACTTCTGACCCATGGCTTTGACCTGGGCTCCCTGGTGGCGCCGAGCCATCCAGGTTTCTATTGGTTGGTCGTTGAATTTCGACCCCTCATTTTACCCCCGTTTTTTCCCCTTCCCCCTTTTCTTTTCTGGAACGTTTTTTCCACTCTGGGTGGGACACTGGGATCTTTCCCTGTCTTCCACTGGTTATACTTACCTCTGGTACAGGTTTTTGTTTTGTTTTTTTGTTTTTTTTTTGAACGATTGCACCGATGTTTATGTCATGCACATTGCTTTGTTATGTATTATATATTTGTTTTGGGTCCACTGTTATACCCTACTTGTTGCACTTGTGAGGTTTTCTGCCATGCTCTGGTCCTTGGTTGACGTATTATGGCTTTAAAACTCCTAACATATAATGTTAAAGGATTAAATTCCATTCAAAAGAGATGGCTAGCTCTGAAGGAGTTTAAGGCCTCCAGGGCGGACGTGATATTGGTCCAAGAGACCCACTTCCGTGTTGGAGGTTCACTTAAGTTTGCTAGCAAACATTTCCCGACCTCCTTTCTGGCATCTGACCCGTCGGGTAAGGCGGGTGTTGCTATACTGATTAGTCGGCATTGCCCGTTAAAGGTCACATCATCCCATTTAGACCCTCATGGAAGGTTTATCATCCTGAAATGCTCCCTACTTGCTAAATCCCTCACCATAGTTAACATTTATGCCCCTAACTCGGGTCAGCTTAACTTTTTGTCCTCAGTCTTTGACACCCTCGACCGCTTTGCCCAACCGTTTATGATATTAGGAGGAGACTTTAATATGACGATGTCGTCAGACAGAGATAGATGCACTCTCTTTCCCTCAGCTTCCCCGCCCCGAGCCACTCGCCTATCCAAATCGTTCCGTAGGCTGATAAGATCTAGGCGTTTGTTAGACATCTGGAGGATAAAACATCCTACTCATAAACAGTACACCTTTTTCTCACATCCCCACAAACTTTATTCCAGATTAGATCATTTCTTTATCTCCTCGCCCCTATTAACGTCAGTGGTCTCCTCTGAAATCAACCCTATCACATGGTCCGACCACTCTTCAGTCCAACTGGATATCCACCTTTCATCTACCTTTCCTAAGACATGTCATTGGAGACTGAATGAGACTTTCCTCCATTCTCCAGAAACTAAGAGTCTTTTAACAAATGGTCTCACGGAATATTTCCAACTTAATACTGACTCGGTCACGGAGCCCTCCACCCTGTGGGAGGCCCACAAGGCTGTTTTCCGCGGACAGTGTATAGCGCTGGGGTCCCGCCTTAAAAAAGACGCGGCATCCCAGCGTTCTGCCATTATGACTGACTTGCGCCGGGCAGAGAGATTGCTGTTGGCCTCCCCCACGGTGGACAGGCTCCGGAAGGTCGTCTCCCTGCGCAATCGGCTCAAATCCTTAGCCATGAGCAAGATAGACAAGTCTCTTCTGTGGTCCAAACAGAAGTTTTATGAATTCTCTAATAAACCTCATAAGCTGCTGGTAAATAGGTTAAAGCCACGCCCCTTTCAACCCTCTCCCGACTTCCTACGACAACCCGATGGCTCACTTACATATTGCCCCCTGACTATGTCACGGATATTCGGAGACTTCTACCATAACTTATATAACTGCCTACAGACAGACCCAAATTATGACTTTACAAAAGAGAGATTCGATCTCTTCTTTAAGCAATTGAAACTACCTAAACTTCTTCCTGATCATCTTGCTACCCTGAACTCAGCCATATCACCCGATGAACTTGAGAAAGTAATCATGCAGCTCCCTAGCCAAAAAGCTCCAGGCCCAGACGGGCTACCCTACTCCTATTACAAGACCTTCCTTCCTATCCTGAGCCCCCACATGATCTCACTCTATGCCTCCCTACTTAAAGGTTCTACTCCACACGCCCAATTCCTCCATGCCCACATATCGGTCATTCCAAAGCCTGGTAAGGACCCCTCCCTACCGGACAATTATAGGCCCATAGCGTTGTTAAACTCGGACTATAAAAATTTTTACGAAGATCCTGGCTAACAGGCTGACCCATATAATCCCTACACTCATCCATAGAGACCAAGTGGGCTTTGTACAAACCCGTCACGCAGGAGATAATACCAGACGTACGATAGACCTGATTGATTTACTGAACAAAACCTCCCGCCCAGCCCTGGTCCTTAGTTTGGATGCTCAAAAGGCCTTTGACAGACTTAGTTGGCCATATATGTTGGCCACTCTTTCTAGATATGGTTTCGCAGGTCCTTTTGTAGCAGCCCTTGAAGCCCTCTATTCCCGCCCCTCTTCTCAGGTCAAATTGGCATCCTATTTATCCTCCTCCTTCCCTTTGAGTAATGGCACCAGACAGGGCTGTCCCTTGTCGCCTCTTCTTTTTATTCTATGCCTGGAACCCCTAGCAGAGGCCATCCGTATACACCCAGACATTAGAGGGGTATGTCTACGCCACAGGGAATACAAACTGTCCCTGTTCGCAGATGACATCCTCTTGACGCTGACTAGTCCCCACATCTCACTCCCAAACCTCTTATCCCTGCTGAAAGACTTTAGCTCCATATCAGGGTACAAGATTAACACAAGTAAAACTGAAGCTTTACCCATACATATTCACTCTTCTGCTCTCAATTTACTGCAAGATAATTATACCTTTCACTGGTGTACAGATTCCATTAAATACTTAGGGATCAATGTTACGCCCTCCTATTCAACCTTATACTTGGCTAATTACCCTCCACTATTTCGCGACATTGATAGGCTATTGAAGCAATGGGATTCGCTTCCCCTCTCACTTCTGGGCCGTATTAATGTCCTGAAGATGTCGGTGATGCCTAGGCTCCTCTACCTTTTTGATACTCTCCCGATCCCAGTCCCTATGTCCCAACTAAAAGCAGTTCAGAGAACTTTTCTTAATTTTATATGGCATTATCGAGCACATAGGATTGCAGGTCCGGTGATGTTAGCTCCAAGATGGCGCGGAGGTCTGGGAGCCCCAGATCTGATTAAATATTATTACGCTACACACCTTAAACCAATTGTTACCTGGTCATCCAGGAAAGCCCCTACAGTGTGGGCAGAAATTGAGATGAGCATCACCAGACCTGCACACATTTGTGCCATGCTCTGGACGGACCTTAAAACCTCCATGGGCCCACTTCGCAGCATCTGTCTAGCCCCGATGTTATTCTCCCTGGATGTCTGGAGGAAATGCTTAAAGTTGTTCTCTCTAGCCTCCCAATGCCCTCCTTTGATAAACATTTTGTTTAACCCAGATATCCCGGACAGCCTGGCTTATGATAGGATGATTCCTTGGTCCCAAGCTGGTATTTTTCAGCTCCGCAACATAGTACATCCTCTCACCAGGAAACTTCTATCGTTCGCGGAATTGCAGAAACAGCACCAGATTCCCAAACAACTTTTCCACTCCTATCTCCAGATCAGACATTATTTCGCTTCTAAATCCCCCACCCTAAGTCTCGACAATCCAACCCCATTTGAACTCTTATGCGCACAAGGCCCATACCAGGCCCATTTAATCTCTGACATATATCGAATACTCCAGGAATCGGTACCCATTACAGAATCTTCCCATTCTTATATGCGGAAGTGGTCGCAAATGCTAAAACATCCCATATTGCTCCCACAGTGGCAGAGAATATGGGCAGCTGTCTCTCAGACATCGCGTTGTGTAGAACAGAAGGAAACAGCTTATAAGATATTGCTTTTCTGGTATAGAACGCCTGAAATTCTACATAAATATGACCCCACGGCCCCTGCGGTCTGTTGGAGATGCCGAGGAGATACAGGTTCTCATTTTCATATTTTTTGGGAATGCCCACTGATTAGCCCATTCTGGCTGACAATACAGTCTTTCATCCAAGACTTGTTTGAGATTTCCCTCCCACTAGATCCTCTGTACTTCCTATTAGGGTTACCGATTCCTGGACTTTCTAAACATGCTCAGAAGCTCGCCACCTTCATTTTACTAGCGGCTAAAAGAGCCATCCCTACTCGGTGGTTATCTCATATTCCGCCCGATCTCACCCAGGTTTTGCAGAACTTAGAACATATCAGCCGTATGGAAAAGCTTACAGCCATAGTCCACGATACTATGCCCCAGTTCTCCAAGATTTGGGATCTGTGGAACCGCTCCAAACTGAATACTGCTGCGTAATTCAGATTACTACTCCACGCCCTCTTATGATGAGTTTAAATGCTCAAATTAATCGACCAAACCATGTCATATAATTCTGAAAGGAAGGCATTCCCACGCCCCCGGCTCACTGAGACTTGGTTATTTGAAAGTGGCATTTACGGATCTGTACTGCAAATAACTGATAATCTTTTGAAGACATAATAAATATGCTGAACTATTATGCCCCACCCTCCTTCTCCCCCCCCCCCCCTCCTTTTCCTTCTTGTTTTTGATTTGTCTCATATGTCAAACTTACTGTTTCTATGAACACTTGTACAAGTGTAAGATACTGTATTCTTGTTATCTTTCTATTTTCAATAAAAATACAATTTAAAAAAAAAAAAAAAAAAAAAAAAAGAGTAAGAACGGTTAACAGGTAACAGAGTGCTGCACACTACAGGCAAGCGACTTGCGATTAAACCAGAGCGTGAGGTTCCCACAGGTTGGTAAGCTTTGAGGATGGCCTTGCAGGTGGGGTGCGGGGAGGCGCCTGAGTTATCAGGCCCCAGTTAAGAAGCTGCTTGAGGCCCTCCTTAGGCGATAACATAGCGACTTGTTGGTTGCGATGAGAGACAATGAGTTTAACAGGATAGCCCCATTTGTAGGGGATTTTTTGTTCGTTTAGAACCGAGGTGACTGATGAAAAGGCCTTGCGGGCTTGGGAAGTAGTCGCCGAAATGTCATTGAAGAGTGACACTCCGTGGAAGGGGTCTGGAAGTGAGCGCAGGGCCCTAGCTGCTCGCATGATCTCCTCCTTGACATGAAAAAAGTGCACCCTGGCCAGGATGTCTCTGGGGACAGAGTCCGGGAGATGCTGCGGTTTGTGGATCCTATGTGCTCTGTCTATGAGCATGTCTTGTGTCGTCAGCGTAGGCACTAGTTTGCGGAATAATTGATGTAAATAAGGCACGATTTCCGTGGCTGCAAGCGATTCAGATACCCCCCTCACTTTAATATTGTTCCGCCTTGAGCGGTCCTCGAGGTCTGCGATTTTAAGACGGAGCTGGGTGACCATAGCAGCTTGCTCATCTTGCAGGTCTACCATGCTATTGTGAGCTTTAGTGGCTTCTGACAGATGTTGCTCTATATGGTTAGTGCGGTGCTCTAATGTGGTGACCTTTTCCTGCATATGATTGAGAGATATTTTTAAATCTCTGTGCAGCTCAGTTTGTAGGGACAGCAGCATTGCTTTTAGTGAGTGCTCAGAGGCTGGGTTGTCTGAGGTGGGGTATGCAGTTAGAGACTGTGTAGCTGGGTTGTCTGGACCTGTGGAACTTCAGGTCCCAGCGCCATGCTGCTTCTTAGTGGGAGGCTGTTTATCAGGGGAGAGCGATGGAAACTCTGCTAGCCTCTTACCTCTGTCCCCAGGGGAGATGAAGTGCTCTGTTGTTTGATCCATCCCTTCTTCCTGGACCTGTAGCGGTGGGGAGGCTTCCGCAGGGCTGCCATGAGGGAGCCTCAGGTTTCCCGGGTCCCGGTCGGCGCTATTTTGAGAGTCCTGCTGCGAGGGCCTCATGTAGAAGTCCAAGAGTCTGTGGGATCCCTTGAGCCTGCTTTTCTTCTTGGACATAGTCCGGAGGCTATCCGGCGTGTGTCTGACCGAGTAGCAGTCCGTTCGGGTAGCGGGAGATGGCTTACTACGCTGTAATGCGGTGTGGAGGAGCAGAGCTGATCGTTCAAGCGGCCATCTCTCTCAGCGGCCAGGCCACGCCCCTCCATTGCTTCCCTTTTTAGGGAGAGGGAGAGGTGGGCAGAGAAGGGGCCGAGGGTATCCACCACACAGAGGGACACCGTCCCTTTCGCGTATTTATAGACATCCATAAGTATATGAGTAGGCTTAACATATTTAAACAAAAACTCCAACCCTGTGAGTAATAATGGCAACTCATCTGTACCAATAGATAGTGGGTTATGGAATAACTCACTCTTTAACCTGTTTAATGTAACCAATCAACATTTAGAGGTATTTATAGCGAAGTTCCACCCTAAAGTGGAACTTCCACTCATCGGAACCCTCCCCCCCTCCAGTGCCACAAATGGCACCTTTCAGGGGGGAGGGGGTACAGATACCTGTATAATACAGGTGTCTGCACCCACTTCCGGGCATAGATAGCCACAGAATCTACGGGTATTTACACCACTTCCTGCGGGGGCCCCGCTGTCTGCTGGGAAACATATGGATCCCAGAGACAGCAGGGACCGTCCTTATTGTGCAGCGCGACTCACGCATGCGCAAGGCTTCACTTCCTGATTCGCACACCGAAGATGGCGGTGGCAGCACCCGAGAGCCAATCGGCAGATCGGCTTTGGGTGCCAACATCGTGGGCACGCTGGAGGGGTAAGTGTCCATATTTTAAAAGCCAGCAGCTACAGTATTTGTCCCACTCCGGAACACAACTAGTCAGGAGTGGGGTTTCATCACAGGATTCCTCTCACAATATAAGGAAGCGGGGTCAATTTTTTTTCAACACATTGGCACGTTTTGCTCATGTATAAGGTGTTAAAACCAGTACTCCCGCCAAATCCTAAATTTATTTGTAGGACGGCACCAAACTTCAGAGATAAAATAGTGAAAAAAGTATTAGACCCACCAACTACACCACCCTTTTTTGGGATAGGGATGGGTTTTTTGCATGTAGAAAAGCAGAGCTTGTAGAGAAGCTTGTAGAGAAATAAATAGACCAATAAGAGGTCTAGGAAGCTTTACATCTAGCTCAAATAATAAAGAATTCATGTTGTATATGCTTTGGAATGTCCCTGTGGGTTGATGTATATAGGCCGTGCGATGCTTAAAGGTGAGAATAGCAGAACATGTACAGAATATAAAAATTGGTCTTGCATTTTAAGTTGTTCCACAATCAGGACCCATCAGGGTTAAAATTTTGGAACGTGGATCAGCTAAAACCTGCATGGAGAGGTTCTAATATTGTTAGAGAACTGTCCAAACGTGAAAAGCAATGAATATTTTTGGCTGATACTCTTTTACCGAAAGGGTTAAATGTTGGTTTGGACTCATTCATTAGTGATTATTGAATTCATATAACCATTTTATTAGCTTTTATTAATTTTATTAAACATTCTAAAGCGGAGTCCTCCTTACATCTGTGTCACCGGCAGCACAGCTCTCCTTCATGCTTTGTCTGTCTCTCCCCTTCAGCTGCAGCTAGTTCCTGTCTTTCTCCATGTGTTCAGTGGAGAGGGAAGGTGCCTCCCCTCTCCACTGAACAAAAGGGTATTAGGCAGTGGCCATCTTTTTGTAGCCTGCCAGAAGTTTTGAGGGAAGGCAAACAGTGCACCCACAGCCAACCCCCCGGTCCGTTGCATAACGCACACCCCCCAGTTCGGTTGGCCGGGTCATCAGGAGCACTTATCCCATCTATGGTGGGAAGCACTGTACCCAGGCGAGGGGGGGTGGCTTCTCCATCCCCTGCTCTTCTCCTCAGCATCATGGGCAGCTGTGGCGTCCCCTTCCCCTACTGTCCTCCGCAGGCATCACATCGGCTTCCGTCTACTCCCTCCTCCTCCCTACTCTTTGGCAGCCAATCAGAATGCTTCTCCCCACTTCCTGATTGGCCAAGGTGGAGAATCAGTGTGAAAATAGTGAATATTAATTCGCTACTGTCACAATACTTGATGGGCTCAGAGTGCAGTGCCTCCTTACATCTGTGTCCCCATCAGTGGAGTCCCTCTTTACATCTGTGCCCCCAGCACAGCCCCTCCTTACATCTGTGTCCCCAGTGAAACTCCTCCTTACATCTGTGCCCCCAGCGGAGTCCCTCCTTAAACCTGTGTCCCCATCAACAGAGCCCCTCCTTACATATGTGTCCCCAGCTGAGCCCGTGCTTACATCTGTGTCCCCAGCAGAGTCCCTCCTTACATCTATGTCCCCAGCGGAGCCCCTCCTTACATCTGTGTCCCTAGCGTAGCCCCTCCTTATATTTGTCCCCAGCAGAGCCTCTCCTTACATCTGTGTCCCCAGCGGAGCCCCTGCTTACATCTGTGTCCCCAGCAGAGCCCCTCCTTATATCTGTGTCCCCAGCGGAGCCCCTCCTTATATCTGTGTGCCCAGTGGAGTCCCTCCTTACATCTTTGTCCTCAGTGGAGTCCTCCTTACATCTGTGTCCCTGGCAGCACAGCTCTCCTTCATGCTGCGTCTGTCTCTCCCTTTCAGCTGAAGCTAGTTCCTGTCTTTCTTCATGAGTTCAATGGAGAGGGGAGGGGCCTCCCCTCTCCACTGACACAGGGGTATTAGGCGGCGGCCACTTTTTTGTAGCCCGCCGGAAGTGACTTTGTTTATATCAAAGGCAATTTTCTCATAAGAAATAATGGAAACTCAGATGATTCGTTCCACAACCATTTATTCATAGGTCCTTCAGTTTATAGTCCATATAAAAAGATTCCTTCTTACATCAGGTGCCCCCAGCGGAGTCCCTCCTTACATCAGGTGCTCCCAGCAGAGTCCCTCCTTACATCTGTGTCCCCATCAACGAAGTCCCTTCTTACATCAGTATCCCCAGTGGAGTCCCTCCTTACATCAGTGTCCCCAGTGGAGCCCCTCCTTACATCTGTGTCCCCATCAGCGGAGTCCGTCCTTACATCTGTATCCCCATCAGCGGAGTACCTCCTTACATCTGTGTCCCCATCAGCGGAGCCCCTCCTTACATCTGTGTTCCCATCAGCGGAGCTCCTTTTTACATCTGTGTCTCCGTCAGTGGAGCCCCGCCTTACATCTGTGTCTCCAGCGGAGCCCCTCCTTACATCTGTGTCCCCAGCAGAGTCCCGCCTTACATCTTTGTCCCCAGCGGAGTCCTCTTTACATTTGTGTCCCCAGCAGCAGAGCTCTCCTTCGTGCTGTGTCTGTCTCTCCGTTCAGCTGCAGCTAGTTCCTGTCTTTCTCCATGTGTTCAGTGGAGAGGGGAGGGCCCTCCCCTCTCCACTGAACACAAGGGGATTAGGCCACCTTTTTGTAGCCCGCCAGAAGTGAATTTGTTCTCACACTGAGTACAAAGCAACAGGCCGTAGTGATATACTACGGGCGCCGGGTGGATGCCCTATGGACGGGCCGCCACTGCAACTGACATACAGTAAAACCTTGGATTGTGAGCATAATTCGTTCCAGAAACATGCTTGTAATCCAAAGCACTTGTATATCAAAGCCAATTTCCCCATAAGAAATAGTGGAAACTCAGATGATTCATTGCATAACCATTTATTCATAGGTCCCTCCGTTTATAGTCCATATAAAAAGATTCTAGCAATGTGATAGGTTGTGTAACCATAAAATGTCCATTCACAAATGGAAGCCTCCACAAGGGGATTAGAAGCAAAATCCAGCAAGCGCTACAAAGTATAAAAGTGTAGAAATATGTAGAAATATGTTGCTAAATGTTTTATCTTCATTAAATGTAACTATATTGCTACACTAATGCCCCATTCACACGGTTGGCATTCCGATGACAAAATCCATTTGATTTTTTCCAACGGATTTTGGCCCAAACTTGTCTTGCATACACACGGTCACACAAAGTTGTCGGAAAATTTGATCGTTCAGAACGAGGTGACGTAAACCACGTACAACGGGACTAGAAAGAGGGCAAATGCCAATAGCTTTTGTCTCGTAATTTATTCTGAGCATGTATGGCACTTTGTCCGTCAGAATTGTCTACACACGATTGGAATTTAACCACTTGCCGACCGCCGCACGATGATATACGTCGACAGAATGGCACGGGCAGGCATATGGGCGTATATATACGTCCCTGCCTTCCCGCGGGTGGGGGGCCCGATCGGGCCCCCCCCCCCGGTGCCTGCGGCGGCCGGTATTCATTCGGGAGCGATCCGGGATGAGGGGGCGGCCATTCATTCATGGCCACCCCCTCGCGATCGCTCCCGACGAATGGAAATCACATCACTTCCTCTCCTGTAATGTAAACACAGGAGAGGAAGTGATGTAATCTCTCCTCCGTGTCGGTATTTTTCATTCCGGCACCGAGGAGAGAGGATCGGTGAGTTGCACCAACACGACACTACACAGTAGAACATGCCAGGCACACTCACACCCCCCCTTCACCCCCCGATCACCCCCCCCAATTACCCCTGCCCCCCCAGTCACAGTGACACCAATTGCATTTTTTTTTTTGCATTGGTGTCATTTGTGACTGTAATAACTGTTAGGGCAGTTAGGGTTAGCCCCCTTTAGTTCTAATGTACCCCCCTAACCCCCCCAATAAAGGTTTAACCCCGTGATCACCCCCCGTCGCCAGTGTCACTAAGGCTGGGTTCACATTGCAGCGGTTTATGAGAACGGATGTGATTCGCACCGCACTGCAGTGCAAATCACATCCGATCTCTGTGCGATTCGAGTTCAGCCATACAGATAGTATGGCTGAATTCGCGCCGCACCCGCCGCACCCGCCGCACCCGCCGCTAATTCGCACGGGACCCTTTTTTTGGTCCGCAGCAGAATCGGATCGCATGGGTGTTCACACCATGCGATCCAAGTTTGCAGATCGCACTGCGATATGCGAACTGATCTGGGGGTGTCATTAACATTTCACTGACACTCCCAGCAGTTCGCATAGGGCAGTGTGAACTGCCGCCGGGAGGCATGCGATGCGGGAACCCGCCGCGGATTCGTGGCGTTCCCGCATCACTCCAGTGTGAACCCAGCCTAATAAGCGATCATTTTTCTGATCGCTGTATTAGTGTCACAGGTGACGCTAGTTAGGCAGGTAGGTATTTAGGTTCGCCGCAGCTTTTTATAGCGCCAGGGACCCCCATATACTACCGCATAAAGCCCCCTGATTACCCCCTAGTTAACCCTTTCACCAGTGATCACCATATAACTGTTACAGGTGACGCTGGTTGGTTAGTTATTTTTTTATAGTTTCAGGGCACCCGCCATGTATTACCTAGTCTCACTAGTGTACCCCTAAATTTAGGGGTGTCTACTTTCCAAAATGGGGTCATTTGGGGGGGGGGGGTTTGTGCCATCTTGGCATTTTATGGCCTTCAAAACTGTAACGCCCTTAGAAAGCCTGAAGGCGGTGCTTGGTTTTCGGGGCCCCGTACGCGGCTAGGCTCCCAAAAAGTCCCACATATGTGGTATCCCCGTACTCAGGAGAAGCAGCAGAATTTATTTTGGGGTGTCATTTCACATATGCCCATGGCATGCGTGAGCAATATATCATTTAGTGACAACTTTGTGAAAAATAAAAATAAAAATAAAAAGTTTGTAATTTTCCCGCAACTTGTGGCAAAATATAAAATATTCCATGGACTCAACATGCCTCTCAGCAAATAGCTTGGGGTGTCTACTTTCTAAAATGGGGTCATTTGTGGGGGTTTTGTGCCATCTTGGCATTTTATGGCCTTCAAAACTGTAATAGGTAGTGAGGAGTGAAGTCAAATATTTACACCCTTAGAAAACCTGAAGGCGGTTCTTGGCTTTCGGGGCCCGTACGCGGCTAGGCTCCCAAAAAATCCCACACATGTGGTATCCCCGTACTCAGGAAAAGCAGCAGAATTTATTTTGGGGTGTCATTTCACATATGCCCATGGCATCTGTGAGCAATATATCATTTAGTGACAACTTTGTGAAAAAAAAATTAAAAAAAATTAAAGTTTGTAATTTTCCCGCAACTTGTGGCAAAATATAAAATATTCCATGGACTCAACATGCCTCTCAGCAAATAGCTTGGGGTGTCTACTTTCTAAAATTGGGTCATTTGTGGGGGTTTTGTGCCATCTTGGCATTTTATGGCCTTCAAAACTGTAATAGGTAGTGAGAAGTAAAATCAAAAAATTACGCCCTTAGAAAGCCTGAAGGCGGTGCTTGGTTTTCGTGGCCCCGTATGTGGCTAGACTCCCAAAAAGTCCCACATATGTGGTATCCCCGTACTCAGGAGAAGCAGCAGAATTTATTTTGGGGTGTCATTTCACATATGCCCATAGCATGTGTGAGCAATATATCATTTAGTGACAACTTTGTGTAAAAAAAAAAAAATTTTTTTTTTGTCATTATTCAATCGCTTGAGGCAAAAAAATAAAATATTCAATGGGCTCAACATGCCTCTTATCAATTTCCTTAGGGGGTCTACTTTCCAAAATGGGGTCATTTGGGGGGGGGGTTTGTACTGCCCTGCCATTTTAGCACCTCAAGAAATTAGATAGGCAGTCGTAAACTAAAAGCTGCGTAAATTCCAGAAAACGTACCTTAGTTTGTAGATGTGACAACTTTTGCGCAAACCAATAAATATACAGTTATTGACTTTTTTTTTACCAAAGACATGTGGCTGAATACATTTTGGCCTAAATGTATGACTAAAATTGAGTTTATTGGATTTTTCTAATAACAAAAAGTAGATAATATCATTTTTTTTTCAAAATTTGCGGTCTTTTTACGTTTATATCGCAAAAAATAAAAATCGCAGAGGCAATCAAATACCATCAAAAGAAAGCTATATTTGTGGGAAGAAAAGGACGCAAATTTTGTTTGGGTACAACATTGCATGACCGCGCAATTACCAGTTAAAGCAGCGCAGTGCCAAATTGTAAAAAGACCTCTCGTCATTGACTAGCAAAATGGTCCGGTCTGAAAGTGGTTAAAGGATCGAATTTAGTTGTCGGAAAATTTTAGTTCCAGCTCTCAAACTTTGTGTGTCGGAAATTCCGACGGCAAAAGTCAGATGGAGCCCACACACGATCGGATTTTCCGACAACGTGATCCGACATTTTCCATCGGAAAGTCCGACCGCGTGTATAAGAGGCGCCTTTCCTCTCTTTTATACTCAGTTGTGATGTGACGCTACTTGTATATCAAGACATTCCTTGTATATCAAGTCAACATTTATTTAAAAATGTTGCTTGTCTTGCAAAAAGCTCTCAAACCAGGTTACTCTCAAACCAAGGTTTTACTGTATATTACTAACCTTTTGTGACAATGGTAGGGGATTTTTGATAAACATGCAATTATCTTTCGGGGCTCACCACCTTTAACATGGATTCCTGCGGGTGTGCATGTGGTGGGGAATTCGACCTCCCAGGACTATTTGCCATCTACCTCCCTTTTCTTTGCTCTAATCAAGCTGTTTTTTCTATACAATTTTACTCTTTTGAGCATGGTTATGCTGCAAACCTATAGGCTTTACACCTTGTTAGTGTAGCAAGGTCCAGGACCTCTAAAAGCCTAATGGTGACCTCCTGAGTCAGGGACAGCTGACATCCTTCCGTGTAGAGTGGGTTACAAGGCATAGTGGGTGTAATGCAAGGTAGATTGATGGGTGCCAGACACTTCTTGAATGCAAATAGATTTATTGTCTCTTGAATAGATCTATGGGAGAGAGGGTTGGGGCCAAGACACCCTTAAGTTAATTGTAGAACTTTACTCCCCTGAGCTCTCAGTGTTTCACTAGACTAACAGATCCACTAGCCACTGGATCTCCTGAGCTCTTCCAATATTCTCACTAAGTATCTTCCTCAAACATCTACCCCTGCGTCCCTGCTGGGTCCCTAGCTTGGCACTCACAGATACTCCTCAAGCATCACCCTGCTGGCCTGCTTGGTCTCTGGCTTGGCACACAATAATGTTCTGCAAGCATCATCTCCACTGGCTAGGTCCCTGGCTTAGCACTTGCTGAAGCTCCCCAATTCTTCACCATCCCCAGGTGGTGAGAACACTGCTTTGGTACTTGCTTCAGCTACTCACAGTGGTCTCCGGTAACAAGGTGGATGGTCTCTTAGTGGCGACAGCTTCCCCTCTACCTCCGATCACTACAGGTTCTCTGGCTGGCAGAGCCCTTAAGTCTGGTTGGGCTACAAGCCCGCAGTCCCAACCCTATGCTACTCTCTTGCTTCTGGATAGGTGCTTAGATAGCCTAGAAGCCATATGTCCCCGGGATAGGCCTTAGGTCTCTGGCCTAGCAGCCTGGGGCAAAACAACACCCGTTCACCCAGACAGCCATCCAGGTGGCACAGAACTCCGACCACCTGACTCCACCCAAATAAATAGGTTCTCCCAGTGTCAGAAACCATGAAATCAGGCCGAGACAGAAGTACAGTTAAATCACACTTGTTTATTAATAGAAGTAAAAAGAACAAACGTAGTCAAAGCATAGCCAAAGTTCAGTAACTGGAAAGGATAGTCAGCCAAGCCAGAAGTCAGGGATCAGCGTAGTGAAACGGCAAGCAGGATCCTGAGCCAAAACAACACCCGTTCACCCAGACAGCCATCCAGGTGGCACAGAACTCCGATCACCTGACTCCACCCAAATAAATAGGTTTTCCTAGTGTCAGAAACCAGGAAATCAGGCCGAGACAGAAGTACAGTTAAATCACACTCATTTATTAATAAAAGTAAAAAGAACAAATGTAGTCAAAACATAGCCAAAGTTCAGTAACTGGAACGGATAGTCAGCCAAGCCAGAAGTCAGGGATCAGCGTAGTGAAAAGGCAAGCAGGATCTGGAGCCAGAAGGGATGTCAGCAAAGCAAGTTTTTGAACAGGAATGCAGGAAATCATCTCTGTGATGTTGACCAAGGTGAAGGCAGAGAACCACTGGACTGCATGGCTTAAGTAGGCAGGACTGACGAGCAGGATATCATCAATAGCTGAGTAACTGTGGAGAGAAATGGGAGCAGTCAGCTCCAAGAAGGAAGGGCTGAGCCCATCCCTGACACCCAGCAGGCCAAAGGTACTTAAGAAAATTCCTGCCCATTGGCTGAGATACCCCATTCACTCTTAATCTGTCCTTGCAATGCCCTTGTCTTATCTAATGTCACTAGATACCCGGCCATCTAGCAACAAAAGAGAGAAGTGCAGCGATTCCAGAGTTAGGGCAAAATCAATTGAACTCCTGACAATTGGCCAAGGCAAATATTACTTGGCAAATAAATTAAATAGCAACCCTGCCTAAACATCAGAGTGCTACCTCAGGAAAAGCAGCACACAGTATAGTTCAAGTTGTAGTTGTTATCTACCAGTCTGATTGATATGACTGGGCAAGTGTCACATACCTAAGCTGTGCAGCCCAAGATGATGAGGACGGCCTCTTACACAATTCCGGTCCAAGCACCCCTGGTAGTGGAGACAGGGACTGCTAGGGCAGTGGAAGGGTGCAGGTGCCTGGCAGCTGTAGGAGTGAGCTGTATCTTGAAGACACAGGAGCCCTTCCAGTGGTGGCAAGGAGTCTGGTCACAAGCCTTGTTCAGCGGTAGCCAGGCAGACAGGTGCAGAATCAGGATCAGTTGCAATGCCTAGAACAGGCAGAAGTCGGTAAAGTGCTGGAGGTGGGTTAGCAAATCGGGAGGCGGAGCTGTAGCCATAAATCCAAGCCAGGATTGGTAACATAAACCGGAAGCAGATATAGCAGACAGGCAGGGCTGGACTGGGACAGAAATTTGGCCATGGACTTCATCCAGACCGGCCCACTCACATTTTGAGTGTCCCATCAGCACTCCCTTACATCAGAATGTCCCATCACCAGCCCCCTTACAACAGAGTGTCCCATCACCAGTCCCCTTACATCAGCTTGTCCCGTCAGCACCCCCTTACATCAAAGTGCCCCATCACCACCCCCTTACATCAGAGTGTCCCATCAGCACCCCCTTACATCAGAGTGTCCCATCACCACCCCCTTACATCAGAGTGTCCCATCAGCACCCCCTTACATCAGAGTGTCCCATCAGCACCCCCTTACATCAGATTGTCCCATCAGCAGCCCCTTACATCAGAATGTCCCATCAGCAGCCCCTTACATCAGATTGTCCCATCAGCAGCCCCTTACATCAGAGTGTCCCATCAGCAGCCCCCTTACATCAGAGTGTCCCATCACCAGCCCCCTTACATGAGTGTCCCATCACCAGCCCCCTTACATCAGAGTGTCCCATCAGCAGCCCCCTTACATCAAAGTGTCCCATCACTACCCCCTTACATCAGAGTGTCCCATCAGCACCCCCTTACATCAGATTGTCCCATCAGCAGCCCCTTACATCAGAATGTCCCATCAGCAGCCCCCTTACATCAAAGTGTCCCATCACCACCCCCTTACATCAGTGTCCCATCAGCACCCCCTTACATCAGATTGTCCCATCAGCAGCCCCTTACATCAGAGTGTCCCATCAGCAGCCCCTTACATCAGAGTGTCCCATCACCAGCCCCCTTGCATCAGAGTGTCCCATCAGCAGCCCCCTTACATCAGAGTGTCCCATCAGCAGCCCTCTTACATCAGAGTGTCCCATCAGCAGCCCCCTTACATGAGTGTCCCATCAGCAGCCCCCTTACATCAGAGTGTCCTTTACATCAGAGTGGCCCACTGAGCCATCGGTCCACCGGGAAACTCCCGGTAGTCCCGATGGCCAGTACATGCCTGCAGACATGGGTGATCCAAGAGAGTTGTCAGAGGTAGCCAGGTCAGGAACAAGGTCAGCAGACATGGATAAGAATCAGGTGCACAGGAACCAAAGCTGAAGACAATCCAGCACTGAAGTCACGGAGACTCTCAGTTTAACCACTTCAGCCCTGGAAGGATTTACCCCCTTCCTGACCAGAGCACTTTTTGCGATTTAACTTAAATTGTGCGGTCGCGCAATGTTGTACCCAAATAATATTGACTTCCTTTTTTCCCCACAAATAGAGCTTTCTTTTGGTTGTATTTTATCAGCTCTCCATTTTTTATTTTTTTTTGCGATATAAACAAAAAAAGAGCGTACATTTTGAAAAAAACGCATCGTTTTTTACTTTTTTCTATAATAAATATCCCCCAAAAATATATAAAAAAAACTTTTTTTTTCCTCAGTTTAGGCCGATACGTATTCTTTGACATATTTTTGGTAAAAAAAAAAATCCCAATAAGCGTTTATTGATTGGTTTTGCGCAAAAGTTATAGCGTCTACAAAATAGGGGATAGATTCTAGGCATTTTTATTACTATATATATTTTTTTTTACTAGCAATGGTCAGCGATTTTTATCGTGACTGCGACCATTATGACGGACACGTCGGACAATTTTGACACATTTTTGGGACCATTGGCATTAATACAGAGATCAATGCTATAAAATTGCATTGATTACTGTAAAAATTTCACTGGCAGTGAAGGGGTTAACCACTAGGGGTGCTGGGAGGGGTTGAGTGCATCCTGGGGCGTGTTTCTAACTGTCTGGGGGATGGGCTAGCAGTAACATGACACTGATCGTCTGCTCAGGGAGCAGACGATCAGTGTCCTATCACTATGCAGAATGGGGAGATGTTGTGTCTACATCGGCATCTCCCCGTTCTTCATCTCCGTGACACCATCGCGGGTATCCCCGTTGACCTCGAATCCGCGGGTCTCGCGGGCGCGGTCACAGAGCTCGCGGCAGGCGCGCGCACGGCGGGAAATTCACAGTAACGTATGGGTGCGTTACTTTGCCCATTCTGCCGACGGCAATCGGTTAAATAGGCTGCTGGGCGTCAGAATTCATGGATGCGTGCGCTAGTGCGCAAGCGCATGCGCTTGCACGCATGTGCCAGTGCACATGTGCATTCCAGTCCTCGCTCGTCTTTGTCTGTGACTCTGCACATGCGAATTAGCACTTGATGAACGGGAATTAGCAGCCGCTGAATGGGAATGAGCACTTACTGCACAGGAATGAGCATCCCTCATTGTGTATTAATGATATCTTGTATCTAGTTGTAATTCATGGTTGACTTCCTTCACGAGTCTTTTTGTGTATATCCTGTTACTCTTTTATTAATAATAATAAAGACTTTGAAAGAAGAAATACGAGTTCACACAAAGCAATCCTGAACACTCTCTGCACACCGTTCTTGTTTTATGCGGATCAAAGCCCCTTCTGCTCTCGGCCCGTTGCGGTTCTCTACCTTGGCATCCCAGCCGCGAGATTATAAAACTTATAAAGACAAAAGAAGCTTTGATTATGAGCTTCTAAGTCCTGTCAAAGTCTATATCAAGAGTGAGTATATCCTGGATGTGAGAGGATATCATTGGGGCTTTCCATTACAGTAGCAGAATGCTGAAAGAGAATTGCATGTATTGTTCCAGGCGTTGATTTAACCACTTGACCTCCCGAAGGTTTACCCCCTCTTCGTGACCAGGCCATTTTTTTGCGATACGGCACTGACATTTGCGCGTTTGTGCGACGCTGAAAATAAAATAAAACACCTTTTTTTCCCCCACAAATACAACTTTCTTTAACCGATATTTCATCACCTCTAGATTATTTTTATTTTTCGCACTATAAACAAAAAATCCCAACAATTTTGAAAATGTAACAATATTTTTTTTTTACTTTCTGCTATAAAACACATCCAGTAAAAAAGTTAAAAAAATGTATTTCTTCATTAATTTAGGCCAATATGTATTCTGATATGTATTTTTGGTTAACAAAAAATCCCAATGAGCGTATATTGGTTGGTTTGCGCAAAAGTTATGGCATCTACAAACTATGGGATATTTTTATTTGTTTATTTTACTGGTAATGGTGCCGTAATGGGGCGGACATTCTTTTTTTTTTTTTTTTTTTTTAATAAATTTTTATTAGGAAAAGAAAAAAGATACATAGACTCGTGATAAGGCACATTCAGTACAGAAGAGGTATACATCCAGGTAAATCCCTGGGGCAAATGAGAACCGCAGGACATAGGAACGTACAATGACAGTAAAATTATGAGGGGCGGACATTCTGACACTAATGCCCTGTACACACGGTCCGACATTCCGACCACAAAATCCGTCTGATTTTTTTCCCCGATGGATTTTGTCCGAAACTTGTGTTGCATACACACGGTCGCACAAAGTTCATGGAAAATCCGATCGTTCGGAACGTGATGACGTTCGTGGTGTACGATGGGACTACGTAGAGCAGGGATATGCAATTAGCGGACCTCCAGCTGTTGCAGAACTACAAGTCCCATGAGGCATAGCAAGACTCTGACAGCCACGAGCATGACACCCAGAGGCAGAGGCATGATGGGACTTGTAGTTCTGCAACAGCTGGAGGTCCGCTTATTGCATATCCCTGACGTAGAGGCTAGTAGCCAATAGCTTTGGTCTTGTAATTTGATCTGAGCATGCGTGGCACTTTGTCCGTCGGAATTCTCTACAAATGATCGGAAAAATGACGGAGAATTTTAAATCCTGCTCGCAAAAATTTTTTTCCGACGGAAAAAGTCTGATAGAGCCCACACACGATCAGATTTTCAGACAATATACCGTATATACTCGAGTATAAGCCGAGATTTTCAGCCCCTTTTTTGAGGCTGAAAGTGCCCCCCTCGGCTTATACTCGAGTCATCGCCGTCTGCCTGCCCGATCAGCGTGTCGAGCAGACAGACGGCGGCCATTCTACAATTCAAAAGCCGCGCCTCCCTGTCTGTGATAGGCGGAACACTCAATTTCCCAGCAGTCAGTGGTCCGCCTATCACAGACATCCGCTCATCCTCATACTACGGACGAGGATGAGAGGATGTCCGTGATAGGCGGAACACAGACTGCTGGGAAATTGAGTGTTCCGCCTATCACAGACGGAGGCGCGGCTTTTGAACAGTGGAATGGCCGCTGAGGCGCCGACGCCGTCTGTCAGACGAGAAGAGCGGCGATCCTGGCATGGCAGAAGCACACAGGCTCGGGACGCAGGCTTGGGACGGAGGCGGGATGCAGGCTCGGGACGCAGGCTCGGGACACAGGTAGGCTGGACACACAAGGCTGCACACACAGGGATGGACGGACACACACACAGGGATGGATGGACACACACACAGGGATGGATGGACACACACACAGGGATGGATGGACACACACACAGGGATGGGTGGACACACACACAGGGATGGATGGACACACACACAGGGATGGGTGGACACACACACAGGGATGGATGGACACACACACAGGGATGGATGGACACACACACAGGGATGGGTGGACACACACACAGGGATGGATGGACACACACACAGGGATGGGTGGACACACACACAGGGATGGATGGACACACACACAGGGATGGGTGGACACACACACAGGGATGGATGGACACACACACAGGGATGGACGGACACACAGGGATGGACAGGCATGTCTCACCCTCGGCTTATACACGAGTCAATAAGTTTCCCAGTTTTTTTGGGGTAAATTGGGGGCCTCGGCTTATATTCGGGTCGGCCTATACTCGAGTATATACGGTAATCCAATCGGACCTTTTCCATTGGAATTTCCGACCGTGTGTAGAGGGCATAACTGTACATTATTACAGGAGGTCTCACTTTGGATTACTACACAGATCCTGGAGGGTATATTTTTAGAGTTTATTTATTATAAATGTACACGTATATTTGCTCTATATGAACAGGGCAAAGTAAAAATGTATTAGGCTTTTTTCTTTTCAGGTTGAGAACCATTCACTAACACAAAATAAATTGAATTGCTAAAATACAGCATTACAGCTGACAATCATATTAATGGAAAATACATAAGGGAAATTATTGCGCTAACCTTAAAAAAAAGTGAAAAAAGCAGTTACACGCGAATGTGACAAAATTCATATACAAACAAAAGGACTACAATGTAGCGCTAAAATAATACAAATAAAAAAGAAAAAAAGGTGAAGTGACTAACACCAAGAAGGACACTATACAGTCCAAATAATAAAAAAAGTGAATTAGTCCTTGAAATCCACATGAAACTCGGATGTAGTATTTCACACGGTGTATGAGCCAAGGGGTGATCCCAAAGACATTCACGGCAGTGACATCAAGATGAATGGAAAAGAACAAAAGAATGGGTGCTCTTACCGGAAATACTGGACCTGTGTATATGCACTAGGTCATACAAGCATGTGTGGATGGATCGTCCACTCTACATGGGTTGTACGGCAAATCCCAACAGGTCCGTCAGCCAATGGGGGGGAGGCTGTGGGTCTTCAGGCCAATGAAGGGGTAGTCGGCACCATCTCGGAGGTTCCAGTCTTCTTCACCAACGATTCAAATGGATAGAAGAGAGGGGAACTCCAGCCAGTAGTTAGACAATAAAAAAAGCCAAACTCGTGAAAAGAGAGTCATATATAAAAACAAAAAAGAAAAAAGAAAAAAAGAAAAACAGCTTCCCATAGTGTAGATTGAAAAATATAATATTGCTGTTTATTGGCATAAAACCAGCATGTACAATAAAACAAAAAGTAAAAACGTGATCACATGATAAAAAAGGCAATACAGGGAACATGACAACCTCTCCCTACGTGTTTCGTCCCATATGACTTCTACAGGGGCATCTAACTTAGATTAGGTCAGATACCCCTGTAGAAGTCCTATGGGATGAAACGCGTAGGGCGAGGTTGTCATGTTCCCTGAATTGCCTTTTTTTATCGTGTGATCACGTTTTTTACTTTTTCTTTTATTGTACATGCTGGTTTTATGCCAATAAACAGCAATTCTATATATTTTTTTCAATCTACACTATGGGAAGCCGTTTTTCTTTTTTGTTTAATATATGACTCTCTTTACGAGTTTGGCTCTTTTTATTGTCTAACTTCTGGCTGGAGTTCCCCTCTCTTCTATCCATTTGAATCGTTGGTGAAGAAGACTGGAACCTCCGAGATGGTGCCGACTACCCCTTCATTGGCCTGAAGACCCACAGCCCCCCATTGGCTGACGGTCCTGTTGGGATTTGTCGTACAACCCATGTAGAGTGGACGATCCATCTACACATGCTTGTATGACCTAGTGCAGAGATGGCGAACCTTGGCACCCCAGATGTTTTGGAACTACATTTCCCATGATGTTCATGCACTCTGCAGTGTAGTGGAGCATCATGGGAAATGTAGTTCCAAAACATCTGGGGTGCCAAGGTTCGCTATAACTGACCTAGTGTATATACATAGGTCCAGTATTTCCGGTAAGAGTACCCACTCTTTTGTTCTTTTGCATTCATCTTGATGTCACTGCCGTGAATGTCTTTGGGATCACCCCTTGGCTCATACACCGTGTGAAATACTACATCCGAGTTTCATGTGGATTTCAAGGACTAATTCACTTTTTTATTATTTGGACTGTATAGTGTCCTTCTGGGTGTTAGTCACTTCACCTTTTTTCTGTTTTATTTGTATTATTTTAGCGCTACATTGTAGTCCTTTTAATCATATTAATGATTTATTTTCTACGATCATCAGCTCCAACTAGTGGCCATAATGCAGTATTTTACTGATTCATTCTAGAGTGCCTTGAAAAAGTATTTGTACCTCTTGAAATGTTCCATATTTTGTTACAACCAAAAATGTAAATGTATTTTATTGGGATTTTATATGATAGACCAACACAAAGTGGCATATAATTGTGAAGAGAAAGGAAAATGTTAAATGGTGATATGATGATCTGATATAATGATAAATATCTGAGTGTGGTGTGCATTTGTATTCGGCCCTTTTACTCTGACACCCCTAACTAAAATCTAGTGGAACCAATTGCCTTCAGAAGTCACCTAATTAGTAACTATAGCCCACCTGTGTGTAATTTAATCTCAATATAAACACAGCTGTTCTGTGAATCCCTCAGAGGTGTGTTAGAGAACCTTAGTGAACAAACAGCATCATGAAGGCCAAGGAACACGCCAGACAGGTCAGGGATAAAGTTGTGGAGAAGTATAAAGCAGGGTTAGGCTATAAAAAAAGATCCCAAGCTTTGAACATCTCACGGAGCTCTGTTCAATCCATCATCCGAAAATGGAAAGAGTATGGCACAACTGCAAACCTACCAAGACATGGCCGTCCACCTAAACTGACTGGCCGGGCAAGGAGAGCATTCATCAGAGAAGCAGCCATAATAACTCTGGACCTAAATCCAATTGAGAATCTGTGGCAAGACTTGAAAATTACCATTCACAGATGCTCTCCATCCAATCTGACAGATCTTGTGAAATTTTGCAAAGAAGAAGAATGGGCAGAAATGTCCCTCTCTAGATGTGCAAAGCGTGTAGAGACATCCCCAAAAAGACTTGCAGCTGTAATTGCAGAGAAAGGCGGTTCTACAAAGTATTGACTCGTAGTGATGGCCGAACGGTTCGCCCGGCGGTCGTTTCGCGGCGAATTTCGGTCGTTCGCGGTCCGCTCGTTTCGCGGACTATTGGCGTTGTTCGCCCCGGCGGACTTACGTGTTTAATGTGTAAAAGAACTTTGACCTATGATGACACATCCATCATGGGGTACAGGACAGCCAATTGAGACATGACAGCACATGGACACTTGGACATTCCCCCTAACCTATAAATACACCCGATCCGGCGGCCATTTTTCAATTTTTCTTCTGTCACTATAGGGAAAGGTTGCTGTTTGGAGCAGGGACAGATAAACCACTAGCTATTTGGTACACAAAAGTTCTTTTCAGGACTGGTATAGGTGTTAGGTGTATATAGGTTTGCTGTGCTACTGATTGTTGCAGCAGCCTGAGTGTCTTTTGTCAGTTTAGATAAAGGGACAGAGCGCTGTGTCTGCTGCTATTTTAGGGACAGCCAGATTAGTCATCATCATCATCATCATCATCATTAGCTGTTACTATCAGGTCCACAAAAGAGCTATTCCAGTAACCACTAATTGTTCCAGTCTCCTCTGTTTTGCCAGTTTGTATAGGGAAAGGAAGGAAGCAGTTTGTTAAGCAGTGAGGGTCAGTTTAATGAGTTGCTGTTACTATTAGTTCCACAAAGGTTCTTTTCAGGACTGGTATCAGTGGTACGGTAATAGGCTTGTACACGTATAATATTATTTCTTCCAAATATAGAAAGAATATTATACTTGACTGCTGCCCTTCTGCTGCAGTCTGCTAATCAGTCACAACTCACTTGTTCCACAAAGCTCTTTATCAGGACTGGTAACTTGGTCTGTGTAGGGTGCTACAGTACATAGGGTTGAGTGCGGTACAGTCTGCTGTTCTGTAAGGACAGCTATCGGTCCACAATAGATAGGGTTGAGGTGCACCACTGCTGACCGCTGCCCTATACTGCAGCAGTCCTTCAGCAGTATAGGGACTGACGTACAGTCTGCTAATCAGTCACACACAATCCAACTTGGTCCACAAAGGTCCTTATAAGGACTGGTAACTTGGTGAAGGGTGCTACAGTACATAGGGTTGAGTGAGGTACAGTCTGCTGTTCTGTAAGGACCGCTATCGGTCCACAATAGATAGGGTTGAGGTGCACCACTGCTGACCGCTGCCCTATACTGCAGCAGTCCTTCAACAGTATAGGGACTGACGTACAGTCTGCTAATCAGTCACACACAATCCAACTTGGTCCACAAAGGTCCTTATAAGGACTGGTAACTTGGTCTAGGGTGCTACAGTACATAGGGTTGAGTGAGGTACAGTCTGCTATTCTATAAGGACTGGTATCGGTCCACAATACATAGGGTTGAGGTGCACTACTGCTGACCGCTGCCCTATACTGCCATACCCTAACACATGTGACCAGTAGACCATGTATATGTCTATAAACAATTTTTTTAATCAAGCACACAGACCTTCTTTCTTCATTTGGCTCACTTCCTTGTCCCAAAAAAGCACACCGTACTATATGCCCCTACCCTCCTCTTTGAAGAGGTTTAGCGGTGTCATATTTCTACTGGGGCTGCTTATGAGGGGATCACACCATCCCTGTGCTGTGCTGACTTCCTCCTGGGGGTTCTTATTATGAGGGGATCACACCATCCCTGTGCTGTGCTGAGTTTCTCCTGGGCCTGCTTATTATAAGGGGATCACACCATCCCTGTGCTGTGCTGACTTCCTCCTGGGGCTGCTTACGGTGCTGCTGTCAGTGCTGTATATCACGGTGCTGGTGTGAGGGCTTAATGTCACGCTTCTGATGTCAGTGCTCTCTGTCACGGTGCTGCTGTCAGTGCTGTATATCACGGTGCTGATGTCAGTGCTGTATGTCACGCTTCTGATGTCAGTGCTCTCTGTCACGGTGCTGCTGTCAGTGCTGTATATCACGGTGCTGATGTCAGTGCTTAATGTCACGCTTCTGATGTCAGCGCTCTCTGTCACGGTGCTGCTGTCAGTGCTGTATATCACGGTGCTGATATCAGTGCTGTATGTCACGCTTCTGATGTCAGTGCTCTCTATCATGGTGTTGCTGTCAATGCTGTATGTCACGGTGCTGGTGTTAATGCTTTATGTCACGCTGCTGATGTCAGTGCCCTCTATCACGGTGCTGTTGTCAGATGCCTCTATCACGGTGCAGGTGTCATTGCTGTATGTCACGCTGCTGATGTCAGTGCTCTCTATCACGGTGCTGCTGTCAGATGACTCTATCACGGTGCATGTGTCATTGCTGTATGTCACGCTGCTGATGATCATCTCCTGCACCCTCTTCTTTGCCTACCCTGGTCCCTGACCTTCCCTCTCCTCCATTGCCTTCATGCGCTCCACAGTCCTGAATTGTCAGAACAATTTCCCATATAAAAAAAGAATGCTTGTAGTTATCGATCCCAAATTCACCTCATACATGTGTTATGTCATTGGCCATGTGGTGGGACTATGTTTGCCCAACTAATAATTATCCTGTGGCTGCAAATTCGACCTAAAGGTTTGAAACGTTCGCCTCCCATTGAAGTCAATGGGGCCCGCCGCGAACGTTCGGTTTCGCGAACGGTCGGCCTCGTTCGCGGTCCGCGTTTGCAAAACGTCCCGTCGGAAGTTCGTCCATCACTATTGACTCGGGAGCTGAATACAAATGCCCCCCACACTTTTCACATATTTATTTGTAAAAACTTTTGAAAACTGTTTATCATTTTCCTTCCACTTCACAATTATGTGCCACTTTGTGTTGGTCTTTCATATAAAATCCCAATGAAATACATTTACGTTTTTGGTTGTAACATGAGAAAATGTGGAAAATGACAAGGGGTATGAATACTTTCTCAAGCCACTGTATGTGCTGTGAATGAAGAAGATGTAACCTGGTGAGAAAATAGCCTAATAAGAGCTATCAAGTAACAGCACAATGTAAAGCAGCTAACCTGGTGCAGATTGTGTTTGATCAGCTGCTGCCCTGCTGTAATAGCCAGGGAAGGACAGTTTTGAAACCAAAGGTGATGAAATCCTCATCAATTTTAGGTTCATTTGTCACAGTGGAGATCAGGGAAGGAGCAGGAGAGGGGGAAGAAGGAAAACAAGATGGAGAAGACAGAGAAGAAGAGTGAGACGGAGAAGAAGAAGAGGAAGTGGATGGGCTAGAAGGAGAAGAAGGTGAAGAAGGAGAACAAGAAAAGGGAGAGGCAAGAGAAGAAGAAGGAGAAGGAGATGGAGAACAGGAAGAAGAAGGAAAAGCAGGAAAGGAATGTGAGAAGGAGAAGAAGACAGGGGAGATGGAGAAGAAAGAGAAGGAGAAAAAGTTGGAGAGGAAGGGGAAGGAGAAGAAGAAGATGGAGAAAAAGGAGTGGGAGAAGAAGATGGAGAAGAAGGAAAAGGAGTAGAAGCGGGAGAGGAAGACAAAGAAGTAACAGCACAATGTAAAGCAGCTAATCTGGCACAGATTGTGTTTGATCAGCTGCTGCCCTGCTGTAATAGCCAGGGAAGGACAGTTTTGAAACCGAAGGTGATGAAATCCTCATCACTTTCAGCTTCATTTGTCACAGTGGAGATCAGGGAATGGATGTTCCTCTAGCTACTATGCAGGAAGCCATTATGACCACTTACTTCAGTCCTGGGCTCCTCAGAAGAACAGGGGGGCCTGGGAACCACCATAAGCAGCAGTGGGGGGGGGGGGGGGGCTTCCCATTGGTGTAAAAGTGGCTGGTGGCTGTGGGATCCAGTAGAAGAAAGAGAAAGAGAAGAAAAGGGGCAGAAGGAGAGAAGAGAAGGAGGAAAAGTAAAAGAAGAAGACGGAAAAGATGGAGAAGACGGAGAAGAAGGAGAAGGCGAGAGAGAGTTGGAATAAGAAGGGGTGGAGCAGGAAAAGGTGCAAGAGAAAAAGAAGGTGAAGAAGAAGATAGAAAAGAAGGAGCAGGAGAAGTGGAAGAGGAGGAAGGAGAAGAAGAAGGAAAAGAAGAAGAATGAGAAGAAGCAGGAGCATGAGAGGGAGAAGGGAGAAGAAGGAGGAACAGAAGGGGGAGTGAAATGAAAAAAAGCAGACAGAAAAGAAAGAGAGCGAGAAGAAAGATCAGGAGGAGGAGTGGGAGACAGAGAAGAAGACAGTTAAGACAGAAAAGAAAAAGAGGAAGAAAATGGAGAGGAAGAAGAAGGAAAAGGTGAAGAAGAAGAAGGAGAAGCAGGAGAAGGAGAAGGGGAAGAAGGAGAAGCAGGAGAAGGAGAAGGAGGAGAAGGGGAAGAAGGAGAAGCAGGAGAAGGAGGAGAAGGGGAAGAAGGAGAAGAAGAAAAAAGAGCAGAAGAAGGAGGAGAAAGGGAAGAAGGAAGAGAGGGAGAAGAAGAAAAACAAGATGGAGAAGACAGAGAAGAAGAGTGAGAGGGAGAAGAAGAGGAAGTGGATGAGCTAGAAGGAGAAGAAGGTGAAGAAGGAGAAGGAGAAAAGGGAGAGGCAAGAGAAGAAGAAGACAGTGAAGATGGATAAGAAAGAGAAGGAGAAGAAGGAGAAGGAGATGGAGAAGAAGAAGAAGAAGGAAGAGCAGGAAAAGGAATGTGAGAAGGAGAAGAAGACAGTGCAGATGGAGAAGAAAGAGAAGGAGAAAAAGATGAAGAGGAAGGGGAAGGAGAAGAAGAAGATGGAGATAAAGGAGTGGGAGAAGAAGAAGGGGAAGAAGGAAAAGGAGTAGAAGCAGGAAAGGAAGACAAAGACGAGGAAGAAGGAGAAGAAGACAGAGAAGAAGGAGAAGGGAAAGAAGTAGAAGAAGATGAAGGAGGTGCAGAAGAAGGAGTGAGTAAAGAAGCACAAGACGATATTGAAGACGGGAAAGAAAGAGGATAAGAAGAAGACGACGGAGAGGAAGAAGAAGGAGAAGAAAGAGAGGGAGGAAGGAGAAGACAGAAGACTAAGATGGAACAGAGGGAGAGGGAGAAGGGGAAAAAGTAGAAGAGGGACATGCAGAGGGAGAAGGATTACTACATCAACATGTGAAATTTGAACAACCTTTGTAAGTTAATAAAAAAAGGTATGCCCGCTTCTATACCACTTTTGGTACAGCCCTCATAAATGGGTTAAGAAGTAAGAACAATGCATTCCCTCCCGATTTGTGACGGACAATTTGCTTTCCACCTGCCTGTTTATTATAGTGCAAATGTAGGAGACAGAATCCAGATAAAACAGTCTGTTCACACACCTCCATTCCAGAGAGATCCATCAGATCCTGTCTGTATTGCCCACGCTCGTCTGCATAGCGGGAGTCTCAGCAGGGGGCCCCTGATCCGTAATTAGAAACATGAGTCATCTTTATATATCTGCAGACAATGAGCGAAGGAGACGAATGAGTTTTGGCAAATAACACATTTATTGCTTTATGCTCCACTAATGTGCTCTGAGCTCGGTGAGATTGTTCTGTTATTTAAGAAATATATTGCAGAATACATCAAGGGAGACAGACAGCATTAACACGCTGACAAAAATTTATACCTGTTCCAAATAACGCTTTTGTTCGAAGGCTGAAGGATTGAAAGGGCAACGCCAACCAAACATTCTAAATAGACAGCTGCAATGCACAGATAGGGGGAAAAAAAATCTCTACAGGTCAGAAGATTAAAGAGGACCTGTCAGAACATATTCCTAGCAATCTACAACAGCAGTATAGATTTTCAGAAAAGTTCCAACTTTTATGATCAAAAAGCCACCGTTGAGCACCGGCTTGGGCTGTGATGATGTCATCAGTCTGCTGCAGGAGGAGGAAACATTTTCTTAGTTCCCCACCCCTCCCCTAGAGATTAGATTGCATTATCTGTGTCAGACATTATCAAACACGGCCCAGAACTGCGCAGGCACCAAGATTTATATGATGCTGAGCTGACATCTCAGTCCAGAAATTAGATGATGACCTTGGACGATGGATGAATAAAGATGGTGCCATCCTTCTGGAGACAATCCCCAAATATCTAACACTAGGTTCACATTTAAAAGAAAATCTACATGTTTCGATGATGTTTTCACTCATGCTACTTTTCTGCAATGGAAAATAGATGAGTGACAACACTTTTGTTCTTCAAACTATATGCCTCTGCAGCGTGAACCATCACACGGGGACGGTGCCACCATTTTATTTTTTTATTTTTTTCCGTGATTGACAATAGATCTACATCGGGGGGCATTGTTTTTATTTTTAATAAATAAATTGTCAAAACCTGTGTGTGTAGTTTTATTTCTTTTTGACACTTTTTTTGGTAAATGGGTAGGGGTACTATGTACCTCATTCACATGGCATGGGGGGGGGGGGGGGCAGGATCTGTGGGCCCCCTTGTTAAAGGTTTCGATATACCCCCCGCCCCCACAGACTCCCACAACCACAGCCCAGGGTTGTCAGGAATAGGCTCTTGTGCCCATCAACATGGGATCACTGAAGCTTATCATCATTTCATGGGCGGACATATTAAAAATGTGGGTAATTTATTGCATTTGTTTGCCCTAAAATTCATTATTAGTGTGTTTTTTACTGAAATTTTTGGTTTCCTAGACCTTTGCCGTAACATCGTGACATAAAAAACTATCACTTTTTTTATTCTCTAGGTTGTCTTCTTTCAGAAAATATATAATATTTGTGGGTTTTGTGTAATCTTTAGGCCTAAAATAATTTTTTAAACATGTGTGCAAAAAAACGCAAAAAATGGCTCTGGCAGCCAAAGGGTTCAAATCACTGCTTCTGTAAAAAACATCTATTAGAAAAAAAATTTGCATTGATAAATGTCCTGCAGGGCAGTATTCGGGCCCCAGCACCCCTTTTATGGCCAATAACTTGCATATAAGCCTTCCAAATGAGGACTTTTTTTTTTTCAAATTTGGGTCCCATAGACTTTAATAGAGTTTGCAGTTCAGGTCCGAACTATTTACATATTCTTAGCCCAACGCTAGTGTTGATACTACTAGCAATTTGCCCTGGATGTGGGGAAGTAGCTTAGCTGGCCACGCCATGGACGCAATGTAACCAATGTCGGGACTTATTGCACCAGATGTGGCCGCAGGTCCTCCCTAGTTTACCACCTACCTCTGAACCGAAGCCATCTGTTTCTGGATTCTCAAGGCCAGTGTGGATAACTAAAACCCCAGTTTTCTATTAGGCATGCTGCATACCCAGTTAAAGGACTTGAGACTTGTACCTTCTTTTTTTTTTCATGAGGATCCTGTTCAGGCCAAAGCTATTGGATGGTTTTGGATCTTTATGTCAGTTTTGCTGCAGCAGGTTCTATACATGGTACCAATGCAGTACCATGACTAAGGGGACCCCAGCACTATATTTAACCACTTGACCACTGGGCACTTAAACCCCCTTCCTAACCAATTTTCAGCTTTCGGTGCTCTCACACTTTGAATGACAATTACTCAGTCATGCAACACTGTACCCAAATTAAATTTTTGTCTTTTTTTCACACAAATAGAGCTTTCTTTTGGTGATATTTAATCACCGATGTTTTTTTTTTTTTTTTTTTTTTGCGCTATTAATCAAAAAATACTGAAAATTCTGTAAAAAAAAAAAAAAAAAGAAAAAAATATCTTTGTTTCTTTTAAAATTTATTGCAGAATATTGGCAGAGTATTGGTGAGTATTGGCAGAGTATTGGCAAGTATTAGCAGAGTATTGGCGAGTATTGGCGAGTATTGGCAGAGTATTGGCAAAGTATTGGCAGATTATTGCAGTGTTGCAGAGTATTGGCAGAGTATTGGCAGATTATTGCAGTGTTGCAGAGTATTGGCAGAGTATTGGCAGAGTATTGGCAGATTATTGCAGTGTTGCAGAGTATTGGCAGAGTATTGGCAGAGTATTGGCAGATTATTGCAGTGTTGCAGAGTATTGGCAGAGTATTGCAGTGTTGCAGAGTATTGGCAGAGTATTGGCAGAGTATTGCACAGTGTTGCAGAGTATTGCACAGTGTTGCAGAGTATTGCATAGTGTTGCAGAGTATTGGCAGATTATTGCACAGTATGGGCAGAGTATTGCAGACTACTGAGCAGCGCTGTGGGCACTTCACATCCAGCCCACAGTGCTGCTGCAATCTCCCCCCCTCTCCCCCTCTCTCCCCTCTCACAGTACCGATCAGTACAGAGAGGGGAGGGAGGAACCTGCGTCATGACGTGACACCGGTTTGTTTACAAGTGATCGCTCCGTCATTTGACGGAGCGATCACGTGGTGAACGGCTGCTATCAGCGGCCATTTACTGTGATCTGTGATGTCACGGATGTTCCCTGGTGCGCACCCCAGGGGGCAGGCAGGAGCAAGATTCTGGGAGGATGTCCATGGAAGCCCTCCCAGAATAAGCCAACCGAGCTGTAGCCGTCTTTCGGCTATGACCCGTCGGCATGTGGTTAAAGGAATTTTCTCATTTTTATTGTTTCCCTTTAAGCTTCATTAAAATCACTGCTTCTGTAAAAGCAATATTTAAAAAAAAAGTTTGCATTGATACATGTCCCCCAGGGTAGTACTTGGGCCCCCGTACCCTTTTTATTGCCAATAACGTGCATATAAGCCTCCAAAATGGGGACTTGTTTCTTCAAGTTTGGGTCCCATAGACTTTAATGGAGTTTGCACCTCAGGTCCAAATGTTCTGGTGTGAACCGAACCGGGGGGGGGGGGGAGTGTTTTGGCCCAGCTCTAGTGGAGATACTACTACCAATTTGCCCTGAATGTTGGGAAGTAGCTTAGCTGGCCATGCCATGGGGAGCAATGTCACTGTTATTGGCACTGATTGTGCCAGATGTGGCCACAGGTCCTCCCTAGTTTACCACCTACTTCCGGACCGGAGCCAGAGGGACTGAATTCTCCAGCCAGTGTGGATAACTAAAGCCCCAGTCTGTTCTATTAGGCATGCTGCATACCCAGTTACAGGACTTGGGACTTGCATCTTCTTCTTTTTTTCTGATACATTGATACATGTCCCCTAGGGTAGTACTTGGGCCCCCATACCCTTTTTATGGCCAATAACATGCATATAAGCCTTTAAAATGAGGACTTTTGATTTTCAAGTTTAGGTCTCATAGACTTTAATGGCGTTTACGGCTTGGGTCCAAACTTTTTAGATGTTCTAGTGCAAGCCGAACCGGGGGGGGGGGGGGGGGGGGGGGGTGTTGGCTCAACAGTAGTGGAGATACTACTACCAATTTGCTCTGAATGTCAGGAAGTAGCTTAGATGGCCACGCCATGGGTGCAATGTCACTGTTATCTGCACTTTTTGCACCAGGTGTGGCCACAGATAGTCCCTAGTTTACCACCTACCTCTGAACTGCAGCCACCTGTTTCCGCAGAGGATTTGGATTCAACAGGCCAGTCTGGATAACTAAAATCCCAGTCTTTTCTATTGGGCATGCTGCATACCTTGGACACTATCCAGTTACAGGACTTGGGAATTGCATCTTCTTTATTTTTTTTATGAGGGCCCTGTTCAGGTCAAAGGTATTGGATGCTGAGACTGCTTCAATCCTCACGCCATTTTTAAAAAAAATGTAAATGTCATTTTTTTAAATGACATGACGCCATTTTTTTTACATTTTTGAAATGTCATTTTTTAAATGTCACCTACCACCACCTACCTTTGAACTGCAGCCACCTGTTTCCGCAGAGGATCTGGATTCACCAGGCCAGTATGGATAACTTAAATCTTAGTCTTTTCTATTGGGCATGCTGCATACCGTGGACACTATCCAGTTACAGGACTTGGGAATTGCGTCTTCTATTTTTTTTTTTTTTTTTTATGAGGGCCTTCTTCAGGTCTAAGGTATTGGATGCTGAGACTGCTTCAACCCCCACGCCATTTTGTTGAATTTTTTGTACATTTTTTAAATGTCATTTTTATTGTCTTTGTATATGTCAGTTTTGCTGCAGCAGGCTCTATACATGGTGCTGACTTGCCACCATCCAGTTACAGGACTTGGGACTTGCGTCTTCTTTTTTTTTATGAGGGTCCTGTTCAAGTCAAAGGTACTGGATTCTGAGACTGCTTCAACCCCAACACCGTTTATTTTTTACATTTTTGTATTGACGGAAATGGTATTGTATTGCTATATAAATTGTGAATAATAATAATTTCTGGCAATTTAAATGTCCTTCCAGTTACAAGACTTGATACTTGTGCCTTTTTTTTTTTCTTTGATGAGAGTCCTGTTTGACCAAAGGTATTGGATGCTGACAGGGCTCAAGTCCTGCGGGAACCCATGGGAACGGAGTTCCTGTACTTTTTCCACAACAGGAACTCAGTTCCCATTAGCAGCCGTATCCTGCAAGACTTTGAAGTATGCGAGCTGTGTGGCAGGTGCTACACCAGCAGCTGCCAGCACAGCTCGCAATAGTAAGTGCCGTACACCTGACCATTCAGGCATTGCCAGTAGGGGGCCCCATGACAGCTTCCGCTTCGATCTACCTGTCAATCAAAGCTAGCTGACGGTCCCTGCTGCTAAGAGATTGTATTTAGTCAGACCTCTCGTGAGGCGCTCCTCCCCGCCTGCCCCTCCTGATTTTCTGTCTCCTCATCTCCCCCACCCCCCAGTCTCCTGCATTTTTGCTCTGTGTGTCCCGCTGAATCCCCCCTCCTCTATCTTCAGTGCCATATGATGAGAGAACCCAGAGGAGGAGCACAGCTATTCTGCTCACAGGACATGCAGGGAGAGAGGTGAGCTGAGGGAGGAACATCAGTTTGGGGTGGTAAGCTGAGCACAATACCTGACAAAGTTTAATGCCAGGAGGAAAGTTTATGTGGAAACATGTGAAGGGTTGGAATAGCAGCGAGTGTGTGCTGGAGCCCTGCAGAGTTTGCAGCCCCCCAAGCTAACATACATCTCCTAAGCAGGAACACATCACTATCTCCCCTAGCATTCTGTCCAGATAATGTGCAGTTGATCGAGTGGATCTTGGGTGGGAGTTTCCACACTTTTTTCCCCAGGACTTGACCCCTGGATGCTGAGACTGCTTCAACCCTTTGAGATTTTGCCCTGCAGAGAAAATTGGGATCATTGGAAGGTGCAGATGTTCCTGCTGCTGAGCCCCTGGAGTGTACTGTTCCTGCCTCTAAGAGATCATTTGAAGGTCCTTGTTTTTTAGGGATCTGTTAAACTGTACTGACCCCTAGCAGTCAAGTGTGGGAACTACTCCTGTCCTCCCAGTTACTGTAACGGTTTTATTGACTGATATTCTCTGTTCAGTACTGGTTGCATACACTTCTATTCTATCTGAGTTATCAGTTTACTTTGCATTCATTCAGTAAACAACCTGTGCATCGCTGTTTGTCTGATCATTTGTCTGACACCTCTACATAACACTGGCAACTCATTATAAAGATCAATTCAAGTTATTACAGGAGGATCAGAAGATGATTTGATGGCTTATTATGCAATAGATAAGTGAACTGCAAGTGCAGTCTGCCCATCCAACAGCCCAGCCATTGTGATATTATTGCAATCATATCTACGAAACATGAAAACATGCATGGAACGAGGGGGTTCAATGACTTTTCCCTTCAGATCTAAGAAGTATCAATCAAACTGGATTTTCTTATTTTTATTCGCTTCCAATGTGGTTGGCAGTGTGTGCGCATAATCAAACTATTTACTTTTGTTTTTAATTTGATCTTTAAAGATCAGATAGCTGTAACTAACGTTTTAATGAAAGCGATCATCATTTTAATCATAATTCCGATCGTACGTTTGATTGCATCAAGCAAAACAACACGCCCGAGGCACCATTCCGAGGAAATAGGAATGACAATTCTTAAAGCGAATTGGAAAGAATTGATGCGTGTGGCAAGTATTAAAGAGTTTTTGTTTTACATATTTGTGTGAAGTTGTTCCAATGACGGCTCAGAAGTAACTACATCTGAATTCTACTGAATTTTATTGCAATTTGTATGGAGAGGGAAGGGGGGAGGTGGAAGGGTGGGGGGGGGGGTAACGAATTGGAGTACTTTAAAATGAAACTAAGAGCAACATAGCAAGAGTCATATATGATACAATCTGTCACTAGCCAATGCAGTACGTACTGAACATACAGTAGAAGATATTTTTTACACCCCCACCTCCATTCCCTTACTTCAGGGTCTTCAAGCTTTCTAAACAAAGGGCCAGCGTTTAATGTCCTTTAGACTATGAGGCAGACTGTTGGGAGTAGAAAGTGTCCTGGTATCAGTGCCATCTTTGGTATGGGGGGGGGGGCGTAGTGCCCTGTTTGTGGTGTCACTGGAAGGAATAGTGCCCCATTATTGGTGTCACTGAAAGGAATAATGCCTCATCATTGTTGTCAGTGGATAGAATAGTGCCCCATCATTGGTGTCAGTGGGAGGAATAGTGCCTCATCATTGGAGTCACTGAAAGGAATAGTATCCCATCATTGTTGTCAGTGGATAGAATAGTGCCCCATCATTGGGGTCAGCAAAAGGAATGGTGCCCTATTGTTGGTGTCGGTGAAAGAAATAGTGCCTCCTTGTTGATGTTAGTGGAAGGAATAGTGCCCCATCATTGGTGTCAGTGAAAGCAATAGTTTCCCATCATTGTTGTCAGTGGATAGAATAGTCCCCTATTGTTGGTTTCAGTGGTGGGAATAGTGCCTCATCATTGGGGTCAGTGGGAGGAATAGTGCCTCATCATTGGGGTCAGTGGGAGGAATAGTACCCCTTCATTGGTATCAGTGGGAGGAATAGTATCCCATCATTGGTGTGAGTGAATAGAATCGTGCCCCATTGTTGGTGTCAGTGGAGGGAATAGTGCCCCGTCATTGGGGTCAGTGGGAGGAATAGTGCCCCATCATTGGCGTCAGTGGGAGGAATAGTGTCCCATCATTGGTATCAGTGGGAGGAATAGTGCCCCATCATTGGCGTCAGTGGGAGGAATAGTGTCCCATCATTGGTATCAGTGGGAGGAATAGTGCCCCATCATTGGCATCAGTGGGAGGAATAGTGTCCCATCATTGATATCAGTGGGAGGAATAGTGCCCCATCATTGGTATCAGTGGGAGGAATAGTGCCCCATCATTGGTATCAGTGGGAGGAATAGTGCCCCATCATTGATGTCACTGAAGGGAACAGTGTCCCATCATTGTTGCTGGTGGATAGAATAGTGCTTCATTGTTGGTGACAGTGAAGGGAATAGTGCCCAATTGTTGGTATCAGTGAAAGAAATAACGCCTGCTTGTTGGTGTCAGTGGAAGGAATAGTGCCCCATTATTGGCGTCAGTGGAAGGAATAGTGCCCCATTATTGGCGTCAGTGGAAGGAATTGTACCCCATCAATGTTGTCGGTGGATAGAATAGTGCCCTGTTGTTGGTTTTAGTGGAGGGAATAGTGCCCCATCACTGGCATCAGTGGGAAGAATAGTGCCACAAGGGTTGGATAAAGACAAGCAAAGGGCCACGAATTGGAGACCACAGCTTTACATTAAAATTATTGTCCATAGTAATCAATAACTTACATAAATACAAATGACGGACAAAGAAATATAAAACAGTGAAGATTTAATTCATCTGACTTTTTTTTTTATATATATATAATCATGTTGTTTAAATAAAAATTTAATTTAAAAGCATTTAATAAAATGTAATCTTAAAATAAAATGAAATTCCTAAAATAGGAAATAATAATTTGAATAAAATAAAGTGTAATTGAAAAAAAAAAAAAAGACGTAATAGAATTTAATCAAATTTAATAGGATTTATTAGTGGTGCGCATAATTCATGACCAGACACGGGGATAATAGCGATGTGCATGAGTGACAGGCCTACAGAGGATTAAATTATAGAAAAATCATCCTCTAGACAGTGGTGACCTCATAGTACAGAGAAACATTGCAATCCTGGCAATACACGGGCCCCAAATAGGCAATTATATAAAATCCACAGACAACAGCCAATTGTTGCAATATGTAGGCAGCAAATAGGTGATCATTATAATACGTTGGCAGAAAACAGCCAATTGTTACAACATGCAGGTAAAAAAAATGCATAAATGTGACAAAATGCAGGCAACAAGTGAGTCTTTGTGTCTATTATGGGGCAACAAATGGGCAATCATAATTGTTTGTGGATAACAAACTGGCAATTGTGGCACTGTATGGGCAAGATTTCCTCCTCCTCTCCCAACAAGCAAAAATGGCTGCCTATCCTCTTCTGCAATTTCAGAAAAAAAATCCTTCTCAGCAAAAACCCGCCAAAGAAAAGAGAAAACATAAATACCACAAATGTCCCTTTCCCTGAACCCCTCATCCCTCAGCAAAGTAAGCAAATTAGCTGGTGACTCCTTATTGTCTTAAAGAGTCATCGTCCCTTCCCTAATAACACATATACTTTATTAGAAAGTCAAATTTGTATTAAAGCGGAGGTCCACCCTAAAGGGGACCTTCCGCTCATCGGAATCCTCCCCCCCTCCAGCGCCACAATTGGCACCTTTCAGGGGGGAGGGGGGTGCAGTTACCTGGATAATCCAGGTAACTGCACCCACTTCCGGGATAGCTCTCTGCGGAAAGGGGCGTAGATTACGCCCCTTTCCGCAAGTGCCCGCCCCCTTCCGCAAGTGCCCCGCTGCCTGCTGGGAAACACACAGATCCCAGAGACAGCGGGGACCATCCTTATTGCGCAGCGTGACTCGCGCATGCGCAGTAGGGAACCGGGAAATGAAGCCGAAAGGCTCCACTTCCTGATTCCCATACCCAAGATGGCGGCGGCAGCACCCGAGAGACGATCGAGAGATCGGCTTCGGGTGCCGACATCGCGGGCGCGCTGGGCGGGTAAGTGTCATTATTTTAAAAGTCAGCAGCTGCAGTATTTGTAGCTGCTGGCTTTTAAAAAAAAACGGCGGACTCCCGGCGAACTCCCGCTTTAAGTATCAAAAAAGAAGACATAAAAATGCAAAGACATTTTCATAGCTTATAAATTCATCACAAATCGTGTGTGTGTGTGTATTTAACCACAATTGTCTGGAGAACCTTCCGAGGACACTCTATTGAAAGGGGTCCTGAGGAAGTGGTATTTCCACGAAACGTGCCAACCTCACCCTCTATGCATCTGAGAAACCTTCAGTAGAGTGTACTAGGAAGGTTCTCCGGACATTTGTGATTAAGTACACACACACGGTTTGAAAAGAGAAAAAAATAAATACCAAAAATGTCCCTTTACCTGAACCCCTCATCCCTCAGCAAAGTAAGAAAATTAGCTGGTGAATCCTCATTGTCTTAAACACTACTTAAGGAGTCATCGTCCCTTCCCTAATAACACATATTCTTTATTAGAAAGTCAAATTTGTATTAAGTATCAAAAAAATACATAAAAATGCAAAGACATTTTCATAGCTTATAAAATCATCACAAATCACGTTTGTGTGTGTATTTAACCACAAATGTCTGGAGAACCTTCTGAGGACACTCTACTGAAAGGGGTCCTGAGGAAGTGGTATTTCCACGAAACGTGCCAACCTCACCTTCTATGCATCTGAGATACCTTCAGTAGAGTGTCCTAGGAAGGTTCTCCGGGCATTTGTGATTAAGTACACACACACGGTTTGAAAAGAGAAAAAAATAAATACCAAAAATGTCCCTTTGCCTGAACCCCTCATCCCTCAGCAAAGTAAGAAAATTAGCTGGTGACTCCTTATTGTCTTAAATACTACTTAAGGAGTCATCATCCCTTCCCTAATAACACATATACTTTATTAGAAAGTCAAATTTGTATTAAGTATCAAAAAAATACATAAAAATGCAAAGACATTTTCATAGCTTATAAAATCATCACAAATCACGTTTGTGTGTGTATTTAATCACAAATATCTGAAGAACCTTATGAGGACACTCTACTGAAAGGGGTCCTGAGGAAGCGGTATTTCCCACGAAACGCGCCAACCTCACCTTCTATGTATCTGAGATACCTTCAGTAGAGTGTACTAGGAAGGTCCTCCAGACATTTGTGATTAAGTACACACACACGGTTTGAAAAGAGAAAAAAATAAATACCAAAAATGTCCCTTTGCCTGAACCCCTCATCCCTCAGCAAAGTAAGCAAAATTAGCTGGTGACTCCTTATTGTCTTAAATACTACTTAAGGAGTCATCGTCCCTTCCCTAATAACACATATTCTTTATTAAAAAGTCAAAATGTATCAAGTATCAAAAAAGACACAAAAATGCAAAGACATTTTCATAGCTTATAAAATCATCACAAATCACGTTTGTGTGTGTATTTAACCACAAATGTCTGGAAAACCTTCCGAGGACACTCTACTGAAAGGGGTCCTGAGGAAGTGGTATTTCCACGAAACGTGCCAACCTCACCTTCTATGCATCTGAGATACCTTCAGTAGAGTGTCCTAGGAAGGTCCTCCAGACATTTGTGATTAAGTATGCACACACACGGTTTGTGATGATTTTATAAAATATAAAAATGTCATTGTATCTTTGTGTCTTTTTGACATGTAGCGCCGGTACTCCTGATGAGTACGCGCTATGTCTGTAAATGTAGTTTTTGCCCAAAACTATAGTTGAGTTTTGGGGTTAATTGTTCTAAATTATGCTTTGATATCAGTTTGGCTGGGCTGTATTGAGGTTCTGCCTGGTCATAGGTGGGGTTCGCACCTGTGAGAGGCATTAGAACGCAGTCTGGTTGGACGCATTGGGTACCAATCTCTCTCTCGGAGCCAATCAGTGGGCAGGTTTGTCTCGCTGTGTATTCCGGGAGAGGGTACTTAAGGTGCTGAAGTCACGTGGTTCTGGGTTTCCGGTCCAGAAGTTGTTGCTGACTCTGTGGTCCTGGTCCTCCTGACCAGCCCCCAGAGGCCCTCATGGCCTGGGGTGCCCGGGGTGGAGATCCATCCGTTTCCGAGCCTCGGAACTGGCTAGTTCGAGGCGCAGTAACTGGAAGGAGGATTCTAAGGTGTTCCGGTGCTGTCTCGGGTTTGGAGAGGCCCAGCAACTCTACACGCAACAAGGGGAGGACTCTTCAGTAAGAGGGCCACACACAAGGCTGGCTGCTCGGTAAGAGCCTGGAAGCTGAGCTGCCATGGACATTGATTGAATCCACATTTCTTACGGTATCGCTGGACCAGCTGCAAGATTCTGGTACAGCAAGAAAACGTCCTACCTCTATCCTTCCAGTTACAACTAAGTTTTCAACCAAGTCTGTGTGAGAGATTTTGCAAGGCTAGAATTACTTGTTGGCTGCTAGATCCAAGGTCAAGGATTTATCGAACAGTTAAAGAATCCAGTTGCGAGTGACTATTCCCTGGATTGTGTACAGAGAGACTTTTATTGTAGTTAGCAGTTCCAAGCACCTGAGCTAAACTTTATCCTTATACCCTCTATTCCCATCACAGAGACTGAGTTTGTTCAACTGTTTTATGCAAAATAAAAATCCTAAAAAGGAACTCAAGTGTCGGTCTCTACAGTTACTGGGTCATCAACCCTGGGAACCCCTAGACAAGAATAACGAGTGATGACCTGGTGGAGGTAATCGGTAAGCCCAGAAAAATTCAGCCACTCCTTCGGGGGTCAGTTCTACAGATACTTAATAAAAATGTGACCTCAGATACAGCGGAACCTGGTGGAGTGAGGGAAGTCATTCTAAGCATTCGCATGGCTGTGTCATGAAACCTATCAGAAGTAAAGAAGGGCTTTAGGAGGGCTTTACTTTGCTCTGTGCCACCTCTGCATCTGAGGTTTGACAGGGCTGTCAGAGGGTAGACTGCAGAGCTGCTGGTAATACAGAAATTTGCCTCAAATTGGGGATGCAGTCCTAAAGTACCCCTAACATGGCTGTACCTGAGGTGTTTCCTCTTATAAAGAGACTTCTTATGTGGAATGCTCCCCATTCCACTCTATATGGGAATGTCTCCTAAAACCGGGTCTTCTGCGTGGTCTGTTGGTGGGCAAGGCCAGTGCAGGTTGGATTAAGGCACTAGGATCTCGGTCACACCAGACTGGTTGCTTCTTAGGGTGTCCCCCTATCAGGTGGAGTCTTGGGATCCATGGGAACCCCCAGCTAGGGGTCTGTTGGTGGGCAACACCAGTACAGGTTGGATTAGTGCAGTGGGATCTCGGTCACCACAGGCTGGTTCCCTCGTAGGTGCCTCCTGTCAGGTGGAGTCTTGGGATCCATGGGAACCCCCAGCTAGGGGTCTGTTGGTGGGCAACACCAGTACAGGTTGGATTAGTGCAGTGGGATCTCGGTCACCACAGGCTGGTTCCCTCGTAGGTGCCTCCTGTCAGGTGGAGTCTTGGGATCCATGGGAACCCCCACTAGGGGACTGTTGGTGGGCAAGGCCAGTACAGGTTGGATTAGGGCACTGGGATCTCAGTCACACCAGGCTTGTTGCCGCTTAGGGTGACCCCATGGAGTCTTGGGATCCCTGGGAACCTCAGCTAGGGGTCTGTTGGTGGGCAAGATCAGTACAGGTTGGATCAGAGCACTGGGATCTTGGTCACACCAGACTGGTTCCCTGTTAGGGTGTCCCCCTGTCAGGTGGAGTCTTGGGATCCCTGGGAACCCCAACTAAGGGTCTGTTGGTGGAAAAGACCAGTACAGGTTGGAATAAGGCTCTAGGGTCTCAAGCACATCAGACTGGTTCCCTCTTAGGGTGCCCCCTGTCAGGTGGAGTCTTAGGATCCCTGGGAACCTCAGCTAGGGGTCTGTTGGTGGGAAAGACCAGTACAGGTAGGATTAGGGCACTGGGGTCTCCAGCACATCAGACTGGTTCACCCTTAAGGCCCATACACACGATTGGACTTTTTAACAACAACGGTCCGACGGACCTGTTTTATCGGACAATCCGACAACGTGTATGCTCCATCGGACAATTCGCTGTGCATGCTTTCAAACTTTCCGGCAACAAATGTCCGATGGAGGATAATCGTGTGTACACAAGTCCATGGGACTAAAGTCCAAAGTGCAAACACGCATGCTCAGAACCGATTCTGATCAAACATCAAGTATACTTTAAACTTTTGTAATTTTATTATTTATTTTATTTAAAATTATTTTTTAAACTGTCTTTTTAAAAGACCTTCCCAGGATGAACACCAGGCAATGACTGATCAGTGTACTGACTCGCTGCCAGTACCATGTGACCACTGTGGCCAATCACATCGGGTCACATGACAGTTATACACAATTGATGGCTTCCTTTCATGCCATGCATTGTGTACAATCGTGTTGCTAGCTGTGATTGGTCAATGGGATCACATGGTACAGTCAGGGCCAATCACAGCCCATCTGTACCATGTGATTAGCTTTGACCAATCACAGCTAATCACAACAAAACAAACTGAATGAAGCAGTTTAATTCAGTAAAATGCTTGCTTATAACAATGTAATTAACTGCTATAAGCAAACATAATGTGTAAAAAAATAATAATAAAATCCTGATAACTTCCCAGAGTAGTACAATGTTACAATGGTAAGTTCATATTGCTCTGAGCACAGTGAAAAAAAAATAATACAATACATTTTTTTCGTACTTTAACCACTTGCCGCCCACCATATAGCAAAATGACGGTGGCAAAGTGGTTGTATTATCCTGACTGGACGTCATATGACGTGATCAGGATATTAAGCTGCTGCGCGCCCCCGGGGGCACGCATTGCGGCGATCGTTGTTGTGGTGTGTCAGTCTGACACCCCGCAACTACGATCTTGGTAAAGAGTCTCGTGATCAGCCGTGTCCAATCACGGCTGATCACAGTGTAAATAGGAAGAGCCGGTGATCAGCTTTTCCTCACTCGCGTCTGTCAGACGCGAGTAGAGGAGAGCTGATCGGCTGCTCTTCTGACAGGGGTGGTCTGTGCTGATCGATTATCAGCACAGCCCCCCCGAGGATGCCCACACTGGACCACCAGGAACGCCACCAGACCACCAGGGATGCCCAGCACCAGGTATGCCCCCCTAGACCACCAGGGATGCCAGTCAGTGCCCACAATGGATGCCAATCAGTGCCTACAATGAATGCCAATCAGTGCCCACAATGGGTATCACTGATTGCCATGCATTATTGTTTGGCACTGATTGGCATCCATCCCTACAATACTGTACACTACAATGCTGCCTATCAGTGCCCATCCGTGCCGCCTATCAGTGCCCATCCGTGCTGCCTATCAGTGCCCATCCATGCCGCCTATCAGTGCCCATCCGTGCCTCCTATCTGTGCCCATCCATGCCGCCTATCAGTGCCCATCCATGCCGCCTATCAGTGCCCATCCATGCCCATGCGTGCTGCCTATCCATGCCCATGCGTGCTGCCTATCCATGCCCATACATGCCACCTATCCATGCCCATCCGTGCCACCTATCCATGCTGCCCATCCATGCCAATCCGTGCCACCTATCCATGCCAATCCGTGCCACCTATCAGTGCCTATTTGTGCCACCTATCAGTGTCTATCTGTGTCGCATATCAGTGCCACCTATCAGTGCCGCCTATCAGTGACATTTAATTGGTGCCACATCATTGGTGCCCATCAGTACTGCCTTATTATCAGTGCCCGTCACTGCAGCCCCATCAGTGCCCATCAGTGAAGGAAAAAAATTACTTATTTACAAAGTTTTGTAACTGAAACAAAAAATAATGTTTTTTTCAAAATTTTCGGTCTTTTTTAATTTTTTTAGCAGAAAATAAAAATCCCAGAGACGATCGAGTACCACCAAAAGAAAGCTCTATTTGTGGGAACAAAATTATAAAAAATTTAGTTTGGGTACAGTGTAGCATGACCACGCAATTGTCATTCAAAGTGCGACAGCGCTGAAAGCTTAAAACTTGTCTGGGCAGGAAGGTGTATAAGTGCCCGGTATTGAAGTGGTTAACCAGTAAGTGGCACCACCACACCAGTTATATGATGATGCTGTATTGCCCTGGTGAGAGTATGTAAACAATTGTGAATTTTATTTTTTAATTTATTAATTTTCTCAAAAATTATGACAGAAAAACGACAACTTCAAAAAACCCGCTATGCCTCTTACTAAATACTTTGGCCTGTCTACTTTCCAAAAAGGTGTCATTTCGGGGGATATTTGTACTGTGCTGGCGTTTTAGGGCCTCAAGAAATTAGATAATTTGTACATCATTCAGTACATCAGGATTGAAGAATTTTCAGAAATATACCATAGTTTGTGGACTCTATAACTTTCCTACAGACTTAAAAATATTACACATGTGCAAATTCATTTTTTTGTTACGAGTTCGACTTCGGACAAAATTCAGCATATTTGTTCATTCAAAAAATCACCAGAATAAACTAAAGACTCTTTTGACGAATGTATACGAAAACAAATTGTCAGAAAGAACAAAAATCCGCAAGAACGACATTTTTCAAAAATTCCAAAAATTAAAAAGAACGAAAATCCGAAAATAAGAACGTAAATCCAAAAGGACGAAAATGTGAAAATCCAAAAATTAGAAAGAACGCAAAAATAAGAACGAAAATCAAAAAAGAATGAAAAATGATTCGACCAACGAGTTTAACAAACCGATAACATTTGGATAGTTTTGTTTTTTGTATTTTTTATTATAATTAAATTATTAACTATTTTATTATTATTATTATGTATTAATACATAATAATAATAATGATAATAATATTAATACTAATAATAATAATAGTAATAATAATAATAAATTATAATAATACTTATAAACTATTAAATTATAGGTATTGGAATTTCCTTTCAAACTTGGCTAACTTGGTTATTTTTACCAAAGAAATGTAGCAGAAGACATTTTGGGCTAAATTCATGAAGAACAATTATTTATTTGCACATTTTATAAACAGAAATAAAAAAAAAATGGGTATTTTTTTTTTTCAAACTTTTCTGTCTTTTGACCAACTCAAATACTGGTTTTCATCCACCGACACACCACTTTGGTTAGAAATGGAAAAATCCCTAGCTCCCACATCAGACCTACCAGAAAAACACCAAAAACACCCCTACATTGCTGATGTAACCAGAAAAGTTCAACAAAACTACACATTCGAACGACTATTAGCAAGAAATTCTCTTAAATGCGGTAAATTTGACAAACTGATCGGGACTACCAAATATAAAACGCCATAAATAAATGTATGTATAAACTGTTGGATATGTACGCACATTTGCTCCGGTTCTGTGCTTCTTCTCGTTCCTTATTGTTATTTTATATTTCCTGCTTTTCCTTATTTCTCTATTTTTTGTTAAAAATCTCAATAAACATTTTTTTTTCAATAAAAAAAATCAAAAAATCTTTTCTGTCTCTTTTTTCCCGTTTATTTAGCAAAAAAAATAAAAAATAAAGACCCAGTGGGGATTACATAGCACCAAAAGAAAGCTCTAGCTATGTGAACAAAAAATAAATTATACGCCCTTGTACACACGGTCGGACATTCTGACAACCAAATCCATTGGATTTTGTCCGACGGATTTTGTCCGAAACTGTTGCATACACACGGTCGGACAGAGTTGTCGGAAAATCCGATTGTACATAACGTGATGACGTTATTTCGTTAACGACGGGACTACGTTCAGGCTAGTAGCTAATAGGTTTGGTGTAGGAGTTTGATCTGAGCATGCGTAGCACTTTGTCCGTCGGAGTAGGCTACACATGATCGCAGTATGTCCGATCGCAGCATTTTGTCAGAAAATTTTACAGACAAGTTGGAAAACTTGGTCCGTCGGAGTATCCGATGTAGCCCACACACGGTCGGATTATCCGACAAAACGGTCCGATAGGACACATTCCGACGGAATCTCCGACCGTGTGTACAAGGGCTACAAGTTTAGTTTGAGTACAGTGTTGCATGACCGCGCAATTGTCATTCAAGGTGCGACAGCATTGAAAGCTGAAAATTGTTTTGGGCAGGACGAGGATGAAATGGTTAAACTGGAACATAGACCCCCCCCCACTCTTTGATTACTATTTATATTGAGATTATGTTTATCGAGCCACCGCATATTTCTTTATACTTTATTCTTGCCTGTTGTAGAGCAACCTGGTGTTGAATAACAATATCATAAACACAACGTTACCATTTTACTACCTTTCTTTTTTTACTTGAATGCGTTTCTGCTATATTCCTTACTATTATATGATTTATTTGTATTCTGTGATATGTTTACAGAAAAATCAACAAAAATGTATTAAACCATAAACTGGAACATGGGAAAGGGATTAAAAGATAAAGAGGCTGCATACTGAGTAAGAGATTAAATTAGCTGCTGAAAGTACTTAACAAAATGTGAGTGTTTAATAGTTATATGAGCATGCACATTTTTTTATTTTTATTTTTTGGATTGAGATAAATAAGAAATATTGCATTCTCGCTTTAAACCAGTAGGTGGAGTCTTAGCCCTTGTACACACAGTCGGACGTTCCGACAACAAAATCCGTCGGATTTTGTCCGACGGATTTTGTCCGACGGATTTTGTCCGAAACTTATGTTGCATACACACGGTCGAAAAAGTTGTCGGAAAATCCGATCGTACGTAACGTGATGGCGTTATTTTGTTTTACGATGGGACTACGTTCAGGCTAGTAGCCAATAGCTTTGGTCTAGGAATTTGATCTGAGCATGCGTGGCACTTTGTCCATTCGGAATTCTCTACACACAATCGGACAAAGTCCGATCGGAGCATTTTGTCAGAAAGTTTTATTGCCCAGCTCTAAAACTTTGTCCGTCGGATATTCCGACAGAGACAGTCCGATGGAGCCCACACACAGTCGGATTATCCGACAACACAGTCCGATCGGACATTTTCCGTGGGAATGTCCGACCGTGTGTACAAGGGCTTAGGCTTCTTTTAAAGGTTTCCAGTCTATTCTTTGTTGTAAAAATTCAGTTGTTTGGCAGTTGTATGATTTTTGTTTGCATTCTGTGATATGTTTACAGAAAAATCTATCAGAAATTATTGAACCATAAACTGGAATATAGGCCAAGGATTAAAAGATAAAGAAGCTGCATGCTGAGTAAAGGATTAAATCAGCTGCTGAAAGTACTTAAAATGCAGTGTTTAATAGTTATATGAACATACAATTCTTTTTTTAGATTGAGGTAGATAGGAAATATTTCATTCTCCTTTTGAACCAGTAGGTGGAGCCTTGAGCTCCTTTTTAAGGTTTCCTGTCTAACCCGTTTCTTCTTTGTTGTAAAAATTCAGTTGTTTAGCAGTTGTATGTTTTGTTTTTTTTGTTTGTTTTTTGCAGTCTGTAATATGTTTACCTAAAAATAAATCAGAAATTGTTGAACCATAAACCGGAACATAGGCCACGGATTAAAAGATAAAGAAGCTGTATACTGAGTAAAGGATTAAATCAGCTGCTGAAAATATTTAAAATGGAGTGCTTAATAGTTATATGAAGGTACAATTATTTTTTTGGATTAAGGTAAATAGGGAATATTACATTCTCCTTTTAAACCAGTAGGTGGTTTTCTTGGGCTCCTTTTAAAGGTTTCCTGTCTATCCCGTGTATTCTTTGTTGTAAAAATTCAGCTGTTTTTGCAGTTGTATGATTTACTTGCATTCTGTGATACGTTTATGGAAAAATCTATAAAAATTTATTGAACCATAAATTGGAACATAAGTAAGGATAACAAGATAAAGAGGCTGCATACTGAGTAAGAGAATAAATTAGCTGCTGAATGTTATTAAAAAATGTGAGTGTTAAATAATTTTATGAATATGTGATTTTTATTTTTTTTTGGATTGCGATAAATAAGAAATATTGCATTCTCGTTTTTTAAACCAGTAGGTGGGGTCTTAGGCTCCTTTTTAAAGGTTTCCTGGCTATCCCGTTTATCCTTTGTTGAAAAAATTCTGTTCTTTGGTAGATGTAAGATTTATTTGCATTCTGTGATATGTTTACAGAAAAATCAATTAAAATGTATTGAACAATGAACTGGAACATGGGCAAGGACTAAAAGATAAAGACACTGCATACTGAGATTAAAAAGATTAAATTAGCTGCTTAAAATACTTAAAACATGTATGTGTTTAATAGTTATATAAACATACAAATATTTTTTGGATTGAGGTAAATAGGAAATATTGTATTCTCCATTTAAACCAGTAGGTGGAGACTTAGGCTCCCATTCAAGGTTTCAGGTATATCCCTTTTACCCTAATTAATTCTGTTGTTTTGCAGTTGTATATTTTATTTGCTATTTTTGATATGTTTATAGAAAACATTAAAATGTATTGAAACATAAACTGGAACATAGGCACAGATAAAGAAGCTACATACTGAGTAAGAGATTAAATTAGCTGCTGAAAGTACATAAAAAAAAAATTGAGTGTTTAATAGTTATATGAACATACTATTATTTTTTGGAACTGAGGTAAATAAGAAATATTGCATTCTCTATTTAAACCAGTAGGTGGAGTCTTAGGCTGCTATTCAAGGTTTCTGGGATATCCCTTTTACCCTTTGTTGTAAAAATTCTGTTGTTTTGCAGTTGTATATTTTACTTGCTATTTTTGATATGTTTATAGAAAACATTAAATGGTATTGAACCATAAACTGGAACATAGGCAAGGATATATATATATATATATATATATATATATATATATATATATATATATATAATAGAAATTGAGTGTTTAATAGTTATATGAACATACTATAATTTTTTCGAACTGAGTAAATAAGAAATATTGCATTCTCCTTTTAAACCAGTAGGTGGAGACTTGGGCTCTTTTTAAAGGTTTCCAGCCTATCCATTTTATCCTTTGTTGTAAAAATTCAGTTGTTTGGCAGTTCTATGATTTATTTGCATTCTGTGATATATTTATGGAAAAATCAACAAACATTTATTGAATCATAAGTTGGAACATAGACAAGGATTAAAAGACGAAGAAGCTGCATACCGTGAAAGAGAATAAATCAGCTTCTAAAAGTAATAAAAAAAACTTTGATTAGATTGAGGTAAATAATAAACATTGCATTCTCCTTTTAAACCAGTAGGTGGGATCTTAGGCTCCTTTTAAAGGTTTGCAGTCTATCCCTTTTAGCCTTTGTCATAAAAAAAAATGCAGTTGTCTTGCAGTTGTATGATTAATTAGAATTTTGTGATATGTTTATGGAAAAATTATTTCAGCTAATTATACTATTATTTTTTGGATTGAGGTAAAAAAGGATTATTGCATTCTCCTTTTAAAAAAGTAGGCGGAGTCCTAGGTGGCTAATGCTGTTTTTTTTTATCTTAAAGCGTTTGTTAACCCAAAAAAAAAGGATCCTGCTCCTTTAAAGCATGTTATATGACACAGTAGTTGTCCTGTGTCATTTGCCCCCCTGTAACACCTAAAAGAACTGGCTGATCCTGCAAGTTTCTTCCCACCTCTCTGTAAACTGACCACGATGTATCATGGCTTCTGAGACCAGACACTGTGGTCAGTTTACGTGCCTCCATCATCAGCAGCCTGGTATCTGCTCTCTTCCCTGCTCCTGTGTCCTCCTCCCCCCTCCACTCTCTGTCTGTGTGTGAGCCGCCCCTCCCCCCTCTTGTATACACCATCAGCACTTCCTCCTATTGCAGTGTCCCCCCTCTGCGATTTATAAATATAAATGCTGTAAACCTCATTTAAGAGCAGAGATTGTGATCACATGACCAGCCAGCTCTCAACTCCTCTCCTCCTCCTCTTCTCCTCCTCCCCTCCAGACTGACATCAGTGGAGGAATCTCAGCCCCACCCACTGCATCTCTCAGAGAAGGAAAGGAGAAAGCTGGCCTGTCATGTGATCGCAATCTCGGCAGTGAAATTAGGTATTTGCAGCATTTATTTTTATAAATAACACACGGGGGGAATTCAACAATAGGAGGCATTGCTGATGGTGTATGCAGGTTAGAGTGGCTTTACAACCACTTTAAACCAGGTAGATGAAAGGTCCCTGCTATGGTATCACTTTAGATGTTTAGAAACTTTAAAACGACATAATTGCTGTACAGGTTTGAAAAATAATGCCACTGAAATTGCATTTTCATTATTATTTGCAAAGCCTTGCTGCCCTGGGGGTGTACATTTCCCTGGCAGAAAAACTAGACAAAATTCTAAGCTGTATTACATCCAGCACGAGGAAAGGCGGCTCATCAAAATAACAAAACAAAAATAGTAATAATGACAAGTAGTGTATTAAAAAAGAAACTCTAAAATTCCAATCTGGAAACAAATAATCATTTTGAATCACGGTCCTTGCACTACCATTGCTGTACAGTAGCCTTTTATAGGGTTCTGTAGAGCTGTAGAGATGGTCCTATGTTACCTTAAGCTACTAAGCCATGTGCAAGCTACACGCTGAAGATCTGCCCATGGGGGTAGTATATCGGATGAAGCTTCTGGCTCCAAGTGGCTTTCCGTGGGGACACCCCCGATGAAGGGGAGGAGCCAGGAGCGCCTCCGGGAACCCAAGAAGAGGAGGATAAGAGCAGGTAAGTAAACAAAACAAAGGTTTGCAAACACTTTAAGCACGTGCCTAACAATGTGTAATGTGTGTAATATGTGCTGCAATTTACTTAACCATTTCCCACCCATCATATAGCAGAATGACGGCCAGAAAGTGGTTTCATTATCCTGACTGGACGTCATATGACATCCAGCAGGATAAGCCGTGATCGCGTGCCTGCGGGGGCATGCAGCGTGGTGATCGGTGGTGTGGTGTGTCAGTTTGACATGCTGCATCTCTGATTTCTGTAAAGAGCCTCTGATGTAGGCTCCTTACCATGTGATCAGCTGTGTCCAATCATAACTGATCACAGTGTAAAGAGGAAGAGACGTTTTTTCGGCTTTTCCTCTACTCCCACTGACATATGCGAGTAGAGGAGAGCTGATTGGCTGCTCTCCTGACAGGGAGGGGCTGCGCTGATTATCAGTGCATATCCACAGAGAATGCCCACCAAGGATGCCCACCTATAACCACCAGGTAAGCCAAACCATGACCACCGTGAATGTCAATCAGCGCCTATTAGAGATGTCAATCAGTGCCCATTATAGATGCCAATCAGTGCCCATCAGAAATGCCTACCAGTGCCTCCTCATCAGTGCTGCCTATCAGAGCCACCCATCAGTGTCACTTATACATGCCCATCAGTGCCACCTATATGTGCCCATCAGTGCGGCCTTTCAGTGCCCATCAGTGTTGCCTATCGATGCTCATCAGTGCTGCATAGCAGTGCCACCTCATCAGTGCCATATCATTAGTGCACATCAGTTCCACCTTATCAGTGCCCATCAGTACAGCCTCATCAGTGCCCATCTATGAAGGAAAAAACGTACTTATATACAAAATTTTATAACAGAAAAAAAGAAAAACTTTTTTTGGTCTTTTTTTATTTGTTTAGCAAAAAATAAAAACCCCAGAGGTGATCAAATACAACTAAAAGAAAGCTCTATTTGTGGGAACAAAATGATAAAAATTTTGTTTGGGTACAGCGTTGCATGACCGCGCAATTGTCATTTAAAATGCAACAGCGCTGAAAGCTGAAAATTTACCTGGGCAGGAAGGTGGGAAAGTGCCCGGTATTGAAGTGGTTAAAATCTCTTTGCTCCTGCTTTGCAGGGAGAAGAAACAGAGAGATTATTATTATTTTATTATTATTATTATTATTATTTAGGATTTACATAGCTCCAACAGTTTGAGCAGCTCTTTACAACATGAGGGCAGACAGTACACTTACAATACAAATCAATACAGGAGGGACTAGAGGGCCCTGCTCATTAGAGCTTACAATCTAGAAGGGAGGGTCAAGTTGAAACAAAAAAGGTAATAACTGTGGGGGATGAGCTGATGGAGAAAATGAAAATACAGTTAGGTGTGGGTGGGGTAGGCTTCTCTGAAGAGAAGGGTTTTTAGGGATCGCCTAGAAGCTAATAAAGTAGGAGATAGGTGGACAGATTGGGGTAGGGCATTCCATAGGATTGGAGAGGCTTTGGTAAAGTCCTGGAGGCGAGAGGGAACTGGCACGTGCCCTGTACCCGGAGGAGGCGCCGTACAAGCATGTCACTGTGCCTGCAGGAGCCGCCCATCTGCAGAACATTGTGGGCGGGCGGTCCTGATGTGGTTAAAAGGTAATACTATTTTCCTAAAGGTTACAGTTGGTCATTACTACCCATTGGTCCCGTATATACCACAGCCAAATTTGAAGTGTAGTCTCTCTCCAGGCTGCGACACATTTTCTATCAGGGAGAAGGGATCTCACCGCTCCAGGAGCACACATGCTCCAAAGAGGCTGTAAACTGTCTCTTTGGCTGGGAAGCCACAGGTGCTGGCTATTACCACTAGCAACAGATGAAAAAAAAGCTCTGGACTGCCGCACTCTTCAGAAGACCACTTTCTTTTATTGGAAAAATCACATCACAGCTCAAAATTGCTGATGTTTTGCAATAGCTGTAGTGCTTATTCATCCATTCATAAGCACTACAGCTAGTGCGAAACGTCAGCGATCTTTCCTTGTTCGCTGTGTTTGTCGAGCTGTGATGTGATTTTCCAATAAAAGAAAGAGTGCGGCAGTCCAGAGCTTGTTTTTCATCTGTTACATTTTCTATCAGCCAATTCAAAGAAACGGGGGAGCTAATTATCTTGTTACATTTTTCCAAAATTATTTTGTTATGTTTGTTTTTATTTTGTTATCTTCATCTGTTATCACATAACTAAATGTCAATATAGTTTGATTTTTACCTGAAAGTGTTTGTGTGATCTCTCTTTGACGCCTCTCAAACCCCTCTCTCCAAAAAACATAAAGTATCATGTAACCGTGATAAAACAAATATAAATCTGTAATTTATTATCAAATAAATACACAAAAACTAGTGAGAAAATCAATAAAAAATAAATCAATGAATACACAGGTAGATACATTAGCCTAAACTTTTTCAATGATGTTCAGAATTGATAATTATCAAGAGACTTTACCTTCTCCCGCCATAGGCATGTACTGTATGTAGATGTTTTTTTTAGACCTGCCGACTTACTTTCTGTCTGGATTGACTTTCAATGAATATCCATGCATTTCCTTGGTCAGGCCGTCTCCCACGCCTCTACCTTTCAGCTTTTTCCAATCCTGCAACCTAGCAAAAGCGACGTCTTTATTTTTTATGAGATACTTTTTTGATGCTGCCAGCAAGAGCTGAAGAGCAAATAGCATAGTTATAATAAACACAATCCTCTCCCAGCGCAGTTCGCTGTTAACCTCATCAAAAGTCAATATCGCCTTATCATGAGGCTGAGCGGCTAAGAGAGATCGCCAGGCACAAAGATGGCTCCGCTCATTATCCTGGCGGTGCTCAGCGACAGGCCTTCGGGGGGGAAGAGAAAGGTTTGGCAGAAGAGCCTTCACTGGCTTTCTGTATTAATATTTCAGTATTTTTGTAAAGGGGTTACAGTTAAAAGTCAACCTGTTGCTAGGAAAATTCTGCCTTATTCACAGTAACTAGGGGATGGCAGACACCACAAGGGCTGGTATATACTAGAATCTTTTTATATGGACTATAAACTGAGGGCCCTATGAATAAATGGTCGTGGAACGAATCATCTGAGTTTCCATTATTTTTTATGGGGAAATTTGCTTTGATACACAAGTGTTTTGGATTACAAGCACGTTTCTGGAACTAATTATACTCGCAATCCAAGGTTTTACTGTATATTCAATTTAGCTGTGTAATGACTGGGTTGGCCCCTAACTTGCCTTCACATATGCGTTCTGTTTCATATGCAGCTTTATGCGTTGACATGCCTCCTTACGCCCAGTCTGTCCAGGGCAGCCATTCTCAACCAGGGTTCCGTGGAACCCTGGGGTTCCTCCAGAGGTTGCTAGGGGTTCCTTGAACCGTGGCTGATGAACCACATATTTGATGATGTCTACAGAGTTTAAGGTTCAGCATCACTTAGCAAAGCCAGCAGCATGACACCAAATATCTTTTTAGCTGTCTTTAACCACTACAATACAGGGCACTTTCACCCCCTTCCTTCCCAGCCCAATTTTCAGCTTTCAGCGCTCTAGCGCTTTCAGTGACAATTGCGCGGTCATGCTACACTGTACCCAAATGAAATTGTTATCATTTTGTTCGCACAAATAGAGCTTTATTTTGGTGTTATTTATTCACGACTCCGTTTTTTTTTTTTTGCGATATAAGCGCAAAAATAGCGGAAATTTGGAAAAAAAACAATATTTTCTTTTTTCTATTTGAAAAGAAATCCAATAAAATCAAATTTTGTCATAAATTTAAGCCAAAATGTATTCTGCTACATGTTTTTGGTAAAAAAAATTCCGTTAAGTGTATAATAATTGGTTTGTGTGATCACGGACATATGTACGCAAATGATCATGTACATATGTGTGCAGGTGATCACGTACATATGTGTGCAGATAATCATTGGGACATGTGATTTTAGTGGGACATATGTGGGGGACATGTTTTTATTATTAGGGACATGTGTTTTTATTATTTGGGGACATGTATGTTTTGGGGACATGTGTGTTTTGGGGACATATGTGGGGACTGTGTTTGTACTGTGTGGTGTGTTGTGTGTTTACACTACACTGATGATCAGTGAGTAAAAAGCTGTAAAAAACAGCTCATACTCACTGATCATCAGCCGGCTGCAGCGTTCTGCTCTCCTCTCCTCAGCGGTGACTTCCGTGTGAGGAGAGGAGAGCCGATTGCCTAGCAACCGGCTGTTTTGTTTACATCACATGACGGCCGTGATTGGACACGGCCGTCATGTGATCAGGAGGGCCAATCACAGAGCCCTCCTGCCGATCTGAGATGTGCCGTGTCCAGGTGACACGAGCACATCGGGATCGCGCCGCTGCGCGAGCGCGCGCGCGCGCGATCCCGCTACTCCTGAAGGACGTTCCTGAATGGCCTATCAGGAGTAGACGGCTCCCACCCGGCCGTATATATGCATTGGCCGGGTGGGAAGTGGTTAAGGGTGGCATTCTGAACACCACTTTAAGCCCCTGTACACACGGTCGGAGATTTCAACAACCAAATCCGTCGGATTTTGTCCGACGGATTGTGTCCGAAACTGTTGCATACACACGGTGAGACAAAGTTGTCGAAAAATCTGATCTTTCAGAACGTGATGACGTAATTTAGTTACAATGGGACTACGTTCAGGCTAGTAGCCAATAGCTTTGATGTAGGAATTTGATCTGAGCATGTGTGGCACTTTGTCCGATCAGAATTCTCTACACATGATCGGAGTATGTCCGATCGGAGCAGTTTGTCGGAAAATATTTCCAACAAGTTGGAAAATTTGGTCCGACGGATATTCCGACCAAATCAGTCCGATGCATACCACACACAGTCGGATTATCCGACAACATGGTCCGATAGGACACATTCTGACGGATTCTCCGACCGTGTGTACGGGGGCTAAGAGGGACATTCTTCCTATTGACCACCAATATAAGGAGCATTGTTCCTATTGAGCTCCGATTGATTTGATTTTAATAAGGGTCCCTCCAGACATGAAAATTTTTTTGGGGGTTCCTCTAGGGTTAAAAGGTTGAGAAAGCCTGGCCCAGAGAGTATGGTAACCTGCTGACTTGGCACCATCCACAGGCAGCTCAAAGTGGAAGTTAACCACTTGCTTACCGTGCACTTAACCCCCCACCCTCCTGCCCAGACCAATTTTCAGCTGATGCACTTTGAATGACAATTGCCCGATCATACAACACTGTACCCAAATGAAATTTTTATAATTTTTTTTCCAACAAACAGAGCTTTCTTTTGGTGGTATTTAATCACAGTTGGGTTTATTTTTTATTTTTTGCTAAACAAACAAAAAAAGACAGAACATTTTGAAAAAAAAATCATGTTTAATAGTTTGTTATAAAATTTTGCAAACATGTAATTTTTCTGCTTCATTGATATGCGCTGATGAGGCGGCACTGGTGGGCACTGATAGGCTGCACTGGTGGACACTGATAGGCTCCACTAATAGTCACAGTTAAGGCGGCACTGATAGGCCCAGATAAGGTGGCACTGATGGGGGCAGATAAGTCAGTACTGATGGGCATAGATAAGGCAGCACTGATGGCTGCTGATAAGACGGATGGGTGGCACAGATGGGTGGCACTGATGGGCACTGATAGGTACCACTGATAGATGGCAATGATGGGCACAGGTAGGTGGCACTGATGGGCGATACTGATGGGCACTGGTAGGTGACACTGATGGGCACTGATAGGTGGCACTGATGTGCAGCACTGTTCTTGAGGCACTGATTGTGGGCACTGATAGGTGGCACTGTGGGCACTAACAGATGGAACTGTGGGCACTGATGTGTGCCGCTGGTGGGCACTGGTAGGCACTACTGTTGCCTACTGCTAGGTGGCACTTGTAGGGGGCACAGGTGGGCACTGAGGAGCTGGCAGCAGCTCGCAGTGATCAGGACTGATGTCCCTCTCACTGCCGTCGGTGATCGGATTCTTTTTTTTTCTCCTCGCGCTGTCAGCACAAGGAGAAAAAATAGCCGATTGCCGGCTGTGTTGACATCACATTATCAGCTGTCATTGGCTGACAGCTGATCACATAGTAAGGGGTCGGGATCGGGATCGACCCCTTACTCCGATCTGTGATCCAGCGAGTCTCAAAAACTCGATGATAACAGACCGCGCCACACACGCCCTTCAGGGGGCAGGCAGACCACTCGTGCATGGGACGACATCAATAGACATCGTCACAGCAATGCAGGTCCGCGCTGTAGCTGTTATTCGGCTATAGCGCGGATCTCAAGTGGTTAAAGCGTTCTACCTAAAACTTGAACTGTTTAGGGGCTATTTACACAGCATGCAGCCGGTGATGTCACCGGCGCAATGAGCTCTGAAGGGGCAACATAACTGTGCCTTATATTCAGGGCTCCGTGGCGGGGGCTGGGGCTCCTGCGCACATGTGAAATGGGGAGGGTCTAGCTAGGACTGAACTAACTGCCAATAAACAGGAGGGAGGGGGATAGGGGGCAGAGGAAGATACCAAATTACCTGTTGCAGGGTGACAACTCAGCCACTGCACGAGGTCCCCCTAAAAATCCATACCAGATGCTTAATCTGAACATGCAGCTTGGCTGGCCAGTAAAAGGAACGATGACAAGCATGTGGCCCCATTACCACAATCAAACCAGGCCATATGTCCTGTTGATGAGGACAAGGACCTTTTTCCTACAACCCTTGCCAGTGGTTGTGGGTGTTTGCAGAGAAGGGGGTTATCAGAATCTTTAATAAAAGGGGAGGGGCAGTGTACTGTCTGTGACAAACCCAACTGGGACAGGGGCTTTTGGAGGGGACTAGGGGCTAGCATTCTACCCACTGATTATGGCCCATGGGAGGAGACCAGGGATTTCATCTGCTTCTCCTGGTCAGAGCATGAAAAAGAGCTCAATTCAGCCTCTGATCCCATGGAGAGAGCAGATCATTCTCTAACGATGGACAACAACATGAGGACTCCTGAGAGCGAAGGGCTTGGATTAACTCTCTGAATAAGGACAATAGAGCTTCCCTTTTGGAGTGGATGGTAAGGTGTAATATTAATCTTCTACGGGTGAATGGTCAGAGGGAATATGGTGGTCCTCCTGCAGACTGGGTTGGAGAAGATCCTCTACTTGAGAAATAAATATTTATCAACAATATCTCTCAAAAACATCTATTGAGATAAATTAATTCTACTTTTTCAGACTGCTGGAACATTTTATGAATTTTGTCTTATGATGATTTGTCTAGTGGACAGATTACACAAGTAAAAGCTGGTTAATGAGATTTGGAGTCCAAATCTCATTAATCAGCTTTCACTTTGTAATTTGTCCACTGGATAAGTCATCATAAGACAAAATTCATAAAATGTTCCAGCTGTCTGAAAAAGTAGAATTAGGACAGCCCTGTGTCTTCTTTCTGGGAAACTGGTGTTGAACTGTCTGGGTCGGAAATGACCTGAGTCACCTGGGCTTGTCTAAGTGACTAGTTGTTCATTAGCTTACTGTTTAATTACTGTTAGTTGTTGGCTGTTTCTTAGATATGCTGATGAATTACTGTTTACACTTTGCATTGTTTACGATAACGTGATCAAGTTCTTATCTGATTTTGTGTAATATATATTCTGTGTGAATTAACAATAAAGTCAGTTCCAATTTGCACCTAAGCTAGTGTTGTCTAGTTCTTGGGTGCAAGGCTTAGCTATAATACCTGGTTCCTGATTCCACAGTGGAGGAAGCTATATCTTGGAGGAAGCACCCAGGTTGGGTGCCAGGCAGCCCGTCACGCTGTCCCCCCCATGCAAATGAGTAGGGAATATATACCCTTACTCATGCACACGAAAAAACAAGTTGCAACCCCAAAATAAAGACACCCAAATGTTTGACAAATCCTTTATTAAAAAATAAAAAAACGTAAAAAAATGTCCCTTGTTGTAAATCCATCAATAATTGCCATGTTCGCCACCCACCGACTCATCAAAAAAAATAATCCAAAGACTCCTGACCGCGACACTAGCTGAATTAAATTTCCTTTAGCTGTCTTTAGCTATATAAGGGAATGGGCAGGGGCTCAGGGAGTGGTAACCTCATTGGACAAATAGGGTCAAGGCCAGTAGCCATATTTGGACAGTGATGTCACTGCTATCCCCACCCCTTTGCTTAAAAGGAGAAGGGAATCCCCATGATGGCAGTAGTTCCTAGGAACCGGCCTGTGGCCAGGGGAAAAGAAAATGCCCTGACGTTAATGCCTCATTGTTGGTGTCAATGGTGAGCCTAGTGCTCCCTCGTTATCAGTGGAAGAAATAGTGCCCCATTATTGATGTCAGTTGGAGGAATAGTGCTCCATCATTGGGATCGGTGGGAGGAATAGTGCCCCATTATTGGTATTAGTAGGAGGAATAGTGCCCCATCGTTGGTGTCAGTGCAAGGAATAGTGTCACATCGTTGGTGCCAGTGGAAGGAATAGTGTTCCATCATTCGTATCAGTGGGAGGGATAGAGTCCCATCGTTGGTGCCAGTGGGAGTAATAGAGTCCCATCGTTGGTGCCAGTGGGAGGAATAGAGTCCTATCGTTGGTGCCAGTGGGAGGAATAGTGTTCCATTATTGATTTCAGTGGAAGGAATAGTGCCCCATTCTTGGTGCCAGTGGGAGGAATAGTGCCCCATCATTGGTCTCAGTGGGAGGAATAGTGCCCCATCGTTGGTGTCAGTGCAAAGAATAATGCCCCATCATCGGTGCAAGTGGGAGGAACAGTGTTCCATCAATGGGAGGAATAATGTTCCGTAATGGGTATCAGTGGGAGGAATAGTGCCCCGTCATTGGTATCAGTGTGAGGAATAATGCTGTACTATTGGTCTCAGTGCAGGAATTACTGCCCCATAGTTGGCGAAATTGTGTCCCAAGGGCCGGATAAGGGTATGCAAAGGGCCGCATTTGGCCTATGGGTTGCAATTTGGAGGCCCCTGCTATTGAGGAAGAATTTCTCTACCAATATGTGAAATTTGAATGACCTATGTAAGTTAATAAAAATTGTATGCCCACTTTTGCATTGCTTTCTGAACAGAAGTCATATTTTATGTAACATAATAATTTGCACGCCCCTCACTGTGGCACATTTAGTTCTATTTCATGTCTGTTCACCATGTGCTGATTCTGCCGCGTTCCTGCTCTTTCTAATGCAGATTTCCTTGCTCCGTCACCTGTTCTGCTACCTTCACAAAACCACATCCTCGTCCCTCTGATAATGTCACCTGTCACATAATAAGATGCATGGCTGACATGATATCACGCCGTTACACCCCGACAATTCTCATTTGAAGTTGTCCCCATTGTTATTCCACCTTGGCGCCTCCTCTCAGCGGTATAGGAATAATGAATACATATTTAAAAACCGGGGTGGTGGTGGTGGGGGGGGGGGGTGATCAATGGACGCATGTCAGATCATTAAATCTAAATTACTTTAACATTTCATCCTCGTTCAGGCAGAAAGAATCCACCACGGAGCTTATTACAAATTCATTATGTAGGCCTTTTTCATCGTAACCTTTCTATGCAAATATCACGTATCCGCCAGCGAAACGCACGCCTACGGTCTCGCCATATTACGCCGCCTAAATGAAATTTTACTTTGAAACAATTAAATTCATATAAATCAGTTTCCGTCATTTCCCCAGGTACCTCATCCTGAAATAAGAGGGCCATTCATAATATATTCCGATTCTTCCTCTCTGCCCAGTTGATATGAGGAGACCGGAGTTAGGCGCCGAGATACGATTGTTTAATCTCAGCCTATTCTGTCTCGGTAATTGCTAAGAAAATCAGGCCGGCCAACGGCTGAGTGCAAATCAATCTTTGGTTCCTTCTTTTTTTTTTTTTTTTTTTTTTACTGGGACAAGAATCACAGAATCGGCCTACTCAAGAATTTCATTTCAATAAACGTAAAATAGAAAAAGAAGTTTAATCCCTTGTTAACAGAGGCCTGGCAGAGAAGCAAAGAAAATCATTTCCTGGCGGTATATGGGATTTTTTTTTTTCATTATTATTATTAATATAGTACATTAGAGGAATTGAATGGAAAATGAGGTTGTATTCTGTGCTGTGTCTCATTCCCATATTACCTGGCCACTGTGAATGGAGTTCCTCTTTTATTTCAGACTTGTATTATTGGAAGTTTTAAAATGAATAGACTGATAAAAAGAAGAAGAAGAAGAAGAAAAAAAAAAATAACAAGGTGTTATAGGGACATATTAGACAGCACACGTTTCCCACAGGGCTTAAAGAAATCTTGTCAAATAGAAAAATAGATATTTCCATTACTATACCTGAGAAGTTTTGGAGCTCTTTGAGTTTATGCATAGGAGAGCTAGAGAAATTACAATTTAATTTTTTTTTTTGCTTTTTGTATTCTACATGGGTGGTTAGAGGCAATACTATGAATGACAGGCCAGAAAAAAGGATTGTTGGCCAAGATAATAGTTTTTTGCATCTTGCATGGGGAGGAAGTAGGAACAACGCTATGGACAATGGGCCAGACAAAGGACTTTTGGCCAAGATAATGTTGTTTTTTGGATTCCACATGGGGGGTGGGACAGTGCTATGGACGATGTGCCAGACAAAGGACTGTTGGCCAAGATATTGGAGTTTTTGGGGTACCACATGAGGTTGGGGGGAGACATTGCTTTGAATGATGGGCCAGACAAAGGACTGTTGGCCAAGGTATTGGAATTTTTTAGACTCTTCATGAAGAGGTAGAGACATTGAGACATTGCTATGGACATTGGGCCAGAAAAAGGGCAGTTATCCAAGATTTTGACATTTTTTGGATTGCACACGAGCGGTGGAGACTTTGCTATGGACGATGGGCCAAACAAAGGACTGTTGGCCAAGATATTGAAGCTTTTTAGACTCCACATGGGGGTAGAGACATTGATATGGACAATGGGCCAAACAAATGACTGTTGGTCAAGGTATTGGAATTTTTGGGATTCTGCAATGAGGGGTAGAGACGTTGCTCTGGATGATGGACCAAACACAGGATAGTTGTCCAAGATTTTTCAGTTTTTTGGATTCCACATGGAGGGGTAGAGACATTGCTATGAATAATGGTCCAGACAAAGGACTCTTGGCCAAGATATTGGAGTTTTTTAGACTCCACATGGGGGGTAGAGACATTGATATGGACAATGGGCCAAACAAATGACTGTTGGTCAAGGTTTTGGAATTTTTGGGATTCTGCATTGAGGGGTAGAGACATTGCTCTGGATGATGGACCAAACACAGGACAGTTGTCCAAGATTTTTCAGTTTTTTGGATTCCACATGGAGGAGTAGAGACATTGCTATGAATAATGGTCCAGACAGAGGACTCTTGGCCAAGATATTGGAGTTTTTTAGACTCCACATGGGGAGAAGAGATGTTGATATGGACAATGGGCCAAACAAATGACTGTTGTTTTAAGGTTTTGGAATTTTTGGGATTCTGCATTGAGGGGTAGAGACGTTGCTCTGGGTGATGGACCAAACACAGTACAGTTGTCCAAGATTTTGGAGTTTTTTGGATTCCACATGGAGGGGTAGAGACATTGCTATGAATAATGGTCCAGGCAAAGGACCCCTGGCCAAGATACTGGCGTTTTTTGGATTCTGCAGGTGGGAAGGGGATAGAGACAATGCTATGGATGATGGACCAGACATGACTTTTGGTCAAGATATTGAAGTTTTTGGATTCTGCAAAGGGGGGGGGATAGAGATGATGCTATTGATGATGGGCCTACCCTTTCCAATGTTTTCTGGACAGTCATGTGACACACAGGCTCCTCTTCTCCAGATCTTCTCAAATGGTAGGCAGTGCTTGGAGATGCAGAGAGCAGTGCTGACATCATCACTGTATAGTTTTTTATGTATGCATGATCTAATATCTATGGTGCATTACTGTCTACCCCGTGAATAAACTGAAACTTGGGACATGTTACAAGAGACTGCTATAAACCACTGCTACATACTCACATTACATTTGATATTTATTTCAGCAAGATCCAGTATATAAGATCAGAGAAAGAAATTACACAAAAGGAAAAAAAACAAAAATAAGAAAAAAGAAGAAAAGAAACTGCGAAAGAAAAAAACAAATCATATACTGCAGCTTTTAGAAACCAGTTCATTAATTTTTAATTAATTGTATTTATTTATTAGTATTAATGTATTTATTTATAATCAATTAAACAGTTTCATTAGCCAAGGATAACACTGCCTTCTGGAGCTGTAAGTAATGAAGCCTGCATGCTACCCTTGGGCCACAAGTTGGGCACCAGGGATCCATCCATAGGCAAAAAATATTCTGCCAATGAAAGAGGCTACTTGCATTTTGGGGTGCACAGAAAGACATAGATAAATTAGATATTATCACAGTCAGGAGTCAGACACAGAGATCGGTAGCTATAGTAATAGAGAGGCTCCCACCGACCAGCTGGATAAGTACAAAAGCAGGTCACCTTGGCGAATAACATGAGCTCATCTGCGGTGTGGGGGTCTAAGCACTAACCAGTGTTCACCAGAGCTCCTAATGGTTGGGATGGGTTTTGCTGCACGTTACCAGGTCGCGGTCCTCAAGAGCACCCCACCAGGAGGTGAGCAAGCCGACAGTAGCAGATATAGCAGGTAGGAATAAAAATGGAAGTGTAGTCGAGGAGCAAGCCAAAGGTTGATAACAAGTTGTAGGTTGGGATCAAGCAAAAGAATAGTCAAGGAATAAGCCAAAGGTTGGTAACAAGTGGTAGTGGAGATAAGGATAAGCTGCAGGTATGCAAAGGATCAAGATATTGGCTGGAAAGAGCACAATAATCTGACAAACAGGAAGTGCAAAGGCAAGACTTAAATTGGAAGTTTATGGGAGAAGCAAAGAGTTCAAGATTCATGAAATGCTGGTAAATGCGAGTTACCATGTTTAGCAGTGTTTACAAGCTGTTACAGGAATTTGGCATTTCAAATGCCTCTGAACATCGGTCCTGAACGCATTTTGTTTCCGTAAAAAAAAATGCTTCTAAACTCAACTGCCTGGAAATGACTATAAACGACCCTGTGTACATGTACTGATAAGATAACAGAGGAGAGTTCAGGAGCAGCTGAAAAAAATGCCCAACTGCTCCTAAATGTCTGTTTACCAGCAGCAGTGTTCATGAGGCCTAATGCCCCGTACACATAAGCGGAATTTCCGTCGGAAAAATCTTGGATGGATTTTCAGACGGAATTCCACTCAGGCTTGGCTTGCGTACACACAGTCACACAAAAGTTTGCTGAACTTTCGACCGTCAAGAACACAGTGACATACAGCACTACGACGAGCCAAGAAAATTAAGTTCAATGCTTCCGAGCATGTGTTAAATTGTTTCCGTAGGAATTTTGCGCGTCGGAATTGGTACAGATGATCAGAATTTCCGATCTGAACTTTTTCCGACCTAAAAATTGAGAACCTGCTCTCAATCTTTTGCTGGCTGGAATTCCGCCAGCAAAAGTCAGATGGAGCGTACACACAGTCACATTTTCGGACCAAAAGCTCTCATTGGACTTTTGTTGGCAGAATTTCCGCTCGTGTTTACGGGGCATGAGGGTTCAGACAGGATGCTGTCCAGCATCTCATGTGGTTCAGCCACAGTGGCGGCTGGTGCTCAATAATTTGGGGGGTGCGGCAAACCAACGTAACCCCCTGCGTGGGAGACGGATATGGAGGAGGGGAACATCACCAATACCCCCACCCCGTGGAAGACAGACGACGAGAAGTCGGAAGGCCTCCTTACCTTAGGAGGCAGATGAAAAGTCCTGCCCAGAAAGACACTCCGATCTCCCCTTCTCTTCCCTCCCCTGTTCGAGCCTGGGAGTGCTGGGTGAAAGCTACTGCTGGATGCATCAGAGGTCGCGGGTTCAGATCCTGGTTCTGACAGTTATACCATACACATTGCAAGAATTTTAGTAAACATTATTGCAAATCCTTATCTTTTTTCAGTTCTGTGTGTATTAAGAATGGTCATTTCAGTTTACTTCCTAAATTCTTTCAAACTAAGCGCTTACCAGAAGGTTCAGGCTTTTCTGTGAGCCTACAATCAGCTCCAGACAAATTATTGAGTGATGAGCTGAACTGCCCCGGGTTCGGTCAAAGCAAGGTTTGGCGAACTTCTGGGCTAATAGGCAAGGGGGTGTAAAAAAATAAAAATAAAAAGCATGAAAGGGACGGAGGGATCGGCTCTGCCCTGGGGAATATGCACTAATGGAAAATAGAAATTAAAAATCTATTTGGCCAGGGGCAGTGCCTAAAGTGATACAGTAAAAATGCCCAATGCCTTTAAATAACATGCCTGGGGGTGTCCTAATCCTACCTGTGGAGAGGGGCGTCTCTGTTGTACAGAATTTGCTGCAGCAGCACTGACATTTATAAAGGAAAAAAGTGTTTAAGATTGCTGACATTTCATTCCCAGCTTCTTTACCAAAAAAGCAAAACAAAAAAAAAAAAAGCATAGAGACTCCTCCAAAGGTCTGCTATGTATTTTGAGGGACCTTTGGAGGGTTCTCAATGCTTTCTTTAAAAAAAAGAAAGAAAAAGAAGCTGGCAACACAATGTAATTGAACGCACTGATAAAGGAACACTTGGGTTGCAGTGACCATAACATGATTTAATTTGATTTTAGCTGTAAGCAAAAATCACATACAGGAAAGATAAAAACACTTAATTTGAAGAGAGCAAATTTTCCAAGGAAGAGGGCTGCTCTCCAGGACTTAGACTGGGAGGGAATATTGGCATCAATGGGCACAGAACAGAAATGGGAATTCTTCAAAAAGACTGTTTGTGAACTCACTGCAAAGTATATTCCCATGGGCAATAAGTTTAAAAGGCTAAAAATAAAACCTATGTGGCTCATGGCCAAAGTTAAAAAAGCTATAAACTATAAGAAAAGAGCTTTTAAAAAATATAAAAATTAAGGAACACTAGTGTCATTTAAATGTTACAAAAAATATAATAGAATATGTAAAAAGAAAATCAAGGATGTAAAAATTCAAACCGAAAGACAGATTGCAAAAGATAGTAGGACAAACCCCAAAAAATTCTTCAAATATATTAATAGTAAAAAGGTCAAGTCTGAGCATGTAGGCCCTTTACAATAATCTAGAGTCGGTGACTGGGGAAAAAGAGAAGGCTAATTTATTAAATAATTTCTTCAGCTCTGTGTATACAAAGGAGCATGGGGGTGCTCATGTCCATAATGGGGGTGGTAGTGACACAGCCCCAAATCCACAATGGCTCAAAAGTGATATGGTCCAGAAATATTTGGACAGAATAAAGGTGTATAAAGCACCTGGACCTGATGGCATCCATCCTAAAATAATTGAGCTCTGTCATTTCAAAGCCATTGTATCGAATTTTTTGGGACTCATTAATGACAGGAATAGTACCACTGGATTGGCGTAGGGCCAATGTGGTGTCTATATTTAAAAAGGGAATAAAGTCTTTACCAAGTAACTATAGACCTGTTAGTTTACCTTCTATAGTTGGGAAGATACTGGAGAGATTAATACAAGACCACATAGACAAGTTCTTGGGGGAAAAAATATTTTAAGCAACAGACAGCATGGATTCATGAAAGACAGAAGTTGTCAGACAAACCTGATTTCTTTTTATGAGGTGGTAAGTAAAACCTTGGACAGAGGGGTGGCTGAGGACGTGGTATACTTGGACAGAGGGGTGGCTGAGGACGTGGTATACTTGGACAGAGGGGTGGCTGAGGACGTGGTATACTTGGACAGAGGGGTGGCGGTGGACGTGGTATACTTGGATTTTGCAAAAGCGTTCAATACAGTTCCGCACACACGGTTCATGTGTAAGGTAAAGTCTACAGGCTTGGAAAAATCAGTTTGTAAATGGATAGAAAACTGGCTAAAAGACAGAATTCAGAAAGTCGTGGTTAATGATTCTTACTCTGAATGGTCTAAGGTTATCAGTGGTGTACCCCAAGGTTCAGTGCTGGGACCCTTACTTTTTAATATCTTTATAAATGATATTGGGTCTGGGATCAAAAGTAACATTTCCATCTTTGCAGATGACACCAAGCTATGCAGTGCAATAACCTCCTTACAGGATGTCTCCAATTTACAAGCCGACCTCAATGCTCTGTCTAATTGGGCGACTATGGGGCAGATGAGGTTTAATGTTGATGAATGTAAAGTTATGCACTTGGGGGCTAAGAATATACATGCATCATACATGCTAGGGGGGGTACAACTGGGGGGATCCATAGTGGAGAAGGATCTGGGGGTTTTGGTAGATCATAAGCTCAATAATAACATGCAATGCCAAGCTGCGGTTTCCAAAGCGATCAAAGTCCTTTCTTGTATTAGGAGAGGTATGGACTCCAGAGAGAGAGAGATATCATTTTGCCCCCCTGTTCAAATCATTAGTAAGACCTCATCTGGAATATGCAGTTCAGTTTTGGGCACCAGTTCTCAAAAAGGATATCGGTGAACTGGAGAAAGTGGAGAGAAGGGCAACCAAACTGATAAGAGGCATGGAGGAGCTCAGCTATGAGGAAAGATTAGAGGAACTGAATTTTATTCACTCTTGATAAGAGGAGATATGATCAACATGTACAAATATATAAGGGGTCCATATAGTGAACTTGGTGTTGAGTTATTCACTTTACAGTCAACAAAGCGGACAAGGGGGCACTCATTACGTCTAGAGGAAAAGAGATTTAATCTCCAAATACGGAAAGGTTTCTTCACAGTAAGCCCTTGTACACACGGTCGGAGAATCCGTTGGAATGTGTCCTATCGGACCGTGTTGTCGGATAATCTGACTGTGTGTGGTCTGCATCGGACTGTTTCCGTCGGAATATCCGTCAGACCAAATTTTTAAACTTGCTGGAAATATTTTCCGACAAACTGGTCCGATAGGACATACTCCGATCATGTGTAGAGAATTTCGATCGGACAAAGTGCCACGCATGCTCAGATCAAATTCCTACATCAAAGCTATTGGCTACTAGCCTGAACGTAGTCCCATCGTAACAAAATTATGCCATCACGTTCTGAAAGATCGGATTTTTCGACAACTTTGTCCGGCCGTGTGTATGCAACAGTTTCGGACAAGATCCGACGGACAAAATCTGACGGACAAAATCCGACAGATTTGGTTGTCGAAATGTCCGACCGTGTGTACAGGGGCTAAGAGCTGTGAAAATGTGGAATAGACTCCCTGCAGAGGTGGTTCTGGCCAGCTCAGTGGATTGCTTTAAGAAGGGCCTGGATTATTTCATAAGTGTATATTATATAACTGGCTACTGACATTTACAGGTAAAGTTGATCCGGGGGGGAAAATTCAATTGCCTCTCTGGAAATTGGATCATGCTCTGCTGGGGTTTTTTGCCTTCCTCTGGATCAACTGTGGGAATAGAATTGGGTATATGGGATTGTGTGATATTATTTTTTTTTGGTGTTTTTTTTTTTTTTTTGGTGGTTGAACTGGATGGACTTGTGTCTAGTTTCAACCTGACTAACTATGTAACTATATTTGCAGTATATAGTGAACAATTGAATTATGGGAAGTGTGTCCTCACTCAGTGTGGCATAAAAACAAGAAGGTGACTTCCTCCAGTGTCCCACACCAGAAGAATCCTAGCCTTTTACCTAGAATCCATGGCCTCTAACATAAAGAGATCAATGGGGCTAATGAAATAGGTCACTGAGGAGGCAGCACACCATGGCATGTATTGGTTACCCGATCACACTCCATATTAATGATGACCAACTCAAAGGGACAAAAGATCATCCAGCAGTCCTCGATCCACAAAATCATCAGAGATCCCATGGAAGAACACAGGCATACCACATACCATAGAGCAGGGATATGCAATTAGCGGACCTCCAGCTGTTGCAAAACTAAGTCCCATCATGCCTCTGCCTCTGGGTGTCATGCTTGTAGCTGTCAGAGTCTTGCTATGCCTCGTGGGAGTTGTAGTTCTGCAACAGCTGGAGGTCCGCTAATTGCATATCCCTGACATAGAGTAAAACTGCAATGACCATACTTTATTAAAACGACAGTAAATGAAAGATAGACATGTATCACCTCATCCTCGGCAGGCGTGATGAGGTCACCGATTAGGCCCCGGGATTTAAGTGGTGACGTCATCGCGCCTGATGAGTTTTTTTTTTTCTTTTTTGGGTGGTTGGGGACAGGCAGACAAATGCAAAATCGTAGCTACAAACTGGAATTCGTTGTCATAGCTGTAAAGAAATTAGAATTTTTCAGCAGTTTTAAAAAATAATATCAGTCTTTCAAGATGCAACTGAAGGATAAATGTAACAGAAATGAAAATGGCTTATGTAGAAATGTTCTGTACAGCAGAGGTCTTTATTGTAGCATTTTTAATGCAGCAAGTTATTAATATTAACTGGACTAAAGTAAACGTTTGATTTTAATTAAGTTCAATTTAAAGAACTATATGTATGACACATGATTAGTAACCTTGCATTAGATGTATAGCGCAAAACTAAACGGGTTTCGCTCCCATTTCCTCCTGACCATTATTAAAAGCATTATTGGCAGATATATTGTCACCTGCTCGGCAACCTTTAATAATCCTCTTCCAATCAATCTCGCAGGACCTCTGCCGCTACCTAGCAACCTAGCAACCTCCAGTAACCTTACCGCCTGATACAATGCGACAATTTAATAACACAATGCGGAAATGTAATCATGGCTTAAATATGTCAAAAGAATGAAAACACAAGGGCTTCCAGCGCCCGAAATATTGCAATCGGAGCATTGGAGCACACAATTATTTCCCCCGGAAATCGAAAATAAAACTTGAACTTTTTCCACTTTTCTATTTTAATTTCATAATCCAGAGTTGTTGTTTTTTTGTTTTGTTTTTTCTCCTTTTTTTATTGCTGTGCACAGCTGCCGAGAAATATTTTATAGACCAACTATATAAAAAAGTAACATAGCAAATCTCTAAAACTCAATGTTGAAGGATATTGTAAAAATGCTAAAGCTGAATATATTCAGTTGGAGGGCATATAAACTAACAACTATTTTTATAACAAATTTGCGGCGCTATTTACCCTGTGAAACTACATGCATATCCGTTCTGTGTGAATGGGGGGGGGGGGGGCAAAATCAAATATGATTAGGCTATTTTCTCTCCAATACACATTCATTCATAGAGTCAACCAAGAAAAACCTGTGTGGCGGCCACTAGATGGTCATATTTTCGATGATCTTCAGCTTCATCTAGTGGCCAGAATGGGGTATTTTCCTGATGTATTCTAGTCTGAATGAATGAATAACATTTAAACCTGTAGAGAAAATAGCTTAACTTCTTTCGATCCGCGCTATCGCCGAATGGCGGCGACAGCGCAGGACCTACTTTTATGTCTATTGACGTCCTCCCATGCCAGAGCGGCCTGCGTGCCCCCTGCAGGGCGCGTGCAGAGCGATCTGTGATCAGCGAGTCTATGAGCCTCGGCTGATCACAGATCGGAGTAAGGGGTCGATCCCGACCCCTTCCCACGTGATCAGCTGTCAGCCAATGACAGCTGATTATTTTGATGTAAACAGAGCTGGTAATTGGCTATTTTTTCTCCTCATGCCCACAGTGTGAAGAGAAAAAAAAAAACGACCATCTGCCCCGATCAAAGAGAGCTGCCGCCAGCTCCTCTGTGCCCACCTATGCCACCTGCCAGTGCCACCTAGCAGTACACAACAGTGCCACCTACTAGTGCCCACCGGCACCGCCTACCAGTGGCCACAGTGCCACCCATCAGTGCCCACAGTGCCACCTATCAGTGTCACCAATCAGTGCCTCATCAACAGTGCTACTTATCAGTGTCACCTACCAATGGCCAACAGTGTCACCTACCAGTGCGCAACAGTGTCACCTACCAGTGGCCATCAGTGCCACCTATCAGTGCCCATCAGTGCCATCTATCAGTGGTACCTATCAGTAACACCTATTAGTGCCCATCAGTGCCATCCATCCGTGCCACCTATCAGGGCCCATCAGTGCCATCTTATCAGTGGCCATCAGTGCCATCTTATCAGTGGCCATCAGTACCACCTTATCTGTCCCCATCAGTGACGCCTCATCTGTGCCCATCAGTACCGCCTTATCTGTCCCCATCAGTGCTGCCTCATCTGTGCCTATCAGTGCTGCCTCATCTCTGCCCATCAGTACCGCCTTATCTGTCCCCATAAGTGCTGCCTTATCTGTGCCTATCAGTGCCCACCAGTGCAGCCTCATCAGTGCACACCAGTGCAGCCTCATCAGCGCATATCAATGAAGGAGAAAAATTACCTGTTTGCTAAATTTATAACAAACTATGAAACATGATTTTTTCTTTTTTCTATCATTTTTTGTTTGTTTTGCAAAAAATAAAAACCCCAGCTGTGATGAAATATCACCAAAATAAAGTTCTATTTGTGGGAAAAAAATGATAAAAATATAATTTAGGTACAGTGTTGTATGACCGCGCAATTGTCATTCAAAGTGCATCAGCGCTGAAAGATGAAAATTGGTCTGGGCAGGAGGGGGGTTTAAGTGCCCGGTAAGCAAGTTGTAAATATAATTTGATTTCCCCCAATTTGCACAGATCTAAATTATGTGCAATTTAGCAGGACAAATAGCTCAGTATTTTTTATTTTTTCATAAATACACCACATATATAGTGCTCAGCATAAATGAGTACACCCCAACAGATTTTTTTTCAGAAAACCTTTAAGCCTCGTACACGCGGTACGTTTGTTGGCCGGGGATTGGCTGTTGACAGACTGTTGTCCTAAAATATTACCGTTAGTACGCTCCTTTTGACAACTGCTGTCCAACTTTCAGCCAACAAATGTTGGATGGCAGGCTAGTAAATTTTCGGTGCGGTGTCTCTGGGGTGTCTCTTGGGGCCCCATTGTAGGAAGTAGGCCACTTCCTCCAGGGCTCCCTGGTAACACCACTGGCACAAATCTACTCTCGTTGAACTCCTGATTTGATTCCTAGACTGTGTAGGCTCGGGGTCTGTCTGTCTTTGTAGCACCTCCAGGTATGAGGCCAGTTAGTAGTCTCTCTACAGTGACTGATAAGTAAATCATTTCTGGGAGCTTTTTTAATTTCTCCATTCTTCGAGACTTTTCTTTGGAATTGTTTAAAAAGAGAATTTGTCAAGATACACTGTTGGAAGTTTGGGATGTAAAAAGTGCTGATGAGTTTTTGCAGGACACATGGTTGGCCTGCTCCTTGTTGGTCAGGAAGGATTTATGGTGTTATGAGTTGAGACTGCTGTTTTGTAGTTGGCCCCATTATGATAGCGCCCTCTTCTTTACTGCGAAGAGGTAAGGAAAATCTGCCCAGCCCCTACCAGCAAACACTGTTGGGTGGGCTCTGGTGGACTTGGAGGAGGTGCTTGCAGAATTCCAATTTCTGTTGGACTGGAGTCCCATTTGGGTTGGTCTGGGTAGGTGACAGGACCCTACACTTTACTGCTGTAAAGGGACGATGACTAGGGATGGCCGAACTGTTCGCGGTGAACATTGGGTCGGTTCGCGGCGAATTTCGCGTGTTTCGCGATTCGCCAAACCGGCAGACTAACGGTGCTGTTCGCCCGGCGGACATATGCGTTTACAGTGTGAAAGAACTTTGACCCATGATGACACATCCATCATGGGGTACAGGACAGCCAATTGAGACATTTCAGCACATGGACAATTGGACATACCCCCTAACTTATAAATAGACCTGATCTGGCGGCCATTTTACATTCTGTCTTATGTCAGTGTAGGGAAAGGACACTGTGTGGAGCAGGGAGAGACTTTAGTGACACAAATCACTAGCTATTAGGTCCACAATAGTCCTTTTAAGGACTAGTATAGGTGTAGTACAGTATATAGGGTTCAGTGCACTGCTGTGCTGGTGACTGCAGCTGTCTTTTGTCAGTGTAGGGACAGGACGCTGTGTGGAGCAGGGACAGTCAAATCACTAGCTAGCTATTACTACTAGGTCCACAAAGGTCCTTTTAAGGACTGGTATAGGTGTACAGTATATAGGGTGCTGGTGCACTGCTGCTGACTGCTGCCTGATTCTGCAGCTGTCTTTTATCAGTTTAGGGACTGAGGGACAGTCTGCAAATCACTAGCTACTAGGTCCACAAAGGTCCTTTTAAGGACTGGTATAGGTGTACAATATATAGGGTTGTGGTGCACTGCTGTGCTGCAGATTACTGCTCATTTCTGCAGCTGTCTTTTATCAGTGTAGAGACTGAGGGACAGTCTGCAAATCGCTAGCTACTAGGTCCACAAAGGTCCTTTTAAGGACTGGTATAGGTGTACAGTATATAGGGTTGTGGTGCACTGCTGCTGACTGCTGCTCGTTTCTGCAGCTGTCTTTTATCAGTGTAGGGACTGTGGGACAGTCTGCAAATCACTAGCTACTAGGTCCACAAAGGTCCTTTTAAGGACTGGTATAGGTGTACAGTATAAAGGGTGCTGGTGCATTGCTGCTGACTGCTGCTCGTTTCTGCAGCTGTCTTTTATCAGTGTAGGGACTGAGTGACAGTCTGCAAATCACTAGCTACTAGGTCCACAAAGGTCCTTTTAAGGACTGGTATAGGTGTACAATATATAGGGTTGTGGTGCACTGCTGTGCTGCAGATTACTGCTTATTTCTGCAGCTGTCTTTTATCAGTGTAGGGACTGAGGGACAGTCTGCAAATCACTAGCTACTAGGTCCACAAAGGTCCTTTTAAGGACTGTTATAGGTGTACAGTATATAGGGTGCTGGTGCACTCCTGCTGACTGCTGCTAGTTTCTGCAGGTGTCTTTTATCAGTGTAGGGAGTGAAGGACAGTCTGCAAATCACTAGCTACTAGGTCCACAAAGGTCCTTTTAACCACTTCAGCCCCGGACCAATAAATACCTTAAGGACCAGAGGTCTTTTTCCAATTTCGCACTGCGCTGCTTTAACTGGTAATTGCGCGGTCATGCAATATTGCACCCAAACGAAATTTGCGTCCTTTTCTTCCCACAAATAGAGCTTTCTTTTGATGGTATTTGATTGCCTCTGCGATTTTTATTTTTTGCGATATAAATGGAAAAAGAGCGAAAATTTTGAAAAAAAATTATATTTTCTTCTTTTTGTTATAAGAAAAATCGAATAAACTAAATTTTAGTCATACATTGAGGGCAAAATTTATTCAGCCACATGTCTTTAGTAAAAAAAATGTCAATAAGCGTATATTTTTTGGTTTGCGCAAAAGTTATAGCGTCTACAAACTAGAGTACAATTTCTGGAATTTACACAGCTTTTAATTTATGACTGCCTATCTCATTTCTTGAGGTGCTAAAATGGCAGGGCAGTACAACCCCCCCCCCCCAAATGACCCCATTTTGGAAAGTAGACACCCCAAGGAAACTGCTGATGGGTATGTTGAATATTGAATTGAATATTTATTTTTTTTGTCCTAAGGGATTAAATAATGACAAAAAAAAAAAAAAAAATGTACAAAAAGTTGTCACTAAATGATATATTGCTCACACATGCCATGGTTATATGTGGAATTGCACCCCAAAATATATTCCGCTACTTCTCCCGAGTACGGGGATACCACATGTGTGGGACTTTTTGGGAGTCTAGTCGCGCACGGCATCCCGAAAACCAATCACCACCTTCAGGATTTCTAAGGGTGCAAATTTTTGATTTCACCCCTCACTACCTATCACAGTTTCGAAGGCCATAAAAAGCCAAAATAGCACAAAACCCCCCAAAATGACCCCATTTTGGAAAGTAGACACCCCAAGCTATTTACTGAGAGGCATGTTGAGTCCATGGAATATTTTATATTTTGCCACAAGTTGCGGGAATATTACAAACTTTTTTTTTTTTTGCACAAAGTTGTCACTAAATGATATATTGCTCAAACATGCTATGGGCATATGTGAAATGACATCCCAAAATACATTCTGCTGCTTCTCCTGAGTACAGGGATACCACATGTGTGGGACTTTTTGGGAGCATATCCGCGTACGGGACCCCGAAATCCAAGCACCGCCTTCAGGATTTCTAAGGGCATAGTTTTTTTATTTTACTCCTCACTACCTATCACTACCTATCACAGTTTTGACGGCCATAAAATGCCAAGATGGCACAAAACCCCCCCAAATGACCCCATTTTGGAAAGTAGACACCCCAAGGAAACTGCTGATGGGTATGTTGAGCCCATTGAATATTTATTTTTTTTGTCCTAAGGGATTGAATAATGACTAAAAAAAAAAAAAAAAAAATGTACAAAAAGTTGTCACTAAATGATATATTGCTCACACATGCCATGGTTATATGTGGAATTGCACCCCAAAATATATTCCGCTACTTCTCCCGAGTACGGGGATACCACATGTGTGGGACTTTTTGGGAGTCTAGTCGCGCACGGCATCCCGAAAACCAATCACCACCTTCAGGATTTCTAAGGGTGCAAATTTTTGATTTCACCCCTCACTACCTATCACAGTTTCGAAGGCCATAAAAAGCCAAAATAGCACAAAACCCCCCAAAATGACCCCATTTTGGAAAGTAGACACCCCAAGCTATTTACTGAGAGGCATGTTGAGTCCATGGAATATTTTATATTTTGCCACAAGTTGCGGGAATATTACAAACTTTTTTTTTTTGCACAAAGTTGTCACTAAATGATATATTGCTCACACATGCTATGGGCATATGTGAAATGACACCTCAAAATACATTCTGCTGCTTCTCCTGAGTACAGGGATACCACATGTGTGGGACTTTTTGGGAGCATAGCCGCGTACGGGACCCCGAAATCCAAGCACCGCCTTCAGGATTTCTAAGGGCATAATTTTTTTATTTTACTCCTCACTACCTATCACTACCTATCACAGTTTTGACGGCCATAAAATGCCAAGATGGCACAAAACCCCCCCAAATGACCCCATTTTGGAAAGTAGACACCCCAAGCTATTTGCCGAGGGCCATCTTGACACTATTGAATATTTTTTTTTTTGTCCCAAGGGATTGAATAATGACAAAAAAAAAAAAAATGTACAAAAAGTTGTCACTAAATGATATATTGCTCACACATGCCATGGTTATATGTGGAATTGCACCCCAAAATATATTCAGCTACTTCTCCCGAGTATGGGGATACCACATGTGTGGGACTTTTTGGGAGTCTAGTCGCGTACGGCACCCCGAAAACCAATCACCACCTTCAGGATTTCTAAGGGTGCAAAGGCCATAAAATGCCAAAATAGCACAAAACCCCCCCAAATTACCCCATTTTGGAAAGTAGACACCCCAAGCTATTTACTGAGAGTCATGTTGTCTGAACGAAAAAAAAGAGATTGATTGGTGGGTATGCCCACCATTAGATACCTCCCTTCATCCACCCACTTCTAATGATGGACATACATGCACCATTTATATATGCCGAAGCATGGGGGCATCCTCCCGCAAAAAAGTTATGCCGCGTACATACGTTCAAACTTTTCCATGGGCAAGCCCCCGTCGGAATTTTGACCGTATGTACGCGGCATTAGGAGCAAAATCGCTCCTCCACCCCTTATGCCCCCATGCTTCGGCATATATGCTCTTTTTTAACTGTGGTGGTGAAATCACCGCCTACAGCACTGGAGTCACGGCTTTATGTATCGTGGGAGCAAACGCTGTTGCTGTCAAGATAAATAAATCCGCGCTGCAGCTGAATGGCGTACCTGCTAAGCAAATTATGGTTAACGTTAAAACAAAGTAACATCCCAGTAAAACCTTACCATACCATACCTGCAAAGCAATTGCCAAAAAAAACAGTAAAAAAAATAAAACATTTTTTAACACAACCTGTGCCTAAAATATATATATGCCGAAGCATGGGGGCATCCTCCCGCAAAAAAGTTATGCTGCGTACATACGTTCAAGCTTTTCCACGGGCAAGCCCTCCGTCGGAATTTTGACCGTATGTACGCGGCATTAGGAGCAAAATCACTCCTCCACCCCTTATGCCCCCATGCTTCGGCATATATGCTCTTTTTTAACTGTGGTGGTGAAATCACCGCCTACAGCACTGGAGTCACGGCTTTATGTATCGTGGGAGCAAACGCTGTTGCTGTCAAGATAAATAAATCCGCGCTGCAGCTGAATGGCGTACCTGCTAAGCAAATTATGGTTAACGTTAAAACAAAGTAACATCCCAGTAAAACCTTACCATACCATACCTGCAAAGCAATTGCCAAAAAAACAGTAAAAAAAATAAAACATTTTTTAACACAACCTGTGCCTAAAATATATATATGCCGAAGCATGGGGGCATCCTCCCGCAAAAAAGTTATGCTGCGTACATACGTTCAAACTTTTCCACGGGCAAGCCCTCCGTCGGAATTTTGACCGTATGTACGCGGCATTAGGAGCAAAATCGCTCCTCCACCCCTTATGCCCCCATGCTTCGGCATATATGCTCTTTTTTAACTGTGGTGGTGAAATCACCTCCTACAGCACTGGAGTCGCAGCTTTATGTATCGTGGGAGCAAACGCTGTTGCTGTCAAGATAAATAAATCCACGCTGCAGCTGAATGGCGTACCTGAAAACATGAAAAATGGTTAACAATAACACAGTAAACAGTAAAGTATAAAAAATTTGAGAGAAGAGAGAGAGAGAGAGAGAGAGAGAGAGAGAACAATAAAACGACAACTATTTTTGGTTTTTATATTTTATATTTTTTGGGGTTTTTTTATTTCCCTTTTTATTTTTTTTATTTTTTTTATACACTTTTTTTTTAACTGTAAACTGTAACTGTAACGGTTCGGGTCTCTCAAAATGCGATGGCATCTTGGGAGACCCTGTGTAAGTGTGCCTAGCCTGTGAAATGCTGTACCCTACGCTAATACTTCACTAGTTCATGGTAGCGTTCAAAACACTCACCCTGACAAAGACCAGGATTGCCAGGACAGCGTGGACAATAAGAACGGGTGTCACGCCTATATCCGCGCTTGCTACAGACACGACATATTTTTTGGGGGGCTCGTTGGGTAGGGGTACTCGGGAGGACATAAGAATAATGCCTCTCATGCAGCCGGCTTACTGCATTTGGTTGGGAATGGTGAGGTACAGGACCCTCTGGATACAGAAGCTCTGTGACAACCTCTCTTTGGAAGAAAAGAAAGGTTAATGTCCCGCCTGAAGTTTTGTATAGCACAAAAGCATTCAGCAAAGCCAATTGAAATAAGTAAGCAGACACTTTTTTGTACCAGCGTCTGGTCTTACGGGAAGTTAGATACGGCGCCAACATCTGGTCATTGAGGTCCACCCCTCCCATATTTTTGTTATATTCGTGGACACAGAGGGGTTTCTCCACAATACCAGTCGCCGTAGAAATTTGGACCGTCGTGTCTGCATGAAGGGAGGTAAGAACGAAAACATTCTTATTATGCCTCCACTTCATAGCGAGCAAATTATTACACCGATAGCAGGCTCTCTCCCCCAGCCTAAGATGGGAATCTACAAGCCGCTGGGGAAAGCCCCGGCGATTAGGTCGCACGGTGCCACATGCTCCAATCTGATGATCAAATAAATGACTAAACAGTGGCACGCTGGTGTAATAGTTGTCCACGTACAAGTGGTACCCCTTTCCGAATAAGGGTGACACCAATTTCCACACTATCTTGCCAGCGCTTCCTATGTAATCAGGGCAGTTCTCCGGCTCTACGTAACTATCTTTACCCTCATAAACCATAAAGCTCCATGCATAGCCTGTGGCCCTGTCACAGCACTTATAGAGCTTGACCCCGTATCTGGTACGCTTGTTGGGAATGTACTGTTTGAATGACAAGCGACCAGTAAACTTAACCAGGGACTCATCAACGCAGACAACTTTTTGGGGAGTAAACAAGTCTGCAAAACGTTGGTTGAAGTGGTTTATGAGGGGCCGAATTTTGTAGAGCCGATCGTATTCAGGGTCTCCACGTGGACGACAAAGTTCATTGTCACTGAAGTGCAAGAACCGCAAGATCTGCTCGTATCGTTTCCTGGACATGGAGTTAGAGAACACGGGCATGTGGTCAGCCGGATGCGTGGACCAATAAGCCCACATCCGCATGAATTTATGTGTGCCCATGTTGAGGGAAAGGCCCAGAAACGTCTTAAATTCGGAAACCGTAACTGGTTTCCAATCTCTGGCAAGAGACGGCAACTGGGGATTAGCGGCGATGTGTTGACCAGCATATAAATTGGTTTGGTCCACAATAGATCTATAGAGATCTTCCGTGAGATACAGAGAATAAAAATCGAGTGGAGTAAAATCATCTGTATCCACCTGAATACCGGGTTGGGCAGTGAATGGGGGAAGTACGGGTTCTGCAGAAGTGGTGGGCACCCAATTAGGATAGGCGAATTCTGCAGGAAGGGCACTATGGGTACGACGGGCCTGTCTTTGTCTTCTTCTTGGTGGCAGCGGGACACTACTTGTGCTTGCCACCTCGCCAGCTTGAACTGCACTTATGGGACTCGCCACGTCACCACGTGATACTGCAGTGCTGGATGTACGTCCAGGGTGTACTAGGCCGCTGGTGCTTGCCAGTTCACCAAAAGGATGAGCGGCGCTAGTACTGGCTCTATACTCCATACGAGGGACTTGCGGTTCCTGCACCTCAACAACATCAGAAAATTGGGGTCGGGTACGCCTGACGTTAGCAGGGACCTCTTCTTCGTCGTCAGAGCTATCTGACATGGAGGCGCTGTCCTCTACAGGTTCGTATTCTGAGCCTGAATCTGACAGATCAGTGTCTTCCTCTTCACTATCTGTCATGCTCAGAAACGTGTAGGCCTCTTCACTAGTGTACCTTCGCTTTGCCATTTTGGGCTCTAAATTTAGGGGTATAGTAGTGAGACTCACAGGTAAAAAAGCACCTAGCCTGTCAGCGACTGTATAAAAACGCTACAAAAAAAACTGTTAGCGATCGCAGGGATCAGGCCTGACTCTGCGAATGCTGCAGTTATGTGTGTTGTGTTTTGTAAGTGACAGTGATCGATCGATACTGCACTTGGGTGGGCTGGGCAGAGGGGCCAAACGCAGGTGCTAGCAGGTATCTGGATTGATCCTGCTAACAATGCGTTTTTTTAGAACCCTAAATTGCTGGGCACGCTAGTATAGATCTGATCAGATCAGATATTGATCTGTTCGGATACTATACCACTAAGGGAGGTGTATGCTTTGCGCGTGGGTGTTAGCGGTGCTGGCACTAACCTAGCACTGCCTGGGGCGACGCAGACCCTTTCTGACCCTAAAACCAAATTTATATCACCCGCCGGGTGATCAGGGGGTTAAACCTTTATTAGGTAATAAATGGCGGGTGCCCTGATGCTATAAAAAGCGAGCTACCTAACCAGCGTCACCCGTAACACTTATACGGTGATCACTGGTGAAAGGGTTAACTAAGGGCAATCAGGGGTTAAAACCTTTATTGGGTATTTATATGGGGGTACCTGAAGCTTTATAAAAACCTGACGGGGAACCTAAATAACTAACTGGCTAACCAGCGTCACCAGTGACACTTATGCAGCGATCGCTGGTGAAAGGGTTAACTCTAGGGGCAATCAACCTTTATTAGGTTATATATCGGGGTACCTAATGCTATAAAAACCTGGCGTTGAACCTAAAAAAAAACTAGCTTCCTAGCGGGACCAGTGACACTATTGCAGCGATCAGAAAAACGATCGCTTAGTGACACTGGTAAAAGAGGGTGAAAGGGTTAACTGGGAGGGCAATCAAGGGGTTAAACCTTTATTAGGGGGGGGGTAGGGGGCTACCCTGGACCTAAAGGGGCCTAACACTAGCTGCCCTGACACTTTTTACAGTCACAACTGACACTAAATGTAGTGATCAATAAATAAATGAACACTGCATTAGTTACACTGTGACTGGGGGGGGGCGGGGGGCCGATCGGGGGGGGTGATCGGGGGGTGACTGGGGTGAAATGTGTGCCTGTGTGTACCTATGTGTCAGTGGACTGTTGGTGCACTTACTTGGACGTCTTCACTCCTCACTGTCCGGTTCAAAAAGACCGCCACGAGGAGTGTGACATCACTTCCTCCTCCTGTGTTTACATTTTCACAGGGGAGGAAGTTCGTCACTGGCCAGGAGCGATCGAGAGGGGATGGGCGGAAACCAACGGCCATCCCCTCATCGCCGATCGCTCCGGCACCGAAAGGGACCGCCGTATCTAGCGGGAGGGGGTCCGATCGGACCCCCCACCCGCTAGAAGGCATTCACGTACATTTACGTGATTGTGCCTGCCTGTGCCATTGTGTTGACGTACATTGGCAATACGGCGGTCCTGAAGTGGTTAAGGACTGGTATAGGTGTACTATTTGGTGTGCAGTATATAGGTGTGTAATACACGTATAAAATACTTGCACATATAGAAAGCATAGTATAGTGCATTTGTACTGTGCAGCATTGTGACTGCTGAGCAGTTCTGCAGCGATACTACAAAGAGTGACAAACGCAATTAAAAAAAAACATATTATAACTGGTGTGATAGACCAGTGGCCCCCAAAAACGACAGATTGAAGAGGGGTTTTATATACCTTTTTCCACATACATACTGCACTTCTCTAGAGACTTTTGTCACAGGGTCATTTAAAAAATGACAGGCAGAGGAAGAGGCAGGCCCTTGGGCAGGGATGGTATGGGTAGGGCAGGAGCAACAGGCTTGAGCCAAAGTGGCAAATTGCAGAAGGTGCGTGCGATTACGTCAAAGGACGCACCAGACTTGGTTGAGTGGCTCACTCAGCCTTACTCTTCTGCACCCTCCTCATCCTCTCGATCTGCACATTCTCTCGATCTGCAGCCTCTTCTTCACTCTCTGCTGTGTGCACCCCCAAAGACACTACCACCAACAACACCAACACCACCATATACCTTCCGCTTGAGTGACAGGAATTATTTTCCGATCCATATAAAGAGGACATTTCTGATGCGCAGCCACTCTTGGCATTGGATCAGGAAGAGGAGGTAGCAACAACCGCCACTCAGCAGTCTGACGACAGTACCCAGATCAGCCCAAGGAGGATGTTGGTCCCCGGTGTTGCTGCCTACTCCGAGAACTCTAATTATAGCGGTGGGGAAGGTGACGTTGATGATGACGTGTCTAGTGATGTCACGTGGGTGCCCACAAGAGAGGAAGAGGAGGGGAGTTTAGAGGGAGATATGGACCAGCAGATAGGGAGGAGAAGTAGGAAGAACTTACATTGCATAGGAGGGACAAAGCAGACTGCTAATGTATCAGGAGCGAGGCATCAACCATGTACGGTCACATCTGGCGCTCCCAGGACACCGGCACATGGCTCCGCAGCATAGGCTTTTTTTAACATGTCCGCTGCTGACAATAGTGTTGCCATCTGCAATCTTTGCAGTCAACGCATAAGTCGCGGTAAGCCCAACACTCACCTAGGGATAACCACCAGTGGGAGCAACAGAACACACAAAGCCAAAGTCCAGGCTCTCACCGTCCAGCCTCGTCTTCTACTTCTCCTTCTCCTCTCTCCTCACAATTGTCTTCCACTCCACCTTCCATCATGCCATCCTCACGTTTTTCTGGAAAAAGGCAGGCTTCCATGGGCCAAATGTTTGAGCATAAAAAATTATGACGCCGGATAACCCTCTTGCCCAACGGTTGACGGCTGGCTTGTCAGAACTGATAGCCCGCCAACTACTGCCATATAAACTGGTGGACTCGGAGGCCTTTCGAAAATTTGTGGCCATTGGAACACCACAATGGAAGGTCCCAGGAAGGAAGTATTTCTCACAGAAGGGCATCCCAGAGCTATATGGCCATGTTCAGCGGCAAGTAAATGTATCTTTGGCACACAGTGTCGGTGCCAAGATACATCTGACCACAGACACGGGGTCTAGCAAACACGGGCAGGGAAGGTATATCACTTTTACTGCCCACTGGGTGAACCTTCTGACGGCCATCAAGCATGTAACCCGTGGCACCCGTGTAGATTTGGTTTTACCGCCACGGATTGCATGCAGGCCTGGCTCTTCTTCTCCTCCTCTTACTCCATCCTCCTCCCTCTCCTCCTCGGCTGACTCCTCCTTTTCCGCTGCTAGTGTCTCTTCCGCTGCACCGCCCAAGCTCCCCAGAACCTATTCAACATGCCAGGTAAGACGTTGCCATGCTGTGCTGCGACTGTTGTGCCTGGAAGCCAAGAGCCACACTGGCCCGGCACTCGTTTCAGCTTTGCGTTCACAGGCAGATCAGTGGCTAACACCGCTCAATTTGACAGTTGGTAAAGTGGTGTGTGACAATGGTGCCAATCTGCTTAGCGCATTGAAACAGGCAAAATCACGCACGTGCCATGCATCACACACGTGTTAAACTTGGTCGTGCAGCGGTTCGTTGTCAAATACCCGGGGGTCCAGGACATCTTGCGGCAGGCAAGGAAAATCTCAGCCCATTTCAGAAGATCTTACACGGCCATGGCTCACCTTGCTGACATTCAGCAGCGACATAATCTGCCGGTCAGACGTCTTATTTGCAACTGCCCGATGCGATGGAACTCAACCTTCTACATGCTTGATAGGCTGCTCCAGCAGAAACGTGCAGTTAACGTCTACCTGTACGAACTCTGCGGCAGAACAGGTTCTGGGAGCTTGGTTTTAATTCACCGCGCCAGTGGCTGCTCATGCGCGACGCATGCAGACTTCTGTATCCATTTGATGAGATCACCAAACTGGTCAGTCACAGCCATGGCGTCATCAGTGACATGGTACCTTATGCCTTCTTTATGGAGCGTGCATTGCGCCATGTCATTGATCAAGCCGTGGAGGAGCCTGAAGATGAGGAAGTTGAAATGCTGGATGAATTCCCAGAGGGGGCTACTCTATCTGAGGCAAGTCAACAACAGGAATCTGAAGAGGAGTCAGAGGAGGATGGTGCCGGGGCGGATGAGGAGGAGCAAGAAGAGCATGCTTTAAACCTTTCTGGGATCCCTGTTGTGCGTGGATGGGGAGAGGAGAATGAGGAGGATGACATTATCCTGGATGATGAGCAGGAGACAGGCCACCACACCGCTTCCAGTTTAGTGCAAATGGGGGCCTTCATCCTCCAGTGTTTTAACAGGGACCCCCGTATAAAAAGCATAAGGGTCAAGGACCAGTACTGGGTGGCAACATACTTGGACTCGGTACAAACACAAAATGGCGGAAATGTTACCACCGTCACAGAGGGCTGTCAGAATGGAGCTAAAGGGGTGGGTCCTGCGCAAATCGTGCTACTCAAATAAAATACACAAATTCAAAATAATATAAATATGTGCATACATACAATGCCGTGAAAAAAATATAGTCCAAAAAACAGCACGCATAAAAATATATAAAAAATATATAAAAAATGGAAAAAAGGTTTAATGATAGAACAATAATAAAATGTCCGCTACTCAAGGCTCCCAGAACTCTCACCTTTAAACGAAGTGAATAAGCAAATCAAACAAACTCCAGGATTCTCTTATTTCATTCATAAATAATAAATAATAGCCATCAGGAAATCCAAAGGAGGGATTTAATGATACAATTCCGCCACTAGAGGGCCAGTCCCAGCTTACAGAATAGGTGAAATGGATCTTCACTTCTATTTCACAGTGTATGGATCAAAATAAGAGAGAGGAGGGGGAGAGAGAGAAACAGGAGACTTCCATAGTGTAGTAGTTTAAAAAACGGCAGGTAAATTTATTAAAAAGCAGTAAAGACTCTCACATTTTAATTGCAAAAACAAGCACAATCAGGAAGAGGGTATAGTGACAACTTCCTCCCGTCTTACTCTACTTCCGGTTCGTCCTCTGGCCAATCCCTACGCGTTACGTCATGTGACTTCTTCATGGATCCCCATGAAGAAGTCACATGACGTAACGCGTAGGGATTGGCCAGAGGACGAACCGGAAGTAGAGTAAGACGGGAGGAAGTTGTCACTATACCCTCTTCCTGATTGTGCTTGTTTTTGCAATTAAAATGTGAGAGTCTTTACTGCTTTTTAATAAATTTACCTGCCATTTTTTAAACTACTACACTATGGAAGTCTCCTGTTTCTCTCTCTCCCCCTCCTCTCTCTTATTTTGAGCCATACACTGTGAAATAGAAGTGAAGATCCATTTCACCTATTCTGTAAGCTGGGACTGGCCCTCTAGTGGCGGAATTGTATCATTACATCCCTCCTTTGGATTTCCTGATGGCTATTATTTATTATTTATGAATGAAATAAGAGAATCCTGGAGTTTGTTTGATTTGCTTATTCACTTCGTTTAAAGGTAAGAGTTCTGGGAGCCTTGAGTAGCGGACATTTTATTATTGTTCTATCATTAAACCTTTTTTCCATTTTTTATATATTTTTATGCGTGCTGTTTTTTGGACTATATTTTTTTCACGGCATTGTATGTATGCACATATTTATATTATTTTGAATTTGTGTATTTTATTTGAGTGGCACGATTTGCGCAGGACCCACCCCTTTATATTCATTATTTGATAGTTTGTGTTCACTATTTTGTCCTGCTGCATTTTTTAGTTAGCATTTGCACTTTATATCACTCAGGCTTTTTTTCACAGCATCTGTGTTTCATTATATCTGATTTTGGATTTTGTTCCACTTTAGTCACTTATTACCACTTAGCGGCGCGAAGGCTGACCACTTTTATTTGTCAGAATGGAGCACTTCCAGGCCTTGCTTCAAGAAATGCTGCATTCTGCTTTTGCGTGCGCTGGCAGAGGAGCAATTCCCACTCCCAGAGAAAGAGTTGCGGGTACCAATCTAACAGCACCTGCAAGAAAAGAGCGGTTTGAAGATGTGTTGGTGACTTCTGATATGAGGTCATTCTTTCAGCCGACCCAATCGACAGGTGTCATCCGGATCCAGCATCAGGGAATGCTTAGACCGACAGGTGTCCGACTACATCGGGTTAAGGACCGATGTGGATGCTCTGAGGAGTGAAGAACCCCTGGACTACTGGGTGGGCAAGCTTGACCTCTGGCCAGAGCTTGCCCAATTTGCAATGGAATTGTTGGCTTGCCCCTCGTCCAGTGTCCTGTCCGAAAGGGGGGGGGGGGTCGTGACCGATAAGCGCACTCACCTAGCTCACAACAGTGTTGACTACCTGACATTTCTAAAAATGATTGAGGCATGGATCTCGGAGGAATTCAACACATGTGACCAGTAGACCATGTATATGCATAACTCTATAAACTATTTATTTAATCAAGCACACAGACCTTTTTTCTACCTTTGGCTCACTTCCTTGTACAAAAAAAGCACACCGCACTAAATGCCCGTACCCTCCTGTTTGAAGAGGTTGAGTGGTGTCATATTTTTGGGTCCCGCAGCGAGTTGCTGGTATCAGTGCTGGTGTCAGTGCTCTCTATCTCGGTGCTGGTGTCAGTGCTCTCTCTCTATCTCGGTGCTGGTGTGGTCTCAGTGCTCTCTATCACGGTGCTGGTGTGGTGTCAGTGCTCTCTATCTCGGTGCTGGTGTGGTCTCAGTGCTCTCTATCATGGTGCTGGAGTCAGTGCTCTCTATCTCGGCGCTGGTGTCAGTGCTCTCTCTCTATCTTGGTGCTGGTGTCAGTGCTCTCTATCTCGGTGCTGGTGTCAGTGCTCTCTATCATGGTGCTGGTGTCGGTGCTCTCTCTCTATCTCGGTGCTGGTGTCAGTGCTCTCTCTCTCTCTATCTCAGTGCTGGTGTGGTCTCAGTGCTCTCTATCACGGTGCTAGTTTGGTGTCAGTGCTCTCTATCTCGGTGCTGGTGTCAGTGCTCTCTACCTCGGTGCTGGTGTCAGTGCTCTCTATCACGGTGCTGGTGTCAGTGATCTCTATCACGGTGCTAGTGTCAGTGCTCTCTATCTTGGTGCTGGTGTCAGTGCTCTCTCTCTATCTCGGTGCTGGTGCTGGTGTCAGTGCTCTCTAACACAGTGCTGGTGTCAGTGCTCTCTATCTCAGTGCTTGTGTCAGTGCTCTCTCTCTCTATCTCAGTGCTGGTGTCAGTGCTCTCTATCACAGTGCTGGTGTCAGTGCTCTCTCTCTATCACGGTGCTGGTGTCAGTGCTCTCTATCACGGTGATGGTGTCAGTGCTCTCTATCTTGGTGCTGGTGTCAGTGCTCTCTCTCTATCTCAGTGCTGGTGTCAGTGCTCTCTATCACAGTGCTGGTGTCAGTGCTTTCTATCTCGGTGCTGGTGTCAGTGCTCTCTCTCTATCTCGGTGCTGGTGCTGGTGTCAATGCTCTCTATCACAGTGCTGGTGTCAGTGCTCTCTATCTTGGTGCTGGTGTCAGTGCTCTCTCTCTATCTCGGTGCTGGTGTCAGTGCTCTTTATCTCGGTGCTGGTGTCAGTGCCCTCTATCACGGTGCTGGTGTTAGTGCTCTCTACCAAGGTGCTGGTGTCAGTGCTCTCTCTCTATCTCGGTGCTGGTGTCAGTGCTCTCTATCATGGTGCTGGTGTCAGTGCTCTCTATCACGGTGCTGGTGATCATCTCCTGCATCCTCTTCATAGCCTACCCTGACCTTTCCTCTTCTCCATGGCCTTCATGCTCTCCTGAGTCCTGAATTGTCAAAATTTCACAGATAAAAAAAGAATGCTTGTCGTTGTCGCTCCCAGATTCACTTCATACATGTGTTATGTCAGTGGTCATGTGGTGGGACTATGTGTGCACAGCTAGTAAGTATTTTGTGGCTGAAAATATAATCTGTAGGTTTTTAAGGTTTGCCTGCCATTGAAGTCAATGGGGCCCTCCACGAACTTTGCGCTTCGCAAACTTTTGGCCGCGTTCGCGGTTCGCATTCGTGAAACGTTCCGTCGGAAGTTCGTCCATCACTAATGATGACACAGTCTCAGATTTTAAGTGAGACTCTTAGGCCGCGTACACACGGGCGGACTGTTCGCCCAACCTTGTCCGCTGAACAGTGTTTGGGCGGACAGTCCGCTCGTGTGTGGGCTTTCAGCGGACAGTTTCAGCGGACAGTTGGACGGACAAGGTCTTTCGGAAATTCCGAAAAACTGTCCGCTGAAACTGTGTTTGAGCGAACAGTCCGCCCGTGTGTGGGCCTGTCCGCTGTACTTTCGAAATGAGCGGACTGTTCCCGCTCGGAAAGTCCGCCCATTTCGAGCGCGTGTACAGGTAGGCGGGGCCCGCGAAGGAAACGTCGCGGGCTCCGCCGCCTGGAATGGTCTTAAAGGGGAACCCCAACGCCGAAAAAAATCGGCGTGGGGGTCCCCCCTAAGTCCACACCAGACCCTTGTCCGAGCACGCTACCCGGCCGGCCAGGAAAGGGGGGCGAGCGAGCGCGCCCCCCCTCCTGAGCCGTACCAGGCCGCGTGCCCTCAACATGGGGGGGTGCCTTGGGGAAGGGGGGGCCGCGCGGCCCCCCCACCCCAAAGCACCTTGTCCCCATGTTGATGAGGACAAGGGCCTCTTCCCGACAACCCTGGCCGTTGGTTGTCGGGGTCTGCGGGCGGGGGGCTTATCGGAATCCGGGAGCCCCCTTTAAGAAGGGGGCCCCCGGATACCGGCCCCCCACCCTATGTGAATGAGTATGGGGTACAATGTACCCCTACCCATTCACCTGTGAAATAAAGTACAATAAAACACACAACACAGAGAAAAAGTATTTTATTGCACAGCCGGGGGTCTTCCGTCTTCGGGGGTCTTCTCGCCGGACTCCTCCGCTATGTGTGTGTAGCTCTTTTGCCAGCGGAGGAGTCCGGCTTTCTTCCTCCCCGCCGCCGGCCTCTTCTCCCGACTTCGGGGGTCTTGTCCCCCTCTTCGGTTCTTCTGCCGGGCCACCGCGCCTGGTCCGGTGGCCCGGTCTTCTGTCGCCGTCTTCTGTCGCCGCCTTCGGTTCTTCTGCCGGGCCACCGCGCCTTCTTGTAGCTCTTTTACAGGCGGTGGCCCGGTCTTCTGTCGCCGCTGTCGCCTTCCGTTCTTCTTCTTGTTCTTCTTGTTCTTCTCCAGGAGATGTTGACACGTCGCTCCCTCCGGCCGGAATGCCAGAGCCGCCCTGCGCTGTGACTTATATAGTGACAATGGGGCGGGGTCACATGGTATATGTCACATGGGTTGGTCACATGGGTTGATGTCACATGGGGACTATGACATCGTAAGGGGGCGGGGTCACCATGTGACCAACCCATGTGACATATACCATGTGACCCCGCCCCATTGTCACTATATAAGTCACAGCGCAGGGCGGCTCTGGCATTCCGGCCGGAGGGAGCGACGTGTCAACATCTCCTGGAGAAGAACAAGAAGAACAAGAAGAAGAACACGAACGGAAGGCGGCGACGGCGACAGAAGACCGGGCCACCGCCTGTAAAAGAGCTACAAGAAGGCGCGGTGGCCCGGCAGAAGAACCGAAGGCGGCGACAGAAGACGGCGACAGAAGACCGGGCCACCGGACCAGGCGCGGTGGCCCGGCAGAAGAACCGAAGAGGGGGACAAGACCCCCGAAGTCGGGAGAAGAGGCCGGCGGCGGGGAGGAAGAAAGCCGGACTCCTCCGCTGGCAAAAGAGCTACACACACATAGCGGAGGAGTCCGGCGAGAAGACCCCCGAAGACGGAAGACCCCCGGCTGTGCAATAAAATACTTTTTCTCTGTGTTGTGTGTTTTATTGTACTTTATTTCACAGGTGAATGGGTAGGGGTACATTGTACCCCATACTCATTCACATAGGGTGGGGGGCCGGTATCCGGGGGCCCCCTTCTTAAAGGGGGCTCCCGGATTCCGATAAGCCCCCCGCCCGCAGACCCCGACAACCAACGGCCAGGGTTGTCGGGAAGAGGCCCTTGTCCTCATCAACATGGGGACAAGGTGCTTTGGGGTGGGGGGGCCGCGCGGCCCCCCCTTCCCCAAGGCACCCCCCATGTTGAGGGCACGCGGCCTGGTACGGCTCAGGAGGGGGGGGCGCGCTCGCTCGCCCCCCTTTCCTGGCCGGCCGGGTAGCGTGCTCGGACAAGGGTCTGGTGTGGACTTTGGGGGGACCCCCACGCCGATTTTTATCGGCGTTGGGGTTCCCCTTTAAGCCCATTCCAGGCGGCCCCGCCTACCTGTACACGCGCTTGAAATGGGCGGATTTGCCTCCTCCTTACGTGGGCGAGTCCGTTCATTTCAAAAGTTGAGCGAACTGTTTGCCCAACCTTGTTCGTCAAACAGTCCGCTCGTGTGTGGGCAAGTCCGCTCATGCAAATTTTGAGCGGACTGTTTGACAAACTGTTTGCCGAACAAGGTTGGGCGAACAGTCCGCGCGTGTGTACGCGGCCTTACTGATGATTTTAGATGGAACAACTGTTTTCTTTTTTTTTTTTTCCACATCAGAGGTCCTGTGCTAGAGACTCATTCATATTGCCTCTCATTTTTATCTCAGGAACATATCTCATCATCGTGGGTTATACTAGTTTTCATTGTTTTTTTTTTTTGTTTTTTTTTTTTATTAAGGTATCCAACAAAATTTACCAGACTTCCTGAGGCCTAGCTAGACAACAGCAATCTACCTATATTATTTATCCCTTAACCACCCTATACCTACCCATCCTAATCCCCCCCCCCCCACCCCCCTGCTCCGCGTCCCTCCCTTACACCCATTTGCACGTAAACATCAATCTGCTACCGTTATGTCTCGTATTCATTCTAGTCTAAAGGGTATCCCAACTCGGTTAGCCATGGGGACCATATTCCCTTCCATTCTCTATAATTTCCTCTCCTTACATACAGTGTCTTCTCTTTCCAGACTAATTCGTTAATACTTTGGGTCCATTCACCTACTGTAGGGGCTCTTTCAGCTTGCCATCTTTGTGCGATCAATCTGCGTGCCTGGAACAGGCATCTTACCACTGCCACCGTGACATATTTCCCTTCTCTCATCTCTTGCCTATATCCCAATACGCACAGGATCGGGTCCATTACCATTACTAACTTAAAGATCCTATTGATACTCGCCAGCACTTCTCTCCAATAACGAAAAAGCTTTGGGCAGCGCCACAGCATGTGTAGGAGATCTCCCTGCCCCCGGCATCTAGGACATCTGTCGTCTATTCTCCTACCAAACTGATGTAGTCTTTTAGGAGTATAATAAGCCCTGTGCACCAGCATTAATTGTGAGATCTTTTGGGAGGGGGAGAGGGAGGTCACTGGCCCTAGTTCCATTATTCTCCGCCACTGCGTGTCTAAAATTTCTCCTATATCCTCTTCCCATTTCCTCTTCAAATTCGGGTGGTCCGTTTCATGATTGGGATTCATACCTAAATAATTGTAAATACCTGAAATGGACCCTTTTACGCTATCTGAGGTGAGCAGCTTCTGGAGTGGAGGTATTTTAACCCACGGTGGCATATTTCCCCCAAACTGTGCTGCTAAAGCATGTCTCATCTGCAAGTAGTTGAAAAATGAGTGTTGTGGTATATCATATACTTTTTTTAAATCCGAGAATGTCCTTAAGACCCCTCCATCATAAAGATGGATCAGTTTAGTTATACCCTTCCTTTCCCATGATTTAATCTTGCCGAAAACTAAATATTTCAGGTAAGTTTTTGTTGTCCCAGAGGGGTGTAGATTCTAACAGCCCTGAGAAACCCATTTTTAATTTCACCGCTTTCCAGACCTTACCTACCATTTTAGTTATCGAATTATGATACTGAAAAGAATCGGCCTCCAGTGCCTCAATGATAAACTCATGTGGGGCTCCTATCATTCTAATCCCTACTTTTAGCTTTCTTCCTTGCTCCGAGTCATAACCCGCCAGATGCTGCATCTGCGCCGCCAGGTAATAGTTCCTAGGTTGTGGAACAGCCAAGCCTCCTCTATCTATTGGCATCTGCAACGTCTGGAGACGTATCCGGGCCGTGCCCTTTTTCCAAATAAGTTCCCGAAAGAGGGTCTCTACTTTCTTAAACCATTTTTTGCAAATCCATACAGGTGCATTATGCAAAACATACAGCAGCTGTGGGAGCCAAATCATCTTAATCAAGCTGCAACGGCCCATTACTGAAAGCGGAAGTTTACTCCAGACGTCGCATTTGCACTTAAATTTATGCAAAAGAGGAATTAAATTTTTATTAATATATTGATCGGGATTCAATGTTAAGTATATACCAAGGTACTTCAATGCGTCCACCTCTCTTACCCTTATCCCTGGTTGCGGAGCTGCAGCATCCGGGGGGTCGACCCGAAGCAGTTCAGATTTCGCCCAATTAATAGCCAGCCCTGAAAAGTTTCCAAAGCCTTCTACTAAGGTAACTACCTGCGTCAGAGATGGACCGGTATCTCCCAGAAACAATAACACGTCATCTGCGTATAGGGCAATCTTTTCCTGTCTTTGTCCACTTCTTTGGAATCCCCTAATCCCAGAATTGGCCCTGATGGCTATGGCCAATGGCTCTATGGCCAATGCAAAGAGCAGAGGGGACAAAGGGCAACCTTGCCTTGTCCCCCTGCTCATTTCAATTTTTTCTGAGTACCTACCATTGGCCCTTACCCTGGCGCTAGGGGCATTATACATCTTTTTAATCCAACCAATAAAGGTGGGGCCCATTCCTACTTTCTCCAACACCGCCATAGGAAGTTCCATTCTAAACTGTCGAAAGCTTTTGTGACATCCAGGGACATTATGGCCCTCGCCCCTACGTTCTCTGCTGGGATCTGCATATTTAGGAAGGATCTTCTAATACTCATACTTGTAGATCTTCCCATAATAAACCCGGTTTGATCTGGGTGCACTAGCTTTGTCATAAATTGATTCAGCCTATTTGAGAGTACTTTAGCTAAGATTTTTTCATCCGCGTTCAGTAATGATATTGGCCTATATGAGGCTACTTCCAACGGATCCTTGTCCGTTTTAGGAATTACTATGATGGTTGCCTCAGTCATTGAGGCCGGAAGGTGACTCCCTTCCACTGAGTCTATTAAAGTTTTATGTAACTCGGGAAGTAGCAGTTCTCCATAATATTTATATATTTCTACCGGGAGCCCATCCGGGCCGGGGGCTTTATTATTTGGCATCCCATCCAATGCCTGTTGTAGCTCATTAATGGTTATCGGGGCATCTAAAATTTCTCGTTCCTCCTGAGTGAGAGTCACCATTTCTAAGGCCGCGTACACACGGGCGGACTGTTCGCCCAACCTTGTCCGCTGAACAGTGTTTGGGCGGACAGTCCGCTCGTGTGTGGGCTTTCAGCGGACAGTTTCAGCGGACAGTTGGACGGACAAGGTTTTTCGGAAATTCCGAAAAACTGTCCGCTGAAACCTTGTTTCAGCGAACAGTCCGCTCGTGTGTAGGCTTGTTCGTCAAACAAAGTTGCGCGCATGCTCAGAAAGGATTTTCACGCCGAAAGCTATAATGCAGTGTATAGGACGTCGTATTTTTCGTCCCGACGTACGGCACGTTCACGTCATCGCGCACGGTTTCAGCGGACTGTTCGTTCGTCGTGTGTGGCCATGTCCGTCCATGCTAATTTTGAGCGGACTGTTTGCCGAAACTGTTGGACGGACAAAGTTGGGCGAACAGTCCGCGCGTGTGTACGCGGCCTAAGTTTTCCAGGAAACTATCCATTACCCCTTGCTCCCCTGAGCCTTGTGACTGGTACAGTTCTCTGTAGTAGTTACCAAAAATGTCTACTATCTCCTCGCTCTTACATATAGTCACCCCATTTGAATTTCTAATACTAGAAATGAGTGAGGGGGAGGTATTTGTCTTAACCACCCATGCGAGCAGTCTTCCCACCCCCTCCCCTTCTCCAAAATAGCGCTGTTTCACAAATATTCGTTTACTCTCTTCTTTTTTTCCAATTGCTATTTTATAATCTTGTTGTTTATTTAACCAGATTTTTTGGTTTTCTGGGGTTGGGGCCATGACATAGGCATTCTCTGCTTCTAGGAGTTCCTTCCTGATATTCTCCTCCCATAATCTAGATTTCCTCTTCATTCTCGCTACCTGTTGGATCAAAATACCCCTAATAAACACTTTTAGGGTATCCCAGATCACACTCATTGGGGCCGAGCCGTCATTAATACTTATAAACTCTTTTAAGCTTAGTCTGACTTCCACTTCATCCTTCATAAGTTCGAGCCAGAACGGGCTAATCTTCCAACACCCTTGAATTTTTTTGATCCCCGTATTAAGCACGACCCTCACCAAAGAGTGGTCTGAGATCCCCCTAGGCATGTATTCTATCTCCCTTATGTTTTGAGCCATTTCCGCATTTCCTATAACCATGTCTATCCTAGAAAGGGTGCCATGTGAACCTGAAAAACAAGAGTACTGTTTAATTCCCGGATGCCTCCCTCTCCAGAAGTCCCTCAAGCCAATTTCATTCAGAAAGCAGCTCAGCCTGGTTTCACCTAAGTCCCTAGATCGCACCTTAGGGGGAAACCTATCATAGTTTACATCAAGGACTTCGTTGAAGTCTCCCATCACAATAACTGGGGTATCCTCTTTGTCCCCAATAAATTCCAACAATCTGTGCATAACTTCCATTTTAAACGGCGGGGGTATATATATATTTGCCAAAATACAACTGCAGCCCTCAAGTTTACTGTGCATAAAAATATATCGACCCAACTCATCTATGCTGACCTGGTTGCAGGAGAAACTCACCCCTTCCTTTATTATCACACTTACCCCCCTTGAATAGGAGGAGTATACTGAGTGATATTGTTGTAGATATTTCCTGTTTTTTAACAGTAATTTGGATGTATTGGTAAGGTGGGTCTCCTGCAAGCAAGCCAGACCAATCTCAAATCTCTCCAGCGTGGCAAGAACTGTCGCTTTTTTTACCGGGGGACCCAAGCCCCTCACGTTCCAAGACCCGATGTTAATAGATTTACCCTGCATCATATTTACCGTCGAATCTAAAAAAGAACAAGCCAATAAACAAAAAACACCACGCAGCTACACAGAGAGCGACTGCGTGGTACTTATAAAATATAAGATCTACTGGGATACCTGTCGCTATTAAGTACACCCACTCTAGTGCCATAAACCGTTTGTGCTTCTCTACTTTGTACATTAATAACTCGAAATTAGGTTTACCCCCATATATTATCTTATCATAGTGCTTTGTGTTTGTATACTTTCTCTCTTGTGCAATTATCCCGTGTCTATCATGTTTTCCCTCCTCGGGTTTACGCTTTTGTGTAGTTATCGTGCTGTTTTAAATTTTTACCTTAGCGTGTTTATTTCTTCCAACCGTTCTCACCCCCCCTCCCCCTCCTACCCCACCCAACCCTATTCTCCCACCCCTTCCAGCCCCCCCCATCCCTATTCTTCCCCCCGCCCCACCCCCCCCAAAACCTCCAACCTCCCCCAGCCCTCCGTCCCAACTATTTAATACCAAACCCACCCTTCCCCCCCCACCTAGCAAGGTGCTCCCCTTGGGAGTTTAACGTGACCAGACTAACCATATCCCACCTCACGCCCTATCTTACAGACACCGCCACAGTGTTTCCTCCCCCCCCCATCCTACAGATCTTAGCTGCTATATCTAACCAAGGGTTTTATCAAAACCACTCACAGACGCCCTCCTTCACTGTCTCCCCTCCCTATCCCCTCGTCTACCCCGTAAAGAGTCTTTATTATCCTCCAGCCATTGCAATGCACCAGCTGCCGAATCAAAGATCTGTACCCCATCCGGGGTTACCACTCGCAGTCTTGTTGGATATAAAAGAGCATATGTTAGATTATATGACTAAAAAGTGGCTTTAATTGTCCGAAATTCCGCTCTGCGTCTCTGCAACTCGGGAGAGTAATCTGGGTAGAATGAAATCCTTGAGCCATTAAGGGAAATGTCCCCCATCTCCCTTGCCTTACGCAGTAATGTAACCTTATCCCTATAGTTAAAAAACTTCAGCATCAGGGGTCTGGGACGTCCCCCGGGCAATGGCGTTCTAAAAGGGTACCGGTGGGCTCGTTCTATCGAGAAGAAAGGGGAAAAACCATCCTTTCCAAACTTTTCTAATAGCCATGATTCCAGGAATTTTATAGCGTCAGGTCCTTCAGTTTTCTCGGGCAACCCCAGCAGCCTAATATTAACCCGGCGTGCTCTATTTTCTAACTCATCCATTTTAGTAGCGTAGCTGTCCAGATTTGTTTGCATGTCCTTAACCGTATGCTGTATTGGGTTTAAATCGTCCTCCAGCTGGCTTATTCTCCCTTCCAGCTCCTCTGTTCTTTTTGCTAGTTTCTGGATGTCTTGTCGCACTAACAGGATATCCTCCTTCATTCCAGATAGCTGCACTGCCAAATCTCCCAGGGACTGTTGACATGCGTTAACCGCCTGTAGTACATCCTTCAATGTTGGGGCCTCCTCCTCTTGCGAACTTCCAGGCCTAGCAGAGGCTCCTTGAGTGTCCCCCATGGTCTTTTTGCTTTTACCCTCAGGGACTAGCGTGGTCAATAAGGCTGCTTGACCTTGACTTTTTCTGTCAGCAGGGCCCCCAGAGTGAGATTTGATTTGTGCCATTTGTACCCCTTTTATTGGTGTATGATCTGGCGTATGTGTTGGAGTATGTGCAAACCGTTCTAATTTTGCCGCAGTTGAGTTTGCTGCCTGAGTACTTTTTTCTTTTTCTTTAGAGGAGCGGAGATGTTGTGTTCCCAGCCCCTCATGCTGTTCCTCCCCACGTCTCCTCGACAATGCGAATTATGTAGGCTATTGCCCCAGAACCGAAAAGGGGAAATGGGGACCCAGTACCAAGACCTCCCGATTAACCCCCCAGCACCTTACTGCGGGCTTACTGTCCACAAATAGTTATATCCTGGGTTCATTTAAACAACAGAGATCGTGCCCTTTTACAGTCTTAAAAAATATCAATGAGGTGTCGTTCAGGAGGTTAAAAAAAAAAAAAAAAAAAAAAAAAGGGAGAGAAACAAAAAAATATCCTTATCATCCCCACATAGAGAAATCTGGTAGCTGTTCAACAGTTGACATTATAAACTATAAATGCTTTCGGTCCTGTCAGCAAAGGATACATAGCAAAACATGAGAGGCAAAAGAAATATAAATTGCACCCTGCTGACTTGACTATTATATGCCAAAAGGGGGAAAAAAACGGCAAAAAACAGGTATCATAATCTGTATAATACAGCCCGGTCACGGTACATGCGGTAAATTTGACTCCCCATCGGGAGGGGACGAGAGGGGACTAATCCTCAGCTATTTTTCCCCCACAGGGGGTACTCACGGATACCATATACTGGAAGGTACCGGCGTCTGGAATGTTGCCTGAGCTGCTCTCTCTTGTGGCTTCGGCCGCTGAGTGCCGGCACATGTAGCTGTGCCTTCGTTCCTGCGATAGCCCGTTCCTGCGATAGCCCGGGGGTCCTCAGCCAGGCTCGTCCTGCGTGTAGAGATCTTCGGGAGCTTTCGCCCGGCTTCGGCTAACGCCGGTACTCCCGATCCCCTGGTCGACGCGCCACACTACCCCCCTCGCTGCTCTTCGAGTCTTTCCGGCATGTGGCTCTCGGGAACAGGGCGAGGAGGAGACAGTGCAGCAGTGTCTCACACGCCTCAGCCTAACTACATCCTCCCGCACACACCACGCCCCTCCCCACGCCTCACACACATCCAGTCACCTCCCCCACCTCCAACACCCCAGGTTAGGGTGTTCTGTCATTTGGAACAACTGTTTTCTGATGACATCTCTCTCTCGCTCTTTCTTCTCTCTTCTGTGGACAATAGAAGTGAAGATAGGACCATAAGACATAGGATCATGAAAATAAAAATAAAAAAAACAGCAAGAATGTGAACAATCAAAAGATTTAAAAATAGCTTTATTTTTTTTTGTTTTAATGTAGTAAGAGAATGTTTGACCCTGGAGATATTCACTTCTTCTGTTAGTTGTAACCATTGACAGTGGGCTGGAAATTGATTTTTCTATATGTACTTTTCTGCTGTTGTTGTATTGAACCAGGTTACTATTGCTCTGTTGTATGCTAACATCAAGCAACAACTTGTTTGCTTGATGTATCTCTTGTATCTCTCTCTGTCTTTCCTTCTTATCTAGTGCTAGTTAGTTCAGTCTTAGCTAGACTCTGCCTGTTTTTTCCATGTTTTCTTAGTTCTTCGCAGAGACAGGCTTACGAAAGTAAATGTCTTCAGATAGGTGCAGTTCAGGAAAACAATCTATTTGGATTCAATTTATATGTCTTATTGAGGAGTTAAGCTGCCTGTGGACATTGCCAAAATAGCAGGTGACCATGCTGTCTGGACAGACTGAGTCTATGAAGGTATGACAATGCATAAAGTGGCTGTCAGGAAGAGCATGCCAGCATATGGAATGGTGCATCGGGACGAATATCTGTGCCCAGGCGAAAGTTCGCACTAAATAGGCTATTTAAACTGATCGGCTCCACAAGACCAGTGCTGTCTAGTCTACAGCATTCCCTGTGACACCTGTTATCTACTTCTGCTTCTATCTCACTACTCATTATTGATCCGGCCTGCCTTAACTGCTCCTGATATCTGCCTGCACCGGCTCTGGCTTGTCTTTGGATAATGCTTCTGCTTGCGCCTTCTGTTTCCGATCTGCTTACCCATTATTGACAGCGGCTTGACTTCTGACTATGTCTCTGCCTATGTGATTACACCTCATCTGACCATCAGTTACTGAACCAGCTTTCCTGACTCTCCTGATCACCTGCCTGCTGTTCAGCCAGTCTCTGTTGATCATCTGTCTGCTACCCAGCCAGTTTCTGCTGCTCATCTGTCTGCTATCCAGCCAGTCTCTACTGATCTTCTGCCTGCTGCTCAGCCAGTCTCTGCTGATCACCTGCCTGCTGCTCAGCCAGTCTTATCTGATCACCTGCCTGCTGTCCAGCCAGTCTCTGCTGATCACCTGCCTGCTGTTCAGCCAGTCTCTGCTGATCACCTGCCTGCTGCTTAGCCAGTCTCTGCTGATCTTCTGTCTGCTGCTCACCCAAGCTCACCTGATCACCTGCCTGCTGCTCAGCCAGTCTCATCTGATCACCTGCCTGCTGTTCAGCCAGTCTCTGTTGATCATCTGTCTGCTACCCAGCCAGTTTCTGCTGCTCATCTGTCTGCTATCCAGCCAGTCTCTACTGATCTTCTGCCTGCTGCTCAGCCAGTCTCTGCTGATCACCTGCCTGCTGCTCAGCCAGTCTTATCTGATTACCTGCCTGCTGTCCAGCCAGTCTCTGCTGATCACCTGCCTGCTGTTCAGCCAGTTTCTGCTGATCACCTGCCTGCTGCTTAGCCAGTCTCTGCTGATCTTCTGTCTGCTGCTCACCCAAGCTCACCTGATCACCTGCCTGCTGCTCAGCCAGTTTTATCTGATCACCTGCCTGCTGCTCAGCCAGTCTCTGCTGATCTTCTGCCTGCTGCCCAGCCAGTCTCTGCTGATCATCTATATGCCCCACATTTGGCACCTTCCGAAGGGGTACCTGTTTTTGATGGGTACCTGCTCACACTTTCGGTGATCTCGAGATCACCCAGAATTTCGGCTCCTCCCCTCCTTCCCCCGCCACCAAGAAATTGTGGTGGCAGCACCCGAGAGCTGATGGAAAAATCAGCTGTGGTGCTGACATCGCCGGATCCCTGGACAGGTACGTGTCCTAATATGAAAAGTCAGCAGCTACAGTATTTGTAGCTTTTGAGTTTAATTTTTTTCTAAAAAGGCTGAACCTCCTCTTCAACCATAACCTGCTCTATGCAAAATAAAAATAAAATTTTTGGCTTTGCATAAACTTTGTCTACAATAGATTGTAACTGACAATCCTCCCCTCCAAGTACCCTGACAAGTATCACATTTAATAATCAAGGGACGGGGACATGTGTGTAGGAGAGACACCATTAGGAAATAAACGCGTCGCCTTTATTTAGATTTAGGGGCCGAGATTACAAAACTTCATTAAAGATTTAAGAATCTCATCACATTACCTTCCAGTGTGAGATATAGGCATGCAGCATTTGCAGGTGGCTTAGAATGATTAAGCCTGATAAATATTAACACCTGGGACACCGGGGACCCGAAACGCTTTATTCACAGTCCAAACAGCATTTAGCGTGTTTACAGAGCTACGCACTCAGATACAAAGAAGATGCACACCACAGCAGAGAATGTACGGCGTGATACCACTCCACAATCCTGCAATGGGCCTTGCAAAAGTATTCACCCCCTTGGGCTTTTTACCTATTTTATTGTATTACAGCCTTTAGTTCAATGTTTTTTAATCTGAATAATATGTGATGATCAGAACACAATAGTCTGGTGAAGTTGGTGAAGTAAAATTAGAAAAATATATACATAAAACTATTTTTCAGAAATCAAAAACCGATAATCGGCATGTGCGTATGTATTCAACCTTTGTTATGAAGGTCATAAAAAGCTCTGGTGCAACCAATTACCTTCAGAAGTCCCACCCATAATTAGTGAAATGATGTCCACCTGTGTGCAATCTAAGTGTCACATGATCTGTCATTACATAGACACACCTTTCTGAAAGGCCCCAGAGGCTGCAACATCTAAGCAAGAGGCACCACTAACCAAACACTGCCATGAAGACCAAGGAACTCGCCAAACAAGTAAGGGACAATGTTGTTGAGATGTACAAGTCAGGGTTAGGTTATAAAAAAAATATCCAAATCTTTGCTGATCCCTAGGAGCACCATCAAATCTATCATAACCAAATGGAAAGAACATGGCACAACAGCAAACCTGCCAAGAGACGGCCGCACACCAAAACCCCCAGACCGGGCAAGGAGGGCATTAATCAGAGAGGCGACACAGAGACCTAAGGTAACCCTGGAGGAGCTGCAGAGTTCCACAGCAGAGACTGGAGTATCTGTACATAGGACGACAACAAGCCGTATGCTCCATAGAGTTGGGCTTTATGGCAGAGCGGCCAGAAGAAAGACATTACTTTCAGCAAAAAACAAAATGGTACGTTTTGAGTTTGTGAAAAGGCATGTGGGAGACTCCCAAAATGTATGGAGGAAGGTGCTCTGGTCTGATGAGACAAAAATTTAACGTTTAGGCCATCAAAGAAAACGCTATGTCTGGCGCAAACCCAACACATCACATCACCCAAAGAACACCAACCCCACTGTGAAACATGGTGGTGGCAGCATCATGCTGTGGGGATGTTTTTCAGCAGTCGGGACTGGGAAACTAGTCAGAGTTGAGAAAAAGATGGATGGTGCTAAATACAGGGATATTTTTAAGCAAAACCTGCACCCCTCTGTGTGTGATTTGAGGCTAGGACGGAGGTTCACCTTCCAGCAGGACAATGACCCCAAACACACTGCTAAAGCAACACTTGAGTGGTTTAATGGGAAACATGTAAATGTGTTGGAATGGCCTAGTCAAAGCCCAGACCTCAATCCAATAGAAAATCTGTGGTCAGACTTAAAGATTACTGTTCACAAACGCAAAACATCCAACTTGAAGGAGCTGGAGCATTTTTGCAAGGAGGAATGGGCAAAAATCCCAGTGGTGAGATGTGGCAAGACTCATAGAGACTTATCCAAAGTGACTTAAAGCTGTGTGTGGCTATACAAAGTATTGACTTTGGGGGGGGGGGGGGGGTGAATAGTTATGCACATTGACTTTTTCTGTTATTTTGTCTTATTTGTTGTTTGTTTCACTATAAGAAAAATGCATCTTCAAAGTTGTGGGCACGTTCTGTAAATTAAATGATGCAAATCCTCAAACAATCCATGTTAATTCCAGTTTGTGAGGCAACAAAACACGGAAAATGCCAAGGGGAGGGTGAATACTTTTGCAAGGCACTGTAAATACTGTCCCCAGTGTCAGAACTACCAGGGTCGCACTTGTGACCAAGCCTTGGCACTCTGCCACCAGCAGGGGCGGACTGACAACTCATGGGGCCCCCGGGCAATAGGAGAAGATTATGGGGCCCCCGGACAATAAGAGATTATGGGGCCCCCGGGTAATAGGAGATTATGGGGCCCCCAGGAAATAGATTATGGGGACCCCAGGCAATAGATTATGGGGCCACACAGTATACGCACACATACAGTATACACACACAGACTACACATACACACACTGAAAAGGTACTGGAGAGGCAGGGCAGCTATAATCTTGGGATTTAAAAAAATGTATTTATAATGATTTTTACATACTGTCCCTGGTTTTATTGAGGCTGGCAACCCTGATGGGGCCCCTTAGTGGCATGGGGCCCTCAGGCAGTGCCCGAGTGCCTGAATAGTCAGTCCGCCTCTGGCCACCAGGCTTCGGAGGAGGGGGGTCGCAGGCCCCTGAGAAAGTGCCCTAGCCAGGGGTCCCTTCATGATTTCTTGCACTAAAGGTTCTAGTTAGGCCTCTGCATGGGACCTTGCTACATATAAAAACCCAACTGCCTCCACATGCAAAACCTCTGCCTCTCACTTTAGGCCTGCCTGGCCTTTTTTTTCTAAAATAAGTATTTCTTGTCAATCAAATATGGAGCTAGATACAAGAAACTAACATTTATATAGAAACATTTATGGACAGAATCCAGAGACAGGGTATTGCATCCGCATCCCTAGTAGATAGCAACTAAAAGAGATTTAAAGGGAACAGAGAGAAACCTGTCCCTTAATAGTTGTTGGGACGTTGAAAGATGCATATGTCTGTCATGAGGTAAGCACGACCATACAGGATATTTGAAAAATGTATTTATTACAAAAAAACTATAAAAGTTAAAACAATATTAGTCATAGAACAAATGACCGAAATTGATACTCATTATGAGAAGATTGAACAGATGCTTGGGTATACTGAGCAGCCGACACGTTTCACAGTTAGAGTTACTGCTTCTTCAGGGCTGTTTCCCATACGTCTGTATAGTTCAAGTTACAAAAAACATTTGACATTAGTATCAGCAACTAGTTATTATATAAACAATATAACAATTGATATTAAGCTCACCCAAATAGTTTGACATTGATCGTGTCACAGCACCAAGGAGAGCGAACAGTATTTCTGGACAAAAGGGCAATGTCAGAGTCGCCTAAATGGTCTTGTGGATGTTGAACCATGCGTGCAAGTAAGAAAGATCTAAAATATAGTAATACATATATATTAAGATGCACTAGCATCCCTAATTGAGGGTTATAAATAGTTGGTTGTAAAGTACAACTATTTGTATAGTAGATTATTTGGGTATCCTATAAGCAGGTTTACGCAATGATAAACTTCACATATATGAAGTAAGGACTTAGCCCCTGTACACACGGTCGGAGATTTCGACAACCAAATCCGTCGGATTCTGTCCGTCGGATTTTGTCCGAAACTGTTGCATACACACGGTCGGACGAAGTTGTCGAAATATCCGATCATTCAGAACGTGATGACGTAATTTCGTTACGATGGGACTACGTTCAGGCTAGTAGCCAATAGCTTTGATGTAGGAATTTGATCTGAGCATGCGTGGCACTTGGTCTGATCAAAATTTTCTACACATGATTGGAGTATGTCCGATCGAACCAGTTGGTTGGGAAATATTTCCAACATGTTGGAAAATTGGGTCCGACGGATATTCCGATGGAATCAGTCCGATGCATACCACACACAGTCGGATTATCCGACGACACGGTCCGATAGGACACATTCCGACGGATTCTCCGACCGTGTGTACAAGGGCTAAGGGTGGGGTTGGGATAAAAAAGAGAGGAACATAATAATAAAGGGAGAGATGAAACTCACTCTCATGCTGCATACACACGGTCGGAATTTTTGTCAAAAAAAGTGCGATGGGAGCTTTTGGTTGGACGTTCCGACCGTGTATATGCTCCATCCAACTTTTTCTGTCTGAATTTGCCACCAGCAAAAGATTGAGAGCTGGTTCTCTATTTTTCCAACGGAAGAAGTTCTTGATGGAAATTTCCGATCGTCTGTAGCAATTTTGACACACAAAAAACGTTGCATACTTGGAAACAATTTGACGCAGGCTTGGAAGCATTGAACTTAATTTTCTTGGCTCGTCGTAGTCACCACGTTCTTGAGTGTCGAAAGTTCAGAGAACTTTTGTGTGACCGCATGTATGCAAGCCAAAGCCTGAACGGAATTCCGTCGGGAAAAACCAACCAAGAGTTTTCCGATGGAAATTCCGCTCGTGTGTATGGGGCATTACAGAAGACTTTTTATTACATTCAGTGCACACCCAAAAAAATTTTCGTGCACTAGTAGCCCAAAACTGCCACTTCCTTTCTGAAGATCCAATTATCTCTAAATACATTTTAGATCATCCAGAAATTGTTTACAAAAGATCACGATCTCTTATGCCGCGTACACGCGACCGGACTTTTCAATGGACTAGGTCCGACGGTCTTCCCGACGGACTTTCGGCGGAGTTCCAACAGACTTTCCGAATGAACGGACCTGGCCACGCACAATCACACCAAAGTCCGACGGATTCGAACGTGATGACGTACGACCGGACTAGAATAAGGAAGTTCATAGCCAGTAGCCAATAGCTGCCCTAGCGTTGGTTTTTGTCCGTCGCACTAGACGAGTGGATTTCTCGATAGGAATTGGGTCCGGCGGAGTTCTGGCGAAAAAATTTGAAACGTTCTATTTCTAAAGTCTGTCAGATTTTTGGACAGCAAAGGTCCGATGGAGCCCACACATGATCGAATTGTCTGACGGATTTGTTCTGTCGGACCTTTGCTGTCGGTCGTGTGTACGTGGCATAAGAGGTAACATTTTAAATAGCCACCTTTCATCTCCATCTACAATGGAAGGAGCTTGGCAAGGTTATGGCACTTTCAAATGTGGAAAATATGATCAGTGCCCCTGAATAAGGGAGGGGGGTGGCTGCCCTTTGCCTAGGGGTGACTTTATGAAATCTAGGTCCTATGATGATGGCAGTACGATCGGAGTAGTGTATCTGGCTATCTGCACATACGGTGCATTCTATATTGGAAAAACAAAGTGCACATTTGCCAGATGCATGCGTGACCACCTATACTATCTCGACGCAGGACTACTGTATACACCTATATGTAAACATGTAGGCCTTAACCATGGCTATGACCCGTCCTTTATCTAATTTTTTGCACTCAAGGTTATACCACAACAGGAAAGAGGGGGTGATTTTGATAAGAAAATCCTCCAACAAGAAACTAGATGGATTTACAATCAGAGAGCCATCGGTCCACCCGGGATAAATAACGCATCATCTTACAAATCCTTTTTATAATGTCTATCCATAGACTATTCTATATCTGTTTGCTCGATCATGGTAGATTGCAATCCTAGGTACATATACTAGGATCTATAGACAGGTTTTGTTATGTCTCTGGATGGTGAGTCTGACTTGGTGGAAGGAGACCTCTCTTACGGCTCTGGTTCAAGTCCCTCTGAAGTGGGGAACAGAGGGACAAGAGCACAGCGGGGTAGGAGCGTCTGGCCAGATGCAGCAGCGGACGCTGATGAGATGGAGATCTTCCAGATGCAGGAACTCTCTGCAGCAGATGGTTGGCAAGTTGGCTGTGAGATGGACAGTCCACGGACCTGGAGAGGCAGTAGCAGGCTCGGAAGGGTCTCTGAGCAGGAGGACAAGCAGGACCAGCAGCAAGCAAGAACCAGCAGGGAAGAGGCAGAAGAATAGTCAACAAGCAGAGGTTCAGCAACAGGAATCAGTCCGAGAGAGGTCAAACAAGCCGGGGTCAGAGCAGGAGAAGGCAGCAGAGTCAAACAGAAGCCGGGTCGGGTATCAGGTAAACTTTCAGGCAGAATAACAGGTTGCTTCAGGTACTAGCTGCAGACGAACAGCACAGAACATCTGCAGCTGTACCTTTAAAAAGGGCCACTGGCGCCAATCGCGCTAGCGCGCACACGTGCACGCGCGCACGCGAACGGCGTGCACCCGCGTGCGCCTGGGGCGCCCGGCAGCGAGTGTGCACGCGCCGACCCGTGACGCGAGTGCGCATGCGCGAGCGGCGATCCGCTCGCATGGAACGGACGGATCCCTGACAGGTTTATATCTGTTCCCTTTAAATCTCTTTTTAGAGACTAAAATTATTTTATTTAATTTCACTGATTTCTATACACATAAAAATCTACCATTGAAGTGTTATGCCTTGTACAACCGGTCAAAGAGTTCAGACGGAAAATGTCCAATTGGATTATATTGTCGGAAAATCCGGTGTGTGGGCTCTACTTGAGCTTTTCCGTCGGAAATTCCAACGGAAAAAATTTGAGAGCAGGATCTCAAAGTTTCCGACAAAAAAATCTGATCTGACTTTTTCCGATAGTTTGTAGAGAATTCCAATCGGACAAAGTGCCACGCATACTCAGATCAAATTACGAGACCAAAGCTATTGGCTACTAGCCTCTACGTAGTCCCGTCGGAACGAACGAACGTCATCACGTTCCGAACTATCGGATTTTCCGACAACTTTGTCCGACCGTGTGTATGCAACACCAGTTTAGGACAAAATCTGTCTGAAAAAATCCAACGGATTTTGTGGACGGAATGTCCGACCGTGTGTACAAGACGTTACAGACATCTTTTGGTTATCCTCATGTCAATATTTTATAAGGAAGACTTATTCATGATAGATGAAACAGCAAGAGACTGGACAGCCATGGCCAGATTACAATACCTGTTGACTTTGTAGGTTGATAGTTAAAGTAAATGTTCGGGCAAATTAAAAAAAAAACACTTTCTCTGCCCCCCTCCAAGTACAGAAGAAAATGCCCGGTGATCCCCCAGAAAACAAACTCCAAACAGAAAGATCGACAGCTTGACAGCTTGTTACAGCTTGAAACATTTGAGGCTTGGATTTTTTTGTTACAAAGCACTGAGGGGGCGTCCACATTTTATTTTCTGTCTGTTATATTTTATGTCCCATGCAGAGGTTACGTTAAAATTTTCATGATCAACAGAACAAGTAGCTTGACCAGGAGCACACAAACTTCCGAATAAGATTGTTAATCTGCTAGTTACTAACTACAAGGCACACAGCTCACATTCCTACCTCTGGTGGGCGCTATCCATTATGCTCATGGCTTACAAATATATGCAAAGCAAACCACAAATTGCTTCTTAAATAATAGGGAGCTGGATCTGCAAAAAAAAAAATATTTCTGATTCTGAATTCTCAGCCTGAGTCTTGCTGTGAAGATGGATTACACGAGGAGGATACTAATGCCGCGTACACACGATCAAACAATCGGGTGGAAAAGTCCGGCAAACTCAAGTCCGCCGGACAATCCCCCCGTGTGTAGCCTCTGGCATACTTTTTTGACCCGAAAGTACGGCGGACTTAGAAAGTAGTTTTGCACTTCAATCTTCCCACTGGACTTGCATTTCGGCGGACAATCCGGCCGTGTATGCCAGTCCGCCGTACTTTTGAAATGAGCAGACTTTTCCCGCCCCGGAGAAAAGTCCGCTCATTCGAGCGGGTCTCCAGGTAGGCGGGGCCCGCGAAGGAGACGTTGCTGGCCCCGCCACCTGGTATGGACTTAAAGGGGAACCCTGACACCTAAAAAAATCTGCATGGGGGTCCCCCCAGGTCCACATCAGACCCTTGTCCGAGCACGCTACCCGGCCGGCCAGGAAAGGGGGGACTAGCGAGCGCCCCCCCCCCCCCCCTCCGAGCCGTACCAGGCCGCGTGCCCTCAACATGGGGGGTGCCTTGGAGTACGGGGGCCGCGCGGCCCCCCCACCTCAAGGCACCTTGTCCCCATGTTGATGAGGACAAGGGCCTCTTCCCGACAACCCTGGCCGTTGGTTGTCGGGGTCTGCGGGCAGGGGGCTTATTGGAATCCGGGAGCCCCCTTTAATAAGGGGGCCCCCCGGATACCGCCCCCCCAAGAAGATAGCGGAGGAGTCCGGCGAGAAAACCCCCGAAGACGGAAGACCCCCGGAGCTGTGCAATAAACTATTTTATCTTGTGTGTTGTGTTTTTTTTTGTACTTTATTTTACAGGTGAACGGGTAGGGGTACATTGTACCCCATACTCATTCACATAGGGTGGGGGGCCGGTATCCGGGGGCCCCCTTATTAATTCCCCCCTGACATTGGTGACCACTGCAGTGTAGAAATTCCTCTTTATTGCTTGTTGATGTAAAATTCCCCATTACATTGGTTGTCAGTGCAAATTCTTCATTACATTGGTGATCAGTGTACATTTCCCTATACATTGGTGGTAAGTGCAAAATTGCCCTTACATTGGCGGTCAGTGTAAAAGGGTCATCTTACATGGAGGTCGTTGTATATTCCTCTTTACACTGGTGGTTGGTGTAAATGCTCCTATTACATTGGTGTTAGTGTAGAAATCCCTCTTTATATTGGTGGATAGACTCTCTTACTGTTTGTCCGGGAGGAGAAGCAGTGGCTCTTCCCTCGGCAACCCGCAGCAGGTGGAGGGGCGGTAGGGGCATCTTCCAGGATCCCTACCCCAGATCCAGCACCATCTCCTAAGGTAAGGCCATGGATCGCCGCCTTCCCATCCAACCTGTCCAGGAGGGGGGTTTGTAGTGCGAGTGAGGGGGCCAGGTTTGTTTGCCGTCCCCCTCAAAATATTGAGCACCGGCTTCTACTGCTCGGTTTTCTAGTGTGTTTTTGAAGCACATAATTGGAGCCTAAAGCTCTAATTAGCTTGTGTTTGGCCGGGAGGAGAAGCAACAGCCCCGGCTCTTCCCTCGCCAAGCCGCAGCAGGTAGAAGGGCGGAAGGAGCAGCTTCGGGGAGCCCTACCCTGGACCCAGCACCACCTCCTAAGGTAAGGCCATGAATCGCCGCCTTCCCATCCAAACCATCCAGGCGTCGGGGGGGGGGGGGGGTTGTAGTGCAAGTGAGGGGGCCAGTTTTGTTTGCCGCCCCCCACAAAATATTGAGCCCCGGCTGCCACTGCTATGTATTCTGGTGTGCTTTTGAAGCACATGATTGGAGCCTAAGGCTCTAATTGGCTTCAAATGGGTGGAATCGGGGCACAGAGCACTGTGTGACAATAGCGAATTAATATTCACTAATGCCTTCCTGTTTTTCCTCCTAGCCAATCAAGAAGCGGGTCCTGAGACCCGATTGGCCAGGGAGTCTTAGGACCCTCTTCCTGTTCGGCCGGGAGGAGAAGCAAAAGCCCCGGCTCTTCCCTAAGCAAGCTGCAGCAGGTAGAGGGGTGGGAGGGGCATCTGCAGCTTCGGGGAGCCCTACCCTGGATCCAGCACCACCTCCTAAGGTAAGGCCATGAATCGCCGCCTTCCCATCCAAACCGTCCAGGCGTCAGGGGGGGGGGGGGGTTGTAGTGCAAGTGAGGGGGCCAGTTTTGTTTGCCGCCCCCCACAAAATATTGAGCCCCGGCTGCCACTGCTATGTATTCTGGTGTGCTTTTGAAGCACATGATTGGAGCCTAAGGCTCTAATTGGCTTCAAATGGGTGGAATCGGGGCACAGAGCACTGTGTGACAATAGCGAATTAATATTCACTATTGCCTTCCTGTTTTTCCTCCTAGCCAATCAAGAAGCGGGTCCTGAGACCCGATTGGCCAGGGAGTCTTAGGACCCTCTTCCTGTTCGGCCGGGAGGAGAAGCAAAAGCCCCGGCTCTTCCCTAAGCAAGCTGCAGCAGGTAGAGGGGTGGGAGGGGCATCTGCAGCTTCGGGGAGCCCTACCCTGGATCCAGCACCACCTCCTAAGGTAAGGCCATGGATTGCCGCCTTCCCGTACAACCTACCCAGGCGGGGGTGGGGGGGTTTGTACTGCGATTGAGGTGGCCAGGTTTGTTTGCTGCCCCCTCAAAATATTGAGCACTGGCCGCCACTGCTTTTTATTGTGGTGTGTTGTTGAAGCACATGATTGGAGCCTAAGGCTCTAATTGGCTTCAAAAGGGTGGGATCGGGGGACAGAGCACTGTGTGACAAGAGTGAATTAATATTCGCCATCGCCTTCCTGATTCTCCTCCTGGCCAATCAAGAAGTGGGTCCTGAGACCCGATTGGCCAGGGAGTCTTAGGTCTCCCGGCTAATTGGGTCTCAGGGCCCTCTTTCTGTGCGGCCTGGGAGGAGAAGCAAAAGCCCCAGCTCTTCCCTCGGCAAGCCGCAGCAAGTGGAGGGGTGGAAGGAGCAGTTGGGGGAGCCCTGCCCTTGATCCAGCACCACCTCCTAAGGTAAGGCCATGGATCGCCTTCCCCATCCAGGCGGGGGGGGGGGCAGTAGGTTTGTAGTGCGAGTGAGGGGGCCAGCTTTGTTTGCCACCCCCTCAAAATATTGAGCACCGGCTGCCACTTCTATGTATTCTGGTGTGTTTTTGAAGCACATGATTGGAGCCTAAGGCTCTAATTGGCTTCAAAAGGTGGAATCAGGGCACCGAGCACTGTGTGACAATAGCAAATTACTATTCGCTATTGCCTTCCTGACTCTCATCCCGGGCCAATCAAGAAACGGCCCCAGGTCTTCCCTTGGCAAGCTTCAGCAGGTGGAGGGGCAGCTTCGGGGAGCCCTACCCCGGATCCAGCACCACCTCCTAAGGTAAGGCCATGGATTATTGCCTTCCTAATTCTCCTCCTGGCAAATCAAGAAGCGGGTCCTGAGACTCGAGTGGCCAGGGAGTCTTAGGTCTCCTGGCTAATTGGGTTCCAGGACACTCTTCCTGTTCAGCCGAAAGGAGAAGCAACAGCCCCAGCTCTTCCCTCGGCAAGCCGCAGCAGGTGGAGGGGCAGCTTCGTGGAGCCCTACCCTGGATCCAGCACCACCTCCTAAGGTAAGGCCATGTATTATTGCCTTCCTGATTCTCCTCCCGGGCCAATCAAGAAGCATGTCCTGAGACCCGATCGGCCAGGGAGTCTTAGGTCTTCCGGCTAATTGGGTCCCAGGACCCTCTTTCTGTTTGCCGGGAGGAGAAGCAACGGTTCCCAGCTCTTCCCTCGGCAAGCCACAGCAGGTGGTGGGGCAGCTTGGGGGAACCCTACCCCGGATCCAGCACTACCTCCCAAGGTAAGGCCATGGATTATTGCCTTCCTGATTCTCCTCCTGGGCAAATCAAGAAGCAGGTCCTGAGACTTGATTGGCCAGGGAGTCTTAAGTCTTCCGGTTAATTGGGTCCCAGGACCCTCTTCCTTTTTGGCTAGGAGGAGAAGCAATGGCCCCAGCTCTTCCCCCGGAAAGCCGCAGCAGGTGGAGGGGCAGTTTCGGGGAGCCCTACCCTGGATCCAGCACCACCTCCTAAGGTAAGGCCATGGATTGCCGCCTTCCCGTACAACCTACCCAGGCGGGGGTGGGGGGGGTTTGTACTGCGATTGAGGTGGCCAGGTTTGTTTGCTGCCCCCTCAAAATATTGAGCACTGGCCGCCACTGCTTTTTATTGTGGTGTGTTGTTGAAGCACATGATTGGAGCCTAAGGCTCTAATTGGCTTCAAAAGGGTGGGATCGGGGGACAGAGCACTGTGTGACAAGAGTGAATTAATATTCGCCATCGCCTTCCTGATTCTCCTCCTGGCCAATCAAGAAGTGGGTCCTGAGACCCGATTGGCCAGGGAGTCTTAGGTCTCCTGGCTAATTGGGTCTCAGGGCCCTCTTTCTGTGCGGCCTGGGAGGAGAAGCAAAAGCCCCAGCTCTTCCCTCGGCAAGCCGCAGCAAGTGGAGGGGTGGAAGGAACAGTTGGGGGAGCCCTGCCCTTGATCCAGCACCACCTTCTAAGGTAAGGCCATGGATCGCCTTCCCCATCCAGGCGGGGGGGGCAGTAGGTTTGTAGTGCGAGTGAGGGGGCCAGCTTTGTTTGCCACCCCCTCAAAATATTGAGCACCGGCGGCCACTTCTATGTATTCTGGTGTGTTTTTGAAGCACATGATTGGAGCCTAAGGCTCTAATTGGCTTCAAAAGGTGGAATCAGGGCACCGAGCACTGTGTGACAATAGCAAATTACTATTCGCTATTGCCTTCCTGACTCTCATCCCGGGCCAATCAAGAAACGGCCCCAGGTCTTCCCTTGGCAAGCTTCAGCAGGTGGAGGGGCAGCTTCGGGGAGCCCTACCCCGGATCCAGCACCACCTCCTAAGGTAAGGCCATGGATTATTGCCTTCCTAATTCTCCTCCTGGCCAATCAAGAAGCGGGTCCTGAGACTCGAGTGGCCAGGGAGTCTTAGGTCTCCTGGCTAATTGGGTTCCAGGACACTCTTCCTGTTCAGCCGAAAGGAGAAGCAACAGCCCCAGCTCTTCCCTCGGCAAGCCGCAGCAGGTGGAGGGGTAGCTTCGTGGAGCCCTACCCTGGATCCAGCACCACCTCCTAAGGTAAGGCCATGTATTATTGCCTTCCTGATTCTCCTCCCGGGCCAATCAAGAAGCATGTCCTGAGACCCGATCGGCCAGGGAGTCTTAGGTCTTCCGGCTAATTGGGTCCCAGGACCCTCTTTCTGTTCGCCGGGAGGAGAAGCAACGGTTCCCAGCTCTTCCCCCGGAAAGCCGCAGCAGGTGGAGGGGCAGTTTCGGGGAGCCCTACCCCGGATCCAGCACCACCTCCTAAGGTAAGGCCATGGATCGCTGCCTTCCCGTCCAACCCACCCAGATGGGGGTGTGGGGGGGTTGTAGTGCGAGTGAAGGGGCCAGGTTTGTTTGCCACCCCCCTCAAAATATTGAGCACCGGCCGCCACTGCTCTGTATTCTGGTGTGTTAAATTGGAAGATGCGTGTGCTGATTGATTGAGCACAGCAGGTCTACCTGTACCCACACCTACACACACGCGTTTTAAATAACCAAAACAAAATGATTTGTATATCTGAAGAGTGATTTCCCGTGTCACAGTTGTCACCCCTCGTTCACAATTATTGTAACAAATAACGCAGCGGCACCGACAGAGCACAGAACTGCATAAACATATCAGAGGCATCCTTCAGAACAAATGACATTAATGTACCGCGTGTCGCTAATGTCCTCATTAACCCCTTCGCCACCCCCCCCGCCGCTGGAGCGCCATCCCTCGCAGCCAGAACAGCCCGGGCTCCCAGCGGCGGCTCCGCTCCGATCCAATCTGCTAACACCGCCGTGATTTATTGCCTCTGTTCATAGAATCACATTGGTTGCATAATTACATTTTGATTTATGGCCGTGAAACGGGATCTCAGCTCCGGCCTGACAGCTGAGGAATTTCTCATTAACAATACCGGTGTCACCATATCAAATAAATATATATTAAAAAAAATAAAAAAAAGCCGGCTTAGGGAACATTATCTGCGGACCTCAAGCTTGTCATAAATTTGGAAATGCGGCTCAGGTTTTCTTATTTGAACTTTTCCTTGTGTTTTTATTTAGATTTTTTATTTATTTTTTTACTTTTTTCTTTTATCGTTTTCGACTTGCCAGAGGTAAAGTGGAAACTCGGGCGCTCTGGGTATTATAACGATATCGCTTTGCTGGTTTGCTTCTTGTTTATAAACAAAGTGTCAGTTTATATGGCTCAGATGGATCGCTGCGTGTGCGCCGCGGCACCAGAGGGTGACCAGAGGGTGACCTGGCTGTGCCAGGAACCGGGAAGGGAGAGGGGGGGGGGTGGAATTAATGATAAATGTGAAAAAAAAAATCTGCACGACGATATACGTTGGCACAGTGGCAGTGGTGGGCAAATGGGCGTACCTGTACGTCCTCTTTATTTGCGGGGCTAATGGGCACTCGCCCCCACCGCGTACAGCGCGACCCTGCCCGCGGGTCCCGCGGACTCGATGTCCGCCGGTGTCCCGCGATCGTGTCACGCAGTGGAAGAACGGGAAGATGCCTATTTAAAAAAGGCATTTCCCCCGTTCTGCCTTGTGACGTGACAGAGATCTACTGCTCCCTGACATCGAGAGCAGTGATCGCTGTCATGTCAGTGGTAGTCCCCCCCCCACAGTTAGAATCACTCCCTAGGACACACTTAACCCCTTGATCGCCCCTAGTGTTAACCCCTTCACTGCTAGTGTCCTTAAACAGTAATCAGTACATTTTTATAGCACTGATCGCTGAATAAATGACAATGGTGTCAAAAGTGTCCGATGTTTCCGCCATAATGTCGCAGTCATGATAAAAATGGCAGATCACCGCCATTACTAATAAAAAAAAAATAATAATAAAAATGCCATAAAACCATCCCCTGTTTTGTAGATGCTATAACTTTTGCGCAAACCAATCAATATACGCTTATTGCAATTTTTTTTTACCAGAAATATGTAGATTACATATCAGCCTAAACTGAGGAAAAAATGTGTTGTTTTATATATTTTTGGGGGATATTTATTATAGCAAAAAGTAGAAAATATTGCTTATTTTTTTTTTAAATTGTCGTTCTTTTTTGGGTTTATAGCACAAAAAATAAAAGCCGCAGTGACGATCAAATACCACCAAAAGAAAGCTCTATTTGTGGGAAAAAAAGGACATCAATTTTGTTTGGGTACAATGTCGCAAGACCATGAAATTGTCAGCGACGCAGTGCCGAATCGCAAAAAATGCTCTGGTCAGGAAGGGGGTAAAATCTTCTGGGGCTGAAGCGGTTAAAGGGAAACAACAATATTTAAAAGGTTTCTATTTTATATACTGTATATAAGGGAAGCATTGAACATTCCTAAACCTGTAAAAGAGGAGTTTACCCCACTTGCCTGTTCCCCATGTTTGTCCTCAATTTACATACTCACCCGCCCAGTTGTTCCATTCAAATATTCAAATTAACGGAAACCTGTCAAAAATTCTAAAATCCGATAATCCAAAAATCGGCAATTCGGAAATGCAAAAATCCGAATATATATGAAATCAGAAATTCGAAGATTCGGAAATCCGGTATTTCAAAATTTGGAAACTCGAGAATTCAAAAATCCGAAAATAAGAAAGGAAATCCAAAAATTCAAAAATAAACGAAAATCCATAAATTAGAAAACCCAAAAATTTTAAAGTCTGAAAAATAACTAACTAACTAATAACTTTGACCATGTATTAAATTAGAGGTGTTGGAATTTCCTTTCAAATTTGTCTGTTAATGAACGCAATGAATACGAATTTATCCAAAGTTACGAATTTTTCAGAGATAACAAATGCCGCATCTAAATGAATGGAATTTAATGAATTAATAATAATAAATAATAATAATATGCCGATATCTCGCCTGCCATACTGTTTCTGAAGCAAAGCCTTGAAAACTTACTGGTCTCTTTATTGGGCTTGGCCTATTCTTGGATCTGGTACCCAGGCTCAGTGAGATGACAATATGACAATATGGGCCTACAATGACAATCACAATGACAATCACCTTCGGATTACATGATAGACATTATTAATAATTTGACTTACAGTGAACGTTTGACATACAGTATGACGCAAAATTTTCAGAACACCACTCAATTGTTTTTCTGAAATCAGGGATCATAAATGGACATTAAAAACCAGCCCTGGAATTCTCTGGCCACCTGGTAGTGTCATTTAACAGTCATGCAGTGGCGGCTAGTGCTTAATAATTTTAGGGGGGGGGGGGGGGTAGGGTTGCCACCTGTATGGGATTCACCCAGACAGTTCTCAGGTTTTGAATTGTGTGTCCAGATTTTGGACCCCCTGAAACCTGGACACAATATTCATAATGGACCCTGGCTCTCCAGGTAACCGAGTACCACAACCGCCGAGTGCATAGGGGTGTGCACAGGACCCATTCCCATACATGGACAGGAGAGGAGAGAGGGCTTGACCTGCTCCTCCTTCTCCCACCCCTTCCCCTCTGTCTGCCCACCCACACACTCCGATCCCCGGTGTTCTGCAACTCAGGAAAGGGATGTGTGGGCTGGAAATCTGAAGTTAAAGCGGGGTTTCACCCTAAAGTGGAACTTCCGCTGATCGGAACCCTCCCCCCCTCCGGTGTCACAATTGGCACCTTTCAGGGGGGAGGGGGGTGGAGATACCCGTCAAAGAGTATTTACACCCACTTCCGGGCATAGACTCCCGTGGGAGTCTATGCCTCTTCCTGTCCTGCCGCCGGTGTCACAATTGGCACCTTTCAGGGGGGAGGGGGGTGGAGATACCCGTCAAAGAGTATTTACACCCACTTCCGGGCATAGACTCCCGTGGGAGTCTATGCCTCTTCCTGTCCTGCCGCGCTGTCTGCTGGGACACACACGGGTCCCAGAGACAGCGCGGACAATTCCTATTGCGCGGCGCGACTCGTGCATGCGCAGTAGGGAACCGGGAAGTGAAGCTGATTCGCTTCACTTCCTGGTTCCCTCACCTAGAATGGTGGCGGCAGCAGCCGAGAGCCGAGCGATCGATCGGCCTCGGCTGCCGGCATCGCTGGAACCCGGGACAGGTGAGTGTCCATTTATTAAAAGTCAGCAGCTGTAGTATTTATAGCTGCTGGCTTTTAATATTTTTTTTTATAGGTGGAATCCCTCTTTAAGCAACTGGCAGATATATCGTGGATGAAAGGTGTCAATACCTGAGCTCACCATACAATGTCTGTGACTGAAGTCTCCCCCCCACCCTCCCGAGCGAGTGAATATACTTTGGCAAGGGGGACTCAGGTGTAAGGGGTCTCTTACATGGTGGACTCTGATTTAAGGGGGTATTTGCAACCCCAATTTAAGGGGGAATGCTGGGAACCCCAATTTAAGGGGGAATGCTGGGAACCCCGATTCAAGGGGGAATGCTGGGAACTCTGATGTAAGTGGGAGGTTTGTTGAGCAGAAACCCCCTTACAGAGTTCCCCTTTACACCAGTCCACAGCATTCCCCCCGTAAAAGTTTTTATTTTTTTTGCTGCGAGCCGCTAAAGTCTTCAGGTTTGGCTTGAGAAAAAGGTGACAACCCGGGGGGGGGGGGGAGGGGGGGCAATGCCACCCTCTCACCCCCCCGTGGGAGACGGACATGAAGGCGGGTAACAGGAGAACGCCAGTAACACCCCCCCCCCCGTAGAAGATGGACAAATGGGAAGGCAGAAGGGCTTCTTTCCTTAGGTGGCAGATTCCCTGCCCGGGAGGACACATCCGGTCTTCCTTCCTCCTCCCTTCTCTGTCCGAGCCGGGGAGTGCTGGATATAGCTGAGCCAATGTGGGTGAGCTATTCCTGGAGACAATAGCATCTGGTGGGTCAGTCGGTCAAGCTTCCCATGCATCTCCTCTGGCCATGTGTCTCCTCCCTCCTCCTCCCTCTAGGCCAATAGGATGACTTCTCCTTTCGGCCAATTGACTGAGAATCAGTGTGACAATAGCGAATAATCATTTGCTATTATCACACAACCGGGTGGGCTTGGTGCTCTGCACCCTCTGAGCCCACCGTTTTTTAAAGCCTATTAGAGCGTCAGGCTCTAATCCCGTGCTTCAAAAAAGAAAGAAAAAAACATTGGAATCCATGCGTCCGGCGCCCCGCATGTAGATTAGGGGGGTCGGACACACGGATAAGGGGGGGAAGCGCCTGTTTACTTCTAATGGATGGGCCGCCACTGCTGTCATGTAGTGCCATAGCGCCACCCGTTGACTGAAAGTGGCAAACTCTTAAGATACTTCAGAGGGTGGGTCTCTCCCTGGATGGGTGGGAGTATATGGGTATATAAAAAAGCAATATACCCCCCTCCCCCTCTCTCCTAATCCCCTCGCAGCACAATGCAAAAGTGAGGTTCTCTGCATAACGCACCTCCTTTATTTCTCTTTCTGTAATTGTCTTTGCCCATTGGCAACACTTTGCATTTTATTGGTAACATCACTGCTTTTAAAGATTTACCAGCTACTTCATATTTTGTTATATTTAATGAATAGCAACTATTTATTTTATGTGTAAATAAATTAGATCTTTATTTTTAGAGTCGTTATCATTTGTTATTAACTTAATGGTGAGAATTGCATCAAGTATGACTAGGGTCTGATATAGACTAAAGGTTGTAATCACTTATTATATTCATCAGCAAGCAAATAAGTGGGGTGGCATGGTCACCAAAACATCAGCTGGGGGGAGGCCCCCACACACATACATTACAGCAGTGGAAGGTGTCAGTAGATCAGTGGACTGTGTCAGTAGAGCAGTGGACGGTGTCAGTAGAGCAGTGGAAGGTGTCAGTAGATCAGTGGACTGTGTCAGTAGAGCAGTGGACGGTGTCAGTAGAGCAGTGGATGGTGTCAGTAGAGCAATATATGGTGTCAGTAGAGCAGTGGACGGTGTCAGTAGAGCAGTGGATGGTGTCAGTAGTGCAATAGATGGTGTCAGTAGAGCAGTGGACGGTGTCAGTAGAGCAGTGGATGGTGTCAGTAGTGCAATAGATGGTGTCAGTAGAGCAGTGGACGGTGTCAGTAGAGCAGAGGATGGTGTCAGTAGGGCGGTGGATGGTGTCAGTAGATCAGTGGACGGTGTCTGTAGAGCAGTGGATGGTGTCTGTAGAGCAGTGGACGATGTCAGTAGGGCAGTGGATGGTGTCGGTAGAGCAGTGGGCGGTGTCAGCAGAGCATTGGGCGGTGTCAGTAGAGCAGTGGACGGTGTCAGTAGAGCAGTGGACATTGTCAGTAGATCAGTGGATGTTGTCAGTAGAGCAGTGGATGGTGTCAGTAGAGCAGTGGATGGTGTCAGCAGAGCAGTGGACGGTGTCAGTAGAGCAGTGGATGGTGTCAGTAGAGCAGTGGATGGTGTCAGTAGAGCAATAGATGGTGTCAGTAGAGCAGTGGACGGTGTCAGTAGAGCAGAGGATGGTGTCAGTAGGGCGGTGGATGGTGTCAGTAGATCAGTGGACGGTGTCTGTAGAGCAGTGGACGATGTCAGTAGGGCAGTGGATGGTGTCGGTAGAGCAGTGGGCGGTGTCAGCAGAGCAGTGGGCGGTGTCAGTAGATCAGTGGATGTTGTCAGTAGAGCAGTGGATGGTGTCAGTAGAGCAGTGGATGGTGTCAGCAGAGCAGTGGACTGTGTCAGTAGAGCAGTGGATGGTGTCAGCAGAGCAGTGGACGGTGTCAGTAGAGCAGTGGACGGTGTCAGTAGAGCAGTGGATGATGTCAGTAGATCAGTTGACGGTGTCAGTAGGGCAGTGGATGGTGTCAGTAGAGCAGAGGATGGTGTCTGTAGGGCAGTGGACGGTGTCAGTAGAGCAGTTGATGGTGTCAGTAGAGCAGTGGACAGTGTCAGTAGATCAGTGGGTGGTGTCAGTAGAGCAGTGGATGGTGTCAGTAGAGCAGAGGATGGTGTCTGTAGGGCAATGGATGGTATCAGTAGAGAAGATGATGGTATCAGTAGAGCAGTAGACGGTGTCAGTAGAGCAGTGGATGGTGTCAGTAGAGCAGGAGATGGTGTCAGTAGAGCAGTGGACGGTGTCAGTAGAGCAGTGGATGGTGTCAGTAGAGCAGTGAATGGTGTCAGCAGAGCAGTGGACGGTGTCAGTAGAGCAGTGGATGGTGTCAGTAGAGCAGTGGACGGTGTCAGTAGGGCAGTGGACGGTGTCAGTAGATCAGTGGACGTGTCAGTAGATCAGTGGATGGTGTCAGCAGAGCAGTGGGCGGTGTCAGTAGAGCAGTGGACGGTGTCAGTAGAGCAGTGGACGGTGTCAGTAGGGCAGTGGACGGTGTCAGTAGGGCAGTGGGCGGTGTCAGTAGATCAGTGGACGGTGTCAGTAGGGCAGTGGATGGTGTCAGTAGAGCAGAGGACGGTGTCAGTAGAGCAGTGGATGGTGTCAGCAGAGCAGTGGACGGTGTCAGTAGAGCAGTGGATGGTGTCAGTAGAGCAGTGGATGGTGTCAGTAGAGCAATAGATGGTGTCAGTAGAGCAGTGGACGGTGTCAGTAGAGCAGAGGATGGTGTCAGTAGGGCGGTGGATGGTGTCAGTAGATCAGTGGACGGTGTCTGTAGAGCAGTGGATGGTGTCTGTAGAGCAGTGGACGATGTCAGTAGGGCAGTGGATGGTGTCGGTAGAGCAGTGGGCGGTGTCAGCAGAGCAGTGGGCGGTGTCAGTAGAGCAGTGGACGTTGTCAGTGGATCAGTGGATGTTGTCAGTAGAGCAGTGGATGGTGTCAGTAGAGCAGTGGATGGTGTCAGCAGAGCAGTGGACGGTGTCAGTAGAGCAGTGGATGGTGTCAGCAGAGCAGTGGACGGTGTCAGTAGAGCAGTGGACGGTGTCAGTAGAGCAGTGGATGATGTCAGTAGATCAGTTGACGGTGTCAGTAGGACAGTGGATGGTGTCAGTAGAGCAGAGGATGGTGTCTGTAGGGCAGTGGATGGTGTCAGTAGAGCAGTTGACGGTGTCAGTAGAGCAGTGGACAGTGTCAGTAGATCAGTGGATGGTGTCAGTAGATCAGTGGATGGTGTCAGTAGATCAGTGGATGGTGTCAGTAGATCAGTGGATGGTGTCAGTAGAGCAGTGGATGGTGTCAGTAGAGCAGAGGATGGTGTCTGTAGGGCAATGGATGGTATCAGTAGAGAAGATGATGGTATCAGTAGAGCAGTGGACGGTGTCAGTAGAGCAGTGGATGGTGTCAGTAGAGCAGGAGATGGTGTCAGTAGAGCAGTGGACGGTGTCAGTAGAGCAGTGGATGGTGTCAGTAGAGCAGTGAATGGTGTCAGCAGAGCAGTGGACGGTGTCAGTAGAGCAGTGGATGGTGTCAGCAGAGCAGTGGGCGGTGTCATTAGAGCAGTGGACGGTGTCAGTAGGGCAGTGGACGGTGTCAGTAGATCAGTGGACGTGTCAGTAGATCAGTGGATGGTGTCAGCAGAGCAGTGGGCGGTGTCAGTAGAGCAGTGGACGGTGTCAGTAGAGCAGTGGACGGTGTCAGTAGGGCAGTGGGCGGTGTCAGTAGATCAGTGGACGGTGTCAGTAGGGCAGTGGATGGTGTCAGTAGAGCAGAGGACGGTGTCTGTAGGGCAGTGGATGGTATCAGTAGAGATGATGATGGTATCAGTAGAGCAGTGGACGGCGTCAGTAGGGGATAGATTGGCATCAGTAGGGCAGTGGACGGCGTCAGTAGGGGATAGATTGGCATCAGTAGGGCAGTGGACAGAGTCAATATTTTTTTTTTTATTATTATTATTTTTTTTTTTTTTACAATAGTATTTTTTTCATTTATTTTTACATTTTTTTTTTAGAAACCCCATTGCCATTGGGAGGCTTTAGTGAAATATCAGGGGTATAAACTAACCCCTAAAGTCTCACTTTTGAGACAGAGAAAAGGACTGAGGACAGAGGTTCCCGATTCCCTTTCTCTGCGGCCTCAGCTGCACTGGGCAGTGAATGAACGGGAAGTGCTCTGTGCTGAGCGGCTCCCATTCATTTACAAACTGTAGCATAGTAAACTGTTCACTATGCTTATGGATAAACAGAGTGAATGATCAGTACCAATCACTCACTCTCTTGATTCAGAAATGAAAGGGACCCATAAATTATATATTTACCACCCCCTTCACCGCTCTCTATTATGAAACCACCGCCTGCAGCAGCTGGTGGGGGAGGAGAGGAGGGGAAGGTGGCAGGTCTGTGGAGGGAGGAGCAAACCAGGGGAGCACATAAGAGTTCTGGGAAGAAGAAAGAAGAAGATCGGGGACAGAAGGGGTGGCGGGGGGAGCATATACTTGTACCGATCTTCTGTATTTTCCTCCTGTAGCAGCTGAATGACAGAGGGAGGGAGAGTAGGAGAAGCCTACTTTGAGCTGCAGTAAAATGCCACCCCCACCGTCCCCTGTTCAGGCTCTGGAAGGTGGCAAAGAAAGATTGTGGTCTACCCATCACCTGCCCACAATTGATGGGTAGAATACGATCGATGAGTTGCCAACCCCCAGATTAGGGTGGGCTCAGGCACATCTGGCACACCTCATTTGCACGCTTATGTTGGCACTCAGGAATTAAATGTTATGCCAACATTTACTAACCCCTGCCTACAACTTGTCCTCACCGCCATGTTTGTTTCTTATGCCGCCAGATGCCTCTTTCTGATTCAGTCAGCCTGAAACCCTGGTAATGTGTGCCATTTCTGTCCTCCTCTTGCCAGTCTGAATGGAAAATGAAGCATCCTGATAAGAGTTGGGCAAACCATTCCGGCTGAGAAAAAGTTTAGCCCCAACACCATCTGTTCACCCATTCAGCGAACACCCGAATTTGCAGGGCACTCGACTGGATGTTTTCCCTGTTTGTCCGCCAAGAGCCCCACAATGCACTACACACGGCACACGGCACACTGCATTCAAAGCCCTGATTGGTGCAAAGCTCTAATAAAAAAAAAAAATATTCAAAATTTTCACACTTATTTAAATTTATATAAAAACCCCAATGTTAATCAAATACCACCAAAAAACGCTCTATTTGTGTGGAGAAAAAAAATTATATAAATGTTGTTTGGATAAATTGTTGCATGACCGCGAGATTACCAGGTAGCGCAATGCTAAATTGCACAAAATGACCTGGTCTTGAAGGGGGTAAAATCTTCTGGAACTGAGGTGGCTAGACAATGTTACTTTGTATCTCTCTATCTCTTGTCTGATCAATGTTTATAAACAATGTTACTTTGTATCTCTTTATCTCTTGTCTGATCAATGTTTATAAACAATGTTACTTTGTATCTCTCTATCTCTTGTCTGATCAATGTTTATAAACAATGTTACTTTGTATCTCTTTATCTCTTGTCTGATCAATGTTTATAAACAATGTTACTTTGTATCTCTCTATTTCCTGTCTGATCAATGTTTATAAACAATGTTACTTTGTATCTCTCTATTTCCTGTCTGATCAATGTTTGTAAACAACGTTACTTTGTATTTCTCTATCTACCGTCTGATCAATGTTTATAAGCAATGTTACTTTGTATCGCTCTATGTCCTGTCTGAAAAATATTATCTATAATATTACTTTGTCTCACTTGGGTCTAAACAATATTGATATATAGATATGTTTTCACCATGTTAGAGATTGGTATATTGTTGCCACATCCCTGATATACAGTGCTTTGCGAAAGTGTTCGGCCCCCTTGAACTTTTCAACCTTTTGCCACATTTCAGGCTTCAAACATAAAGATATAACATTTTAATTTTTTGTGAAGAATCACCAACAAGTGGGACACAATTGTGAAGTGGAATGAAATCTATCGGATATTTTAAACTTTTTTAGCAAATAAAAAACTGAAAAGTGGTGCGTGCAAAATTATTCGGCCCCTTTACTTTCAGTGCAGCAAACTCACTCCAGAAGTTCAGCGAGGATCTCTGAATGATCCAATGTTGTCCTAAATGACTGATGGTGATAAATAGAATCCACCTGTGTGTAATCAAGTCTCTGTATAAATGCACCTGCTCTGTGATAGTCTCAGGGTTCTGTTGAAAGCACAGAGAGCATCATGAAGACCAAGGAACACACCAGGCAGGTCCGTAATACTGTTGTGGAGAAGTTTAAAGCCGGATTTGGATTCAAAAAGATTTCCCAAGCTTTAAACATCCCAAGGAGCACTGTGCAAGCGATCATTTTGAAATGGAAGGAGTATCAGACCACTGCAAATCTACCAAGACCTGGCCGTCCCTCTAAACTTTCAGCTCAGACAAGGAGAAGACTGATCAGAGATGCAGCCAAGAGGCCCATGATCACTCTGGATGAACTGCAGAGAACTACAGCTGAGGTGGGAGAGTCTGTCCATAGGACAACAATCAGTCGTACACTGCACAAATCTGGCCTTTATGGAAGAGTGGCAAGAAGAAAGCCATTTCTCAAAGATATCCATAAAAAGTCTCGTCTAAAGTTTGCCACAAGCCACCTGGGAGACACACCAAACATGTGGAAGAAGGTGCTCTGGTCAGATGAAACCAAAATCCAACTTTTTGCCCACAATGCAAAACGATATGTTTGGTGTAAAAGCAACACAGCTCATCACCCTCAACACACCATCCCCACTGTCACACATGGTGGTGGCAGCATCATGGTTTGGGCCTGCTTTTCTTCAGCAGGGACAGGGAAGATGGTTAAAATTGAGGGGAAGATGGATGCAGCCAAATACAGGACCATTCTGGATGAAAACCTGTTGGACAATGATCCCAAACATACAGCAAAATCTACAAAGGAATGGTTCACAAATAAACGTATCCAGGTGTTAGAATGGCCAAGTCAAAGTCCAGACCTGAATCCAATTAAGAATCTGTGGAAAGAGCTGAAAACTGCTGTTCACAAACGCTCTCCATCCAACCTCACTGAGCTCGAGCTGTTTTGCACGGAAGAATGGGCAAGAATTTCAGTCTCTCGATGTGCAAAACTGATAGAGACATACCCCAAGCGACTTGCAGCTGTAATCCAGCAAAAGGTGGCTCTACAAAGTATTAACGCAAGGGGGCCGAATAATTTTGCACGCCCCACTTTTCATTTTTTTATTAGTTAAAAAAGTTTCAAAAATCCAATAGATTTCGTTCCACTTCACAATTGTGTCCCACTGGTGATTCTTCACAAAAAATAAACATTTTATATCTTTATGTTTGACGCCTGAAATGTGGCAAAAGGTTGAAAAGTTCAAGGGGGGCGAATACTTTCGCAAGGCACTGTATAGGAAAAAAGAAACCCCCCCCCCCCCCCCCCTTGCTTGGGACTTTAAAGGCAACAACACTACTAATACAAAGTAAAAAGCATTTAATATATATAAAATGTGATCACACATACATGTCATGATCAGTTAAAAGCATAACATAATATAACAAAAAACAAAATAAAAACATAACCAAAATACATAGCGAGCATAGAATTATATCGTAAATACTCTCTGATTGTTGAAAAATCTCCGCTATACGAAGCGTTTCTGGTTCAAGCCCTTCGTCAGGGTTATTGGATAAGAGAATATGTGATCATAAATTTGTCAAGAGGTAAGCAGAAGCTGATTTGAAGTGTATACTGTACTATGCAAATAAAAAAGGCGGTTCACCCGTTTGGCAAACACCCGAATTAAGAGGGTGCTCAACTGGATGTTTGCCCGCCGAGTGCCCCACAACGACGCACTGCCGGGAGAGATGGATGCCGGACGCGGATGAGCTGCATCAACCACAGGGAGAGGGTTTTTTCAAGTGACCTTGAGTGTGTTATAAACAGACCAAGAGAGGCTATTGTCATAAACCGGTGTGACCAGAAATGTGTGGACTGCAGTAGGGAAGATCAAAACGCATGTAAAGTGATAATAGTAAGCTTTATTAAAAGGATAAGTAATAAACAATAAAGATCAATCAGATATAACAGGGAGAGGACAACAGGAGGAAGGGATAAGTCTGCAAGACAAGGGTCCAGGGACGGATGCAGCGTTCAGGAACACGGGTCACAAGGTACAGGATTTAGGACTACAGGTCAGGGCTCAAGGAAAATACCAAGGCAAATGTGTGAGCATCTGCTGGGTATAAATACAGACCTCCTGCAATCAGTCTCAGGTGACGCCTGATTGTAGGAGATGATGTTATTTCCAGACTGCCTGGAGGCACCAGTACTGCGGCTCAAAATCTGACAGCGCCACCAGCAGGTGAAACCTTTCCTGACAGTAACCCCCCCCCCCCTCGAAGGAGCGACCTCTAGGCACTCCAACTAGTCGCAGCTGTACAAAGTCCATGGCATCAAGCCAGGCAGTAGGCAGAAGCACATTGAGCTGCCCAGTGGGCAGAGGCACATCAGAAGCTGAAGTCCTATTGATGACGTAACGCGTAGGAACCGGAAGTGACGTCTACATCCAGGCAAGACGCTCGGCGGTCTGCTGTGCTTTTGTTTACATTCCCTTGTGAGTAGATATTTTTATTTGAAATAAAATTGTGTTTTAAATACTACACTATGGCGGTATCTTTTGGTTTATCCTTCTGAGTCCGGTGACTATATACGAGGAAATTGGAGACATTTGTGTCATCCCCAAGACTCTGCTGTACAGCCATCTCCTGGATCATCCTCTGCTCCCTGATTGCCTTGGTGTTTTTTTCGCTGCTTAATCCCGCAGCGGGGAGGTAATTACCTAGCGATAGCACTACTGGCACGGATCACCACCAGAGGATCGTCCCACTTTTGGCACATTGCACTTTAAATTTATTGATCTATTTTATTTATTTTTTGCTGCGATTTTTTAGTTGCATGTCTGCATCTTATTTGGGACACTTTAGTTTGACGCACTGTGTTTCACATATATGGTTTGTACCATATTGCATTCCACTGTTTACTGCTGCGATTCACTGATTTGTTTTGAATACTTTATGCACATGTTTTATGTATTTCTCATGTATGCAGTAATTTCTACCTATAGTTTGCACTAACGTCACCTTTTATTTTTAATTGTCCGTGCTGGTCCACATATTTTATGTCCACTTATTTATTACCTTTGTTGGTCCACATATTTCACATTCATTTACACCTGGTCACTATTTATAAGATTGTTCGTTATTTCTTCAGATTTTTTGGTTTAAAAGCGAGCGCACACACCCCCCCCTTTTTTACATCAGAAGCACAGGTACTGGGACATCAGGCTGAGCAGCGGGCACTGGAACATCAGGCCGGGCATCAGGAACTGGATCATCAGGCCTGACCACTACACTGGAACATCAGGCCAAGCATCAGGAACTGAATCATCGAGCTGGGCATCAGGCATCAGGTCATCAGACTGGACAGCAGACACTGGAACATCAGGCCTGGCAGCGTGCACTGACGCAACAGGCTGAACAGCGGGCACTGGAGCGATAGGCTAGGCATCGAGCTGGCATCAGGAACCGATTCAGAAAGCACCGTATCAGCAGGCTGGGTAACGGGCACCAGCTCAACAGGCTGGGTAACGGGCATCGGCCCAGGAGGCCGTGTAATGGGCACCGGCTCAAGACGCTAGGTGACGGGAACCAGCTCAGCAAGGCCGGGGTGACGGGCAGATAACTTCAAGCTGGACCGTGGGCATGGAACTTCAGGCTGGACCGTGGGCGCCGGAACTTCAGGCTGGACCGTGGGCAACAGAAAACAAGCAGTTAAAAGCATAACATAATATAACAGAAAACAAAACAAAAACATAACAAAAATATATAGCGAGCATAGAATTATATCGTAAATACTCTCTGATTGTTGAAAAATCTCCGCTATACGACACGTTTCTGGTTCAAGCCCTTCGTCAGGGTTATTGGATAAGAGAATATGTGATCATAATGTAGCGGATGACATTTTGGACAAAATGTCATACGCATGTAAATTTTGTTTTTGCCTCAGAACAGTAGTGGGATTCTGAGGGTTAATTACATAGGTTGGCCTTGACATCAATCTGGCTGTGTTAGAAGTTCTGCCTGGTCATGTGAACAGTGAGGTGCACATGACAGGCATGAACCAGGCCTGGTTGGACGTTTTGAGTATCTGCCTTTTCAGGAACTAGTGGGAGTGTCGGGGCCCGCTGAGGAGTCTGGGAAGGGGTACTTAAGATGAATGGGTCACGTGTTCAAGGGAGGAGTTTGTGAGACCCGTGTGGTCTGTTCTTGTTCGAGATCCCGCAACATGTTCCTGTTAGAGGCCCCTAATAGACCTGTCTGGTCTGGGGTAGGGATCCGTCTGTTCCCGAGTCTCAGGAACCGGCTGGTCCGAAGCGCAGTAACTGAGGGAGGATTCAAGGTGTTCCTGTTCACCCTTAGATACAACTTGTACACGTTCATAGGATTGTTTCAAGTTTCGAGTCAACGTGCTGACTGCCATGATCTCTGGCTAGAGATCTGTTCAACTTTGTACCCAGCTGCGAGTGGCTACTCTCTGGGTGGAATTAGAGACTTTGTTAGATCAGCAGGTCAAGGTGCCTGAGTTCTACACCGGTGCCCTCTGTTCCCATGAGAGACTGTGTTACTGGATGTTACTGGATGTTATCACTGCAAAATAAAACCTTTCAAAAGGACTTTATTTGTGTCAGCGTTCAAGTTGTTGGGTATCAACCCTGGGAACCCCTAGATGCGGAAGTATAAGCCAAGCGGAGGTAACTGATAAGCCCAATAAGTTAAGGCCGCCCTACAAAGGGTTATGGCCGCTACATGTGGGGGCTCACAGTCCGGGATTTACAGTTAACTCGCAGGGCCTTGGAACAGAGGGTGAAGAATATTTTTGAACTGCACCACAAAGATCAGCGCCATTTTGGAGAGACTTTCACCGAGGTGCGTAAGCATGAGAGGAGCCTGTATCAAAAGCCCTCGAAAATACACAGGAGCCAGCGCCCAGTGGGAGGAGTCCAGGCTGATATTTTTCCCGCACGAATGTGTGTTGCGGAAAGGTAGAGGCGAGTCCAGTTTTCTCGGAGTTGGAGAAAAAGTTCTTTGGAATGTACCATGTCTCGGGAGTACAGCTTGTTCCAGGACCCAGGATGCCCATTGGAAGGGGTCTCGTAGGAACGCAGCCACTCGGTTCCATGTTCACGGACACAGCATTCGCTTGCTGCCGCAGGGGCAGTTCATACTCTACACTACTGGAGACATCAATGGCCTGGGTATGCTGTGTGGGAAGTGTGATGGCCTGGTCGCCAACCCTCGGCCATTCTCTAGATGTAGAAAGTGTGGAGTGTACGTTTTCAAGGTGGAACAGCCGATTGGGTCACCAAGGGCCTACCACATGGACTGGGCCACAGGCATGATAACCGATGAACCGGCTGTTTTTGCTCCTCTGGTGAGGCCTTCCACAAAGGTGACACCTGTCGTTGTTGATGTTCCTGAGGGAGATGCTGCTACGTCTATTACGGAGACTGCAGAGGAATCTACTCTGCCCTTTTGGAAGTCACCATTCCTCCACTAGAGAAGGTAAAGCGTAGAAAGTCCTCAAGGAAGCCATGCAAAGTTCTGCCACCGAGTCCAGCTGGATCCAATCAGCTGAAGAAGGTTGCTTCGGAAAAGAGTCTGACCGTGAGTACATCCTTGTCTAATTATTTACCGACAGAGGAATACAGAGATTCAGAATTAGAGACACTGTCGGATTTGGAAGACAGGGACATTTTTGGGGTTTTGTCAGAGGAGTTGTTGTGGGCAGGGGGAGATGATGTGGCCGCCACTTGTGCAGATGTTTTGGACTGGCTGAATTTGACCTCTGGGAATGGGGTGTTGAATGTAGCAGGCCCGGTCACGGTGAGTGTGACTCTCCCCAAACCCGTGAAACTGTCCACACTAAAAAGGGGCCATGCCGTTCTGGTGCAGCGGTCCCCAAACTCCTGCATACCGCCTGGAGAGGGAAGTGCCCGTGTATTGCCAAAACTTGCAAGGTCACAGAGGCTTCTCCACAAAAGAGTGGCTGCCGAGTACGGCTTGGAGTTTCCCTATGTTTCCCTAACTCCCTTCTGTGAAAAAGTTTTATCCATATTGTGGGGTCCCCAGTACGGTATTTGTAAATTGAAATCATATCCCCTCTCAAGCTTCTCTTCTCCAGAGAGAATAAGTTCAGTGCTCGCAACCTTTCCTCATAACTAATATCCTCCAGACCCTTTATTAGCTTTGTTGCCCTTCTTTGTACTCACTCCATTTCCAGTACATCCTTCCTGAGGACTGGTGCCCAGAACTGGACAGCATACTCCAGGTGCGGCCGGACCAGAGTCTTGTAGAGCGGGAGAATTATCGTTTTATCTCTGGAGTTGATCCTCTTTTTAATGCCAATATTCTGTTTGCTTTGTTAGCATCAGCTTGGCATTGCATGCCATTGCTGAGCCTATCATCTACTAGGACCCCCGGGTCCTTTTCCATCTTGGATTCCCCCAGAGGTTCTCCCCCCAGTTTATAGATTGCATTCATATTTTTGCCACCCAAATGCATTATTTAAAATTTTTCTACATTAAACCTCATTTGGCATGTAGTTGCCCACCCCATTAATTTGTTCAGATCTTCTTGCAAGGCTTCCACATCCTGCAGAGAAGTTATTGCCCTGCTTAGCTTAGTATCGTCCACAAATACAGAGATTGAACTGTTTACCCCATCCCCATCCTCCAGATCATTTATGAATAAATTAAATAGGATTGGTTCCAGCACAGAACCCTGGGGGACCCCACTACCCACCACTGACCATTCTGAGTACTCCCCATTTATCACCACCCTCTGAACTCGCCATTTTAACCAGTTTTCAGTCCATGTACTCACACTATGGTCCATGCCAGCAGACCTTATTTTGTACAGTAAAAGGTTATGGGGAACTGTGCCAAATGCTTTTGCAAAATCCAGATACGCCACGTCTACGGGCCTTCCTTTATCTAGATGGCAGCTCACCTCCTTATAGAAGGTTAATAGATTGGTTTGGCAAGAACGATTCTTCATGAATCCATGCTGATTACTGCTAATGATAATGTTTTCATTACTAAAATCTTGTATATAGTCCCTTATCATCCCCTCCAAGAGTTTGCATACTATTGATGTTAGGCTAACGTGTCTATAATTCCCAGGGATGTATTTTGGGCCCTTTTTAAATACTAGTGCTACATTGACTTTTCTCCAATCTGCTGGTACCATTCCAGTCAGTAGACTGTCAGTAAAAATTAGGAACAATGAATGGTCTGGCAATTACTTGACTGAGTTCCTAAGTACCCTCAGCTGCAAGCCATCCGGTCCCGGTGATTTATTAATGTTATGTTTCCCAAGTCCCATTCTAGTTCTGTCCTCTGTTAGCCGAGGAGGGTGCTTCCTGTGATGTATCATGAGGATAAACACTGCAGTTTTGGTTATTGAAGCCCCCCAATTCCCTCGTGGAGGAGGAGAAGAAGAAATTCAATACCTTCGCCATCTCCCCATCCTTTGTAACCAGATGTTCTTCCTCATTCTTTATGGGGCAAATATGGTCTGTCCTCCATTTTTTACTGTTTACATATTTAAAGTGGGGTTCCACCCTAAAGTGGAACTTCCGCTCATTGGAACCCTCCCCCCTCCGGTGTCACAGTTGGCACCTTTCAGGGGGGAGGGAGGTGCAGATACCTGTCTAAGACAGGTATTTGCACCCACTTGTGGGCATAGACTCCCACGGGAGTCTATGCTGTTTCCTGTCCCGGCGCTATCTGCTGGGACACACACGGGTCCCAGAGACAGCACGAACCATTCCTATTGAACTGCGCGACTCGTGCATGTGCAGTAGGGAACTGGGAAGTGAAGCCGCAACGCTTCACTTCCTGATTCCCTCACGTAGAATAGCAGGGGCAGCAGCCGAGAGCCGAGCGATCGATCGGCCTTGGCTGCCGACATCGCTGGACCCTGGGACAGGTGAGTGTCCATTTATTAAAAGTCAGCAGCTTGAGTAATTATAGCTGCTGGCTTTTAATATTTGTTTTTATCAGTGAAATCCCTCTTTAAAGAATTTCTTGGGATTTTTTTTTGTTCTTTCCTCTGCTATGTGTCTTTCATGTTCTATCATAGCCGCCCTAATTGCACCCTTACATATCTTATTGCATTCTTTATAAAGTCTGAATGCTGATGATGATTCCTCAACCTTGTATTTTTTGAAGGCCTTCTCCTTTGCTTTTACATGCATTTTTACATTGGAGCTAAGCCATCCAGGACTTTTGTTCGCTCTTTTAAATTTATTACCCAATGGAATGCACTGGCTAATGCCCTTATTTAATATGGTCTTAAAGCAAATCCATCTCTCCCCCGTGTTCTTTGTTTCTAAGATATTATCCCATTGTATGCCTTCTAGCAAGTTACGTAGTTTAGAGAAGTTGGCTCTTTTGAAATTTAGTGTCTTTGTATTCCCCTTATGTTTCCTATTTGTATGATTTATACTGAAGCCAATTGAGTTGTAATAGCTGTTTCCTAAATTGCCCCGTATTTCCACATCTGTGATCAGGTCTGTATTGTTGGCAATCAGTAGATCTAGTAACGCTTTGTTTCTAGTTGGTGCGTCTACCATCTGACCCATTGTTGCAGTAATTCCTGCAAAAGGAGACCCGACCAAGTATTGAGTGCATACTATACTGTACATGGACAAACTTTTCAATAAGCCAACATTTCTGTATTGTGTGTTTAACTCATCTATATAAAATATATGAGTTTTACTTTTTTAATTGAATTACTGAAATAAATTAACTTTTTGATGGATATTCTATTTTTTTGAGATGCACCTGTAAATACCTTCAAGTGTTACATTGACACAATAGTTAGCATGCATGGACTTAATCGGAAAACTATATCTGATGTGAAGTTTCACTTTAACTGGTTACCAACCCCCAATATCACCTCTGGGTGGACTGGCCCTTTAACAAATGTAATCAGCTACTTGGAGGCCAAATTATCATCAATATGTACTCAGTGATCTGCAGCCCTGACCTTCGTGTTTACAGGGGTGTTAATAAACTATTATGGCGACAAGTCCTCGCCTGCAGCATTTTACAGGTGTATGGATCTCACCGTCTAATCATATAACCGCTATATTACTTCTAAATCTATAGACCAGCGCATGCCCTCATATATATACGGCATCTTTAACTTCTCCAGGTTCGTGACCCCCAGCCTCAACGACATCCAATTTAATTCAGAATCAATTAGCCCCAAGACGCTGAATAGGTAACGAGCTCTGGAAGAGGCGTGTTCCGGGATGTCCAGAGGTCAATGTGAATTTACAGACGTGGTAACAGAAGCAGAAGAATCGATGCAGCTGTGTATCCGGAATGAGCCATCTCCTTCGTTGTGGTTATAGAAAGCCAGAGGAGTCAGCGAGGTCATTGCAGGGGGTCATCTTCCAAACTGAGACAGAGGATTTGAACAACCTTTGTCTTCCTATGGTGTATATAGATGAATTACTGCGCCGCCTGAAAGAATGACAACAATAAGACTAATTGTAAAACACATATGTAGATAAAAGTGTAGCGCTGAAAGTGTTAGTTATAACAACCTGGGAGTTATTCCAGGGAAGTATAAATAATCCTGAACCTGTAAATGAATCAGAATATAACTGAGAACCTCTTGCGAAGTAAAAAAAGGGCAGTCTAGATGGCCCAATGACATATGACCAGTGTTAATTCTCTAATGCTGCGTACACACGGTCAGACTATCCGGCGGACTTGTTCCGGCGGACTCTACCCGCCCGTGTGTGGGCTTAGGCGGACTTTTTCTTTCCAAAAGTCCGGTGGACTTAGAAAGAAGTTTTGACTCAAAATTGTCTGCTGGACTCGGCAGTCCGGCAGACAATCCAGCTGTCTGTGTGCTAGTCCGCCGGACTTTTGAAATAAATGGACTTGCCCACACACGGTGGAAAGTCCGTTCATTTTGAACGCGGCTCGAGGTAGACGGGACTAGCCGAAAGGCAGCGACATTGACACCTCGCTGGTATGGACTTAAAGGGGAAGCCCTACGCCGAAAAAACGGCGTGGGTGTCCCCCCCAAAGTCCATATCAGACCCTTATCCAAGCACGCAGCCTGGCGGTCAGGAAAGGGGGTGGGGATGAGCTAGTGCCCCACCCCCTCCTGAGCCATACCAGGCCGCGTGCCCTCAACATGGGGGGTGCTTTGATGATGATGAGGACAAGGGCCTCTTCCCGACAACCCTGGCCGTTGGTTGTCAGGGTCTGCGGGCAGGGGGCTTATCGGAATCCGGGAGCCCCCTTTAATAAGGGGGCCCCCAGATAACGGCCCCCCACCCTATGTGAATTAGTATTGGGGTACCATGTACCCCTACCCATTCACCTGGTGAAAAAAAGTGTAAAGAAAGAAACACAACACATGATTTTAAAATAATTTATTGCACAGCTTCAGGGTTTTCTTCTGTCTTGGGGGGTCTTCTCACCGTACTTCTCCACTATCTTCTGCTAGCTCTTTTACTAGCGCAGGAGCCCGGCTTTCTTCTTCGTCGCCGCCGCCACCGCCATCATCCAGGGGTCTTCTTCCGACTTTGGAGGTCTTGTCCCCCTCTTCGGGTCTTCTTGCCGGGTCCTACGCTTTCTTCTTCCAGCTCTTTTACTAGCGGTGGCCCGGTCTTCTGTCGCCGCCGCCGTCTCTTCTTCCGACTTCGGGGGTCTTGTCCCCCTCTTCGGTTCTTCTTGCCAGACCTCCGCTACCTTCTTCCAGCTCTTTTACTAGCGGTGGCCCGGTCTTCTGTCACCGCTGTCGCCGCCCTCTCTTCTTCTTCCTTGAGATGTTGACTCGATACTCTCTCTGGCCGCAATGACAGGGGCGCGTTGTGTGGCGACTTTTATAGGGACAATGGGCGGGGTCACCAAGTGATGTCACATGATGACCCTGCCCCCTTATGATGCCACGGTCCTGGAGGATTTTGTGCTCGGAATGTCTAACCGTGTGTACAGGGCATTATTCAAAAAGATAGAAAAATGTATTAGAATAAAAAACACTGTAGTGATCAGAGACAACAGTCATGCACAGAATGATACATAATGTCCATGTGTAGTTTATAAGCAGAAAAACACTTCTCCTATAGCCCGACGTGTTTCGAGATATTCAGAATAAATGCCTTCTTCGGGGACATTAAGGAGACCATAATTGGAGATGCTCTGAAACAGAAAAGCAGATAATCTAGATTTGCAGAAAAACAAAAGGACAATGTCAAACATGGAAAACATTATGGTTATAAAATGTTCACATTCCAATACTACATTCATAGAATAGAACGTTAAAAGCAGATAGTTCAAGATGGTGCCGAGTGGATGTGGAGACACGTATCCAGGTTGAGGAGGAGGTTACCCAAAAAGAAAAAGAAATAGGAAAATAAATCCTCAAGGCTCGAGAGATCCCTCACAAGGGTCCCCCAAAAAAAGTGAATCTTGCTGCAAGGATTCACTTTTTTGGGGGACTCTTGTGAGGGATCTCTCGAGCCTTGAGGATTTATTTTCCTTTTTGGGTAACCTCCTCCTCAACCTGGATACGTGTCTCCACATCCACCATCTTGAACCATCGCTTTTAACATTCTACAGGCATACCCCACTTTTAAGTACACAATGGGGTTTATTTACTAAAGCTGGAAAGTGCAAAATCAGGCTCACTTCTACATAGAAACCAATGAGCTTCTAACTTCAGCTTGTTCAATTAAGTTTTGGTAATGAAACCTGGAAGCTCATTGGTTTCTATGCAGAAGTGAGCCTCATTTTGCACTTTCCAGCTTTAGTAAATAAACCCCATTGCGTACTTAAAAGTGGGGTATGCCTGTATTCTATGAATGTAGTATTGGTATGTGCACATTTTATAAACATGATGTTTTCCATGTTTGACATTCTGTTTCAGAGCATCTCCAATTATGGTCTCTTTCATGTACCTGAAGAAGGGATGTATCCTGAATCTCCCGAAATGTGTCTGGCTATAGGAAAAGTGTTTTCTGCTTATATACTACACATGGACATTATATATCATTCTGTGCATGACTGTTGTCTCTGATCACTACAGTGTATTTTAATTGAATACATTTTTCCATCTTTTTGAATAACATTTGTGTCCTCTAAGCCCTTGTACACACGGTCGGACATTCTGACAACCAAATCCGTCGGATTTTGTCCGAAACTGGTGTTGCATACACACAGTCGGACAAAGTTGTCAGAAAATGGATCGGATCATGTTGTCGGAAAATTTTATAGCCCAGCTGGAAAACTTGGTCCATCGGATACTCCGACGGAAACAGTCCGATGGAGACCACACACTGTCGGATTATCCGACAACATGGCCCTATCGGACATTGTCCATCGGAATGTCCGACCGTGTGTACAAGGGCTAAAAGTTTGCCCTTGAAATCCCTTTGTACCAGGCGATACTTACCTATATATATATATATATATATATATATATATATATATATATATATATGTATATATATATATATATATATATATATATATATATATATATATATATATATATATATATATATATATATACATATATATATATATATGTATATGTATATATATATATATATATATATATATATATATATATATATATATATATATATATATATATATATATATATATATATATATATATATATATATATATATATATATATATATACATATATATATATATATATATACATATATATATATATATATACACATATATATATATATATATATATATACGTATATATATATATATATATATATATATATATATATATATATATATATATATATATATATATATGTATATATATGTATATGTATATATATATATATGTATATATATATATATATATATATATATATATATATATATATATGACCAGTGTTAAATCCGTACAAATAAGTAGTAACTGAAGTGCACATGTAAGTGTGGATGTTGAAACACATAAGTGAATATTATGCAATCCACGTGAAAGATATTCAATAAAAAGAAACACAATATACAAAGTGAAAGGTTCACAGAAATGAAAATAATTGTGCAGGTAGCACAATGTGATGAAATGATCAGTCCACAAAGTAAAAAGTCAACATATAATTACAATGTGATGATAGATTCATATGCAGGGGACATCAAGATGGAATCACAATATGGTCTCAAATAAGGTATCAATGCTTTTTTCTAATGTTGGTGATCAAAATATTCAATAAATTCAGAAACACCTGAGGTTGTGCCTCCACCGTCTAGGGATGATGCGGATTTATACATGCATGGATGGAAACCAAAGTTGCAGACGACAAACTTCAATAAAGACGCACTCCAGCCCCATATCGGACGATCAGCAGGTGTAGGGATTAGAAATACCGCTCGCCACACTCTCCAGGCAATGATGGAAATGGCAATCGTCAAAGATAAAAAGAGAAAAAAAAACCTTCACATGGCATAGATCAAAAATTGCTGGGTTTATTTGTAAAATGAAGTACTGACATCATGACAGATGCATACAATAAAAAGTGGTCACATGAACATGTAAAAAGGCGCAGCGGACACCGCTTTAGCAAGCGTTAAAACCCGGCATGTTTCGTCCAAACGGACTTCAGCTGGGGCATATGTGGTGGAATTACAAATTCCAGCATGGCTGACTGAGTTGTAATTCTATAGGTTCTACCTTTACAATAACTTAAGTATTATTATCATTAAAGCTTCAACATGTTCTGCAGTGCTGAACACCAAACCATTCACAATCCCTTGCACCAGCAGAGCTCACACTCTAATGTCCCCACTGAAGTCACACACTATTATTATTATACATTTAAATAGCTTTGACATATACCGCAATGCTGTACAGAGAACAATAAGTCAGTAACTACAGTCTTGGGCCAGAGGAGCTTACACTCTAATGCCCCCCCCAGTTACATACTATTGTTATTATACATTTATATAGCTCTGACATATACCACAGTGCTGTACAGAGAACACTGAGCCAGTCACATCCGTCTCTGTACCAGAGGAGCTTACACTCTAATGTCTCCATCACAGTCACACACTATTATTATTATACATTTATATAGCTCTGACATATACCGCAGTGCTGTACAGAGAACACTGAGCCAGTCACATCCGTCTCTGCACCATAGGAGCTTCTCCACCAGGTGGTGCTTTTTTGCAAGGTGCTGCTGGCTCACTCTTCTGTGATCTCAGCTGAGAGAAGCAGCAAGCCTGGGGCCTGTCCTGCAGGCTTTTCCCAGGCAGGCATGGACCATGTTGGGGAAGACGAATGTAGAGGCTCCCCAGAGGCACTGAGGCCTACTCCATGTGCTCATGCTGCATTGGATCCTGGGCCTGTCCCCATGCAAGGGGAGTCCTTATCAACATTCCAGGATAAAGTGGTCAACAGACTTCGCCGTATTACCAAGGAGGAACAGAAACTTGCTGTCCTGAAAGTGAATTTCAGGAAGAAGAAATCTCTGCACATTAAGTCTGGGAGCAGTAGGAGGGAAGACTCTAAGCTAAAGTCTATGGAGGAGGCATTGAAGAAGCAGGGGAAGCTGGTTGCTTTTCTGAAGTAAAGCAGCTGTGTGTTTAGAGAAAAATATGAGACTGAGGAGAGATTCCAACAGATGAAGGAGAGTGCCTGTGTGAGTACCAGCCAAAGGGTGGATGCCAGAGCAATGGCGATAGTATGAATGGGGAGGTAAGGAAGTGGCTTCACATGGTGGCCCTAGTACTACCCCTGTCTCAGGATCTGTCATGTCTGAGTTGGTATCTGCCCCCCTCCCTCCCCAGAAGCCTGGGTCATCTCAGGAGGAGGTTAAGGAAAATGGCGGATTGCTGCAGGCCATTATGGAAATGGAATCTCCCTTGAGTGGTACCGACTCGTCAAATGAGAAGGAGGATGTCGTCCTTCAACCTGTAGGGGAGAAGTTGTGGAAACATTTTCAATTGTCTGATCAAGATGATGGCAGTGCTAAAGTGTCTGCAAATGGAGGACAGGCTGTTTCAGTTGAGGAAAATGCTGGTGAAGGAATGCTTGTTAAGAATATACCACCCTCATGTATTGATGTCATTACTGTGATTGCTGCTACAGACAAAGAGACTGCATCCGTTAATGGATCCTTGCAATCGGCAAGGAATACAGGAGGAGATGGTGTCATTCCTGACAAAGAAGTTCCTGTTGTTTCTGTGAGAAAAAGGAGCAGGGGTGCCACATGGACACTAAAATTGCAGACCAGGAATATCGTGTGGATGCTAAAACAGCTGGTGTACCTAATAACAGGACTGCTGATAATTGTGGTACTTCTGGGACTATGGTGAGTGGGACTGCTGTGTTGGAAGGCAAGAGGGAGGATCGGATGGTAGTGAATTGCCAAGCCTGATTTCAGAGGTTCCTATGCAGCCAGTTAATTGCATCTGTCCCAGTTAGGAACTATGCTAAGGCTGTGTCGGGACAAACTCATGCTGCTAGTGGAAGGGAGCCAGTTGCGGGACTTTCACCTAAAGGTGCTTCTTCCGTTAAACGCAGGAATGTGGTACAGCTCAGATGGGAAGGAGTTATTTCACCTATCAGTCGGGTGGTTGTGGATAGGATCCTAGCCATGGGATTTAAGGCAAAGGATATTTATGCTCTTATCAGTCCAGCTGGTTCCTTTGAATATTATTTGTCATTTGTGTGTCCAGAATCACTGGATCTGTTTTTGGAGGGGCAAGCCAGACTGGAAGGGGCTTTCCCCTAAGGTAATCTCACGACAGCCCTTGTTAAAGAATGTGACTATCCTAACTAGGAATGAGTCTATACCCCCCTGAGGATTTGTGGGTCTGGTTGAGGTTTGGTGAAACGTTGTGTCCCCTAAAAAAGATTTTGGATGATAGATGATTCTGGACGGGTGGGTGGTCAGTGTCAATGAGGTTGAGAGTGTGTTGGTAATGTGGTCCAGCATTTGCCCTCCTTTGCCTATGTTGGTAGAGACAAGATTACTGTCTTACCCTGGTCAACTAAGGTGTGCCATAAATGTGGAGTCAATGGACATTTCTCCTGTAAATGTCCAGAACAGAAGTATTCTTTGTGTCAGGAACTGTGGCATATGCGAGGCACTGTAACATCATTAAATGTAACTTGTGTGATAAGGTTGGTCACCCTTATAGCCAGTGCCTTGAAGCTTTGCACAGTAAGCCTGAGTTAGTGGAGGAATTCTTCCGTCTGGATAGAGAAGAGTCTGGGTTGTCTGAGGTCGTACCAGGGGATCGTAGCGTCTCTGTCCCGTCAGAATCTGTGTCACTGGTGTCCCCCCCAGTCTGTGGTCTCCCAGTCAGTGTCAGAAAGTTGGGTTGTCAAGTCTGTGTCTGCACCTATTGTTTCTCCTAGTGTAGTGAAGGCAGCGGAGGGTGCTGGACCAGAATGTCTGATGGCGCCAACCCCTCCTCCTTGGCGTGGCAGAAGTGCGGCTGGAGGTCGGTAGACACCGGGGGGGTGGAGGGAGGGATGGATTGGATGATGGGGGAGGTGGGAATGTAATGTGGGTGGCTGGCGCAGAATGCAAGGTGAATGATGTGGAAGTCGGGGTGAATGATGTGGGGGGAGGGGTTAATGGGGGGGGGGTTGGAATTGCATCCTGATGGCGATTAAATCTCAAAATGTTTCTTAGCCTGGATTGTGTTTAAATTGAGGTTTCAAGGCTTTTTTGCTGCCATTAAAATATGTTTCTATCTATGTTATCTTGTCAGGAAATGATTTTCTTTACTTGCTAATGTAAGCACGCTTGTTTTTGTTTAGTTGTTGTTTATTTTTGTGTAAATATGTTTTTATTAATAAGCTGTATGTTTGTATGATTTTTAAATAAATAAAAATGACACTCTAATGTCCCCCATAGTCACACACTATTATTATTATACATTTATATAGCTCTGACATATACCGCAGTGCTGTACAGAAAACACTGAGCTATTCTATTACTTTCCACCCCAGAGAAGCTTACACTCTAATGTTCCCCCAACAGTATACATTGATATAGCTCTAGCATATGCCGCAGTGCTGTACAGAACACATTGTACCTTTTACATATACAAGTAGTAGCTAGCACATATAGCAGTTAACATGCATCTTGATTCCTTTGCCTTCCAGGATTTTTATATTGTTACACCGCTCATGAAAATTTCTATATATTTTTACAGATTAAGGCTTCCTTTTCATGTTTTTGTGGTGTTTATGTAGGTGACTGCATCCTTCAGAACTCTATGCTTGGAAAACACGTCAATACTCCCCTGATGCATTTGACAAACATATTGTGGGTAAATAAATGGTTTCTTGGGAGCCGAAATGTGTTTTCTAGCTTCAAATGCAAGTGACTAAATGTCATAGGGAACAGATTGAAAAGACGCAGAGAAATGTATGCAAATATGCTGCAGGAAAGCACGGTCTAAGAGTGTGCCCGGTTCAAGGGCTTTTAGTTTTCTCATCCTTCGCCATTCACATGTTAATTCTTTGTCTATTAAATTGCGCGCTCAGAAAATGTTTTAATGGTTTTTAAAAAGATTTGGACAGAACGTAAACCCCCATCAAGAAATGTTTTAATTTAGTGTTGGAAGAGCAGACAGGGTTGTATCTTGTCTGTGTCCCACTTAAGAAAATTCCCCACAAAGATAGGAAGTGAAGGGAAGTGCAGATAGCAATTATAACTTGGGGATAAAAAGAGAAATGCACCAAAAGCACAACGTATTTTGCAATTTTATTTGGACTCTTATGTGGCAAAATTCCAATGCGTTTCAGAGGGGTTTAAAGGGTCACTCTCATCAGGGCTTGTGTTACAACTTCATTCCTTGGATGAGCCTGCATCACTTGCAGGATACCTGCCGGTTTTCCAGGATTCCTCAAGGATCCCTGCCAGGTCCTCAAGGATAAGCAGAATCCATACCAGGTCTTCCAGGATTCCTTCCAAATCTTTTAGCATATGTAGGATCTCTGCCATGTCTTCAAGGATTCATTAAAGGATCCCTACTATGTCTCCTGGGATTCCTTGTAGGGTCCATTCCAGGTCTTCCAGGATTCCTTATAGGCTCCCCACCAGGTCTTCCAGGATTGCTTGCAGGATCTCTGTTTGGACTTCCAAGATTCCTGCCAAATATTTCAGCACATGTAGGATCTCTGCCATGTCTTCCAGGATTCATTGAAGGATCCCTACTATGTCTTCCGGCATTCCTTGTAGGATCCCTGCCAGGTCTTCCAGGATTCCTTCTAGGATCCCTGCCAGGTCTTCCAGGATTCCTTATAGGCTCCCCACCAGGTCTTCCAGGATTGCTTGCAGGATCTCTGTTGGGACTTTCAAGATTCCTTGCAGGATTCCTGCCAAATCTTTCAGCATATCTGGATCTCTGCCATGTCTTCCAGGATTCATTGAAGGATCCCTACCATGTCTTCTGGGATTCCTTGTAGGATCCCTGCCAGGTCCGGGAGTCCTTATAGGCTCCCCACCAGGTCTTCCAGGATTGCTTGCAGGATCACTGTTGGGACTTCCAGGATTCCTTCCAAATTTTTCAGCATATGTAGGATCTCTGCCATGTCTTCAAGGATTCATTAAAGGATCCCTAGTGTGTCTTCCAGGATTCCTTGTAGGATCCATGCCAGGTCTTCCAGGATTCCTTATAGGCTCCCCACCAGGTCTTCCAGGATTGCTTGCAGGATCTCTGTTGGGGCTTTCAAGATTCCTTGCAGGATTCCTGCCAAATCTTTCAGCATATGTAGAATCTCTGCCATGTCTTCTAGGATTCATTAAAGGATCCCTACCATGTCTTCTGGGATATCTTGTAGGATCCCTGCCAAGTCTTCCAGGATTCCTTGTAGGATCCCTGCCAGGTCTTCCAGGATTCCTTGTAGGATCTCTGCCAGGTCTTCCATGATTCCTTGTAGGATCCCTGCCGGGTCATACATAATATGAAGGATCCCTATACATTTTTCCAGGATTGCTTGCAGGATCCCTGCTAGCCTAGGTCTTTCATGGTCCCCCACATGATCCTTTCTGGGTTTTCCATAATTACTCACAGATCCCTGCTGGTTTTTCCAGGATTTCTCATGGGATCCCTGACAGTTTTTCCAGGATCCCTATAAGTCTAAGTACCAGTTTGTCTGTACCAGAGTTCTTTAGGTTGGGTAAGGGCCCAGAAACCCTATCTGTCCTGGTTTTCTTTGCTGAAAATTTACATCAGGGGCTGTAGCCCCCAGTATATTCCCATCAAGAGAATGCTGGAACAGAGGGCTTCAAAGCAGTTGACAAGCCAGTAGTTGGGTATAACCAGATTTCGTGGCAGGCGGCAGATAGGAGGTAGGTCATGGAAGGCAATAGAGTAGCTTGAGCAGAGGTCTAGGTAGGCAGCAAGCAAAAGAGTATTCCTGTCCAGGCAGTGGTTTTGGTGGGCAGAAAGCAAGAGAGTAGTCAGGCCCAGGCAGGCGAGAGAGTTGTCAGATCTGAGCAGAGGTCTAGGCAGGTAGTAAGCAAAAGAGTTTTCAGGTCCAGGCAGTGGCCTTGGTGGGCAGCAAGGAACAGAGTAGTCAGGCCCAAGTATGAGTTGAGACAGGAGCTGGATTTGTCAGGTGTGAGTGGAGGTCTAGGCAGCAGGCAGTAAGCAAGAGCAGCCAGGTCAAGCCAGCTCTGCAATAAACAGGCAACTGGGCACACCTAGCATCTTTTGCTTGGAAGTCCTGGAGGTAGTGGGGGGTCTTAGGAATCCTGGAAATCCCAGCAGGGATCCCGGAAGGCCTGACAGGGATCCTGTGAGAAATCCTGGAAATTCAGCAGGGATCTTGTGAGGAATTCTGGAAGACCCAGGAGGGATCCTACAGGGTGCCATGAAAGACCCAGGAGGCATCCCGCAATATTGGAAGAATTGTCAGGGATCCTTCATACCCTGGAAGATCTGGCAGGGATCCTACAAGGAAACCTGAAAAATAGAGTAGGAATCTTGCAATGAATCCTGAAAGACATGACAGAGATCCTGCATATCCTAAAGGATTTGTCAGGAATCCTGTGAGGAATCTTGGAAGTCTTAGCAGGGATCCTGCAAGCAATCCTGGAAGATCTGGTAAGGATTCTGCATATCCTGGAAGAACTGAAGGCCGGCACAGTGGTGTAGTGGTTAGCACTCTCGCCTAGCAGTAAAAAAGCTTCGCTGGTTCATATCCCATCCATGACACTACCTGCCTGGAGTTTGCATGATTTCCCTGTGCCTGCGTGGGTTTCTTCTGGGTACTCCGGTTTCCTCCCACACTCCAAAGACATGCAGGTAGGTTAATTGGCTTCTGTCCAAAAATTGGCCCTAATATATGAATGGATTGTGGGCTCCTTGAAGGTAGGGACCAATGTGAGTGTGCAATGTACAGGGATAGGGACAATTGTAGACACTCACTCGGTATGGACTGGTGTCTTTATTCAACCTTACTAACTATGCAACCTGGCAGGGATCCAGTGGGAATTCTTGAAACCCCAGCATGTACAGTATCCTGCAAGCAATCCTGGAAGGACTGCTTAGTTAGCTCCAAAGATGATTACAAATGGCCCTCCTAGCTGTGCCACAGCTGAGACCTCAATTAACATCAGTAAACTCAAATAAAACTGCCCATGAGGCTTGGGACTTCTCCAGTAGGACAAGCCCTGGCTGCTCCAGACCCCAGGCTATTTATGTCCCCCTCCAGTCACCTACTGGGCACACCTTTCCAGGAATTGGCTGCAGCACAATAAATATTCAATCTGTCTATTTGACTCTTCCATCCCTCTATGGTTAGGACCCCATACACACTATTATATTTTCTGCAGATCTTTGTCTTCAGATTTATCAAAACTATGTAGTGCAATGGCCTACCTGATTGCATACAAATTGAAACTCTTAGCCCCCGTACACACGGTCGGAGATTCCGGCAACCAAATCCGTTGGATTTTGTCCGACGGATTTTGTCCAAAACTGTTGCATACACACGGTCAGACAAAGTTGTCGGAAAATCCGATTGTACAGAACGTGATGACGTTATTTCGTTACAACGGGACTATGTTCACGCTAGTAGCCAATAGCTTTGGTCTAGGAATTTGATCTGAGCATGCGTGGCACTTTGTCCGTCGGAGTAGGCTACACATGATCGGAGTATGTCCAATAGGAGCATTTTGGCTGAAAATTTTACCGGCAAGTTGGAAAAGTTGGTCCGTCGGATATTCTGACGGAAACAGTCCGATGGAGACCACATACAGTCGGATTATCCGACAACGCGGTCCGATAGGACACATTCCGTCGGAATCTCCGACCGTGTGTACAAGGGCTTAAGGTTTGACCTCATATTATATGGTTTTGGTAAATCTGATGAGAAAAATCTGCAGACAATATAATAGTGTGTATGGGCTTTAGAAGCCTCTAGAAGGCAGGAGGGAAGCAATCAATCCCGCAGCCTGTGAGATCCAGAACAGCCCAAAGAAATCAACAGCTGCTCTATTGATTACAGAGGAGCCAAAAAGGTAGCAGCCTATCTAGGAGGGTGCTGCATCCACTTATCATCTTATAGACCAGTGATGGTGAACCTTGGCACCCCAGATGTTTTGGAACTACATTTCCCATGATGCTCATCTACACTGCAGAGTCCATGAGCATCATGGGAAATGTAGTTCCAAAACATCTGGGGGTGCCAAGGTTCACCATCACTGTTATAGACTATACTGCTACTGCTTTTGTCTCCCGTTTTTCCTTTCTTCATGAATGTCTGGCCAGCTTATTGAATAACATCATTAGAGGAGGGAAGCCATAAAGCTTTTATACCAACCATGTATTAAATGGTTACAATTAATCCCGGACTGTTTTTTTTTTTGGCACTAAGCTATACTTCTCCGACCCCCACAATGGAAATCACAGATGCTGTACAAAGAAAAAAGAAAAGCTGAGATAATAATAATAATATTATCCCAACATCAAAGCTGAATTGTATCTATTGTTAAGTGGTTGATAATTTGGCAGAAATCTTACTATAGAAAAAGCAGATGCTTACACATAACAGTACTAATTATTGACAAAGCATGTGGAATTAATAATGCTTTTCTTCACTGGATACTATTCCATTTCCAGAAAACTGATTCTTCTGAATGACACTTTGTAGTATACAAACACTCCCCCCCCCCCTCTCAATTCAGTTTAATCGAGTTTGAAAGAGTTTTCAAGCTGAAGTTTAATCTTTTTTTTTATTTTGCCTTCTCTGGTTCCCCATTTCCCCTGTTTGACCATTCTTCCAGAAGCACATTTGTGAGGTCAGGCACTCATGTTGAATTAGAAGGCCTGGCTCACAGTCTCCCAAAGGTGTTCTATCGTGGTTGAGGTCAGGACTCTGTGCAGGACAGTCAAGTTCCTCCTCAGCAAACTTGCTTATCCATGTTGGTATGGACATTGCTTTGTGCACTGGTCCAAATCATTTGGTGGAGGGGGGATTCTGGTGTGGGGTTGTTTTTCAGGGGTTGGCCTCTTAGTTCCAGTGAAGGGAACTTTTAACACGTCAGCATACCAGGAGATTTTGGACAAGTTCATGCTCCCAACTTTGTGGGAATAGTTTGGGCACGGTCCCTTCCTGTTCCAACATGACTGCGCACCAGTGCACAAAGCAAGGTCCATAAAGACATGGATGAGCGAGTTTGGGGTGGAGGAACTTGACTGGCCTTCACAGAGTCTTGACCTCAACTTGATAGAACACCTTTGGGATGGATTAGACTGTGAGGAGGTGAGGTGAGGAGACTGTGAGCCAGGCCTTCTCACCCAACATCAATTCCTGACCTCACAAATGGGCTTCTGGAAGAATGGTCAAACATTCCCATAGACAGACTCCTAAACCTTGTGGACGGCCTCCCCAGAAGAGTTGAAGCTGTTATAGCTGCAAAGGGCGGGCCAACTCAATATTCAACCCTACGGACTAAGACTGGGTGCCATTAAAGTTCATGTGTGTGTAAAGGCAGGTGTCCCAATACTTTTGGTAATACAGTGTACAGTGCCTTGCAAAAGTATTCAACCCCCTTGGCTTTTTACATATTTTGTTACATTACAGCCTTTAGATCCATGTTTTTTTTTTTATCTGAATAATATGTAATGGATCAGAACACAATAGTCTAAGCTGGTGAAGTAAAATTAGAAAAATATATACATAAAACTATTTTTCAGAAATAAAAAAAAATGATAATTGGCATGTACGTTTTGTTATGACTCCTACAAAAATCTCTGGTGCAACCAATTACCTTCAGAAGTCACATAATTAGTGAAATGACGTCCACCTGTGTGCAATCTAAGTGTCACATGACCAGTCATTACATATACACACCTTTCTGAAAGGCCCCAGAGGCTGCAACACCTAAGCAAGAGGCATCACTAACCAAACACTGCCATGAAGACCAAGGAACTCTCCAAACAAGTAAGGGACAATGTTGTTGAGAAGTACAAGTCAGGGTTAGGTTATAAAAAAAATATCCAAATCTTTGCTGATCCCTAGGAACCCCATCAAATCTATCATAACCAAATGGAAAGAACATGGCACAACAGCAAACCTGCCAAGAGACGGGCGCACACCAAAACTCATGGAGCGGGAAAGGAGGGCATTAATCAGAGAGGCAGCACAGAGACCTAAGGTAACCCTGGAGGAGCTGCAGAGATCCACAGCAGAGACTGGAGTATCTGTACATAGGAGGACAATAAGCCGTACGCTCCATAGAGTTGGGCCAGAAGAAAGACATTACTTTCAGCAAAAAAAAAAAACAGCACATTTTGAGTTTGTGAAAAGGCATGTGGGAGACTCTCAACATGTATGGAGGAAGGTGATCTGGTCTGATGAGACTAAAATGGAACTTTTTGCCCATCAAATAAAACGCTATGTCTGGCGCAAACCCAACACATCACATCACCCAAAGAACACCATCCCCACTGTGAAACATGGTGGTGACAGCATCATGCTGTGGGGATGTTTTTCAGCGGTCGGGACTGGGAAACTGGTCAGAGTTGAGGGAAAGATGGATGGTGCTAAATACAGGGATATTCTTGAGCAAAACCTGTACCACTGTGTGTGTGATTTGAGGCTAGGACGGAGGTTCACCTTCCAGCAGGACAATCACCCCAAACACACTGCTAAAGCAACACTTGAGTGGTTTAAGGGGAAACATGTAAATGTGTTGGAATGGCCTAGTCAAAGCCCAGACCTCAATCCAATAGAAAATCTGTGGTCAGACTTAAAAGATTGCCGTTCACAAGCGCAAACCATCCAACTTGAAGGAGCTGGAGCAGTTTTGCATGGAGGAGGAATGGGCAAAAATCCCAGTGGTAAGATGTGACAAGACTCATAGAGACTTATCCAAGGTGACTTGGAGCTGTGATAGCCGCAAAAGGCGGCCCTACAAAGTATTGACTTTAGGGGGGTGAATAGTTATGCAAATCGACTTTTTCTGTTATCTTGTCCTATTTGTTGTTCGGTTCACAAAACAAAAAAAAAAACTCTTCAAAGTTGTGGGCGTGTTCTGCAAATTAATTGATGCAAATCCTCAAACAATCCATGTTAATTCCAGGTTGTGAGGCAACAAAACACACGAAAAACGCCAAGGGGGGTGAATACTTTTTCAAGGCACTGTAGGACAACATGATGGGGAGTTTATTGATTGTAGAAGAAAAAAAAAAAATCTGAAGCCAAAAACAGTTGCTGTAAAAACATCCAGTGTGCATGAGGCCCAACGTACTCACTGTGCCCTATCAGATTTGCCGGTTATTAGCGCTCCTTTCCTTCTCCTGTGATTGGCCCCCGACCAAAAGACATAGCGGTCACTTTCAGATCAGGAACCAGTTAAAGGAACTGACCATTTTATTTAAATGCTTTATCTTAAACATTTATAAAAAAAAAAAAATCTTGTTCCTTGCCGTGATTATTTGTGACTGCTGCTACTGCAAAAAAAGAGAGAAAAAAAAAATTCCCCATTAACTCCCATTTATATCCCACCAGGATGAATCGCGCAGATTGCCGTCTCCCCAGCCACCATCGCTCGCTCACCCCACACTGACACCCCCTCCCCCCCCACCCCGAGACAAGGCGCTTGTACTCTCCGAGAGGAACAACGCTGATTAATATATTCATAACTGCATTAGAAGTCGACTTTTCTAATTACTGAAAAGCAATTACTAAACGCCATTAAGGATGTAACATATCATTTCACATGCAATTTGTTTTGCTCAAAACAACATGCCGAACCGGCGCCCTAATTATACATCAGAAAGAATCGCGCTGCCTCTCCGGATGGAGATGGGGGGCTTCTGTGGAGAGACTCTCCAGAACAATGCGAGGATTTCACGATGACATTGCGATTGGAACACTGAGAAGGTTTCCGGAAAGACGTTTGTTCGCTTTTCTTTTTTTTTTTTCTTCTCTTTAGTAATTCACCAAAACCCATTGCATTTCCCCCTGCCTGTTCCTCCAATGAAAGAAAGTCAAAAATTATTTATTATTCTCTGGGAAAAAAAAAAAATAACTGGTTAGCGATAGAATAGCAACGAGGCATAACTTTGAATTACACAGTAATTAGGTTTCTGCGCGTTCCCTTCGTTTCTGCAAAGTCGGGTTTTATAACAAGTTGGGTTTGCCGGCTGAATGTGCACTAAAAACTGGCGGAGGATTGTGGTGCGTGTGTAATACAGTAAAACCTTGGATTGCGAGCATAATTCCTTCCAGGAACATGCTTGTAATCCAAAGCACTCGTATATCAAAACCAATTTCCCCATAAGAAATAATGGAAACTCAGATGATTCGTTCCACAACCATTTATTCATAGGGCCTTCAGTTTATAGTCCATATACAGTATATATATATATATATATATATATATATATATATATATATATATATGTATATATATATATATATATATATATATATATATATAAAATCAATAAATAAAATATTATTTTAGAAATAAATAAATATATATATATATACATACATTTATTTCTAAAATAATATTTTATTTATTGATTTTATATATATATATATATATATATATATATATATATATATATATATATATATATATATATATATATACAGTGCCTTGCGAAAATATTCGCCCTCTTGAACTTTCAACCTTTTGCCACATTTCAGGCTTCAAACATAAAGATATAAAATTTCTATTTTTTGTGAAGAATCACCAACAAGTGGGACACAATTGTGAAGTGGAACGAAATCTATTGGATTTTTTAAACTTTTTTAGCAAATAAAAAACTGAAAAGTGGTGCGTGCAAAATTATTCGGCCCCTTTACTTTCAGTGCAGCAAACTCACTCCAGAAGTTCAGCGAGGATCTCTGAATGATCCAATGTTGTCCTAAATGACTGATGGTGATAAATAGAATCCACCTGTGTGTAATCAAGTCTCTGTATAAATGCACCTGCTCTGTGATAGTCTCAGGGTTCTGTTGAAAGCGCAGAGAGCATCATGAAGACCAAGGAACACACCAGGCAGGTCCGTAATACTGTTGTGGAGAAGTTTAAAGCCGGATTTGGATACAAAATGATTTCCCAAGCTTTAAACATCCCAAGGAGCACTGTGCAAGCGATCATTTTGAAATGGAAGGAGTATCAGACCACTGCAAATCTACCAAGACCTGTCCGTCCCTCTAAACTTTCAGCTCAGACAAGGAGAAGACTGATCAGAGATGCAGCCAAGAGGCCCATGATCACTCTGGATGAACTGCAGAGAACTACAGCTGAGGTGGGAGAGTCTGTCCATAGGACAACAATCAGTCGTACACTGCACAAATCTGGCCTTTATGGGAGAGTGGCAAGAAGAAAGCCATTTCTCAAAGATATCCATAAAAAGTCTCGTCTAAAGTTTGCCACAAGCCACCTGGGAGACACACCAAACATGTGGAAGAAGGTGCTCTGGTCAGATGAAACCAAAATCCAACTTTTTGCCCACAATGCAAAACGATATGTTTGGCGTAAAAGCAACACAGCTCATCACCCTCAACACACCATCCCCACTGTCACACATGGTGGTGGCAGCATCATGGTTTGGGCCTGCTTTTCTTCAGCAGGGACAGGGAAGATGGTTAAAATTGAGGGGAAGATGGATGCAGCCAAATACAGGACCATTCTGGATGAAAACCTGTTGGAGTCTGCAAAAGACCTGAAACTGGGACGGAGATTTATCTTCCAACAAGACAATGATCCCAAACATACAGCAAAATCTACAAAGGAATGGTTCACAAATAAACGTGTCCAGGTGTTAGAATGGCCAAGTCAAAGTCCAGACCTGAATCCAATCGAGATCCTGTGGAAAGAACTGAAAACTGCTGTTCACAAACGCTCTCCATCCAACCTCACCGAGCTCCAGCTGTTTTGCAAGGAAGAATGGGCAAGAATTTCAGTCTCTCGATGTGCAAAACTGATAGAGACATACCCCAAGCGACTTGCAGCTGTAATCGCAGCAAAAGGTGGCTCTACAAAGTATTAACGCAAGGGGGCCGAATCATTTTGCACGTCCCACTTTTCATTTTTTTATTAGTTAAAAAAGTTTCAAATATCCAATAGATTTCATTCCACTTCACAATTGTGTCCCACTTGTTGGTGATTCTTCACAAAAAATAAAAATTTTTATATCTTTATGTTTGAAGCCTGAAATGTGGCAAAAGGTTGAAAAGTTCAAGGGGGCCGAATACTTTTGCAAGAAAAAGATTCTAGCAATGTGATCGGTTGTGTAACCATAGAACGTCTATCCACAAATGGAAGCCTCCACAAGGGGATTAGAAGCAACATCCAGCAGGAGCTCCAGAGTATAAAAGTGAAGAGAGGGCGCCTCTAATGCAGGGGCGGATCCAGGGGGGGGGCAACGGGTCAATTGCCCCCTCCAAGAATACCGCCAGCTAATGACAGCACGGCCGGTTCCGCGGGTCCAATCGCGGCCGGTGTCTTGTCAATTAGGGTCCTCTATCAGATGCTGTCCTCTGCGTACTGCGCATGCGCAGTACACAGGAGCACAGATTCCGAAAATTGCCGAGGACGAACGGCGCCTGCGCCGTGAGTCCAGGTTCTATCCCCACTATCCAAGTGGACATAGAGTTAGAATAAAAAAGAGCCGAGCGCAGCGAGGCCGAGCCCGAAGCGTGGCGAGCGAAGCTCGCCCGCGAGGGGCCCTCTAAAATTCTAAACCCTATGTCCGCTTGGATAGTGGGGCTACCTCCTCCACTCACGGCGCAGGCGCCGTTCAGCTTCGGAGATTTTCCGAAGCTTCGTCTGCTCCGTACTGCGCATGCGCAGTACGGAACGGACACATATCGATGGCTGGACTCTATTAGGCAGAACACCGGTTCCGCGGGTACCCGCGGGCCGGTTCCGTGGGTCCAATCGTGGCCGGTTCCGCGGGTACCCGCGGGCCGGTTCCGTGGGTCCAATCGTGGCCGGTTCCGCGGGTCCAATCGCGGCCGGTTCCGCGGGTACCCGCGGGCCGGTTCCGCGGGTCCAATCGCGGCCGGTTCCGCGGGTCCAATCGCGGCCGGTTCCGCGGGTACCCGCGGCCGGTTCCGCGGGTCCAATCGCGGTCGGTTCCGCGGGTACCCGCGCGGCCGGTTCCGCGGGTACCCGCGCTGAGTGGACGGGTGAGGGGGGGCAGCTGGGCGGCTTAGGAGGGCTGATGGCCAATCAGGAAGCCAGCAGGCAGGGGAGCAGGGAGATGACATCATCTCTCACTGCCCTGCATCCCTCCAGTTCCACCCTCACTGTGTAGGAAGCTGTGTGCAGCAGAGAGATTGCATCATCTCTCTGCTGCCTATCTTCACTCTGGGACCCAACAAAAGACCACCAGTAGGTGACAATCCGCAGTGTGTGGCAGGCTACGTGGCAAGTGGCAATCCGCAATGTGTGGCAGACTACGTGGCAAGTGGCAATCCACAATGTGTGGCAGACTACATGGCAAGTGGCAATCCGCAATGTGTGGCAGGTGACGTGGCAAGTGACAATCCGCAATGTGTGGCAGGTGACGTGGCAAGTGACAATCCGCAATGTGTGGCAGGCAACGTGGCAAGTGACAATCCGCAATGTGTGGCAGGTGACGTGGCAAGTGACAATCCGCAATGTGTGGCAGACTACGTGGCAAGTGGCAATCCGCAATGTGTGGCAGGTGACGTGGCAAGTGACAATCCGCAATGTGTGGCAGGCTACGTGGCAAGTGGCAATCCGCAATGTGTGGCAGGCAACGTGGCAAGTGACAATCCGCAATGTGTGGCAGGTGACGTGGCAAGTGACAATCCGCAATGTGTGGCAGGTGACGTGGCAAGTGGCAATCCGCAATGTGTGGCAGGCAACGTGGCAAGTGACAATCCGCAATGTGTGGCAGGTGACGTGGCAAGTGACAATCCGCAATGTGTGGCAGGTGACGTGGCAAGTGACAATCCGCAATGTGTGGCAGGTGACGTGGCAAGTGGCAATCCGCAATGTGTGGCAGGCAACGTGGCAAGTGACAATCCGCATTGTGTGGCAGGTGACGTGGCAAGTGACAATCCCCAATGTGTGGCAGGTGACGTGGCAAGTGGCAATCCGCAATGTGTGGCAGGCAACGTGGCAAGTGACAATCCGCAATGTGTGGCAGGTGACGTGGCAAGTGGCAATCCGCAATGTGTGGCAGGCAACGTGGCAAGTGACAATCTGCAATGTGTGGCAGGTGACGTGGCAAGTGGCAATCCGCAATGTGTGGCAGGTGACGTGGCAAGTGGCAATCCGCAATGTGTGGCAGGCTACGTGGCAATCCACATCTGGTGGCAGGCGACGTGGCAAGTGACAATCCGCAATGTGTGGCAGGTGATGTGGCAAGTCACAATCCGCAATGTGTGGCAGGTGACGTGGCAAGTGGCAATCTGCAATGTGTGGCAGGCGACGTGGCAAGTGACAATCCGCAATGTGTGGCAGGTGATGTGGCAAGTCACAATCCGCAATGTGTGGCAGGTGATGTGGCAAGTGACAATCCGCAATGTGTGGCAGGTGATGTGGCAAGTGGCAATCTGCAATGTGTGGCAGGCTACGTGGCAAGTGACAATCCGCAATGTGTGGCAGGTGACGTGGCAAGTAACAATCCGCATTTGGTGACAAGTGACAATCCACATTTGGTGGCAGGCGACATGGCAAGTGACATCCTCAGGGCTCCCACTGATTCTGCAATATGGTGAGTTCAACCATTTAATTTTATATTACAATGTATTAATAGAAATAATGCGCTTCAATCATCCTGACACCATAACAACCATGGTGCCGTAATGATTGAAGCGACAATACCAGCCATTTCCCATATAAATTGCCCCCCAAAAAACATATTTTATAGCAGTGCCCCTCCCGAGATTAGACTCTGGATCCGCCCCTGCTCTAATGCCGCGTACACACGATCGGAATTCTCGTCAGGAAAAGCTCTGATGGTTTTCCCGACGGAATTCGGCTCAAGCTGTCTTGCCTACACACGGTCACATCAAATTCCGATCGTTTAGAATGCGGTGACGTACAACACGTACAACGCGACTAGAAAAAGGAAGTTCAATAGCCAGTAGCCAATAGCTTCCGTCTTGTAGTTGAATCTGAGCATGCGTGATTTTTGGCGTGTCAGAATTGCATACACACGATCGGAATTACCGATAGAAAGTTTTTCCGTCGGGAAAATTGAGATCATGCTATAAATTTTTGGCTGGCGGGAATTCGGACAGCTAAATTCCGATGGAGCGTACACGCGGTCGCATTTTCCAATGAAAAGCTCTCATCGGTCTTTTTCTGGCCGGAATTCCGATCGTGTGTACGCAGCATAAGTGTAGCAATAGGTTGCTAAATGTTTTACCTTCATTAAATGTAACCATATTGCTACACTTAGGCTGGGTTCACACTGCTGTGGTGTACGAGATCGGATGTGATTCGCACCGCACTGCAGTGCAGATCACATGCGATATCCGTGCAATGCGATTTCAGCCATACAGATAGTATGGCTGAATTTGCATCGCACCCGGCCCAAACTCGCACAGGACCCTTTTTTTGGTCCGCAGCAGAATCGGATCGCATGGGTGTTCACACCATGCGATCCGATTCCTGTCCGAGTTTGCAGATCGCACTGCGATATGCGAACTGATCTGGGGGTGTCATTAACTTTTCACTGACACTCCCAGCAGTCCGCATAGGGCAGTGTGAACTGCCGCCGGGAGGCATGCGATGCGGGAACCCGCAGTAGATTCGCAGCGTTCCCGCATCGCAGCAGTGTGAACCCAGCCTTAGAGGCGCCTCTCTTCTCTTTTATAAATTAAAATAATATTTAAAAAAATGTATAAAAAAATGTTGCTTGTCTTGCAAAACGCTCTCAAACCAAGGTTTTACTGTACTTACCACAAATATTAAGCACTTCAGTCCCGGAAGATTTTACCCCCTTCCTGACCAGAGCACTTTTTGCGGTTCGGCGTGACCATGATTTAACTGACAATTGCGCGGTCGTGCGATGTTGCACCCAAACAAAATTGACGTCCTTTTTTTCCCCACAAATAGAGCTTTCTTTTGGTGGTATTTGATCACCTCTGCGGATTTTTTGCGCTATAAGCGAAAAACGAGCGTCGATTTTGAAAAAAAAAAAGCAATCTTTCTTTACTTTTTGCTATAATAAATATCCCCCAAAAATATATAAAAAAACATTTTTTTCCTCAGCTTAGGCCGATACGTATTCTTCTACATATTTTAGGTATAAAAAATGCAATAAGCGTATATTGATTGGTTTGCGCAAAAATTATAGCATCTACAAAATTTAGGATAGATTTATGGCATTTTTAGTATTCATTGTTTTTATTAGTAATGGCGGCAGTCTGCGATTTTTATCATGACTGCGATATTGTGGCGGGCACATCGGACACTTTTGACACTATTTTGGGACCATTGTCATTTATACAGCGATCAGTGCTATAAAAATTCACTGATTACTGTGTAAATGACACTGACAGGGAAGGGGTTAAGCACTAGTGGGCGATCAAGGGGTTAAGTGTGTCCTAGGGAGTGATTCTAACTGTGGGGGGGAGAGGCTTCCACTCACATGACAGCGATCACTGCTCCCAGTGACAGGGAGCAGTGATCTCTGTCATGTCACTAGGCAGAACAAGAAAATGCCTTATTTACATAGGCATCTCCCCATTCTGCAGCTCCGTAACACGATCGCCGGGAGACCCAGTCACCCTGTATGTGGTGGGCATATGGGCGGGCACGCCTGCGCCCACTAGCCCCGCCGATTAAAGGGGACATACAGGTATGCCCATTTGCCCACTGCTGCCATTGTGCCGAAGTATAATCGGCGCGCGGCGGTCGTTAAATGGTTAAAAAAAAATAGCATCAGCTTATTTTTCATGTTAAAGTGGTTGCGAACCTCTGAAATGAAACATGAACAAAGCATATCCCTCTACAGTGTTTAATTTCCAAAGCATGGAGTGCCATTTGTGGCTGCATGAGTCACTTCTAACTGGTTAATTTTATGTCAGAACCATACAAATCCAAGAGATGGACCACACCCCTCACTCCCTTCTGCACACAGCAGGTGATTGACAGCCTCAGCTGCCCATGATTCCCTGGGGGGTGTCCTTTCCCTACACTCAGGTCTCAAATTACACTGTGGTCTCCTTGCCATTCCGTGCACTGTGTGACATCAGTTTCCCCACGCCCTGCCCCCCCTCCCCCCCCCCCCACGTAGTCCCTCGGATTGATGTAAGAGTGGCAACCTCAGCCTGGACTCCAGCCAGGCCACACCACGAACGCATTTTGCTCTGCACCTCAGAGCTTAGTCATGGGGAAAGCAGACGTGTGTGTGTGTGTGTGTGTGTGTGTGGGGGGGGGGTGGTTTCTTTCCCTCCACTCAAGTCTCAGATTGCACTGAGCTCTCTTGACTATTCTGAGCAGTATGTTGCATCAGATTGCCACCCCCCCAGCACACAACAGATTATTGACAGCCTCAGTGTCTTTTTCTTCCACTCAGGTCTCAGATTACACCAAGATTTCCTCACTATTCTGTGCAGTGTGTGATGTAAGGTCCCCATCCCCTGACCCCCCCCCCCCCACCACACAGCAGATGATTGACAGCGTCAGTTGTCCATGCTGCCCTATGAGACTGTTTTGGGGGGTTCCCTCTTTCGCCCACTCAGGTCTCAGATTACACTGAGTTATTCTCTCTATTCTGTGTAGTATGTCACGTCAGATCTCCACCCTAGGGTTGTCACCTTTTTTTCAAGCCAAACCTGAACACTTTAGTGGCCTAGGAGACCTTTGTATGCCCCAAAGAGAGTAGTAATGCGTTGCTGCCACAGCAAGCAGGGGGTGTGGCCAAATTTGCTTTTTGTTGACATTGCCCTGCCCCCCAGTGATACCAAACCTGCCCCCAGACAGCCGCCCGCAGCTCCCGAACAGCAACAGATTTGTGTGTGACTATCTCGGTTACTTGGGGAGCCACAGCACAGTCTGAATAATGTGTCTGGGCTTCAGCCAGCCTGATATCCGGACACATGATTCAAAACCTGGACTGTGCGGGTGAATCCAAGACAGGTGGCAACCCTACTCCACCCCCCTGCCCCCCCCCCCCCCCGCAGATTATTGACAGCCTCAGTAGTCCATGTTTCCCTATGAGACTGTGTAGGAGGAGGGAGGTTTCTGTCCCCCCTACTCAGATTACACTGAGCTCTCCTAACTATTCTGTTAAGTGTGTGTGATGTAAGATCCCCATTCCTGCCCCCCCCCCCCCCCCCGCTTTTAGCACATGATTGACAGCCTCAGCTGTCCATGTTTCATTATGAGACTGTATAGAAGGTGGGAGGTTTTCTTTCCCTCCACTCAGGTCTCAGATTACACTGAGTTCTCCTCAATATTCTGGGCAGTATTTTGCATCAGATTGCCACTACACCCTCCCCCCCCCCCACACACACACACACATATAGCAGTTTATTGAAAGCCTCAGCTGTCTTTATTTCCCATGAGACTATGTAGAGGGAGGGGTGTCCTTGTCTTCCACTCAGGTCTCAGATTACACTGAGCTTTCCTCACTATTCTGTGCAGTTTGTGATGTTATAGCTCCCAACTGTCCCTGATTTCGAGGGATTGTCCCCGATTTGGAGCATCATTCCTCCTCATTTGTCCCTCATTTTGTTCTGATCTATATAGATGTATATAAAAGGCAGTTTTTATCTATCAAAAAGTGTTTTCCAGCGCTAAACCTTTCATCTGATTTATAAATTGCTGTATTTGTAAATTCCAAAAGCCAATATAAAGGAATAGTAGTGGTAAAAAAGCACTTGGGGGGTTGGGTTGGGTTTAACCAATCTTAACCAACCTTGTTTTTTTGTACAATTTTTCATTAAGGGGGCGTGGCAAAGGGGTGTGTCCTATGCCTGCATACTTTTGCTGATAGGTGTCCCTCATTCCCATCTCAAAAAGTTGTATTTATGTATCCCCATCCGCTGCCTCCTGTAGCTGAGAAAAATAACCTTTGATGTGTGTGTTTTAAGAGGCTGGCGAGGGCGGGTACAACAGGTACAACTTATGTTGGAGGGACTCCCATTGCTCTTTGCCTCCTTCAGAACTCCAGATTCCTTTTTTTTTTAAATTTTGCTGCTATGATCTGACTTCCTGTTAGAGGGTGGATATGTTCGTTCTCCATGGTCCCGCTGTATGGAGGAACGGAGCCTCCCTTCCTTGCTCGCTCCCGAGATCGACTAAGGACTACAGAATTTGTTCTGTTCATACAGCAGGGATTATGCAAATAATAAAATGCCTTGATGGGTGGATGTCAGTCTGCTGGGTGTTCCTAGGAAGGCCGAATTTGAATTATAGTGCCCACATGTGATGCTAAACCTTCAAGATTGAACAAAGTAAAATCCAATGAATGAACGGTGGTGGGGCCAGGAACACTTACATAGTTACATAGTAGGTGAGGTTGAAAAAAGACACAAGTCCATCAAGTCCAACCCATGTGTGTGATTATATGTCAGTATTACATTGTATATCCCTGTATGTTGCGGTCGTTCAGATGCTTACCTAATAGTTTCTTGAAACTATTGTTGCCCCCCCCGCTGAGACCACCGCCTGTGGAAGGGAATTCCACATCCTTGCCGCTCTTACAGTAAAGAACCCTCTACGTAGTTTAAGGTTCAACCTCTTTTCTTCTAATTTTAATGAGTGGCCACGAGTCTTGTTAAACTCCCTTCCGCGAAAAAGTTTTCTCTCTATTGTGGGGTCACCAGTACAGTATTTGTAGATTGAAATCATATCCCCTCTCAAGCGTCTCTTCTCCAGAGAGAATAAGTTCAGTGCTCACAACCTTTCCTCATAACTAATATTCTCCAGACCCTTTATTAGCTTTGTTGCCCTTCTTTGTACTCTCTCCATTTCCAGTACATCCTTCCTGAGGACTGGTGCCCAGAACTGGACAGTATACTCCAGGTGCAGCCGGACCAGAGTCTTGTAGAGCGGGAGAATTATCATTTTATCTCTGGAGTTGATCCCCTTTTTAATGCCAATATTCTGTTTGCTTTGTTAGCAGCAGCTTGGCATTGCTGAGCCCATCATCTACTAGGATCCCCGGGTCCTTTTCCATCCTAGATTCCCTCAGAGGTTCTCCCCCCTTTTTCTACATTGAACCTCATTTACCATGTAGTTGCCACCCCATTAATTTGTTCAGATCTTCTTGCAAGGTTTCCACATCCTGCGGAGATGTTATTGCCCTGCTTAGCCTAGTATCATCCGCAAATACAGAGATTGAACTGTTTCCCCCATCCCCATCCTCCAGGTCATCTATGAACAAATTAAATAGGATTGGTCCCAGCACAAAACCCTGGGGGACCCCACTACCCACCCCTGACCATTCCGAGTACTCCCCATTTATAACCACCCTCTGAACTCTCCCTTGTAGCCAGTTTTCAATTCATGTACTCACCCTATGGTCCATGCCAATAGACCTTATTTTGTATTTATTTATGGGGAACTGTGTCAAATGCTTTTGCAGAATCCACATACACCACATCTACAGGTCTTCCTTTATCTAGATCAGCCTTTCTCAACCTTTTTAACACAGAGGAACCCTTGAAATAGTTCTCTGGTATCGAGGAACCCCTGTTAAAAATGAGAAATCTACAACTCATGATACATTAGTGTGATGGTCAGTGGGAAGAATGGTCCTTACACTTGTGGTCATTGGGAAGAATTATCTCCTTACAGATAGCTAAACAGATCAATGGTGTCAGTGGGAACTTATCTGAGAGGCAGAAATTGCCCAATGCTGAAGGAACCCCTACAACCTCTGGAGGAACCCTAGGGTTTCCTCATAACCCTGGTTGAGAATCACTGATCTAGATGGCAACTCACCTCCTCATAGAAGGTTAGTAGATTGGTTTGGCAAGAACGATTCTTCATGAATCCATGCTGATTACTGATAATGATACCGTTCTCATTACTAAAATCTTGCATACAGTCAATTATCATCCCCTCCAAGAGTTTACATTTACAGTTGGGCTGGGCAGAAAAAATGGGCTAGATGAAGCTGGAAGTCTTCCAGCCAGGAAATGAGGCGGCCTTTAGCTGACTTGCTGGAGCTTCTAATGCACGTTGTGAGAAGCTCACAGTGTGCGTGGAAATCAGAGGAAGCCATTTCAGTCCAGGAGAGAAGCCGGTGTTGTGACATATACAGTCTGGCCATCGAAAAGTGTCCGCCCCGTACTGCGCAGGCGCAGTATGGAGCATAAGGAGATTCGGAAAGTCTCTGAAGATGAACGGCGCCTGCGCCGTGAGTCGAGGTGGTAGCCCCACCATCCAAGTGGACATAGGACTGCACATATTAGAGGGCCCCTCGCGGGCTCGCCACGCTTTGGGCACGGCCTCGCTACGCTCGGCTCTTTTTATTCTAACTCTGTGTCCACTTGGATGGTGGGGCTAGAACCTGGACTCACGGCGTAGGCGCCGTTTATCTTCGGCTATTTTCGGAATCTGCTTGTCCTGTGTACTGCGCATGCGCAGTACACAGCGGACACTATCCGGCGGGGGACACTATCCGACAGGACACCGGTACAACTGTGCAAGACTGATGGGAAGGCCGGAGTTCTGCTTTAATGCGAAGTGCAAAAATATGGCATTTTAATGATTATGTGATACACCAAAATGTGAAGGTACCCTAAAAGACCCCCCCAGTGATCGTCAATACCACCAGCAAGGATTGAACGATTGCAAATAAGAATTAGAAGGAAGAATCCGCCCGCCTTGTGTTCCCGGAGTGGAGAGAGGACAGAGGCGTTCTAATAAACATAACGACATTTATATTCCTCGCACACAGCGCACATAAATCACACGCATCCTCCACTTAGCGCCATGCCGGCCGGCTCGTTCCCAGGAGCCGAATCCCCTGCCACTCAAACTCTCAGCCGACTCCGCGGAGAATAGAACAATTCCACCTCCCCGACTGTTCCTCTCCGCTCCCGTCCCTGGGGGGGGGGGGGCCCTCCATGCCTAATGAAGATTTTTATGTATTTAAACAAACAGGCCGTCTATTCCCGCAAGATCTTCCTCTGCAGGGTAATGAGTCCCGGTCTGTTCACATTCCCGCCAGCAAATAGTGTCTGCAAAACACAACTTTTCACACCAGTTTTCTCTCCACTACCTAACATGGTCACATCATTATAGAGTTACATAGATGTAGAATTTCACTACACAGTTACTAAATAATAGAGTTGCGTAGTTACATTGTTACATAGTTGATGAATTATATAATTCCGTAGGTATAGAGTTAGACTGTTTCATAGTTATAGAGTTGTACAGATGTGCACAACCTTTTGAACACTTGGGATACTTACCGTGATTGAGAGACCGTCCGGGACACAGAGGTCATTGACAAGAGACGCCCAGGAGATCTGAAGTTAATTTCTGAGGATCTGTAAACCAATTTGCGCTCTTTGACCTCCCTGAGTAAGGGGGGGGGGGGGGGGGCGGTCGCTGTCGGTCTGGTAAGCCTTCCTTTTAATAGAGGTGACGGGTATCCATAGGCGGACTGACCATTCGGCCACTCGGGCACTGCCCGGGGGGCCCCCGGGCCACTAGGGGGCCCAATCAGGGTTGCCAGCCTCAGTAAAACCAGGGACAGTATGTTAAAATCTGTGTTTTTTTTTACATCTGTCTCTGAAATGTCTCTTACCGACATCCTTTTTGGTCTACAAATCCAGAGATTATAGCTGCCCCACCTCTCTAGTACTTTCTCAGCCAATAGAAACATGTCTGTGTATACTGTGTGTACAGGTATGTGTATACTGTGTGATTGTATATTGTGTGTGTGTATACTGTGTGGCCCCATAATCTCTGATTGCCTGGGGGCCCCATAATCTCCTATTGCCCGGGGGGCCCCATGAGTTGTCAGTCCGCCCCTGCGGGTATCACAAGGTCAAGCAATCACACCAAGTCACATATTCATATGAGGATTTTTTTAGTCACTTTTATGGACTTCCTTTAGATATTAACTATATATTTATTTATTTTTTCTCACCTTTTTTTTTTTGCACTTTTATTGTAACCCTCTCCATATATCTTTTGATCTTGTATATCCCTTATAGTTTTACTTGATCTATGCAAGTTTTATTTATTTGCAGTATTCAGCAATTTCTTGGTTTATATGCGATTTATAAAAGTTTTTTTTTGCAGCATTTTGCATTTTTTTGTATTATATGTGATTTATGGTAACACTCTTTACATTATATGGTCACTAATTTGCACTTTTTTGTAAGTTGTGCCCAACAACTTTCTTCATGTATTTTAGCGCTGCACTTTTTTCTGCACATTGAGTTGTACAGTTACATTGTTATAGAGTCACCCCATTACAGTTATACAGTTACATCATTTTATGCCAAGTACACGCAATCAGACTATCCGGTGGACTTAGTCGCGCGGACAACCCGCCGGATTTGCAGCGGAGGTCCGCCAGACTTTCCGAACGAGCGGACCTGCCCACGCAGGATCCAACAATCCGCCAGACTATGGCGAGAGTCCGCCAGACTTTCCGAATGAGCAGGCCTGCCCACGCACGACCCGACAATCCACCGGACTATGGCGAGAGTCCGCCGGACTTTCCGAACGAGAGGACCTGCCCACGCACGACCCGACAATCCGCCTGACTATGGCGGGAGTCCGCCGGACTTTCCGAACAAGCGGACCTGCCCACGCACGACCTAACAATCCGCCGGACATGGCGAGAGTCCGCCGGACTTTCCGAATGAGCGGACCTGCCCACGCACGACCGGACAATCCGCCGGACTATGGCAGGAGTCTGCCGGACTTTCCGAATGAGCGGAACTGCCCACACACGACCGGACAATCCGCCGGACTATGGTGGGAGTCCGCCGGACTTTTGAAATGAACGGACTTGCCCACACCCGGAGTAAAGTCCATTATTTTGAACGTGGCTCTAGGTAGATGGAACTAGTGAAGGAAGTCAATTTCACCACCTCCATCGGCGTGCCCCGTCGCCTGGTATGGATTTAAAGGGGAACCCCTATGCCGGAAAAAAATGGCGTGGGGGTCCCCCCAAAGTCCATAGCAGACCCTTATTCGAGCACGCAGCCCGGCCAGTCAGGAACGGGGACGGGGTGAGTGGGTGCGCCCCCCCTCCTGTGCCGTACCAGGCAGCGTGGCCTCAACATGGCGTGGTGCTTTGGAGAAGGGGGGGGCCCTGGGGAACAAAAAGTCCACCGGAGCCCACACACGGGCGGATTGTCTGGCGGACTCTGGTCTGCCGGGCCAAGTCCGCTGGTTAATCCGATCGCGTGTATGCGGCATTAGAGTTACCCCATTACATAGGCATAGACTGAGTTATATAATTACAAAGTTACATGGTTATTGAAGGATAGAGAAAAATAGACATTAATGACATGTGTAAAATATTACACAATATTTACATGTGCTGTTAAAGTCTATTTTTCTCTAACCTTCAATTTATCATTATTAGGATGTGGCACTTTTTTATCTAGGGTGTTTTGATTGCCACCCCAGGGCCTAGCAATCAATCTATTTTCTAGTTATAGAGATACACAGTTACATAGGTATTATAGTTATAGAGTTATATAGTTACAAAGTTACATAGTTGTAGAGTTACACTGTTACATAATTACATACAGTGCCTTGCAAAACTATTCACCCCCTTGGCTTTTTACCTATTTTGTTACATTACAGCCTTTAGTTAAATTTTTTTTTTTTTTTTTTTTTTATCTGAGTTATATGTGATGATCAGAACACAATAGTCTAAGCTGGTGAAGTAAAATTAGAAAAGTATATACATAAAACTATTTTTCAGAAATAAAAAAACTGATAATTGGCATGTGCGTATGTATTCACCCCCCTTTGTTATGAAGCCCATAAAAAGCTCTGGTACAACCAAATACCTTCAGAAGTCACATAATTAGTGAAATGATGTCCACCTGTGTGCAATCTAATGCCGCGTACACACGAGCGGAATGTTCGACAGAAAAAGTCAGACGGAAACTTTTCATCGTATGTTCCGATCGCGTGTATGCCTCAGCTGACGGACCAAGAAATAGAACGAATTTTAAATATTTCCGACGGAACCAATTCCTATCGGGAAAACCGCTCGCCTGTATGCTGTTCCGACGGACCAAAAACGACGCATGCTCTGAAGCAAGTTGGAGACGGAGGCTATTGGCTACTGGCTATTGAACTTCCTTTTTCTAGTCCCGTCATACGTGTTGTACGTCACTGTGTTCTTGACGGTCGGACTTTGGTGTGATCATGTGAAGGCAAAATCGTTTCAGCGGAACTCCGTCGGAACTCCGTCGAAAAAACCTTCAGAGTTTATTCCTATGGGAAAACCAGTCATGTGTACGCAGCATAAGTGTCACATGATCTGTCATCAGATATACACACCTGTTTGAAAGGCCCCGGAGGCTGCAACACTTAAGCAAGAGGCACCACTAACCAAACACTGCCATGAAGACCAAGGAACTCTCCAAACAAGTAAGGGACAATGTTGTTGAGAAGTACAAGTCAGGGTTGGTTATAAAAAAAATATTTAAATCTTTGATGATCCCTAGGAGCCCCATCAAATCTATCATAACCAAATGGAAAGAACATGGCACAACAGCAAACCTGCCAAGAGACGGGCGCACACCAAAACTCACAGACCGGCCAGGAGGGCATTAATCAGAGAGGCAGCACAGAGACCTAAGGTAACCCTGGAGGAGCTGCAGAGTTCGACAGCAAAGACTGGAGTATCTGTACATAGAACCACAATAAGCCGTACGCTCCATAGAGTTGGGCTTTATGGCAGAGTGATTAGGGATCTGAAAGAGTGGTGTGGTGCACACTGGGTAGTGGAGTCCAATGGTGGGACACAAGGTGACGTTAGCCTGGCGTGGAGAGAGGCTTGGAGCGCAACGCTCGGGCCCAACGTGTGACGCCGCCTACCAGAGCGGCTGATCATTATGTGTAAGGCTCCGTGCTGAGGGGGGTTGCCTGCCGACTTGCAGCTTACATGTTTCGCGCGCATACGCTTTTTCAAAGCTGGAGCGGCATACGGCAACGGGAGAATAAGAAGCATTGGGTTGAACAAAGGGGCGGGGGGAATAGACTGGATCAAATTAACCCCTTGTGAAAGACTTCAATAAATTGAGCATAGATATGTGTGGGCAAATGGGAAGGCACTGATAAATGAAATGTCTGCTAGAGATTGTGTGGATAATTAATGGCAGGGAAAAGCTGATAATGATGTAAGTGAGTAAGGAAAATAATGATGAAGGTGAAACTCTAGAATAATGATAATGAAAAATGAATGATGATTAGATAAAAATGAAAAAAAATATAAAAAAATTAAAAATTAAAAAATTAACAATGAAAATAAAAATAAAAATAAGAAATGAGAAATAAAATAAAAATGTAAAAATAAAAATAAAATTAAAAATAAGAAATAAAAAAGGGGGAGGATGATGGTGATAAATGGTGATGAAAAAAATTATGAAATAAATAAGCGATGAAAGATGAAAAATGGAGATGAAATTAAAAATCATAAAAAAAAAAAATATGATAAAAAAGGACCGTAAGAATTAAAAATTAAAAATGGAAAAATGGAAACCCCACACTCACATATAATGCGTGGAAACAGCATTATTTTGAAAACAGCCCCATGATAACAACACTACAAATGTCAATCCTATCTACTAATTAGAAGGATACTGTGTTAGCCCTTGTACACACGGTCGGAGATTCAGACGGAATGTGTCCAATCGGACTGTGTTGTCAGATAATCCGACTGTGTGTCGTCTCCATCAGACTGTTTCCGTCGGAGTATCCGACGGACCAAGTTTTCCAACTTGTCCGTAAAATTTTCCGACAAAATGCTCCGATCGGACATACTCCGATCATGTGTAGCCTACTCCGACGGACAAAGTGCCACGCATGCTCAGATCAAATTCCTAGACCAAAGCTATTGGCTACTAGCCTGAACGTAGTCCAGTTGTAACGAAATAATGTCATCACGTTATGTACAATCGGATTTTCTGACAACTTTGTCCGACCGTGTGTATGCAACAGTTTCAGACAAAATCCGTCAGACAAAATCCAACAGATTTGGTTGTCAGAATGTCCGACCGTGTGTACAAGGGCTTAGATTAGAATATCAATCACAGACAGTGGGTTGCATTGTATATGGATGACAGATGTCAATTTGTTAAGTTGAGAACATCAATTTCTTCATTGAGGCCATCCGGCGAAAGGGAGCCCTTAAGGTATATCCAAAAAGTTTCCCTCCGACAAAGGAGGGAAAACCTTTCGTTGTCTGTTAGGGTCCCCTTTGGGATGGCCTCGATTGCATAAACCTCAATTTTTTTAAAAAACCTCTGTCATGAAACTGCTGAAAATGACGCGAAATACTGTGTTTGGTGCAGCCCTTTTTTGTCAAGCGGCGGTGTTCTCCCACTCTAACACGTAAGGCCCGTCGAGGAGACCTACATCGAGGAGACCGCAGGTACAACGTAAGACATAAATCACGTACTCCGTGGAGCACGTGATGAATTGATTTATTTTGAAAGTTTTGCCCTTAGGTGTAGTGATAGTAGATTGACTATTTGGAATGGATTGACAAGTTAAACAGCCTCTTTTGCGACATTGGATCCCGTGTCTGTTGTCGAAATACATCCTAATATCGGAATTTTTTTTATTGTGATTCCTATTGAATTTAGTGAGTTTGCTGGGAGCAATGATATTTTTTATTGTGCGGGATCGTCTAAAGGTAATTTGGGGTTTAAGCGGGAGAGATGGCGCTAGGATTGGATCGAGCTTTGGAATATCATAATGTAATGAATAATGAATATCCTAATGTTTGAAAATTATTTTGGATATAGGTTTTTATTGTGTATTGAAGGTGGATGACCATTTGGAATGGATTGACAAGTTAAACAGCCTCTTTTGCAACATTTGAAGATCCTGTGTCTGTTGAAAAAAACCTTTATGCCGCGTACACACGAGCGGACTTTTCAACATCCAAAGTCCGACGGACTGATTCCGTCAGACTATTCGATCGTGTGTGGGCTGCAACGGACTTTTGATTCGCCAAAGTCTGACGGACTTTAGAATATGGAACATGCTTCAAATTTTTCCAACGGAACTCCGCCGGACTCGGTCCCTTCGAAAAATTCGCTCGTGTGTATGCTATTCCGACGGACTAAAACCGACGCTAGGGCAGCTATTGGCTACTGGCTATGAACTTCCTTATTCGAGTCCAGTCGTACGTCATCACGTTCGAATCCGTCGGAGTTTAGTGTGATTGTGTGTGGCCAAGTCCGCTCATTCGAAAAGTCCGTCAGAACTCTGTCGGAACTCCGGCAGAACTCCGGCAGAACTCCTTCGGAAGTCTGTCGGACATAAGTCCTCTCGTGTGTACGGCGCTTTAGAGTTTATTCCGACGGGAAAACCGGTCGTGTGTACGCAGCATAAGTGTCACATGACCTGTCATTACATATACGCTCTTGTTTGTAAGGCCCCAGAGGCTGCAACACCTGAGCAAGAGGCACCACTAACCAAACACTGCCATGAAGACCAAGGAACTCTCCAAACAAGTAAGGGACAATGTTGTTGAGAAGTACAAGTCAGGGTTAGGTTATACAAAAAATATCAAAATCTTTGATGATCCCTAGGAGCACCATCAAATCTATCATAACCACATGGAAAGAACATGTCACAACAGCAAACCTATCAAGAGACGGCCGCACACCAAAACTCACGGACCGGGCAAGGAGGGCATTAATCAGAGAGGCAGCACAGAGACCTAAGGTGACCCTGGAGGAGCTGCAGAGTTCCACAGCAGAGACTGGAGTATCTGTACATAGGACCAAAATAAGCCGTACGCTCCATAGAGTTGGGCTTTATGGCAGAGTGGCCAGAAGAAAGAAATTACTTTCAGCAAAAAACAAAATGTCACATTTTGAGTTTGTGAAAAGGCATGTGGGAGACTCCCAAAATGTATGAAGGAAGGTACTCTGGTCTGATGAGGCTAAAATTGAACTTTTTGGCCATCAAAGAAAACGCTATGTCTGGCGCAAACCCAACACATCACATCACCCAAAGAACACCATCCCCACTGTGAAACATGGTGGTGGCAGCGTCATGCTGTGAGGATGTTTTTCACTTGGGACTGGGAAACTGGTCAGAGTTGAGAAGGAGAAATTCAAAGTTGGTAGAGAGTTGTGACCCTCTTCTCTTCATAAATATATATATTTTTTGGTAGGGGAAGTTATTGTAGCTCATACATAAGGTGAAAGTCACCTTAAAATATTATTAAAATAAAGTAAATAAGGGTAAAGAGATACACTACACAATTTTTCTTTTTTTTCCTGGGGGGGGGGTTGGGAGAGGGGGGGGAGATGGTGGAATACCCTTAATTCTTTTGGGAAGTGTTTTGAGATTGATCCATGTGTTATATTGATTGTGGTCCTTTATGTGTCTTACTTTTGTATGTATATGTATTTTAAAAGGATGTTTATATATATAAGAATTTGAAATGATATGGAATGTTTTTTGTATATGTAAAAAATATCTTAATAAAATAACTGAAAACAAATACCATTTGACATAAAAATAATGCAACGATCGCCATTTTATTCCCTAGGGTCTTTTAAAAATGGTATATTTGGGGGTTTTAAGTCATTTTCTAGCAGAAAATATTGTTTTAAAATTGTAAACAAAAAGTGGCAAAAAAAAAGCCTGGTCTGTGGCCATAACGGAATGACGCTCGCAGCTACAAGTATCATCCTGCTATTTTTTTTTTTTTTTCAGCCGGGGATGCTCTTTGTTGCAAAAGTGATCCTAGCCATTGGATTGCTTTAACAAAGGGCAGAAGGGGGTCCTCCCTCTCCCGTTGCCTTCCACCACCTTCCCGGGCTCTCCTGCTCCCAATGAGGAGCTCAAGACTGGAGCCAGCTGTTCTGCGGGCTGACCATAGAGATGATCGAGGACCAGAACATTCCCAATCATCTCTATGGTCTAAGCCCCTGTACACACGGTCAGAGATTTCGACAACCAAATCCGTCAGATTTTGTCCGTCGGATCTTGTCCGAAACTGTTGCATACACACGGTCGGACTAAGTTGTTGAAAAATCCGATCATTCAGAACGCGATGACGTAATTTCGTTACAATGGGACTACGTTCAGGCTAGTAGCCAATTGCTTTGATGTAGGAATTTGATCTGAGCATGCCTGGCACTTGGTCCGATCAAAATTCTCTACACATGATCGGAGTATGTCCGATCGAACCAGTTGGTCAGGAAATATTTCCAACATGTTGGAAAATTGGGTCCGACGGATATTCAGACGGAATCAGTCCGATGCAGACCACACACAGTCGGATTATCCGACAACACGGTCCGATAGGACACATTCCGACGGATTCTCCGACCGTGTGTACAAGGGCTAAGAAACCAGAAGCAACGAGTATTTTGTCACTTCCAGTTTCCCTGGATGTTAACAAGCCGTTACTGGCTTGGGAAAGCATTGGAACAAACCGATCTTGGTTTAATCCAATGCTTTTAAGGGCTGAGGAGAGGTCTGGGGTCTAATAGACCCCAGATATCTTAATAATGAGTACTTGACACTGCCCATGCTATCACAAAGAATGTTGGTCATCCCTTGTTATAGCAATAAAGTTGATGTCAGATCGAGAGCAATAATTCTAGCACCAGACTTCCTGTGTAACTCTAAAGTGGTAAACTCTAAAGGCTTTCAAAATGTTGCCTATGGATAACTTAATGTACAGTAGTTTGTTTCTATTTCAGGGGTTTGCACAATTTTAATCCCTTCAGATCTGCGCTATAGCCGAACGACGGCTACAGCGCAGACCTGCTTTGCCGGGAGGCCGTCAATAGACGTCCTCCCCTTTGCACGCTCGCCATGGCGTGCGTGGCACACGCTGTGATCACTCGAGTCGATGAGACTCGGGTGATTACAGATCAGAGTAAGGATTCGATCCCGCCCCTTACTCCAGCTTCTGTTGAAGGGACATCAGTCCCGAAGAGGAAAAGGTGAAGCCAACTCATATTTTTCTCACCAGTACCACCTGCCAGTGCCACCTGCCAGTGCCACGAATCAGTGCCCACCAATCTGTGCTCACCAGTACATAAGTGCCAGAAATCGGTGTCACCTATCAATGCCCACAAGTGTCACCTATCAATGCCCACCAGTGGTGCCAATCAGTGCCTCATTAGTTCCACCTAGCAGTGCTGCCTATCAGTGTCACCTACCAGTGCCCATCACTGCCACCCATCAGTGCCCATCAGTGCCACCTATCACTGCCCTTCAGTGCCACCTATCAATGTCCTTCAGTGCCACCCATCAGTGCCACCTCTTTGTCCACCAATGCCACCTATCAATGCCCACCAGTGCCACCTCATCAGTGCCCTCCAGTGCCGCCCATTAGTGCCCATCAGTGCCGCCTTATCAGTGCCCGTCAATGCAGCCCATCGGTGCCCATCAGTGCAGCCTATCAGTGCCCATCACTGTAGCCTCATCAGTGTACATCAATGAAGGAGAAAAAACATATTTCTGTGAATTGATTCCAGCAAGCAAACTTGTAAAGAACATTATATAAGAGCACTTCGTTATATAATTCAATTATTGGTAAAATGCATGATAATTATATTTCTTTATTATTATGACTATTGCACATTGCTGTAGATTTTGAGTTGGATGACCTACAGAACAATATCGGAGCTCTTCAAAACATAATCCTTCCCGTGTTCTAAGGCAGGAAAGATAAACATGTTTCATAATGATATTTTACCTTGATATAAAAATCTTTGTCACATAGCACATTAGTTATTGAATCCTTCCTATCTGTGTCAGGCCAAGGACTGTTTATTAAAGAGACGGAGGTAAAATCTCTGATTTTATTGATGGCACGCCAAGCACATTTCTCTCATATCACAGGACAATAATGAAGAGATAATGGAGGAAACGGCTAAATTGCCGGCTTGATGTCTCTCATTACAAATCCCTGGTAGATTCTATTGGTAGCAACAGGGTTGAATCACCTCTTTGTATTCAGCAGAATAAACGGAGAAGTAGATACAATACAGAACAGTATTGTCAGGACCGGGAACTAAACCTACAACCTCTGTTATGTTCAGTAGCTCTTCTTGCTAAGCCACCTGAGATGCTGGACTGCATCCTTTCTGATCCTCTGGACAATCCTGCCTTGTGTCTTGTTTCTGGTGAACCTTAAACTCCTTACTCCTCCCATGAAGCTTTTGTTTAAGACATGCCTTTCCTTTCACTGTTTGCCAGATTATGGTGCTCTTCTCCAGCCAATATCTTGCTCTTGTCTCTCTTGCTGCCATCTGTATTTTCACTACTACTCATTACTAACCTTCGGCTTGTTCGTCAGCAATGCTTTCACTTGATCTTAACCTACAACCTTTCTTCATTGACCTTCAGCTTGATCTCAACCTGAAACCACTTGTTACTGACCTTTGGCTTGTTCCCTGACTACGCTTCAGCCTAATCCCAACCTGCAACTACTTGTTTGCTGAGTATGCCTCTGCTCAATCCCTACCTGTCCTGGACTCTGGCTTGCTCACCTCCTGGTGGGGCAATCCTGAGGACCGTGACCTGGCACTGACATACAACAAAGCCCATCTCCACCATCAGGAGCTCTGGTGAATATTAATTAGTGCTTAGACCTGGCATCTTAGTTGAGCCCACACTATCTGCCAAGGTGACCTGATTTTGGACCTATCCAGCTGGTTGGTGGGAACCTCTCTACTGCTATAGGTACTCGTCTCTGATACTGACTTCTGACCATGACAAGCATTTAGTCAAGCCCTTCTAGGACCATACACTACAGAATGTTGGGGGAGAAATGTTAAGCCTCCAAATCCTTATCTTTACATTATAAAATCTATTCAGAGGTGGATTGTGGGCTCCTTAAAGAGGAAGTAAACCCTGATGGGTTTACTTCCTCTTTGTTTCCCTGAAAAGGCAAAGCATAATGGGCTATTATGCATCCCATAGTAGCCCATTATGTGTCACTTACCTGACACAGGAGCCAGCGATGTCCCCGATTTCCTCGCCGGCTGGAAGCCTCCATCTTCCTTCCGGGGCACGGACTCTGGCTCTGTGACTAGCCGGAGCCATGTGACGTCACTCCGGCACGTGCACGCCGTGACCCTTCTATGCATGCGCAGAAGGAATCCTCGTACGGGGAACCAACTACATTGTTTAGGAGATATTTAAAACACCTTCAGGTAAGCGTTAATCTAGGCTCACCTGTAGGTGAAAGTGTGTTGTAAGGGTTTACAACCACTTTAACATTTGCAGTTGGGGGGGGGGGGGGGGGGCAGTAAAAATATGAAGATAAGTCATGTTTTTACCACCAGCTGTCCTACTTAAAGCAGCAAAGGCAGCTGGACAGGGATGCACACATGCCATGGCTATGATTCTCTGCTTTCATAGCAGCAGCAAAATGATTAATGGCAGTATCCCCCCGCCAAACACAACTCATTGTTGAATGGAGTCATGCCGCAAACACAGGATGCACAGATGCATGTGATTGCAACACGGTGATGTGGCAACTAACAAGATTAAATAGATGAGGAAATGATATATTGCCTCCTCAGCACCTGCCGCTAGTTTGCAACTAGCTTGAAGGCCGCCTTACACAATTTGTTTTCTTCTTGTTAAGCCTACTGGCTAAAAGAGAGAAAATCAATAGCTTCTTCCATCCATGCACAACCACTGCCTCCAGCGCTGGCCATTTGACAGCCACGGCACCTGAACTGTTCAGCGCTGCTGAGCATTGCCGGTTTCTGATAGGATGCAGTCACTGTTTGGCTCCTTCAATTCTTAAATCAACTTTTGTTGAGCCAGTTGGCACTTGCAGGGCCACCCATGGGCCACCCCTCGTTTTCCAGCCAATTCATGCTCAAGCAGCTAGAATAAGTCAACATTTGATATGTCTATTGGGAGCTGAAAGCAGAATGGGGTCCTAGGAAAAGTACCGCATTTTCCCCTCTATTTCTATGATTGACATTGATACGGATTACAAAGGGTACAAAAAAAGCCTCGCCATTTACATTAACAGTACTTATCCCAGTCAGCTGCCTCCAACTCTGTCTTGTGAAAGCATCAATCTTAGATCCTGCTGCTCCTACCAGAAGATGAGATTGCCTTCTCAGCCTCGCCCTGCACAGAGATAATCCAGCCCATGATACACCGATGTAGGCACCAGCATATGGATCATCAGGGGGGTCAGGGGGGTCAGTGAATCCACAGTTAACACTTTAAACAAAAAGTAGCCATCACCACCTGTCTTAATGGAAAAATGCGCCATTCAAAGCATCTGGTCTGCAATGCCTTTAACATTCGCTGTCACAATCAGACAGGAATGTACAGGAAATATGATAGCTTTCTTCAAAAAAAGAGGTAGGGATTCTTTTTTTTTTTTTCAAAGCACTCAGAGATTTAGCTTTTAAAATTGGCACACCTGGGTGGGAAGTACAGAAAGAAAGCTGGAGGAAGTGTCTGCAAAAGCCTAACATTGCACCCATGAGCCACAAATTGCTGGCGCAAGCTCCTGGAAATGAATACAAATGAATGCACAAAAGACATTAAACGGCAGTAAAATAAATGGAATCAACAGTGAAAGGTCATCATGGTCCAAGGTCAGGCTTGGAGACCAGTAGCTATGGTAGTAGGTAGACTCACACCGACCATCTGGATAAGTACAGAAGCAGGTCACCCTGGTGGATGACAACGGCTCACCGAGTTGCAGAGTCTAAGCACTAATCGGTGCTCACTAGAGCTCCTGATGGTGGATATGGGTTTTCCTGTGTGTTAGGTAGGTTATGATCCTCAGGATCGCTCCACCAGGAGGTGAGCAGGCCAGGGTAGAGTAGCGGATATAGTAGGTAGGGATCAAGCACAAGCATGGTCAGTAACAAGCCAAAGGTTGGTAACAAGTAGTTGCAGGTTAAGATAAAGCAGTTGAGGAATAAGCCAAAGGTCGGTAATGAGTGGTAGAGAAGATACAAACGACAGCAGGAGTGACAAGAGTGAGATATATGCTGAAGAGTGCCCAATAATCTGGCAAACAGGGAGTACAGTGGCATGGCTAATATAGGAAGTTCATTGGAGGTGCAAATGTTTAAAGTTCAACAGAAACAATGTTCAAGGCAAGATAGTTCAACTAATTGTCCAGGTCACTGTCCAGGATCCCAGGTGGCTCAGCAAGAAGAGACAACACCAGGCACAGCAGAGGTTGCAGGTGCAGACCCGGGTCCTGACACAAAATGGAGTCTAATCTTCTGTATTGAGATAATTGGTTCTCAGGAATGGCAAATTCAGTGGAAAATTAGAGCTGCCACCTACCAAAAGCAGCAGTATTTTTTGTGAACCCTCTAAAATGTTAGACTCAGCCAACCGCTCACCCAATCAAAAAGTAGGCATGCTGAAGGGTTGTGTTATATTTCAGCAGACACTCTGTTAATGCCAATTAATAAAGTCATATCTATATTACTAGATGAATGACATCATTTTACAATCCAATAAAATAACATAACTGATAAAGACCAAACATTATATAAATCAGCATTGTATAGGTTCTGTGATTTTTTTTACAGAAGAGCAATATAGCTAGCTATATAGGTGGATATAATGGTGTATACTGCGGTCAGGGCACGCAGACAACACCCACAATCTCCTACAACTGACTGAAAGCTCAATTACAGAAGAGCAAGAACGCTAAATCGGTGGATAATGGTGTATACTGCACTCAGGACACCCAGACAATACCTGCTGGACTGCTACCCCCCCCCCTTCTCCCCCCTGCCCTCTTTGCCCCTCCTCCTTCCCCCTCCTCCCTTCTTACCTTGACCTTATAGAGGGATCCTGGAGTTTGATGACAGTCTCCCTGCACAAAAGCTATACTGGCTTACATGATGTCTCTGCTGTTGGATCTAGGCTAAACTGATCGCTCCTATCACGGTAAACCCTGGTAGTTACCCGGTTATGATGATTTATTGCTTCTTCTGTTGTATGTGATTACACCAACCCGAATTGTGAATCCTGTTAAAATTAGTTTACTTAAAATGTATGTGTATTATATTTACAAGTGTAATCTACTATTGCTTCAATAAAAATTCCTTATGTTAAAAAAAATAAAAATCACACCTTTAATGAAAACGGTTAAAAATAACAGAGTTCAGGAACTTAGTAAAAAAAACAGAAGCCAGGGTTTGGATGCCAGAGCGGGTAATCAGACGAGCCAGGGTCAGGAAAGCAGAAGTCAGTGTAGTCAGGAACAAAAATCAGGAACACGAATCGGAAGGGAAGTCACCCAGGCCAAGTCATACACAGGAGCACAGGAAGGAACACACTTAGAGATCTTAGACCACACAAGGGCAAGGAGGAAATAAGCTAAGCTGCTTAAATAGCAAAAAGTGTCTGGCTGTGGGCTGGGCTAATGAGGCAGGTTAATGGTAACCACATGAGCCACTGCGGTAACAACGAGTAGTTGGTAATAAACCAACAGCTGAGCAGCTTCTGAGCACTGAAAGGAACGTACTTAGAGATCTTAGACCACACAAGGGCAAGGAGGAAATGAGCTAAGCTGCTTAAATAGCAAAAAGTGGCTGGCTGTGGGCTGGACTAATGAGACAGGTTAATGGTAACCAGGTGAGCCACTGCGGTAACAACGAGTAGTTGGTAATAAACCGACAGCTGAGCAGCTTCTGAGCACTGAAAGAAAAGAGCTGCTCCTTAAGTAGCAGGAGCCCACTCTGTCAATGATACAGTGCCAACTAGAATTTGGAGTTAAAAAATGCTTTTTTCATAGAAACGGATATAGACAGCAGTGGCAGCTGGTGGTATATTTTTTTATTTTTTGGGGGGGGGACAAACAATCCACCTGCCCCTTCACAGGCACCCCCCACCCCCGGGTAGGTCAGTAACAAGCCACACACTTACCCCATCTAGGTCGTGGTCATCGCTTCCTCTGGGCAGGAAGGGGCGAAAGTCCATGGATGAGCGAGTTTGAGGTGGAGGAACGTGACTGGCCTGCACAGAGTCCGAACTCAACCCTAAAGAACAACTTTTGGGATAAATTAGAGCGGAGACTGCAAGACAGGCCGTCTCATTCAACTTCAGTGCCTGACCTCACAAATGCGCTTCTGGAAGAATGGTCAAGCATTCCCATAGACACATCTCCTAAACCTTGTGGACGGCCTTCCCAGAAGAGTTGAAGCTGTTATAGCTGCAAAGGGCGGGCCAACTCAATATTGAACCCTACGGACTAATACTGGGATGCCATTAAAGTTCATGTGTGTGTGTGTAAAGGTAGGTGTCCCAAAAATTTTGGTAATATAGTGTACAACAGGCACTTGCAGCACCATGCAACGCACACAAAAAAAAAAACTTTGTCGGGCAGTCGCTGAGTAATCACCATGTATTTCCTCTGCAATCTTCAGGCAGCTCACCTTATGCAGAGACTCTCAGATCCACTGAATGCTAGAGAAATCTCCTTCTCTGGCTCTGCTGCCCACACCTCTGACCACTTCTTGAACTCCAGATGTTATTCTCCACCCAACCTGCCCCGTCGCACTGTGTCACTGGGAAAAAAGTCAACTCAGATGCTCTGCACTCCGTCCCACGACTGTAGACTAACACAAAGCATTGTGGGAATTATAGTCCATCCCTCGCCACAGTGCCCCCCCATCTTGTCTGCAGGAAAAGAGTACAACTCCCAAAGTTTACTTTCCGAAGTGACACAGTGTAGCAAAGAATAATGTGACAGGGGTGACAATTGAGACACCTGCGGACCCTATCGCTACGCCAATGGGTGTCACCCCTCTGGCAGTTTCACCTGGGTGGGGGTTTGCACACCCCCATAGCGATGCCGCTGCTGCATTTTGACCACTAAATTACTCTTTCAATCATAGGAGATAATTATATAACACAGGATATGGTATGTTTCATTGGAGCGATACAAATACCGCTTCGATTCTGACAATAAAAAAAATGATAAAAAAACAATAGAAGCCTTTAGGTAATGAATGATGAGGGAAGTTCATAGAGGTACAAGTGTAGATACTGATCTACAAAAAAAAAAAAAGAACTTTTAGGATATTACTTGTGGGTGATAGACAACACTACGGCAAATGGGACCCGGGGGCCAACATAAACCTCCAATCGCCGGGCAGCCTGAGAGCCAGAGGCAGCTCGTAATTACAGAATCGTTTACATCAATGCTTCTGACCTGATTTGTGCTCTTCTCCTTCTGAAGTGTCCTGAGGGAGAAATCCAAAGAGGCTTTGAGGGTTTATGAGGGATCTTTACAAGAATTCACTGCCAGAAGTGTATTTAGCAAGAGAGTGTCATTTTTTTTTTCTGAAAATTAGCTACATTTTGGCAAAATAAGAGTAAATAATAGTAATAGGGAGTCTAAGTTTGCTCTGCTGAGAGCCATTGGCCCTGAAACGATGCAGGTATTATCAGGTGACAGATAACTTCACCCAATGGAGCCAAAAGCGAGCTGGTCCTCATTAACCACTTAAGCCCCGGACCAATTTGCAGCCAAAGGACCAGGCCCCTTTTTGCGATTCGGCACTGCGTCGCTTTAACTGACAATTGCGCGGTCGTGCGATGTGGCTCCCAAACAAAATTGGCGTCCTTTTTTTTCCCATAAACAGAGTTTTCTTTTGGTGGTATTTGATCACCTCTGCGGTTTTTATTTTTTGCGCTATAAACAAAAATAGAGCGACAATTTTGAAAACAAAATGCAATATTTTTTACTTTTTGCTATAATAAATATCCCCTAAAAAATATTTTTTTCCTCAGTTTAGGCCGATACGTATTCTTCTACATATTTTTGGTAAAAAAAAAAAAAACTGCAATTAGCGATTATTGATTGGTTTGCTCAAAAGTTCTAGCATTTACAAAATAGGGGATAGTTTTATGGCATTTTTATTAATATTTTTTTTTTTTTTACTAGTAATGGCGGCGATCAGATTTATTGTGACTGCAACATTATGGCGGACACTTTGGACATTTTTGACACATTTTTGGGACCATTGTCATTTATACAGCAATCAGTGCTATTTAAATGCATTGATTCCTGTGTAAATGACACTGAGTTAACCACTAGGTGGCAGTGTAGGTGTTATGTATGACGTTATGTGTTTTTTTATAGTAGGGGGCGTGGCCTGTCATGTGACGTCACTGATCATCTTTCCCTATAAAAGGGAAGAGACGATCTGTGACAGCCACAGTAGGAAGCACGGGGAGAGGTTTGTTTCCACAGACCTCTCCTCGTTCTTCAGCTCTGTGACCCGATCGTGGGACACCAGCGGCGATCGGGTCCGCTGGTCTTGCGGCCACGGTCACGGAGCTCAGGACCGGATCGGGGAACGCGCCGCCGGCAGCGTGCTCCAGATCCACGGCTGGGCACTTAAAGAGCAACATACAGGTACGTGCTTGTGCCCAGCCGTGCCATTTTGCCGACGTATATGTGCAGGAGGCGGTCCTTAAGTGGTTAAATGGGTCGTAAACCTTCTTTTTCTTTTCATAAAAATAACAAGCATGCCTCTACTTACAATTGTTTTGCACAGAGCAGCCCCGATCCTCTTCTTCTGGGGTGCCCCGCTGGCACTCCAGGCTCCTCCTCTTCATCGGGTGCCTCCACGGAAAACCACATTCCCTGGGGACACCTGTGTGGGAATCCCTTCGAAGTGTTGCTTCTGCACCCCCCCCCTCCCATGTCAGTGGATTCTGGGAGCCAATGGCTCCTGCTGCAATCAATCTGTCCAATGAGAGACCGTGGGTGGAACTGCTGCGCTCGCGCACATCGCTGGATCAGATCAGAAGGGATGGGGGGGGGGGGGGGGGTTCTGGGAAGAGCTGCAGCATTAAGGTGAAAAACTTTTGGGCTTTACAACCACTTTAATCTGAAGAACTATGAAAAAGATTCAGGCCAGTTCTCCAAGCGTCTGGGTCTAGGGACATCCCTGGAAAATAACAAGAATGATACAAATTGTACTAATTCTAAAAAATATTACACTCTCCTGCATATAGTTTCTGCTGTCATACCTTCCACACTCCTCTCCTGTACATAATGCCCGCTCTTATACCCTCTATGCACCCTTCCTGCATAGACTGCCCACTATCATACCCTCAACAGTTGTCTCCTATGCATACTGCTCACTGTCATACCCTCTGCACTCATCTCCTGTACATACCGCCCACTTTCTTACCCTCCACACTCCTCTCCTGTACATACTGCCCACTTTCTTACCCTCCACACTTCTCTCCTGTACATACTGCCCACTGTTATACCCTCCACATTCATCTCCTTTACATATTGTCCACTTTCATATCTTCCACACTCCTCTCCTGCACATACTGCCCACTGTCATATCCTCTGCACTCCTCCTCTGTACAAACTGCCCACTGGCAAACCATCTGCACTCATCTCCTGTACATACTGCCCTCTGTCATATGCTCTACACTCCTCTCCTGTACACAGTGCTCACAGCCATACCCTCTGCACTCATCTCCTGTGCGTACTGGCCACTGTCATACCCTCCCCACTCCTCTCCTGTACATACTGCCCACTGTCATACCTTCCCCACTCTTCTCCCATACATGCTGTTCACTGTCATACCCTCCCACTCCTCTCCTGTACATATTGCCCACTGCCATACCCTCCACACTGATCTCCTGTACATATTGCCAACTCTCATATCTTTCACACTCCTCTCCTGCACATACTGCCCCCTATCATACCCTCCACACTCCTCTTCTGTACATACTGCCCACTGTCATACCCTCCACACTCATCTCCTGTACATACTGTCCTCTGTCATACCCTCCACACTCCTCTCCTGCACATAATACCCACTGTCATACCCTCCGCACTCCTCTCCTGTACATAGTTCTCACTGTAATACCCTCCACACTCCTCTCCTGTACATACTGCCCACTGGCATACCCTCTGCACTCATCTCCTGTACATACTGCCCTCTGTCATACCCTCCACACTCATCTGCTGTACATACTGCCCACTGTCATACCCTCCACACTCCTCCCCTGTACATACTGCCCACTGTCATACCCTCTGCACTCATCTCCTGTACATACTGCCCTCTGGCATACCCTCCACACTCATCTGCTGTACATACTGCCCTCTATCATACCCTTCACACTCATCTCCTGTACATACTGCCCACTGTCATACCCTCCACACTCCTCTCCTGTACATACTGCTCACTGTCATACCCTCTGCACTCATCTCCTGTACATACTGCCTCTGTCATACTCTCCACACTCCTCCCCAGTACATACTGCTCACTGTCATACCCTCTGCACTCCTCTCCTGTAAATACCTCCCTCTGTCATACACTCCACACTCCTCTCCTGAACATAGTGCCCACTGTCATTCCCTCTGCAATCCTCTCCTGCACATAGTGCCCATTGTCATACTGGCTGTATATTGAGGTGCTTCCTGTTCAGGAAGATCAGATGTATTCTGTTGGAGCTGCTTCCTTGTGTGACATCGTCCAAAGTTTGGACTAAAAATTTGTACACAGATTTTCTACTTCTTCCTAAAACATCTGCCTATATATTACTTGTGTGACGTTGTCTGTAGTATTTCAAACTTTCTCATTCTAGAACAGGTAAACTTTTGCAAATAATAACAGTAATAATATAAAATTTGAATTTATCGGATGCATTGTTTTCAATTGTACAAAGATGGATATGAATATTAATGTTAGCTGATATGTACATACAGAGACAGGAGACCTGCAACGCATGCTCCATGTCCTCTAAGATGTTGACTGGGGAGCGCGGGGAACTCTGCTGGGATTTCATTATGGCTCATATAAAAATCTCTTTTTGTGGCACAAATTTTTCCTTACACATTAAACGCATTTTGTTCTCGTTACACAAAATATTTTTTCCCCTCTGATTGTTGCGAATTCCTGCCGGTGTCATTATTTTTTTTGACAGAATTCCAGATCCTACGCCACTGATTACTGTCATTGTCCCTCTATCCTTGAGAGCAGAAAAAATATAGCGCGAGCTGATACATTTGCATGGGAGCGTTATTATATAACCAGAGTTATACTTCCCCCTATTCCCCATCTCCTTGCCAACATCCAGAACACACTAATGTATATAATTATGTGATAACGTAGGCACTTTGTTAATGGAGGAAATTAAAGGGCGCCAAGATTAACCCTCTACACCTTCCACGGTGTGCTGTCAGTAAAAAAAAAAAAGTTATGTGGAGTGCCTGCCATCGTGAAACTTCAAGGAAGGCCTTGGTCAGACTTTGATCCATCGGACTTTTGTTGCCAGAAAGTTTGACCGTTCGCACAGCCAACAAAAGTCCGATGAAAACCGAAAAAAGTTTGTCCGATGGAGCATACACAAGGTCGGATGTTGCTCCAAAATAGCTAATTTGCATGTTTGTTGTCAAAAAGTCTGATTGTGTGTATGGGCCTAAACATGCAAATTAGCCGTTTTGGAGCAACATCCGACCGCGTGTACGCTCTATCAGACAAACTTTTTCGGTTTTCATCTGACTTTTTGTTGGTTGTTTGGAACGGACAAACTTTCCAGCAACAAAAGTCCGATGGAGCAAAGTCCGATCGTGTATACAGAAAACCATCAGACTTTTGTACAAAGTACGAACACGCATGCTCAGAACCAATGCAAAAGACCAAACAATACAGAAGTTGACCAAAGGTGGCGGTAAAGAGCAGAAAAACCGCGTGATTTGGTGAAAGTTGGCTGAAAAAAGTTGGCTGCCGCATGTATGCAATACAAGTTCACGGCCAACGCCCTTTGTACAAAAATCCACGGGAAAGTTTGTACAAAGTCCGCTCGATGAGGCTTAAAGCCTCAAGGCCCGTACACACGGTCGGACTTTTTGACAACAAACATGCAAATTAGCTGTTTTGGAGCAACATCCGTCTGTGTGTACACTCCATCGGACAAACTTTTTCTGTTTTCATCGGACTTTTGTTGGCTGTGCGAACGGACAAACTTTCTGGCAACAAAATTCCAATGGAGCAAAGTCCGACCGTGTGTACGCAAAAGCATCGGACTTTTGTACAAGGTACAAACACGCATGCTCAGAACCAATGCAAAAGATCTGACTACAATACAGAAGTTGACCAAAGGTGGCGCTGGAGTCATTGAACGTCCTCTTTTGAAGTGGTGTCAGTATGTTGTGACGTCACTACGTTCGTGTTTGTTGTCAAAAAGTCCTGCTGTGTGTATGCAATACAAGTTCAGGGCCGACGCCCTTTGTACAAAAGTCCACGGAAAAGTTTGTACAAAGTCCGACCGTGTGTATGAGGCTTCATACACACGATAGGACTTTGTACAAACTTTCCCTTGGATTTTTGTACAAAGGGCGTCGGCCCTGAACTTGTATTGCATACACACCGCAGGACTTTTTCAGCCAACTTTCACCAAATCACGTGTTTTTTCTGCTCTTTACCGCCACCTTTGGTCAACTTCTGTATTGTTGTCTGATCTTTTGCATTGGCTCTGAGCATGCCTGTTTGTACTTTGTACAAAAGTCCTATGGTTTTCTGTACACACGATCAGACTTTGCTCCATCTGACTTTTGCTGCCAGAAAGTTTGTCCGTTCGCACAGCCAACAAAAGTCCGATGAAAACCAAAAAAGTTTGTCCGATGGAGCGTACACACGGTCGGATGTTGCTCCAAACCAGCTAATTTGCATGTTTGTTGTCAAAAAGTCCGCCCGTGTGTACGGGCCTTAACATACATCTTTAGCCTCATACACACGATAGGACTTTGTACAAACTCTCCCTTGGATTTTTGTACAAAGGGCGTTGGCCGTGATCTTGTATTGCATACACACAGCAGGACTTTTTCAGCCAACTTTCACCAAATCACGTGTTTTTTCTGCTCTTTACCGCCACCTTTGGTCAACTTCTGTATTGCTGGCTGATCTTTTGCATTGGTTCTGAGCATGCGTGTTTGTACTTTGTATAAAAGTCTGATGGTTTTCTGTACACACGATCAGACTTTGCTCCATCGGACTTTGCTCCATCGGACTTTTGTTGCCAGAAAGTTTGTCCGTTCGCACAGCCAACAAAAGTCCGATGAAAACCCAAAAAAGTTTGTCCGATGGAGCGTACACACGGTCGGATGTTGCTTCAAAACAGCTAATTTGCATGTTTGTTGTCAAAAAGTCTGATTGTGTGTATGGGCCTTTTGTTTATATGCATATTCACTTCACAGCTCATGCTAATGTCACAGCTATTGTAGATGCACATCTTCACTTTATATAGTATATATATATATATATGTATATATGTATATATATTTTATATATATATATATATATATATATATATTTTTTTTTTTTATATATTTTTTATATTTTCTATTCAACAGCGCCATTTTCCCTGTTTAGAGTTTTAATATGCAAATTGGCTGTTTTAAGGCAACATCCGACCGTCTGTACACTCCATTGGTTCCAAACTTTTTCGGTTTTCATCTGAACTTTTGTTGGTTGTTGCGAACGGACAAACTTTCCAGCAACAAAAGTCCGACCATCGGACTTTTGTACAAAGTACAAACACGCATGCCCAGAACCAATTGCAAAAGATCAGACAACAATACAGAAGTTGACCAAAGGTGGCGGCAAAGAGCAGAAAAAAAAAAAAAAACAGTGGTTTGGTGAAAGTTGGCTGGAAAAAGTCCTGCTGTGTGTATGCAATACAAGTTCACAACCAACGCCCTTTGTACAAAAATCCACGGGAAAGTTTGTACAAAGTCCGATCGTGTGTATGAGGCTTAAGACAGCTCTTCTCCACTATGTGAGGGAGCGCTAACCGCATTTATTTTCGTTTTAGATGTTTTGTTTAATTTTACTCATTTTTATTTTATTTATTTTTTATATATATAGAGAATCACAGCTTAAAAAAAAAAAAAAAAAAAAAAAAAAAAGGATCTGTCTTGAGTATCAAATACATGAGATGATGCTTCCTTTTATGTTTAATTGCATCCAGATTTTACTGATCATGCTAATGCACCTTCAGCTGTAGCTATAAACACATTTTTACTAATGTTTTCTGAGACCTAAAAATTCTTTCAGTTTTTAGAGATAATACTTTTTTTTTTTTTTTACAGCGTTTCCTGAGAGGTAAAAATCATTTCAAGCGTTCCTCACGGGGTGGACAGATGGAGAAAGAGAATACAGATAGACACCAGGATCTCCTGCAAAAGAAAAAAAAAAAAGGGAAAGTTATAGACAAAGCCATTAAAACCGCTTTTTTTTTTTGACTGGGGGATTCTTGCGGGATGTTGTACTCAGATCATAATGGAACTATTTAAATAAAATCAAGATAATGAATTATATTCTTATTTTGGCTTAACTAGGGAATGAAGAGCAGATATTGGACATGCCGTCTAATGAATTAGCTGTAACACAATTGCAGCGATAGAGCGACGGGCCTAAGCTCCCTCCGCAAAAACCGCTTCTGTTCATTATATGATTAGCTAAATGGGAGACGCAGAGATTTTCAATGGGATTTTACTTCTATTAATCACAGAATCCTCAGATGACGATCTGCCTGATTATTACAGCAAGAATTGCGGAAAAAAAGTGGAGAAATCACAGCGGTGGAGACGTTTATATATATTCATGATGAAAAGGGATGGCTGGAATCATTTGTAATTTCTCTGATTGGTTAATTCCTATTAGCGCTCTCATTTCCAAGATCCCACATCTAATCACCATCATCATGTTGTATTGAAGAAGTACTTTTTTGGGGGGGCTTTTTTGTGTAGCATTGGCTCCTGACCAGCAGGCGCTATGTTTTCGATTAACCACGTAAGATCAATTTGCAGCTAAAGGACCAGGCCCCTTTTTGCGAATTCGGCACTGCGTCGCTTTAACTGACAATTGCGCGGTCGTGCGATGTGGCTCCCAACCAAAATTGGCGTCCTTTTTTTCCCACAAATAGAGCTTTCTTTTGGTGGTATTTGATCACCTCTGCATTTTTTTTTTGCGCTATAAACAAAAATAGAGTGACAATTTTGAAACAAAAAGCATTATTTTTAACTTTTTGCTATAATAAATATCCCCAAAAAATATATAAAAAATTTGTTTCCCTCAGTTTAGGCCGATACATATTCTTCTACATATTTTTGGGGAATAAAAAATGCAATTAGCGATTATTGATTGGTCTGCGCAAAAGTTATAGTGTTTACAAAATAGGGGATAGTTTTATAGCATTTTTATTAATATATTTTTTTTTTTACTAGTAATGGCGGCGATCAGCAATTTTTATTGTGACTGCGACATTATGGTGGACATATCGGACATTTTTGACACATTTTTGGGACCATTGTCATTTATACAGCAATCAGTGCTATTTAAATGCACCGATTCCTGTGTAAATGACACTGGCAGTGAAGGGGTTAACCACTAGGGGGCAGGGAGGGGTTAAGTGTGACGTGTGTGTGTGTGTTTTTTTACTGTTGGGGGCATGACCTGGCATGGGATGTTACTGATCGTCTTTCCTTATAACAGGAAACAGACGATCGGTGTCAGGCTCAGTAGGAAGCACGGGGAGAGGTTTGTTTACCTCTCCTTGTTCTTCAGCTCTGTGACCCGATCGCAGGACACCAGCGGCGATCTGGTCTGTGGGTCCCGCGGCCATAGTCACGGAGCTCAGGACCGGGTTGCGGCGTGCGCGTGACCTACGGCTGGGCACTTAAAGAGCCGTGTCATTCTGCCAACGTAAATGTGCAGGAGGTGGACCTTAAGTGGTTAAAGTTAATTTTCCTGAAACCACAGTTGGGTTTTGGGGCTGATTTTCTAAATTTCTGGTTTCGGGACCAGTCCAGCTGGGTTTCAATGGGTTCTCCTTGACCACAGTTGTCGTTGTCACCACCGGCAAGGTTAGAAGTGCAGTCTAGCTGGGTGTATTGAATGCCACTGATTCCTTCGGAACCAGCCCAGTGGGAGTGTTCTCCTGCTGTGAATTCTGGGGGGTGGTATTTAAGGTGCCAACATCACGTGCTTCAGGGTTCTGGAGATTATTTTCTGTCTGTTCGGTTCTGGTGGTCCTCCTGACTCAACCCCATGGCCCTCCTGGCCTGGGGTGCGGAACCATGCATTCCAAGTCTCGGAGCAGGCTGGCCCGAGGCAACCCAACTGCAGGGACAGGCCTAAGTGGAATTCAGGGACCTATGGATCCAAAGGTGGTCCGGTGCTGTCTCATCTGAAGATAGAGGCCCAGCCACTGAAGAACCCCAGGGGAGGACTCTTCAGGAGAAGGCCATGCACAAGGCTGGCTTCTCTGAAGGAGCCTGGAGGCTAGGTTGAAGGACACTACCTGGCTCAACACTCACACTGTGTTGTCGGATCGGCTGAGAGGTACTGGTACCAGTGGCGGAACTACCGCCATAGCGGCACATGCAGCCGCTATGGGGCCCGCAGCTGAGAGGGGCCCGTGGGAAGGATGAGGAATGCATACTGTGGAGGGGGGCATCACCTCCCGCATGTTCCCCCAGCCAGCGGAAGCGAGGAGAGGAAGAGGCAAGCTGTTTGTACAAGCAGAGACCTGTAATAGCTTTCATTTGAATGTCTCGTGTTCCCGGGGCTCACCGTCACATAGCCCCACCTCTTGGCCCGGCGTCTTTGATAGACAGAACACCGGTCCAATGCGGGACATGTGACATCATCAAAGGCTGCAGGCCAAGAGGTGGGGCTATGTGACGGTGAGCCCCGGGAACACAGGACATTCAAATGAAAGCTATTACAGCTCTCTGCTCGTACAGACAGCTTGCCTCTTCCTCTCCTCACTTCCGCTGTCTGGGGGACCGTGCGGACGGTGCTCGCCCCCCCCCCCCCCCACTCTGAGTCAGCCCCACACTTGCCCGCAGCCATTTGAGGGCTCCATACTGGACTGCACTCCACATCCTCCCCGGTAGTTCTGCCACTGGCTCGCCTCTTCCTCTGCACAGGTGAGGCTGCAATTGTGGTTACATTGGTTACATAAAGGAAAATTACAAATGCTGATCTTTTAATTCGTGTTATATGGTGATTTTTTGAATTTGAATTGGCAAAGGAAACTAATGTTTGAAAAAAAATTTATGTCTAAAGAACATGTAATGTACAGTGCATTTTTGCATGTAGGAATTTTCTTTACTACATATTTCTGATTTTTTTTTTTTTTTTTTTTTTTACAGCTATAAAGTTAACAGTATTAGTGTTTGCATTTTTAACCACTTTCAGACCGGACCAATTTGCTGGTCAAAGACCAGACCACTTTTTGCGATTCGGCACTGCGTCGCTTTAACTGACAATTGCGCGGTCGTGCGACTTGGCTCCCAAACAAAATTGACGTCCTTTTTTTTCCCACAAATAGAGCTTTCTTTTGGTGGTATTTGATCACCCCTGTGGTTTTTATTTTTTGCGCTATAAACAAAAATAGAGCGACAATTTTGAAAAAAACGCATTATTTTTTACTTTTTGTTATAATAAATATCCCCCAAAAATATATAAAAAAAACATATATTTTTTTCCCTCAATTTAGGCCGATACGTATTCTTGTACATATTTTTGGTAAAAAAAAAATCGCAATAAGCGATTATTGATTGGTTTGCGCAAAAGTTATAGCGTTTACAAAATAGGCATAGTTTTATAGCATTTTTATTAATTTTTTATTATTTTTTTTTTTACTAGTAATGGCGGCGATCTGCGATTTTTATTGTGACTGCGACATTGTCGGGGACCCATCGGACATTTTTGACACATTTTTGGGACCATTGTCATTTATACAGTAATCACTGCTATATAAATGCAGTGATTCCTGTGTAAATGACACTGGCAGTAAAAAGGGTTAACCAGTGGGTGGCAGTGTAGGGGTTAAGTGTTCCTAGGGGTGTGTTACTAACTGTGGGGGGGTTGGGCTTTCATTTAGTGTACACTGATCTCTGCTCCAATCACATGGAGCAGAGATCAGCGTCACTAGTTGCTAGGCAGAATGGGAAAATGTTGTTTATACAGCATTTCCTCCATTCGGCCGCTCCGTGAGACGATCACGGGGATGCCCGCGGCGATCGAGTCCGCAGGTCCCGCGACCGGACTCACGGGGGTCCCGACCAGCGCGGTTAGCACGTCCTGAGTAAAGTCATTCAGGAGGGATCCAGGCCAGGTGTCGGTGAGTGGAAATCACAGTGGAAAGCTCTGGAAGAGACATGCCAGGAGTTGGATGTAGAGCCAGAGCCCCCCCACTGTGAGGCAGCCCCACACTTGCCAGCAGCCATTTGAGGGCTCCAGTATGCATTCCTCATCCTCCCCGGTAGTTCCGCCACTGGCTCGCCTCTCCCTCTGCACAGGTGAGGCTGCATTGTGCTTGGGTCACGCTGCATTGGGCACAGGTGAGGCTGTATTGGGCATGGGTCACGATGCATTGGGCATAGGGGAGGCTGCATTGGGCACAGGTGAGGCTGTATTGGGCACAGGCAGGCCACGCTGCATTGGGCACAGGTGAGACCACATTGGGCACAGGTGAGGCTGCATTGGGCACAGGCAGGTCACGCTACATTGGGCACAGGGGAGGGTGCTTTGGGCACAGGCCACACTGCATTGGGCATAGGTAAGGCTGTATTGGGCACTGGACAGGCTGCATTGGGCACAAGTGGGCACAGGTGAGGCAGTATTGGGCATGGGCAGGCCACGCTGCATTGGGAACAGGCAGGCCACATTGGGTACAGGTGAGGATTATTGAAGCTCTAACACCAGCTGTTTGGAGTATCTTTATCTGTTGATTGTTAAACGTTCTGGAATATGTATATTGCTATTGTGGTGTAGGATCTGGGCCTGTTGTCCCTCCATCCCTTTTCTTTGCTTCCTTACTTCTTTCCTCCTTCATCTCAGACTCGAACCACACCCCCTTTGAGCCACGCATTTTAAACCAAGCCCACTATTTAATTTAAGCCCCGCCATTTTTTTGTGGGGGGGGGGCTGTTTGAAGGGGGGGCCCCATACAACATTTTGCTATGGGGCCCTGTGATTTCTAGTTACGCCCCTGACTGGTACCGTATGATAGCTCTCTAAATGTGTTCACGTCCCTCAGTAACGCTCAAGTGTACATCACAAGTCTGTGGCAGAGACTTTGTCAAACACCCTACCGGCTGCTAGGCCTAGTGAGAGAGGTCTTTCCGGGGGGTTGTAAGATCCAGTTGTGAAATGGTCTTTATTCTCTGGATTTTTCTATAAGGACTTCCTTTGATTTTTGCAGTCTAAAGTACCCTTTTTTGTGTAGCACTGGCTCCTGACAAGCAGGTGCTATGTTTTTGTTTAAAGTTAATTTTCCTGAAACCACAGTTGGGTTTTGGGGCTGATTTTCTAAATTTCTGATTTCGGTACCAGTCCAGCTGGGTTACAATGGGTTCTCCTTGACCACAGGTGTCATTGTCACCGCCCGGCAAGGTTAGAAGTGCAGTCTAGCTGGGTGTATTGAATGCCACTGATTCCTTCGGAACCAGCCCAGTGGGAGTGTTCTCCCGCTGTGCATTCTGGGGGGGTGGTATTTAACCACTTTCAGACCGAAAAGTTGTCACATCTACAAACTAAGGTACGTTTTCTGGAATTTACGCAGCTTTTAGTTTATGACTGCCTATCTCATTTCTTGAGGTGCTAAAATGGCAGGGCAGTACAAAACCCCCCCAAATGACCTCATTTTGGAAAGTAGACACCCTAAGGAAATTGATAAGAGGCATGTTGAGCCCATTAAATATTTTATTTTTTTGCCTCAAGCGATTGAATAATGACAAAAAAAATTATTATTATTTTTTTTTTACACAAAGTTGTCACTAAATGATATATTGCTCACACATGCCATGGTTATATGTGAAATTGTACCCCAAAATACATTCTGCTGCTTCTCCTGAGTACGGGGATACCACATGTGGTCGACTTTTTGGAAGCCTAGCCACGTACGGGGCCCCGAAAACCAAGCACCGCCTTCAGGATTTCTAAGGGCATACATTTGTAATTTCACTCCTCACTACCTATTACAGTTTTGAAGGCCATAAAATGCCAAGATGGCACAAAACACCCACAAATGACCCCATTTTAGAAAGTAGACACCCCAAGCTATTTGCTGAGAGGCATGTTGAGTCCATGGAATATTTTATAATTTGCCACAAGTTGCGGGAATATTACAAACTTTTTTTTTTTTTTTCACAAAGTTGTCACTAAATGATATATTGCTCACACATGCCATAGGCATATGTGAAATGACACCCCAAAATAAATTCTGCTGTTTCTCCTGAGTACGGGGATACCACATGTGTGGGATTTTTTGGGAGCCTAGCCGTGTACGGGGCCCCGAAAACCAAGCACCGCCTTCAGGATTTCTAAGGTTGTAAATTTTTGATTTTACTCCTCACTACCTATCGCAGTTTTGAAGGCCATAAAAAGCCAAGATGGCACAAACCCCCCCCCCCAAATGACCCCATTTTGGAAAGTAGACACCCCTAAATTTAGGGGTACACTAGTGAGACTCACAGGTAAAAAAGCACCTAGGCTGTCAGCGACTGTATCAAAACGCTACAAAAAAAACTGTTAGCGATCGCAGGGATCAGGCCTGACTCTGCGAACTCTGCAGTTATGTGTGTTGTGTTTTGTAAGTGACAGCGATCGATCGATACTGCACTTGGGTGGGCTGGGCTGGGCTTGGCGGAGGGGCTAAACGCAGGTGCTAGCAGGTATCTGGGCTGATCCCGCTAACAATGCGTTTTGGGAAACCTAAACTGCTGGCAACGCTAATATAGATCTGATCAGATACTATATTACTAAGGGAGGTGTATGCTTTGCGCGTGGGTGTTAGCGGTACTGGCACTAACCTGATGCTGCCTGGGGCGACGCAGACCTTATCTGACCCTCAAACTTATATCACCCGCCGGGTGATCAGGGGGTTAAACCTTTATTAGGTAATAAATGGCGGGTGCCCTGAAACTATAAAAAAATAACTAACTAACCAGCTGTGACACTAATACAGCGATCAGAAAAACAATCACTTATTAGGCTGGGTTCACACTGGAGCGATGCGGGAACGCCACGAATCCGCGGCGGGTTCCCGCATCACACTGCCCTATGCGAACTGCTGGGAGTGTCAGTGAAATGTTAATGACACCCCCAGATCAGTTCGCATATCGCAGTGCGATCTGCAAACTCGGACAGGAATCGGATCGCATGGTGTGAACACCCATGCGATCCGATTCTGCTGCGGACCAAAAAAAGGGTCCCGTGCGAGTTTGCGGCGGGTGCGGCGCGAATTCAGCCATACTATCTGTATGGCTGAACTCGAATCGCACAGAGATCGGATGTGATTTGCACTGCAGTGCGGTGCGAATCACATCCGTTCTCATAAACCGCTGCAATGTGAACCCAGCCTTAGGGACACTGGCGACGGGGGGTGATCACGGGGTTAAACCTTTATTGGGGGGTTAGGGGGGTACCTTAGAACTAAAGGGGGCTAACCCTAACTGCCCTAACAGTTATTACAGTCACAAATGACACCAATGCAAAAAAAAAAAAAAAAAATGCAATTGGTGTCACTGTGACTGGGGGTGAAGGGGTGATTGGGGGGGTGATCGGGGGGTAAAGGGGGGGTGTGAGTGTGCCTGGCATGTTCTACTGTGTAGTGTAGTGTTGGTGCAACTCACCGATCCTCTCTCCTCGGTGCCGGAACGAAAAATACCGACACGGAGGAGAGATTACATTACTTCCTCTCCTGTGTTTACATTACAGGAGAGGAAGTGATGTCATGCTGCACTTCCATTCGTCAGGAGCGATCGCGAGGGGGTGGCCATGAATGAATGGCCGCCCCCTCATCCCGGATCGCTCCTGAACGGATTCCGACCGCCGCTGGCACGCGATCGGGCCCCCCACCCACGGGAAGGCAGGGACGTACAGGTATGCCCATATGCCTGCCCGTGCCATTCTGTTGACGTACATCGTCGTGCGGCGGTCGGCAACTGGTTAAGGTGCCAACATCACGTGCTTCAGGGTTCCGGAGATTTTTTTCTGTCTGTTCTGGTGGTCCTCCTGACCAAGCCCCCATGACCTTCCTGGCCTGGGGTGCGGAATCATACATTCCAAGTCTCGGGCAGGCTGGCCCGAGGCAACGCAACTGCAGGGACAGGCCTGAATGGAATTTCAGTGAACCTATTAGCTGTTCAAGGACGCATTAGAGCCCATTTACTTCTAACACATTATGTTGCGTGTTAATGTGCATTGCGTTAGAGAGTAGCCCTTTGAAAATGCCAATGCACCCCAACCTGCTCAAAAAATCCACTTTTTTGTAAACAAGTCCCAGAGATTCACACGTGAATAGATGAAGAAAAAACAATGGGAGTGTAACTGCCCTGGAATAATAAGAAAGATCACAAACAGCAGCAGCATAAAGTGCGATAACACAGAATATCAATAAAAGTAAGAAAAGCTGCGCTATAAGATTTCATATAATTAGGTCCATAAGAGACACATGATGTCCATAAGAAACACAAAATTTCATATAATTGAGTCCATAAGAAACACATAATGTCACAAACATATATGGATGCTGTAATCACTGATTAATGAACACCGCAGTGTGCATGCACAAACAAAAAAAACGTGCCCAATCACTATAGCTGTTGATTAAGCTTACCAAATGGCAAGCATTAAAAGGCAAGTGGCTTAACCCAGCCTGGGCCTTTAAGCTTGCAGATGACTAGGACGCAGATGACATTCAGGTGAAGCTGTTAAATCATCCGTCCCGATATTCATGCGCTCTCATTAAATGCTCAGGGAAAAGAGAAGGACCACCATAGTGTAGCATGTCAAAAATGTATTATATTTAATAGTTAAAAGTTACACTTACAATTCCGTAGTAGTAAAATGCATAAAAAAAAAAGAATGTCGGCCAGCAAACATGAACGGAGCCTGTCCTCCTAGACGGATAGCGTGGTGACATCACTACGTTCCTTCACCCAGGCGCGTTTCGTCATCAACAGACGTTATCGATGGGGAACTAGAATGGCGGCGATAAGAGCACTAAGAAGATTTAACCAATTCAAGAAATGATGCTTTTGATGAACATTTCTCCACTACTGTGCATTGCGTCATGTTGCCTTAGAGCAGTGGGTTCCCCCAAAGTTGCCATTGGCACAGAACACCTGGATCAGCGTCATAAGAGGCAGCTAGTACTACTGATTCAATCAATGACACTTTAGGGCCAGGACATCCAATAGTCATTCATTGATATGGTGATGTCGGCTGGCCCACTCACAGCATGACAATGCATTACTCTGATCCAAGGCAAGCGGAATAGTGCCCCATGTTTGGTATCAGTGGGAGGAATCGTGCCCCATCATTGGTATCAGTGGGAAGAGTAGTGCCCCATCATTGGTATCAGTGGGAGGAATAGTGCCCCATGATTGGTGTCAGTGAGAGGAGTCGTGTCCCATCATTGGTATCAGTGGGAGGAATAGTGTCCCATCTCAAAGGTGCTCCCATCCATAATCTCCTATTGCCCGGGGGCCCCGTGAGTTGTCAGTCCGCCCGATATATCTATCTATCTATCTATCTATCTATCTATCTATCTATCTATCTATCTATCTATCTATCTATCTATCGTGCCTACAAGTAGTATTCAACCCCCTGCAGATTTAGCAGGTTTACACATTCGGAATTAACTTGGCATTGTGACATTTGGACTGTAGATCAGCCTGGAAGTGCGAAATGCACTGCAGCAAAAAAGAATGTTATTTCTTTGTTTAATTTTTTTTTAAATAGTGAAAAGTTTATTCAGAGGGTCAATTATTATTCAACCCCTCAATTCAACAGAATTCTGTTTGGTTCCCCTAAAGTATTAAGAAGTAGTTCAGGCACAAAGAACAATGAGCTTCACATGTTTGGATTAATTATCTGTTTTTCCAGCCTTTTCTGACTATTTAAGACCCTCCCCAAACTTGTGAACAGCACTCATACATGGTCAACATGGGAAAGACAAAGGAGCATTCCAAGGCCATCAGAGACAAGATCGTGGAGGGTCACAAGGCTGGCAAGGGGTACAAAACCCTTTCCAAGGAGTTGGGCCTACCTGTCTCCACTGTTGGGAGCATCATCCGGAAGTGGAAGGCTTATGGAACTACTGTTAGCCTTCCACGGGCTGGACAGCCTTTGAAAGTTTCCTTCCGTGCCGAGGCCAGGCTTGTCCGAAGAGTCAAGGCTAACCCATGGACAACAAGGAAGGAGCTCTGGGAAGATCTCATGGCAGTGGGGACATTGGTTTCAGTCAATACCATAAGTAACGTACTCCACCGCAATGGTCTCCGTTCCAGACGAGCCCGTAAGGTACCTTTACTTTCAAAGCGTCATGTCAAGGCTCGTCTACAGTTTGTTCATGATCACTTGGAGGACTCTGAGACAGACTGGTTCAAGGTTCTCTGGTCTGATGAGACCAAGATCGAGATCTTTGGTGCCAACCACACACGTGACGTTTGGAGACTGGATGGCACTGCATACGACCCAAAGAATACCATCCCTACAGTCAAGCATGGTGGTGGCAGCATCATGCTGTGGGGCTGCTTCTCAGCCAAGGGGCCTGGCCATCTGGTCCGCATCCATGGGAAGATGGATAGCACGGCCTACCTGGAGATTTTGGCCAAGAACCTCCGCTCCTCCATCAAGGACCTTAAGATGGGTCGTCATTTCATCTTCCAACAAGACAACGACCCAAAGCACACAGCCAAGAAAACCAAGGCCTGGTTCAAGAGGGAAAAAATCAAGGTGTTGCAGTGGCCTAGTCAGGCTCCTGACCTTAACCCAATTGAAAACTTGTGGAAGGAGCTCAAGATTAAAGTCCACATGAGACACCCAAAGAACCTAGATAACTTGGAGAAGATCTGCATGGAGGAGTGGGCCAAGATAACTCCAGAGACCTGTGCCGGCCTGATCAGGTCTTATAAAAGACAATTATTAGCTGTAATTGCAAACAAGGGTTATTCAACAAAATATTAAACCTAGGGGTTGAATAATAATTGACCCACACTTTTATGTTTAAAATTTATTAAAATTTAACTGAGCAACATAACTTTTTGGTTTGTAAGATTTATGCATCTGTTAATAAATCCTGCTCTTGTTTAAAGTTTGAAGGCTCTAACTTATTTGCATCTTATCAAACCTGCTAAATCTGCAGGGGGTTGAATACTACTTGTAGGCACTGTATATATCTATCTATCTATCTATCTATCTATCTATCTATCTATCTATCTATCTATCTATCTATCTATCTATCTATCTATATATATATATATATATATATATATATATATATATAATCTAGATATATTTTTTTATTGACTTGTTACATCTATGCTCTCTCTAATGATATATTTATTGTAATATGTCTTGGTATTATCTGCTACTAAATGTATTTTTCTTGCATCTTATATCTTGTGGGTATGCTGCTCATTCATTATTTAGTTCTGATGTTTGTAGTTAGAGTTATGGGATGGCTTTGCTGTGATTTAATATCACCTCTATATTTCTTTATCCAACTTCATGAGTCATGTGTAAGATGCAATCTAATTCTCTATTCCTTCTTCAGGCAGTCCCGCCACATACAGGCGCATTAAAAAAAATGTGAATATCATCAAAAAATGAATGTATTTCATTAACTCAATTCAAAAAGTGATAGGAACAATAAAAAAAAAAAGGATTTTTAATACAGAAATGTTGGCTTAGTGAAAAGTCTGTTCCATGTACAGTATAGTATGCACTCAATACTTGTTCGGGATACTTTTGCATGAATTACGGCATCAATGCGGCGTGGCATGGTGGGCGATCAGCCCGTGGCACTCCTGAGGTGTAATGGAAGCCCAGGTTGCTTTGATAGCAACCTTCAACTCGTCTGTATTGTTGGGTCTGGTGTCTCTCATTTTCCTCTTGATAATACTCCACAGATTCTCTATGGGGTTTAGGTCAGGCGAGTTTGCTGGCATATCAAGCACAGTGATACCATGATCATTTAAACGCTTGCTGTTATACTGTGGCAAACATGGCTCGGCAGCGCGTATCAGCACCATGTTACCTTGGTTCCTATTTTTTCCACTAGGTGCGGTCGTGCGCCGCCTCCTGCTCGCCCACGGAGCCGATGCGAGTGCCCGGCGGTCGCGATCACCGCCGGGCTCCCGTGATCGCTTGGGGCACACGGAGAACCGGGATCTGTGTGTGTAAACAAACAGTTTCCGTTTCTCTGAGGGGAGAAGTGACAGATCGTCTGTTCATACAGAGTATGAACAGCGATCTATGTCTTCCCCTACACAGTCCCCCTCCCCCCTTCAGTTAGAACACACTCTAGGGAACACAGTTAACCCCTTGATCGCCCCCTAGTGTTAATCCCTTCACTGCCAGTGACATTTTTACAGTAATCAATGCATTTTTAGAGCACTGATCGCTTTATAAATGCCAATGGTCCCAAAAATGTGTTAAAAATTGTCCGATGTGTCCGCCATAATGTCGCAGTCCCGGTAAAAATCACAGATCGACGCCATTACTAGTAAAAAAAAAAAAATGAATAATAAAAATGCCATAAAACGATCCCCTACTTTTTTCCCCACAAATAGAGCTTTCTTTTGGTGGTATTTGATCACCTCTGTGTTTTTTTTTTTTTAATACTTATTGTTTGTCGCTCTTTTGTTTGTTTATAGCGCAATTTTCAAAAAAAAAAACGCAATGTTTTTTACTTTTTGCTATAATAGATATCCCCTAAAAATATATAAAAAAAAACATTTTTTTTTCCTCAGTTTAGGCCGATACGTATTCTTCTACATATTTTTGGTAAAAAAAAAAAATCGCAATAGGCGTATATTGATTGGTTTGCGCAAAAGTTATAACGTCTACAAAATAGGGGCTAGTTTTATGGCATTGTTATTATAAATTTTTTTATTAGTAATGGCGGCGATCTGCGACTTTTATTGTGACTGCGACATTATGGCGGACACACCGGACACTTTTGACACTATTTTGGTACCATTGCCAATTATACAGCGACCAGTGCTATAAAAATGCATTGATTACTGTGTAAATGACACTGGCAGGGAAGGGGTTAACCACTAGGGGGCGATGAAGGGGTTGAGTGTGTCCTAGGGAGTGATTCTAACTGGGGGGGGGGGCCACCTAGGACATGACAGCTATCACTGCTCCCGATGACAGAGAGCAGTGATCTCTGTCATGACACAAGCCAGAACGGAGGTATGCCTTGTTTACATAGGCACTTCCCCGTTCTGTGGCTCCGTGACACAAGAGAACGGTGGACATTGAGTCCGCCGGTCCCCCGTGCATGGTGTCTCGCTGTATACACGGCGCGCGTGCCTGCTATCCTTGCTTCTTAAAGGGGACGTACAGGTAGGCACAATTGCCCACCGCTGCCATTGTGCCGACATATATCAGCGTGCAGTGGTCGGCAAGTGGTTAAAGTGGTAGTAAACTCTGTTCTACCACTTGTACCTACAGGCAAGCCCATACCAAGGCTAACCTGTAGGTACTGTGAATATCTCATACACTTGCATAGTTTAGGAGATATTCAAAGTGCATGCAGCCCTTGACGTCACTGGCGCATGCACTCTGAAAGTTTCGTCATGCGGTGCCTGCGTGGGTGTAAAGTAATCGCGCCCCCAGGCACTTCATGTAGCCAGAGGGTGCGAACCTGGGAGAAAGACCTTGGGGGGAAGATGTAGCCCTCTCAGCGGTGACAGTACGGAGCTGGAGGGATTCTTTCTAAGGTAAGTAGAAAGATCCCCTAACAAGGAGATCACAATATATTGAATATCTCCTAAACTTTCTAAGGTAAGTATCTCATAATGCGCTAGCATGTGGTGTATACAGGCACATTAAGACATTGCCTTGCATGGGATTTAAATTTTTTTTTTTATCAACTGCAGTTTACTACTCCTTTAATAAAGGTGCACATACTGTCCTGCAGAAAGAAATGTCCCTGTATCGTGGTGTCACGAAGGATAAAGTATTCCAGGGCTGGACTGGGACAGAAATTTGGCCCTGGACTTCATCCAGACCGGCCCACTTTACTTACATCAGAGTCCCATCACCAGCCTCCTTACATTGGAGTCCCATCACCAGCTCTTTACATCAGAGTTCCACCACCAGCCCCTTACATCAGAGTCCCATCACCAGCTCCTTACATCAGAGTCCCACCACCAGCCCCTTACATCAGAGTCCCATCACCAGCCCCTTACATCAGAGTCCCATCACCAGCCCCTTACATCAGAGTCCCATCACCAGCTCCTTACATCAGAGTTCCACCACCAGCTCCTTACATCATGTCACGTACCTGGTAGGAGAGCCCAGAATGCAGGGAGCGGCTCCTCGTAGGCCTCCGGCTCGAGAGCCCCTGGAATTGGAGACAGGGATTCAGGAGCTTGGAGGGCACAAGTGCCAAGCCGGGGTTTGCAGCAGTAGAGATGGAGATCCACGGACAGCAGGCCCAGAAGGTCAGGCTGGAACGGAGGACAGCAGTCTGTGGGAAGAGCAGGCACTGGCAAACAGGCAGGAACAGCAGGAGCAGCTGGCACTGGCAATCAGGCTGGATCAGCGGGTAAAGCTGGCGTGGTCGGGAACTAGCCGGGTCGGTATCAGGCGGGCAGCAGAAGTACACAGGAGGAGGCGGAGGCGTAGTCAGGCAGGCAGAAGGTCGGTGGCTGGCAGCAATCAAACAACGTCAGAGACAGGCCGGGTACGGTATCAGGAACAAGCAGGAACAGGTAGCAGAAGTCACAGGAAACGCTGTAGACAGGACAGCACGAGAGAACAGGAGCTGATTCCTTAAGTAGCCTGTTGGGCGCCAAGAACGGTCGCACGGTGAGTCTGCGTGCCCCCGCGGGTAACCGTGCTCCCGTTCATGACCCCGCGTACCCGCGTATGCCTGTTCACTTCGCGTGCGTTCGTTCGCGCCAACCCGCGTCTGAGGACACTGACGAGCACTTGGTAAAGGAGACCTGCGGGTAGGTTTCCTATGTACGATCGGAACAGTAGATCGATCGTGACATTGCCCCCCCCCCAAGGGGCAGCCTCCGGATGCCCAACCGCCCCATCTTATCCGGATGAGACCTCTTGAAGGCAAGGATTAGCCTCTTCGCATGCAGGTTAGATTCCGGTTCCCAGGAATTTTCCTCAGGGCCATACCCCTTCCATTTGACCAGAAACTGAGTCTGATTCTGCCTTCTTCTGCAGTCCAGAATGTATTCGACCTCGTATTCCAATTCTCCATCGATCACCACAGGTTCTGGGGGGTTGGCATTCCGATTGGTAAAGGGGTCCGGAACAGTAGGCTTAAGCAACGAAGCGTGAAAGACCGGATGGATCCGGAACGACTCCGGGAGCTTTAATTCAAAAGCCACGTCGTTCAGCTTCCTCACAATAGGGAATGGACCCACAAACTTTGGGCCCAGCTTCTTGGATGGGCAGGCCAACTTCAGGTTTAGAGTGGACAGCCAGACCTGGTCCCCGACCTTGAGATTGAGCTCCCCTCTTCTCTTCTTATCAAAGACCTCCTTGTTGTGTTCCTGTGTCTTAGCCAAAGTCTCTTGTAGGAGTTTATTGTTGGTCTCGAAGAAATTGAGATCTTCCTGTACCGCCGGTACTGAACATTCAGGGAGATTACTGGATAGAAAAAGCGGGTGGAAGCCAAAATTTGCGAAAAACGGAGACTGCTTTGTGGCAGAATGGATGGAATTGTTATATGCAAATTCCGCTAGTGGTAAGAGCGATGCCCAGTCATCTTGGGAGAAGGAGGAGAAGCAACGCAGATATTGTTCCAGCGTTTGGTTGGTTCTCTCGGTCTGGCCGTTGGTCTGAGGGTGATAGGCCGAAGAAAGACAAAGCTCAATTTTCAGGGCCCCACAGAGTGCTTTCCAGAACCTGGACGTAAACTGCACCCCCCTATCTGAAGTAATGTTAGCGGGGATGCCGTGAAGCCTCACCACTTCTCTAATAAAAGTCTTAGCCGTCTCTGCGGCTGAAGGGGTCCCCTTCATAGGCAAAAAGTGGGCCATTTTGGTGAGTCTATCTACCACCACAAAAATTGTGGAAAAATCCTCAGAAGGTGGCAATTCCACGATGAAGTCCATGGATATCATCCTCCATGGTCTATCCGGGACGGGCAATGGTCTCAGCAGACCCCAAGCCTTTGATTTGCTGCCTTTATTCCGAGTACATGTGGTGCATGCTTCCACATAATCCCTGCAGTGCTTCTTCATCTGTGGCCACCAGAATGTGCGTTGAAGCAAGTCCGTGGTTTTGAGCACCCCAAAGTGGCTGGCCAGCAGGTGGTCATGGCAGGAGCTGAGGACTGCGACACGCACTTCTTGGGGAACGTAGATCCTGTCCCGGTGCCAAAGAAGACCATCTCTGGAAGTTAGTGAAATGTCCGGTGGGAGGACCGGATCGCTGGAGGCTTGTTTAATTCGGGAAAGTAGATCCCCCTGAAGCAGGAGGAAGTTCCCTGAAGAAAGGAAAGTGTCAGGAGTAGGGAGCTCCTCTGGTTCACTGTACATACGGGAGAGGGCATCGGGTTTAACATTCTTTGATCCCGGACGGTACGTGATATGAAACACGAATCTGGAGAAAAAGAGTGCCCACCTGGCCTGTCTTGGCTTCAGTCTCTTGGCCGACTTAAGGTATTCTAGATTTTTATGGTCAGTATAGACCAGGATCGGGTGGGAAGCGCCCTCGAGAAGGTAGCGCCACTCCTCGAGTGCTGCCTTGATCGCCAGCAGTTCACGGTCACTGACATCGTAATTCCGCTCTGCCTCCGATAGTTTGTGGGAAAAGAAGGCGACCGGATGCAGAAGCGACTTAGGCCCCTGTCTCTGGGAGAGCACCGCCCCGACCGCAATTTCTGAGGCATCCACCTCCAGGATATAAGGCAGGGTCGAGTCAGGGTGTCTTAATATTGAGGCTGATACGAACAAGTCTTTTAGGGTCTTGAAAGCCTCTTGTGCCTTGGAAGTCCATTGAAACTTCTGACCCTGTTTAGTCAGCTCGGTGATGGGGGAAATGATGGAGGAAAATCCCTTGATGAACTTCCTGTAGAAATTGGCAAATCCTACGAATCGTTGGACCCCCTTCTTGTCAGAGGGAGCGGGCCAATCCAGGATAGCTGAGATTTTCTGGGGGTCCATCTTTATTCCTTTCACCGAAATAATCAGTCCAAGGAATTGAATACTCTGTTGTTCAAAGACACACTTCTCGGGCTTGGCGTACAGGCCATGAAGACGGAGTCGGGCTAAGGCACTCTTCACATGTTCCCGGTGCTCGGCTAAAGAAGAAGAAAAGATTAAGATATCATCTAGATATACTATCACAAACAAATCAAGGTAATCTCTGAAGATATCATTTACGAAATGTTGGAACGTAGCAGGGGCATTACACAGACCAAAGGGCATAACTAAATATTCGAAGTGCCCGAAACGAGTACGGAAGGCAGTCTTCCATTCATCGCCCCTACGAATGCGGACAAGGTTGTAGGCACCACGAAGGTCCAGTTTAGAGAATACTTTGGCAGACCCCAGTCTCTGAAATAGTTCGGGCACTAATGGTAGGGGGTAGCGATTCTTTATTGTGACCTTGTTAAGTGCCCGGTAGTCCACACATGGGCGTAGTGAATGGTCCTTTTTCTCGACGAAGAAGATCCCTGCACCTGCCGGGGAGGTGGATGGTCGGATGAAGCCCTTCTCCAAATTTTCGTCCAGGTAGGTTTTCAGGGTTCCCAGTTCGGTCTCGGATAAGGGAAAAATTCTTCCGAAGGGAATTTCCGCCCCCGGGAGCAACTCGATAGGGCAGTCATATGGCCTATGAGGGGGTAGGACCTCAGCGCCCTTCTTGCTAAATACATCCAAAAAGTTGTGGTAAACCTTGGGCACAGCCTGTCGGATCTCAGTGTCTGTTTCTAAGCAAAGCAGCGAAGAAAAGTCCGCGTTGTCAACTGGGAAACAGTGCTGACGGCAGTAGGCAGACGGGAACTCTATTCCTCCGGAGGACCAATTGATGAGAGGGTTGTGGGCCTTCAACCAGGGCATGCTGAGAATAACGGGAAAAAGCGGAGACTTAATGATGTCCAGACACAGAAGCTCCTGGTGGGTTCCGGCGACGATGGCAAAAAGAGGGGACGTCTCCTGGGTCACAGGTCCGGACTTAAGGGTGGAACCATCGGCCAAGTATATCGAAAGTCCTTTTACCCTAGGCCGAAGAGGGATGTCATTTCTTAAGGCAAAGGACAAGTCCATAAAGCCCCAGAATCAATAATTGCGTTGGTTCTGATAGTCCTTCCTGGGAGCTGCAAAAGAAGAGGCACAGCCAGATGAGAGGTGTTACTAAGCGAGGCAGGGGAGGAAACAGGAGGAATGAGAAGGCACTTACGCAATTTGGCAGGGCAAGTGCGAACATAATGTCCCGGTTCTCCACAGTAGAGACAAAGATTGCCGGCTCTACGACGTTGGCGCTCCTCAGGCGTCAAAGATGGGCGAAGTAGTCCCAGTTGCATGGGCTCTGAAGAATCTGGAGAGGGTGAAACAGGAGCAGAGTCTGCTTTTTACCCTGACCTTTGACATGTTCTCCTGACCATCCCTGTCTGGTTGTTACCCTGACCTTTGGCATGTTCTGATGACTATCCCTGTCTGCTTGTAGCCCTGACCTTTGGCGTGCTCTCCTGACCATCCCTGTCTGATTGTAACCCGACCTTTGGCATGTTCTGCTGACTATCCCTGTCTGCTTTTTACCCTGACCTTTGGCGTGTGCTCCTGACTATCCCTATCTGCTTGTAGCCCCGACCTTTGGCGTGTTCTCCTGACTATCCTTGTCTGCTTCTTACCCTGACCTTCACTTATCCTTCTGACTATTCCTTGTTGCCCTGCACTGCTGCTTCCTCTCCATCCACCAGAGCCTGCCGTGAGCGTGAGCTGGGAGACCCTGGGGGCCAGGACCTGGAGTCAGCTGCAGCGAAGTCCATCCTCACCATCAGAGGTTCTGTAGAAAACTTGCTGGCTCTTAGACTCTGCAGCCTGGGGAATCTTATGCTCTAGCTCCCTGTTCGATCTGTGTTGGTGCTCAGATGGAGCTGCTTTCCTGAACCACCCAAAGCTGAACCACCCATCTGCAGCACTTAACCGAAGGGTTCACAAGCTTAGCGGTGCGCTGCTGACCCCAGCTGGGTACATCTGTCATCTGGCCTCTGGTGACCTGAAGTGCTACACAGGTTGATTTGGTCAGTCTGCTTGCTGCCCTCTACATTCTGGAAGATTCTAGAATTACAGTGTGCAGAAGACTGGGAAAGCAGCTTGAATATTCATGGGAACCTAGGCTATCCCTGGATAGATGTGCCAGAAGGTGGTTGGAGAGCCCATAAATGGCCTGAAGCGCCAGAGCAGGAGGTCTTTGGATCCTGGGTGAGCCCTGCTGCAGGAGTCCCCTGTCTGAGTGGATGTCAGAAGGTAGAAGCTGATGACCCTGAGGTCTGTGATTAGTCATGTACAGAACAAAAGAAATAGTTTTGTTTTATTGAATACATTAATTTGTTTTGTTAAATTTGTTTAATTCCTTTTCAGAATTCATTTTGTTTATTCAAATTCAAATCGATTCAACTTTTCTGAATTCGGTCTAACTTAACTTAATTCAGCCAAATTCTGAAAATTCAAATCGATTAAAATTCAATTCGAATTCCATTAAAATTGGAATCAAATTCCATTCAAAATAAAATTTAGCCTTTTCAAAATTGAAATTTTGGAAGATGGCTATATTCTTTCTACTCCATCCTATTCTATTTTTTTATTCTATTCTTTTCTATTATATTCTTTTATTTTGTATTCTATTTTCTGTTCTATTCTAATTCAAATTAATTCTATTTGAAATTAGAATTTAGAAAGATGGTTATATTGTTCTATTCTTTCTATTATATTATTTTGTATTCTGTTATTTTATTTTGTATTCTATTTTGTTTTTATTAGAATTCAAATTTATTCTATTTGAAATTTGAACTTCAGAAGATGGTTATATTCTATTATATTCTATTATATTCTTTTTTTTTATTCTATTCTATTATTTTATTTTATATTACATTTTTTTTGTTTTATTTTATTATATTCTTTTTTTTTATATTATATTTTGTTCAGTTTTACGCTAACCTTTTCTATTATATTATTTTATTTTATATCCTATCCCTTTTTTTCTATTCTATTTTTTCAATTCTTTGATTTAGTATTCTGTTTTGTTTTACTCTATTATATTTTATTCTTTTCTTTTCTTTTCTATTTTCTTTTCTTTTCTTTTTTATCTTTTCTTTTCCTTTATTTTCTATTCTATTTTATTCTATTTGTAAATTAAAATTCTAATTAGATTTGAAAACTGTTCAAATCCGATTTGAAAACTATTAAAAAACTATTTGAATTTGGTTCGAATCACTTCCGAAATTTTGTTTTGTTATTTTGAGTTTCGTTTAAATTTGTTGCTTTTGTCATTCGGAAATTTGGATACATTCGTAGGGTTGCCACCTCATCCTTTTAAAACCAAAAACATGTTAATTAAATGGGTTCTGTAGTTGATTAAGGTGGTAATTAAACTCACTTGGTGCCTTATCTGTATTAATTAGGCTCAGAACCCAGGTACTTCATATGTGTTGGGGTTTAAAGGGATGAGGTGGCAGCCCTAACTGGAGTTTCCGAATAATGAAAATTTCATTCGAATTTCGATTCGGAAAGAAACAAACCCCACATGTCTTTCTGTGGGTACTGACCTGTCCTGTGCCCTACAGACAGTGTGCAGCTACCAGTTCTACACAGAGACAAGTTCAAAACCTTTCTCCTAGCAAGTAATGACTTTGAGGAAGTTCCCTGCCACCATAGTGAGAATAATCCTCCGTTCCTTTGGGGTATCCCATGTCTCCTCCCCCATACCTGTCCAAAGTTTACTCTGTAATATAAAAGTACAAAAGACACCCCTAGACTGTTTTTGAACCAGTGAGAGAGAAGAAAATGGCATGTACCTGGCTGTACGTAAGTGGGGTGTGCCCGGCTGGGAGTAAGTGGGGTGCGCCACGTGCCTGACTGTGTGCATATCAAGTGGGGACACAATAGGGATACAACTTTTTTGCGGAAGGGAGTTTAACAAGACTCATGGCCACTCATTAAAATTAGAAGAAAAGAGGTTTAACCTTAGACTACGTAGAGGGTTCTTTACTGTAAGAGCGGCAAGGATGTGGAATTCCCTTCCACAGGCGGTGGTCTCAGCGAGGGGGCATCAATAGTTTCAAGAAACTATTAGATAAGCCCTTGAACGACCGCATCATACAGGGATATACAATGTAATACTGACATATAATCTCACACATAGGTTGGACTTGATGGACTTGTGTCTATTTTTCGAACTCACCTACTATGTAAGTGGGGAAACCAGACCGTTCAAAAACCAGCGGCTCTTGCGGGGGGGGGGGGGGGGGTGCTACATTGGTTTGTGTCCAAAGGCCGCTAAGTGATTCATTCATACAGCAGCGGCTTTGATTTGTGTTGATCCATCTCATTGATGGCCTTCATCATCCCCTTTAATATTTCCCAACGTAGCAGAAGAATGGTTTTACCAAGAAATGCAGCTGTCTCTGGTCCAAACAATCACCGTTTCTGATGGGTTATCCAGTGCCGGAATGAAGGCTCAGGCGGAACTTGGTCACGGATTATTTGGCTTTTCTTTATGGCTGTCCTTGTTTTTTTCTATTTTTTGTAAGAGATGATATCAACGCCATCATTCAAAAGCTTCAACGTTCTTCGTGTCCTACCTCCTCAAGGATTCACATCCATATGTTGTCACATAAAAACCAAGGTCTCAACCATCCAAATCTTTGTCTATAAAAAAAAAAAAAAACTCTTTGATGCTTTTGAAAATCTTCTTTAGGCTTTTCATTGCAACTTTCCCTTTATGCTTCCTCATTTATTATTAATCCCAGGAGTCGGGAACTGTCCACGGCCCCAATGCCTTCATCGGCTCGTTCAGTAACCAGTTGCTTTCCTTGTGATTATGACTATTTGTTTTATCCAAGAAATGACGTCATCGTATTGGACAGGACGCCTCATTGTGCAAGCAAGTGGAACAATTTCACGGTGTCTTGGATGCTGCAAATTTCCCAATTCTGATTCCGACCTGCTGAGCAGTGATGGAGGAATCTGCTTGGGTTCAATTGAGTTCAACTTCCGAAAATCCTCAAACTGCCAACTTTAAGGTCCCTTTCACGTTGGGCTAATTCTATACTGTATACTACGGGGGGGGGATTGCTAAAAGTGTGCGGGTTTGGCTTGAAGAAAAGGTGGCAACCCTACGTTAATTTCGATCAGGTCCGTCTGAAAAACTGACAGGAGGACCTGATCGAAATGAACGTAGGGTTGCCACCTTTTCTTCAAGCCAAACCCGAACACTTTTAGTGGCACAGGGCAATCCCCCCCCCAATCCCCCCCCCCCTGTAGTATACAGTATAGAACTATAAAAGACCTGGGACACCGGGAACAGTGGGTGTGGCCAAACTGCTCTTGCTGACATCACCGCCACTCCCCTCCCCCTAGAAATACTGGACCTGCCCCCAGAGAGCGGCCTGCAGCTCCCAGATGGGAATAAATATTACATAAATATATATATTACAAAAAAATGTAATATAATTTTTTTTTTTTTTTAAAGATACATTTTCTTTTTGTACTGTCGCCGGTCAGGCTGTACTGCACTGCAAAAAGTGTGAACATTTTATTTTTAATTTTTTAAATTTTTTTTTAATTTCTTAATTTTCCAAAAAACAAAAAAATTTAATATAATTTTTTTTTAAAAAAGATACATTTTCTTTTTGTACTGTCGCCGGTCAGGCTGTGCTGCACTGCAAAAAGTGTGAACATTTTATTTTTAATTTTTTAAATTTTTTTTTATTTCTTAATTTTCCAAAAAACAAAAAAATGTAATATAATTTTTTTTTTAAAAAAGATACATTTTCTTTTTGTACTGTCGCCGGTCAGGCTGTGCTGCACTGCAAAAAGTGTGAACATTTTATTTTTAATTTTTTACATTTTTTTTTATTTCTTAATTTTCCAAAAAACAAAAAAATTTAATATAATTTTTTTTTTAAAAAAGATACATTTTCTTTTTGTACTGTCGCCGGTCAGGCTGTACTGCACTGCAAAAAGTGTGAACATTTTATTTTTTTTAATTCTTTTATTTCTTAATTTTCCAAAAAACAAAAAAATTTAATATAATTTTTTTTTTAAAAAGATACATTTTCTTTTTGTACTGTCGCCGGTCAGGCTGTACTGCACTGCAAAAAGTGTGAACATTTTATTTTTTTTCATTTTTTTATTTCTTAATTTTCCAAAAAACAAAAAAATGTAATATAATTTTTTTTTAAAAAAGATACATTTTCTTTTTGTACTGTCGCCGGTCAGGCTGTACTGCACTGCAAAAAGTGTGAACATTTTATTTTTTTTTATTTTTTTATTTCTTAATTTTCCAAAAAACAAAAAAATGTAATATAATTTTTTTTTTTAAAAAGATACATATTCTTTTTGTACTGTCGCCGGTCAGGCTGTACTGCACTGCAAAAAGTGTGCACATTTTATTTTTTATTTATTTTTATTTATTTTTTATTTCTTAATTTTCCAAAAAACAATGGCAAAAAATTACAACTTCGGAGGACCCGCCATGCCCAGGACCCTTTTTAAGGCAAGGAAAAAGGGGCAGCTGCCCTGGGCCCTGTCATTGTTTTAGGGCCCAAAGCAGCTGCCTCATACTTGCCAACTATCCTTGTTTAAATTCCCTTGTCCCATGAGTTTTTAGTCCTGTGATGTGTCCCGATATCTCAGTGTGAAGTGCTGCTACTAATGCTGCCCGGCTCTGCCATATTGTTGTGTACAGATGTCTCAGCTGCAGACCCTGTGTTCACATGTAAATTACCGACATTCATATGTAAATAGCAGTGCCATTCATATGTAAATAGGGGCGACTGGCAGCATTGATACGTATATCATGCCCCCCTGAGGTCATATCCACAGTAATCTTTAGCAACCAATCAACAAGCAGAAATCATGTGCTGTAACCTCTAGCAACTAATTAGTGAGCCGTAATGTGTGCTGTAACCTCTAGCAACCAGTCAGTGAGCGGTAATGATACACTGTAATCTCTGGCAACCAATTGCAATAGCCACCTGATCTGATTCATTAAACTGATTTTGAGTCTAGCTGCTATTTATATTATGTCTCAGAGCAGGCGGAGAGCAAAACTGCATGGGGGGGGCAAGAAAAGTTTTGCCCAGGGTCCAATCAATATTAAAAACGGCCCTGGCCATGCCTCTTACTAAATACCCTGGACTGTCTACCTTCCAAAAAAGGGGCCATTTGGGGGACATTTGTACTGCTCTGGCGTCTTTGGGCCTCAAGAAATTTGATCGGCCATTGGTACATCAGGATCGATCGATTTTCAGATATATATCCCATAGTTTGTTGACTCATTAACTTTAACCACTTGCCGCCCCCCTTGCCGTCAAATGACGGCTGGGCAGTGCGGCTCTCATTCTGGGTGGACGTCATATGACGGCCCTCTAGAACGACCGTGGGGGCGCACATCGCGGTGATCGGTGGTGCGGTGTGTCGGTCTGATTCTGACACAGGAGTCCATATATACACTGGAGTCCAACCATTGGCAGATTGATATTGGAGATGTCTCCGTGTGGTGAAGTCTATATACACTACATTGTCAAAAGTATTGGGACACTTGCGTTTACACGCACATGAACTTTAATGGCATCCAAGTCTTAGTCCATAGGGTTCAATATTGAGTTGGCCCACCCTTTGCAGCTATAACAGCTTCAACTCTTCTGGGAAGGCCATTCACAAGGTTTAGGAGTGTGTCTATGGGAATGTTTGACCATTCTTCCAGAAGCACATTTGTTGGTTAAGGCACTGATGTTGGACGAGAACGCCTGGTTCGCAGTCTCCACTCTATCGGTGTTCTGTCGGGTTTAGGTCAGGGCTCTGTGCAGGCCAGTCAAGTTCCTTCACCCCAAACTCGCTCATCCATGTCTTTATGGACCTTGCCTTGTGCACTGGTGCGCAGTCATGTTGGAACAGGAAGGGGCCGTCCCCAAACTGTTCCCACAAAGTTGGGAGCATGAAATGGTCCAAAATGTCTTGGTATGCTGATTACTTAAGTGTTCCCTTCACTGGAATTAAGGGGCCAACCCCAACCCCTGAAAAACAACCCCACACCATAATACCCCCTCCACCAAATGATTTGGATCAATGCACAAAGCAAGGTCCATAAAGACATGGATGAGTGAGTTTGCGGTGGAGGAACTGGACTGGCCTGCACAGAGTCCTGACCTCAGTCCGATAGAACTGCTTTAGGATGAATTAGAGCAGAGACTGTGAGCCAGGCCTTCTCGTCCAACATCGGTGCCTGACCCCCACAAATGCGCTTCTGGAAGAATGGTCAAACATTCCCATAGACACACTCCTAAACCTTGTGGACGGCCTTCCCAGAAGAGTTGAAGCTGTTATAGCTGCAAAGGGTGGGCCAACTCAATATTGAACCCTACGGACTAAGACTGGGTGCCATTAAAGTTCACGTGTGTGTAAAGGCAGGTGTCCCAATACTTTTGGTAATATAGTGTATGTATGGGGCCCTCTACCACTATTCGACCACATGCGACCCGGCTGTGCAGAATTACATATATATATATATAGATGTGATTCTGCTCTTCTGATTAGGGGGTGCGTTGTCTGTGCTGTGATTAGTCGCAGATCACCAAAAACAGAGATCTGTCTATATTTTTGTTTCCCTGCAAAGCAAATGAAAGCAGCTCACAGAACACACATAAACACTGGTTAGGCACACAGTTAACCTTTTGATCACCATAGATGTTTAATCCATTCCTAGCCAAGTGTCATTAGTACAGTGATAGTGCATATTTTTCACTGTATTAATGTCACTGGTTCCCACAAAGTGTTAGTTGGTGTCAGATTGTTTGCTGCAATATCTCAATCCCACTATAAGTCGCTGATTGCCACCATTACTAATATAAAAAATAAAAATCCAACATATGCAGTTGTGCTCATAAGTTTACATACCCTGGCAGAATTTATGATTTCTTGCCCATTTTTCAGAGGATATGAATGATAACACAAAAACTTTTCTTTCACTCGTGGTTAGTGTTTGGCTGAAGCCATTTATTATCAATCAAATGTGTTTACTTTTTTTTTAGATCATAATCACAACAGAAACTACCCAAATGACCCTGATCAAAAGTTTACATACCCCAGTTCTTAATACCGTGTATTGCCCCCTTTAACATCAATGACAGCTTGAAGTCTTTTGTGGTATTTGTGGATGAGGCTCTTTATCTTCTCAGATGCTAAAGCTGCCCATTCCTCTTGGCACAAAGCCTCCAGTTCCTGTAAATTCTTGGGCTGTCTTCCATGAACGGCACGTTTGAGATCTCCCCGGAGGGGCTCAATGATATTGAGGTCAGTAGACTGAGATGGCCACTCCAGAACGTTCACTTTATTCTGCTGTAGCCAATGACAGGTCAACTTGGCCTTGTGTTTTGGATCATTGTCATGTTGGAATGTTCAAGTACGTCTAGGGTTGCCACCTGTCCAGGATTCACCCGGACAGTCCGGGTTTGGTATCATGCGCTCGGGTTTCAGACAAATTATTTAAACTGGACTATGGCCTCCCAGCAGGGTTGCTGCATGCAGCTGTCTAAGCTGAGTGTGTCTGTTACACTCTTTAACACTGCCCAAAGCCAGCACTAACAATCCCCCCCAAACACACACACAGGAGAGGAAAGAGGGCGCAATCTGTGCCCCAGCCCTCTGTGTCTGCCCACACTCCAATCCCTGGTGCTGAGCCCCAGAATAGGAAAGTAAGTCGGGCCGGAAATTTGAAGTCCAGCAGCCTCAGATACATCTGAATGAGAGGTGGTGAGTGAGCTCACCATCCATCCCTGTCTGTGACCGAAGTCTCCCCCCTTCTCTCTCCTGCCTCTGAGTGAGTACACCAAGGAAAATCAGGGTTCTCAGAGCACCCCTTACATCAGATTTCCCCTTTACACCAGAGGCCACAGTGTTTCCCCTTTACATCAGAGTCTTTTCCGTACATCAGAGTTCTCAGGCTCCCCCCTTAAAACAGGGTTCCTAGAGCATCCCTTATGTTAGAGTTCTCCCTTACATCAGAGTCGTGCAGAGTCCCCCCTTACAGTGAAAGGGAACTCTGCGAGTTCAGATGTAAAAGGGGGAACTCTGTGGACTCTGATGTAAAGGGGGACTCTTGTTTTTAACTTCATATGATTAGAAATGTTATTTAATAGCAAATAATTTATACTATAAAAAAATTGCCGTGCGCCGCTAAAGTGTTCGGGTTTGACTTGAAGAAAAGGTGGCAACCCTAAGTACGTCCCATGTGCAGCTTCCTGGCTGATGAATGCAAACGCTCCTCTATTTTTTGATAACACACTGCATTCATCTTTCCATAAATTTTGACCACATTTCCTGTGTCTTTGTAGCTCACACATCCCCAAAACATCAGCGATCCACCTCCGTGTTTCACAGTAGGAATGGTGTACCTTTCATCATAGGCCTTGTTGACTCCTCTCCAAATGTAGTGTTTATGGTTGTGGCCAAAAAGCTGAATTTTGGTCTCATCACTCCAAATGACTTTGTGCCAGAAGGTTTGAGGCTTGTCTCTGTGCTGTTTGGCGTATTGTAAAGCGGGATACTTTGTGACATTTGTGTAGTAATGGCTTTCTTCTGGTGACTCGACCGTGCAGCCCATTTTTCTCCAAGTGCCTCCTTATTGTACATCTTGAAACAGCTACACCACATGTTTTCAGAGATTCCTGTATTTCACCTGAAGTTATTTATGGGTTTTTCTTTGCATCCCAAACAATTTTCCTGGCAGTTGTAGCTGAAATTTTAGTTGGTCTACCTGACCGTGGTTTGGTTTCAAGAGAGCCCCTCATTTTCCACTTCTTGATTAGAGTTTGAACACTGCTGATTGGCATTCTCAATTCTTTGGATATCTTTTTATATCCCTTTCCTGTTTTATACAGTTCAACTACCTTTTCTCACAGATCCTTTGACAATTCTTTTGCTTTCCCCATGACTCAGAATCCAGAAACATCAGTGCAGCACTGGATGAAAGATGCAAGGGTCTGTCAGGAGTCCAGAAACTCATTGAACTTTTATACACACACTAATTACAAGCAATCAGATCACAGGTGAGGATGGTTACCTTTAATAGCCATTCAAACCCCTTTGTGTCAACTTGTGTGCATGTTATCAGAATAAAATCACCAGGGTATGTAAACTTTTGATCAGGGTCATTTGGGTAGTTTCTGTTGTGATTATTATTTAAAAAGAGTAAAACTGTTGAAAATAATTGACTTCAGCCAAACACTAATCATGAGCAAAAGAAAAGTTTTTGTGTTATCATTCATATTCATTGAAAAATGGTATGGGTATGTAAAACATATGAGTACGACTGTATGTATATATATATTTATTTTTTCAAAATATTCAGTATTTTTTTCCATTTATAGCATGAAAAATAAAAACCCCAGAGGTGATCAAATAAAAAACAAATGAAAGCTATATTTGTGGGAAAAGAAGGACATAAATGTTATTTGGGTACAGCATTGTCAGTTAAAGTAACGCAGTGCCGTATCTCAAAAAATGGCCTGCTCATGAAAGGGGGGGTAAATCTTTCGGGGGTCAAGTGGTTAAAATGGGCTTCCAGATTCTGATAAGTCCACCCAGGGCAGCCATCAGACATTTTTGGGCCCCTTACAAAGCTTTAGGCCTGGGCCCGGCCTGCCCCACCCTGCCCACCCCCCCAGGCCCAAACACCAACATTCCCCAGGGTCTGCCCCCTGGCTGTACCACTGAATCCGCCCACTGGCCATTCCATGTCACCCTCCTTTGTCTGCAATCCCATCTCCTCCATCCCATATCCTCATCCTCCTCCTCCAGTCCCATCTCCTCCATCCCATATCCTCATCCTCCTCCTCCAGTCCCATCTCCTCCATCCCATGTACTACTACGTCAGTCCCATCTCCTCCATCCTATTCCACCTCCAGTCCCAACTCATCCATCCCATGTCCTCTTCCTCCTCCAGTTCCATCTCCTCCTGCCACAGGAGGGGGGAAGTGGGACAGGTGTTAGGAGGGGGGCAGAGAGACAGGAGGGTGAAATGTCACAGGAGGGGGCAGTATGACAGGAGGGGGGAAGCCGGATGAAAAGGTTGCAGCAGGACAGGTGAGGACAACGGAACTGGAGAGGGAGGTGTCATGGGAGGAGGTCAGCAGGACAGGTGGGGGCAGTAGGACAGGAGGGGAAGTGTCATGGAAGGGGGGCAGCAGCACAGGTGGGGGGGCAGCAGGACAGGTTGTGGGGTAGTGTCACAGGTGGGGGACAGTAGGACAGGTAAAGGAGCAGCAAAACAGGTGGGGGGCAGTGTCACAGGTAGGGGACAGCAGGAGAAGTAAAGGAGCAGCAGGACAAGTGGGGGCAGTGTCACAGGTGGGGGGTAGTGTCACACACACCTTGGGACGCACCAATCCTCCCATCTCTCACCTGTCCAGCAGTTCCAGGAGGGATAGCTGACCCTGTGTCCCATCTCCACCAGGCTCTCCAAGCCACAGCTGCAGAAGCCCAGGCTCTCCGGGACACAGGCTCCTCCTCCCTGACCTCTTCCTCCATGGGGCCCTCCAACTGCCCCCACACACTGTAGTACCAGAGCGAAGCCTGCAAGATGGTGGGCCCGGGTCTGCTCATGAAAGGTGGTGGGCTCAGACTAGTAAGCTCTGTTCTCTTTCCATGGCATGCGATGGGGGGGGGGGGGGTGGCTTTCTAATGAAAGGCGTTTGAGGCTTCTCTCTCCTCAATATCGGGTGACCGTGTGGGCCCGGCCAGTGCATGACAGATTAATGTCATGCCTTGATGAACGGGGAGCGGGCCCCTTACAGGAGTACTGCCTGTACCCCCCTGATGGTGGCCCTAAATCCACCCAGCAGACTTCCACATCCACCAGACCAGGGATGTGAAGAAGAGGCCCGTGTCCTCCTCAATTTTGGGACAAAGTTCTTTGCTCGGAAGGGGCTGGCAAGATACTGTTATTTTTTCAAATAATATTTGAGCTTTGGCCACCTGCTGGTCATTACTCAGCATTGCAGCTTATGTCACGCTACAGTGCACACCTGCCCCAATCTGGAGTGCTTAAATAGGCTTCACTCCATTCAGCCTGGGCTGGAATAATAGTTCTGTTTGTTTAAGAACTGTTTAATCTCCATTAGAATTGCTTTCTGGTAAAGATTATGATTTTTTTTCTTTCAGAATCATTTTTTTGCCCGCATCTGAATTTGTCTAATGTTTGCATACTAAATATATTTCTCCCTGAAATTAGCCATTACTCCTCACAGGAGTGACACAGCGGCCCACAGTATGATCTGACACCACAAAATACTGCCCCCTTCAGCCAGCTTATAGCACAGGCCCTCCATCACTCCATCTTCATCCTTAAAGCGGAGGTCCACCCTAAAGTGGACCTTCCGCTCATTGGAATCCTCCCCCCATACAGCGCCACAATTGGCACCTTTCAGGGGGGAGGGGGGTGCAGGTACCTGTACAGTACAGGTATCTGCAGCCACTTCGGGCGTAGATTCTGCAGAAGGTACGCCCCTTTCCGCAGAATCTACGCCCCTTTCCTAAAGTCCCCCGCTGCCTGCTGGGAAACACACAGATCCCAGAGGCAGCGGGGACCATCCTTATTGCGCAGCACGACTCGCGCATGCGCAGTAGGGAACCAGGAAATGAAGCCGAAAGGCTCCACTTCCTGATTCCCATACCCAAGATGGTGGCGGCAGCACCCGGGAGACGATCGAGAGATCGGCTTCAGGGGGGCCGTCATCGCGGGCGCGCTGGGTGGGTAAGTGTCCTTATTTTAAAAGTCAGCAGCTGCAGTATTTGTAGCTGCTGGCTTTTAAAAAAAAAAAAAAGATCGTAACTCCCGGCGGTCTCCCGCTTTAATCTTCTTTATGATCTCCATATTCTGTTTTCTCCTAGCTTATATCCAGCCCTCAACACCTCCTCTCAGGACCTCCTGCTGTCAATCAAGTTCATGGATGGTCCCCCTTATACCAGAAATTCCCTTCTGGATCCCTACAATGCACTTGATAATAGGAACATGTAAATAGATACTCACTTACTTTGGAGCTCGAGGTGAGGATGGCCTCCAATATAATTAGAGTATCTCACAAAAGTGAGTACACCCCTCACATTTTTGTAAATATTTTCTTCTATCTTTTCATGTGACAACACTGAAGAAATGACACTTGTCTACAATGTAAAGTAGTGAGTGTACAGCTTGTATAACAGTGTAAATTTGCTCTCCCCTCAAAATAACTCAACACACAGCCAAACTGAAACTAAACTGCTGGCAACAAAAGTGAGTACACCCCTAAGTGAAAATGTACCAATTGGGCTCGATGTGTCAATATTTTGTGTGGCCACCATTATTTTCCAGCACTGCCTTAACCCTCTTGGGCATGGAGGTCACCAGAGCTTCACAGGTTGGCACTGGAGTCCTCTTCCCCTCCTCCATGATGACATCACGGAGCTGGTGGATGTTGGAGACCTTGCGCTCCTCCACCTTCCGTTTGAGGATGTCCCACAGATGCTCAATAGGGTTTAGGTCTGGAGACATGCTTGGCCAGTCCATCACTTTTACCCTCAGCTTCTTTAGCAAGGCAGTGGTCATCTTGGAGGTGTGTTTGGGGTAGTTATCATGTTGGAATACTGCCCTGCAGCCCAGTCTCTCTGTAGGGAGGGGATCATGCTCTGCTTCAGTATGTCACAGTACATGTTGGCATTCATGGCCCCCTCAATGATCTGTAGCCCCCCAGTGCCGGCAGCACTCATGCAGCCGCAGACCATGACACTCCCACCACCATGCTGGACTGTAGACAAGACACACTTGTCTTTCTTGGTCATGAGTCTATGCCAAAGACGATAACACAGGTAGGTGGCACACCAAAACAAGCAGGATTAATCCAGAGTAGGGATGTGCAGGATGAAAAAATTGGTTTAGTTTCATTTGCATTCATTTGTTAACCACTGCAGCTCCAGAAGGTTTTATCCCTTTCATAATCAGGCCATTTTTTGCTATTCTGACCTGTGCTGTATAAACTGGTAATTGAGCAGTCATGCAACACTTTACCAAAATTAAGATTTATATAATTTTTTTAGAGCTTTCTTTTGGTGGCAATTGATCACCACTCCTTTTTTTGCAATATAAATGAAAAAACTGAAAACTTTGAAGATGAAGATTTTTTTTTTTTATTTCCTTCTATAATACATATCCAAAAAAAAAAATCTAATTTTTTCCATGAACTTTGTCCAAGATGTATTTTGTTACATGTCTTTGGTAAAAAAAAAACCCAAAAAAACCAATCATGCCGCGTACACACGATCAGAATTCCGGCCAGAAAAAGACAGATGGGAGCTTTTCATCGGAAAATGCGACCGTGTGTACGCTCCATCGGAATTTAGCTGTCCGAATTTCCGCCAGCCAAAAATTGATAGCATGTTCTCAATTTTCCCACCGGAAAAACTTTCTATCGGTAATTCCGATCGTGTGTATGCAATTCCGACACGCCAAAAATCACGCATGCTCAGATTCAACTACGAGACGGAAGCTATTGGCTACTGGCTATTGAACTTCCTTTTTCTAGTTGCGCCGTATGTGTTGTTTGTCACCGCGTTATAAACGATCGGAATTTCACGTGACCGCGTGTAGGTAAGACAGCTTGAGCCGAATTCCGTTGGAATTCCGTCGGGAAAACCATCAGAACTTTTTCCGACGAGAATTCTGATCGTGTGTACAAGGGCTTATGCCACGTATTCGGACATTCCGACAACCAAATCTGTCGGATTTTGTCTGACGGATTTTGTCCGAAACTGGTGTTGCATACACACGGTCGGACAAAGTTGTGGGAAAATCCGATCGTTCGGAACGTGACGTTATTTCGTTACGACGGGACTACGTTCAGGCTAGTAGCCAATAGCTTAGGTCTAGGAATTTTATCTGAGCATGCGTGGCACTTTGTCCGATTGGAATTCTCTACAAACGTTGTCGGAAAATTTTATAGCCCAGCACTAAAACTTTGTCGGTCGGATATTCCAATGGAAACCATCCGATGGAGCCCACACACAGTCGGATTATCCAACAACACGGTCCGATCGGACATTTTCCGTCGGAATGTCCGACCGTGTGTACAAGGGCTAAGCCCCTGTACACACGGTCGGAGATTTCGACAACCAAATCCGTCGGATTTTGTCCATCGGATTTTGTCTGTCGGGTTGTGTCCGAAACTGTTGCATACACACGGTCGGACTAAGTTGTCGAAAAATCTGATAGTTCAGAACGTGATGACGTAATTTCGTTACGATGGGACTACGTTCAGGCTAGTAGCCAATAGCTTTGATGTAGGAATTTGATCTGAGCATGCGTGGCACTTGGTCCGATCAAAATTCTCTACACATGTATGTCCGATCGAACCAGTTGGTCGGGAAATATTTCCAACAAGTTGGAAAATTGGGTCCGACAGATATTCCGATGGAATCAGTCCAATGCATACCACACACAATGGGATTATCCGACAAAACGGTCCGATAGGACACATTTCGACGGATTCTCCGACCGTGTGTACAAGGGCTAAGTGTATATCGATTGGTTTGGGTGAAAGTTATAGCATCTACAAACTATGGTATATATACTGGATTTTTTTATACTACTAATGGCGGTGATTAGTGATGGGACTGTAATGCGGAAAATAGGACACAAACTGACATGGGGGGGGGGGGACTGACTAACTGCCACTGGCATCACCAGTGACACTAATACAGTGATCAGTGATACCATTACACAGTGTAATGCACACGGTCGGACATTCCGACAACAAAATCCATCGGATTTTTTTCCGACGGATGTTGGCCCAAACTTGTCTTGCATGCACACGGTCGCACAAAGTTGCCGGAAAATCCGATCGCTCAGAACGCGGTGACGTAGAACACATACGGCGGGACTATAAAGAGGTCAGTAGCCAATAGCTTTTGTCTCTTGAGCACAAACCTCTTGACTGCCGCAATCTCTCTGCGGCTGACATGATGATCATGACAGATACTGAGAAACAAAATAACAACCTTGTAGCAGAGATCTGCAACGCCCCCAGACCTCATTGATTGTTTTGTTGGGTTTCTTTTTTTGTAAATTGTAGCTGAATACAGTGTTTTCTCTTTTCTGCTACATATTGCAGAGCGTTATGATTACAAGAATCGGCATTGGATAACATGAAAATCAACTGAAAACGATGATTCTGTATTCAGCTTCAAACTCTGCGAAAAGTGAAGTGCTCATTGACTAATCATTGGAATCATCGAGAAGCAGATCTTATATGGAGACCAATTTGTTTTTATTTTTCAGGCAAAGCACATCATAGGAAAATGCCGTTTTCTTGTGTTCTCTCCCCAGAGTTCTGCCTTAGTGAATAAGTCCTATACTGTGGAAAATATTGAGCGGTGAAAATCATGATATGCAGTCGGCTAACAGCTTCAGTATTTTTTCCTGGCAGTGGGAAAATGGCAAGTTTTCAGCCCCATGCTCTACACCAGTGGTCTCCAAACTGCGGCCTGGGTGCCGGTTGTGGCCCTTTGCTTGTTTTAATCTGGCCCTTGGGGCAGTATTTCATTCACTGACACTAATGGAAGGGCATAGTTCCTCCCAATAACACCAACAATGGAGCCCAATGACACCAATGATAGAGGACCATTTCACCCAATGACACTAAGATGGGGCACAATTCCTCCCAATGACTGAAATTATGGGGTACATTTCCTCCCAATGACTGACATGATAGGGTAAATTTCCTCCCAATGACAACAATGGGCCACAGTTCCTCCCAATGACTAAAACTATGGGGCACAGTTCCTCCCAATGACTGAAACTATGGGGCACAGTTCCTCCCAATGACTGAAACTATGGGGCACAGTTCCTCCCAATGACTGAAACTATGGGGCACAGTTCCTCCCAATGACTGAAACTATGGGGCACAGTTCCTCCCAATGACTGAAACTATGGGGCACAGTTCCTCCCAATGACTGAAACTATGGGGCACAGTTCCTCCCAATGACTGAAACTATGGCGAACAGTTCCTGCCAATGACTGAAACTATGGGGCACAGTTCCTCCCAATGACTGAAACTATGGCGAACAGTTCCTGCCAATGACTGAAACTATGGGGCACAGTTCCTCCCAATGACTGAAAGATGGGGTACATTTCCTCCCAATGACATCAACAATGGAGTACAGTTCATCCTAATGATATCAATGATGGGGAACAGTTCCTCCCAATGACAACAATGGGGCACAGTTCCTCCCAATGACATCAACAATGGGGCACAGTTCCTCCCAATGACATCAACAATGGGGCACAGTTCCTCCCAATGACATCAACAAAAGGGCACAATTCCTCCCAATGACATCAACAATGGGGCACAGTTCCTCCCAATGACATCAACAATGGGGCACAGTTCCTCCCAATGACATCAACAAAAGGGCACAATTCCTCCCAATGACATCAACAATGGGGCACAGTTCCTCCCAATGACAACAATGGGGCACAGTTCCTCCCAATGACATCAACAAAAGGGCACAATTCCTCCCAATGAAATCAACAATGGGGCACAGTTCCTCCCAATTACATCAACAATGGGGCACAATTCCTCCCAATGACTGAAACGATGGGGCACAGTTCTTCCCAAATAGAGATGAGCTGAACACCCCCCCCCCCCCCCCCGTTCGGTTCGCAGCAGAACATGCGAACAGGCAAAAAATTGGTTTGAACACCATTAAACTCTATGGGGCACGAACATGAAAAATCAAAAGTGCTAATTTTAAAGGCTTATAGGCAAGTACCTGGATCCTGCCCCAAGGGACATGTATCAATGCAAAAAAAAAGTTTTAAAATGACCATTTTTTTGGGGAACAGTGATCTTAATAATGCTTAAAATGAAAAAATAAAAGTGAAATATTCCTTTAAATTTTGTACTTGGGGGGTGTCTATAGTGTGCCTGTGGCACATTTTTCCCATGCTTAGAACAGTCCGAGAGTAAAATTACATTTCTAAAGGAAAAAAAAGTCATTTAAAAGTACTCAAAGCTATAATGAATTGTCGGTCCCAGCAATACACATAAAAGTCATTGAAACAAATGGCATGGGATTCCCCCACAGTCCATTACCAGGCCCTTTGGGTCTGGTATGAATATTAAGGGGAACCTCAAACCAATTTTTTTTTTTTTAATTGTGCGGGGGTCCCCCCAAATTCCATACCAGGCCCTTCAGTTCTGGTATGGATATTAAGGGGAATTCTGTGCAAAAATTTAAAAATAAAATGGTGTGGGGGTCCACCTCAAAATCCATACCAGACCCTTAGCTGAGCATGCAACCTGGCAGCCTGCAGGAAAAGTGGGAGGACAAGAGAGCGCCCCCCCCCTCCTTAACTGTACTAGGCAACATGCTCTCAACATGGGGAGGGTGCTTTGGGGTAGCCAAAGCACCATGTCGAGTTTAAGCCGAGGGGGGGGGGGGTCAGCCTAAAAAATGTGCTAAAAAACTCGGCTTATATTCCAGTATATATATATATATATATATATATATATATATATATATATATATATATATACGGCACTTTTTCACATAGGACCAGGCAGGTTTGACCAGCTTTTTTCCCTTAATAAATGAAATAATAATTTAAAAACTGCATCTTGGATTTACTCGAGTTCTCTTTGTGGAATATAAAAAGTTTGTTTGATGATCTGAATCATTTAAGCGTGAGAAATATGCAAAAAAAAAAAAATCAGGAAGGGGGCAAATACTTTTTTACACAACTGTGTGTGTATCTATCTATCTATCTATCTATCTATCTATGGATCGATCAACTGATCTATCTATCTATCTATCTATGGATCGATCAACTGATCTATCTATCTATCTATCCCTCTATCGATAGATAGAATATTTGGGGTTCTGAGTAATTTTCTAGCAAAAAAAAATGGGATTTTTATATACAGCTTACCTGTAAAATCCTTTTCTTGAGAGTACATCACGGGACACAGGAGCTTCATTACATAGTGGGTTATATAGGCACCTCTGGTGATTGGACACTGGTTGACCCTAATTAAGGAGAATTCCTCCCCTATATAACCCCTCCCATCTGGGAGGCACCTCAGTTTTGTAGCAAAGCAATAAGAAACCACGTAAAACCCAAGAGGGGCGGGAGCCCTGTGTCCCGTGATGTACTCTCAAGAAAAGGATTTTACAGGTAAGCTGTATATAAAAATCCAATTTTCTTGATCATACATCACGGGACACAGGAGCTTCATTACATAGTGGGATGTCCCATAGCAATGCTCAGGTTGAGGGGAGGGAGACACAGATCATAATTCTAGACCGCCAGGGACCTGAGGACCTAAACTGCAGCTTGCAGTACACTGCGCCCGAAGGCGATATCCTCTTGCCCTCTGACATCCACCTGATAGAATCTGGTGAATGTGTGGACTGATGACCAAGTCGCAGCCTTACAGATCTGAGCCAGGGAGGCCTGGTGATGCACTGCCCAAGAAGCACTGACAGCCCTAGTAGAGTGCGCTTTAACCTGAAAAGGAGGAATCTTCCCCTTTAAGCCATAGGCCTGAGAAATAACTTGTCTGATCCACCATGAGAGGGTGGACCTTGACGCTGCCTGACCCTTTCTGGGGCCTTCCGGCAGAATAAATAAACAATCAGTCTTCCTTATCTCCGAAGTTGCTTGAAGATAAACACTGATTGCTCTAACCACATCCAAAGTGTGTAAAGACTCTTCCTCTGTGGACTGAGGGTCCGGAAAAAAGGATGGTAGGATTACATCCTGATTCAAATGGAAACCCGAAACCACCTTAGGTAGAAAGGACCTGTTGGGATGCATAACCACCTGGTCCTTATGGATAATTAAATACGGCTCTTTACTGGAAAGAGCTGCCAACTCTGATACTCTTCTAGCCGTAGATATGGCTACTAAGAAGACCAGCTTTTTAGTCAGGAGAGCTAAAGAAGCTAGATGCAAAGGTTCAAATGGTTGCCCCTGTAAGGCTGAGAGAACCAAATTCAGATCCCATGGGCATACCGGAGGTTTAACTGGCGGTTTTGTCCGCATAGCCCCCTGGATAAAAGCCCGTACCAGGGAATGTGATGCAAGCGGTTTTTGAAAAAATACCGACAGGGCCGAAATCTGCACCTTGATAGTGCTTATGGCCACATTCATTTCTAGGCCTGACTGGAGAAAGGCCAAGATTCTGTTAATGACATACTTTCTAGGATGCCACTTCCTGAGTTCACACCAGGAAACATATGTCCTCCAGATTTTGTAATAAATACGCCTGGAGGCCGGCTTTCTGGCATTGACCAGAGTAGAAAGGACTGGCCCCGAAAGGCCACGGTCTCTCAGAATGTGGGTCTCAGCAGCCAGACCGTCAAATTCAGACTGCGTAAAGCAGGATGGTAGATTGGACCCTGTGAGAGCAGATCTGGCCGGAGAGGGAGGGTCCATGGCCTGCCTACTGCCAACTTCATGATTTCTGCATACCATGGTCGCCTGGGCCAAGCCGAGGCCACCAAAAGGACCGACTTCGTCTCCCTCTTGACCCTTCCCGGGAACCGCGACAGTAGCGGGCTCGGGGGGAAGGCATAGATCAGATTGTACTGATCCCAGGGAACCGTCAGAGCATCTGACCCCTGAGCAAGTGCATCTCTTGTCCTTGACACAAACTTGTCCAGTTTCCTGTTGAACCTGGATGCAAACAGATCCACATCTGGAGTGCCCCACTTGTGACATATGTTCTGAAACACGTCGGGGTGCAGAGCCCACTCTCCTGGGCACAATTGCTGGCGGCTGAGAAAATCCGCCTGCCAATTCTCCACTCCTGGGATGAAGACTGCAGAAAGACACGGAACATGCTTTTCTGCCCAGACAAGTATGCGATTCACCTCCTTTTGGGCCACCAGACTTCTGGTACCGCCCTGGTGATTGATATAAGCCACTGCGGTGGCATTGTCGGACTGAACCCGAATCGGGAAACCTCGCAGTCTGTAAGACCACTCTATGAGTGCCATGTAAACTGCCCGAATCTCCAAGATATTTATGGGCAGTAGACTTTCGGTCGCAGACCATTTCCCCTGCGAGCACGTTCCCTCCAATACAGCTCCCCAGCCTGTCAGGCTGGCATCCGTTGTGACAATTTTCCATGAGAGGGGAAGAAAAGTTTTGCCTTTCAGCAAATTCCTGGTTTGTAACCACCAGACAAGACTTTTGCGTGTCCCAGGGGATAAACGCATAGGAAGATCCAGGGATTGGGGCTTCCTGTTCCAAGCCGCAAGGATGCATCCTTGCAGAGGCCTCGAGTGGAACTGGGCAAATGGGACGGCCTCGAAGGAGGCGACCATCTTTCCCAATAGTCTCATGCACAACCGAATGGATGAAGATCTTCTGCCCAGAATCAGGCGCACCAGATCTCCGATGGCCAAGGCCTTTAGCCTTGGAAGAAACACCCTGCCCTGAGCGGTGTCGATAATCATACCCAGGTATTCCAACCTGGTAGTCGGTTGTAGGGACGACTTTTCTAGGTTTATAATCCAACCTAGGCGTTCTAGATGTTCTAGCGTTTTGGTGACGCTGCGACTTAGGAACGCTGCAGTTCTCTCCACGAGAAGCAAGTCGTCTAGATAAGCCATGACGGCTATACCCTGAACTCTTAAGATTGCTAAGAGAGGGTCTAGAATCTTCGTGAAGACTCGAGGGGCCGTAGCCAGCCCCAACGGCAAGGCCACAAATTGAAAATGGCGCCGCTCTACCACGAACCTTAGAAATTTCTGGTGTGCGGGAAAAATTGGCACATGGAGATATGCATCCTTGATATCTATTGATGCCATGAATTCTCCCCCTTGCAGGGAGGAGACCACAGTGCGGATTGACTGCATTCGGAAGGTCTGGATGTGTAAAAACCGGTTTAGGTCTTTCATATCCAGGATAGGTCTGACACTTCCATTTGGTTTTGGAACGGTGAAAAGATTTGAATAAAACCCTGAACCCTGATCTTTCGGGCTCACTTCTACTATCACACCCTGGGATAGTAATTGATCTAAGGCCAGGAATAGCAGTTTTTGCTTTACTGGATCCCTGGGGATCCTTGACCTTAGGAAACGAGAAGGTGGAATCTCCTGAAACTCTAGCTTGTAGCCCAGAGATACTGAATAGATCACCCACTTGTCCTGAATCTCCTCCCGCCAGGCGCCTGCAACTGCAGGAGCCTTCCCCCCACTCTGCCGAGCGGGGGCGCCCCTTCACAAGGAGGTTTTGGGGCTCTGCTTGGCAGGCTTTAGCCCCCAAGTCTTTTTCTGTCCCTGGACTTGGCCTTGAGCCTTTCTAGCAGAGGAGGACTGAGAAGGCCGTCGCCACTGTTTAGAGCTTGATGCTTCAGGAGAGAGAGCACGCCTGAATGAAGGACGCTTGCTCTTTTTGACTGGAAGGAGAGTAGACTTACCTCCTGAAATATTTTGGACGAATTTATCTAATTCTTCCCCAAACAAACGCTCCCCTTTAAACGGGAACCCAGTCAAATGCTTTTTGCATGACAGCTCAGCAGCCCAATTCTTTAGCCATAGGGCCCTGCGCATGTGTACCAACATGAGGGACAAACGTGATGCTTGTTGGACAGAATCCAAAATCGCATCAATTATGAAACACAGAATGTGAGGCAATTCTGCATAATTCTCTACTTCCTCACTGGGAAGGAGCCCAAACATCTGTTTAACCTGTTCCTTGAGGAACTGACACAACCCCACGGCTGCGACTGTAGGTTGCACCACAGCGCCAGCTATGGAAAAGGAGGTTTTTTATAAGGTTTCCAGCCTTTTATCAGTTGGATCCTTGAATACCTGCGCATTATCCAAAGGACAAGTTAGGTTTTTATTCACACAAGAAACAGCCGCATCGACAGATGGGACCCCCCACTTCTTGGTGAAACTTTCCTCCACAGGATAATGCATGGTAAACCTTTTGGGAGGAGTAAACAGTTTATCGGGATGTCCCCAATCCTCATACATCAATTTATCCATTAAAGGATGAATTGGAAAGGAATAGGCAGTCTGTGGGGCTTTCCTGACTCCCAGGGAAGAGACAGAGGACATAGCGACTTCAGCAGCAGGCATTCTGAATGTGGTACGCACCAATTCAGTATAATACTGCACCTGCTTTCTGAGTGCCTGGGAGGAGGGGACTATCTCCTCTTCCTCTGACTCATCCGACTGCTCATGATCCCTTTCCAAAGATAGGGATCTCTCCTCATTTTCAGAAGAACTATCCGAGAGAGGGATTTCAGCAGAGGGAGGGGATCTACCCCTTTTCCTGCTATCTTTTAGGGAAGCAGAAATAAAATTCATGATTCTCCCTTCAAAACCCTCCAATGTAGCCCTAAGGGAGTCCTCAGTGACATAAACCGGGGCTGCGACATTAGGAGAGGCTGCAAAACCTGACAGGTACACTGACTCGTTATGAGAGGCTGGCTCCAGTCTTGCAGAGGGGGATGGTAATCTACAGGCACTTTTGGAACCCCTGACCTAGGCGGTGACTTGCCAGTGCTCTTATTACCTCCCCCTGAAACCCTCTTACGAGGAGACATAGTACTAGGCTACAAAGCAGAGGTACTAGTACAAGTGCGATCACTGTTGCGCCTAAAGTCTCACAATAAATCAATATATGCTTAAACTGCACAACCTGATGCTAAGTAGGTGTCTTAAGGTTTGCCTGGATCCAATCCCCACGGATGCTTACAGCCCACAGCTCCTGTTTCTCCAGTTACAGTCCCCTGACGCTCTGGGCTTTTTAAAAACTGCCGCCTGGCGCCTGCGCAGTACAGCGCCGTGCACACTGACGTGCACGGCTCGCAACCACACCCCCCCTCCTCCATAAGGCCGGGAGCGCGCGTGCACGAGGACCGCAGAATCCGGGGGGGGAGGAGAACCCAAAACGGAGCAGCGTGGGACCCCTGAACTGCGTGGGACCCCTGTTTACCTTCATCTGTGGCAGGGACTGCAATGGAGACGTGAGTAGCTGGAGAAACCAGACTTTCACTGAGCGTGTTTGTATTGAAAGGCATGTAAGTATGCATCAGGCTGCTCTTACTCCCTCTAGTGGTGGAAACCAGGTAAGACATACAACTACTCACAATGAAGAAATCCATTCATATATTTAAATATACAGGATGACTTCCCTTACCTGTCCCCGCCGCAGGAATTGCTGAACCAGACCAATTCCAGCCTTCACCCATCACGGCGGGTATTGCTAGCCAACCTTCAGGTATATCTGGGGCTCTTACGAAAAGAACCTCCCACCTGGGCCACGTAGAAAGCTCTGCCAGAAACTTTCGGGCACTCTGTATAAACAGTACCCCAAGTCTGGTTTTCCCAGAGCCCAGTCTTCCAATGGAGAGGACTTACAGGCAAAACCTCGTTTCTTCGGCAGACGAGGCCCGGGTACCATACCATCTTGGGAGTCAAATATCGGCCCGAGGTATGGATCCGGTTTGTTGTAGCCCTTTGGCCCTCGCAGTGACCTGCATAGAGCTAAGTTTTACGTGACCATCACCCAGACACTGGTGAAAAAACTGAGGTGCCTCCCAGATGGGAGGGGTTATATAGGGGAGGAATTCTCCTTAATTAGGGTCAACCAGTGTCCAATCACCAGAGGTGCCTATATAACCCACTATGTAATGAAGCTCCTGTGTCCCGTGATGTATGATCAAGAAATACGATTTTTACATGTAGGGGAAGAATGGTCCTTCTATTGGTTGAACTAGACAGATTTGTGTCTTTTTACCACCAGACTAACTACGTAATGTCAGAATTGGCCTGGATGGAAACTAGTTAAGCAAGCATCTCAGAGGCGCCTTTGACATCTGTCTGGGCTTCGTCTTTATTGGCAGTTTTAAAACCTTGGAAACATCAAGTGGCCATTGTCACCACTAGGGATGAGCTTCATGTTCGAGTCGAACGTACGTTCGACTCGAACATTGGCTGTTCGTCTGTTCGACGAAATCCGAACACTTGGTCCGTTCGTGTCAAAATTTGTGTGGCGCGCACGGCCCACAATGCACTGCAATGGCGCAGTGCATTGCTGGCTCATGATTGGCCAAGCATGCACTGTGACCCCGCATGCTTGGCCAATCGCAGCGCCAGCAGCAAGGAGAGCCATGATTGGCCACAGGCATCCTGCCTGTGGCCAATCATAGCTCAGGCTGTGTAGTGCACGCCCCACACTATATAAGGCTGCCATTGAGGCGGCCTCGTGTAGTGTGTTGGCATCTGAAGCAGTGGGTGTTCTGTGTACCTTCAACACAGTACACACCGATCGTTTTTGGCTGATTTCCTATCTTGCTGTTGTGTAGTGGTTATTGTCTGTGCCCTGACCGCAGTATACACCACTATATTCACCTCACCTATATAGCTAGTGATCCATCTTTAATAATAGAGCTTGCAGTCAGTAGTGTTAGGAGATAGTGCGTGCTCTGTACCCAGTACATACCGCTATATCCACCTACATAGCTCTTCTCTATTTGAGCCCAATTGCCATCTGCAGGAGTTATTGGAAGTTGTGTGTGCCTCCAGCACAGCACAGTATACATCTGTATATACCCCTTTATCTCTGCTGTTCTATAAAAAAGGCATCTGCAGGAGTTAGTGGGTGTTGTGTGCCTCCAGCACAATATAAACTACCCAACTACTGTTTTACCCAACTCCCTTCAGGCCATTACCATGTCTGGAAGGCCAGCAAGGAGAGGCAGACAGGCGCGAGCCGATAAAAGAGGGCAAGCAGGCTCTGTGTCTAGAGACAACAGTGCTGGTCGTGGACGCGGTGCATTGTCATCAGCACGTGGCCATGGGACATGCTTGTCCTTCTTTTCTGCAGCTGGACATGTTGAACCGCAACATGCCAATGACTTGGTAGAGTGGATGACCAAGCCCTCTTCATCCTCCTCATCCTCTCTCACCCAGTCTCAGGGTAGTAGCAAAGCAGCTGCCAACGCATCGTCTTCCCTCCTCTCAATGTCATCATCAGTGACTCCTTCCCTAGACCCACCACGTCCTCCTGAGGAGTCTCCTGAACTCTTTGAGCATAGTGTTGGGTACATGCTCCAGGAGGATGCCCAGTGTTTGGTGGGCTCTGATGATGACACTCAGCTAGAGGAAGGCAGTAGCGTGAGCGCAGAGAGAGGGGATGCTCAAGAAGGACAGCAATCTGGCAGTCATGTTCCACAAGCTGCAGCATACTGCCAGGTTTGCTACAGCGATGAAGAGGGAGGGAATGATGAGGGCACTGACTCCACGTGGGTGCCTGGAAGGAGGGAGGAGAAGGAGGAGGAGGCACATGTCCAACGAGGCAGGATGCCCTCCGGGGGCCAGCTTAGGGGCAGCACACCGACTGAATCACACCGCAGAGCTCCGCCTGTGCAGAGCGCTGCCTCTGCGCGTTATTCTAAATGTTCTTTGGTGTGGACCTTTTTTGAGACGAGTGCATCAGATCGCACCGCTGCTATTTGCAACATATGTCTCAAGCGTATCTCACGTGGCCAAAACATCAGCCGCTTGGGCACCACATGCTTGACCAGACATATGTTGACCTGCCATGCAGCTCGTTGGCAAGCGTACCTCAAAGACCCACACCAAAGAACAAAGCGGACCTCTCCTTGCTCCTCATCAGCTGGCATCTCCAACCCCACTAGACCTTCAGTCCTCTCTGAAACCTGCTCTGAGAGGAATGAAGGTGTAGAATTAGGTGAGTCACAGCCAAGTGCTTCCAGGAACTCTGCTAGTGGTACACCCACGTCCGATTATAGCAGGCAAATGTCCCTGCCCCAGCTGCTGGACCAGCGGAAGAAGTTTACTCCCAGCCATCCACATGCCCAGCGGTTGAATGCTAGCTTGGCTAAATTGCTAGCACTTCAACTGCTGCCTTTTCAGTTGGTAGACTCGGCCCCCTTCCGTGAGTTTGTACAATGTGCGGTTCCTCAGTGGCAGGTCCCCAAACGCCACTTTTTCTCACGGAAGGCGATTCCGGCTCTCTACCGGCATGTGGAAGGCAATGTCCTGTCAGCGGTAAGGTGCATATTACCGCTGACTCATGGTCCAGCAGGCATGGACAGGGACGTTACCTGTCTTTCACGGCCCATTGGGTCACTCTTCTGGCTGCTGGGAAGGATGCAGGACAAGGTGCAGTAGTGTTGGAGGTTGTTCCGCCACCACGCCTCCAAAATGCTACTATTGGTTGTGACACACCTCTCTCCTCCACCCCCTCCTCTTCTTCTTCCTCCATGGTCTCTTCCAGTGCTCTGTCCTCAGAACCAGCGGTGCTCCGTAGGCGTTCCAGGGGCTACGCAAGTACGCAGGAAAAACGATGTCCTGCCGTGCTTGCGCTGGTTTGTTTGGGGGACAGGAGCCACACTGGGGCGGATGTTTTGTCAGCTCTGCAGGGGCAGGTCGAGAGGTGGTTCACGCCATGCCAGCTTAAGCCAGGAATGGTGGTTTGCGACAATGGCACCAACCTCCTCTCCACCCTCCGACAGGGACAACTGACCCATGCGCCCTGTGTAGCTCACGTCCTTAACCTGGTGGTGCAGCGGTTCTTGGGCAGGTACCCCAGCTTACATGATGTCCTGAAGCAGGCCAGGAAAGTCTGTGTGCATTTCCGCCGATCATTTAATGCCTGTGCTCGGCTGGCTGAGCTCCAAAAGGAGTTGAACCTGCCCAAGAACCACCTTATATGTGACATGCCCACCAGATGGAACTCAACATTGGCCATGCTGCAGCGGCTGCACACGCAGCAGAGGGCCATCAATGAGTACCTGTGCGACTACGGCACCAGGACAGGGTCAGGGGAGCTTGGTTTTTTCTCACCACGCCAGTGGGGCATGATCAGGGATGCATGCACTGTCCTGTCACCGTTTGAGGAGGCCACAAGGATGGTGAGCAGTGACAGTGCATGCATCAGTGACACTGTACCTCTTGTCCACCTCTTGGAGCATACGCTGCATGGAATAATGGACAGGGCACTTGAGGCAGAACAGAGGAAGGAAGAGGAGGACTTCCTTGCCTCTCAAGGCCCCCTTTATCCAGACAGTGTTCCTGCTGTGCCACCCATCACACAGGAAGAGGGTGAGGAGGAGGAAGAGGAGGAGGAGGATGATTGTGTCAGCATGGAGGTGGAGGCTGGCACTCAGCATCAGCAGCAGCAGCAGCAGCAGCAGTCTTATAGGGATGATTTACAGTCCCAAGAAACACGTGGACTTGTACGTGGCTGGGAGGAGGTAGCTGCGGATCATGTTGTCCTTAGTGACCCAGAGGACCTACGCTGCATGGCCTCCCTGATCCTGCAAAGCCTGCGGAAGGATCCTCGTATTCTTCGGATCAAGGAGAGGGACCATTACTGGCTGGCCACTCTCCTTGATCCACGGTACAAGGGTAAGGTTGCCGACCTTATCTTGCCATCGGAGAGGGAGCAGAGGATGAGACATCTCCGGGAGGCCTTGCAGAAAGCTCTGTGCAACGCGTTCCCAGAGACTGGGAGGTTACAATCTCCTGGTCCTGGACAACGTGTTGCTGAGGCATCGGTCAGAAGGAGCGGTGGAGAAGGTGGCCGTCTGACTGATGCTTTCAGACAATTTTTTAGTCCGCAGCCCCAAGGTATGATTGGTTCCAGCACCCATCGCCAGCGTCTAATTTACATGGTGCAGGAATACCTAGGGGCAAGGTCAGACTTGGACACCTTTCCCACCGAAAATCCTCTGGCTTACTGGGTCTTGAGGATGGATCACTGGCCAGAGCTTGCACAGTATGCAATTGAGCTACTGGCCTGTCCTGCATCCAGCGTTCTTTCGGAACGCACCTTCAGTGCTGCTGGTGGCTTTGTTACCGATCACAGGGTGCGCCTGTCCACCGAATCAGTTGATCGACTGACCTTCATCAAGATGAATCAGTCTTGGATCACCCACAGCTACCAAGCACCTGAAGCTGATGTAACAGAATAATTTTTTTTGAAATATCACATCCCTTCAAGACTGCCTATGCTGATGCTGAGTGACTGTCCTGTTATGTTGATTGTCTATCCTCTTCCTCCTCCGCTGATATGTTGGAAGAACATTTTTGGTTCTGGGTGATGCCAGCAGCCCAATTTTTCTGCCCCTGTTTAACAGGGGCGTTTAATTACAATTTTTGATGCAATGCTTTGCAGCAGGGCTAATTCCTGCAATAAAACTAGAGTATATGGCAGAGGTTGCAGTGTGGTGGCACCAGCATCAGTGCCTAAGGCCCAATTTTTCTGCCCCTGTTTAACAGGGGCGTTTAAGTACAATTTTTGATGCAATGCTTTGCAGCAGGGCTAATTCCAGCAAAAAAACTACAGTATATGGAAGAGGTTGCAGTGTGGTGGCACCAGCAGCAGTGCCTAAGGCCAAATTTTCTGCCCCTGTTTAACAGGGACATGTAATTACAATTCTTGATATAATATTTCACAGGAGGGCCCCTTCCTGTGCCCACCCAGAGTACGGTGAGGACTTATAGTGTTGTGGCACCAGCACCACAACCACCAAAGGTAAATTTTTCTACCACTGTTCAACAGTGGCATGTAATTACAATTCTTGATATAATCGTTTTCCCTTCCCTATGTTTTCCAAAAAGCTTAAAAATAGTTTTTTTTGACTGGAGCTACACTTTAAAAATGTACCAGTTGAAAATTACAAACAGATTCAACTTAACACAACAAACCTACACAGTCCCTGTCTTGTTTGCACCGCCTGTATACTGCTGTTCTGAGTATATAGGGCCTGGGGGCCACACGCATTTCCTTTTTTTAATATGGGTACGGGGTTCCCCTTAATATGCGTAAAAGACCCAAATAGGCTGGTAATGGGCAGGGAGGGCTACCCATGCCATTTTTCTGAATGATTTTCAACCATATTGCAGGAACCAGATATAACATTAAAACCGCAAGCAGTTTTAAATGGTGTTATTTCCGTTTAATGTCATTTTGTGCAGGGACTGTTCTAAACACGGGAAACACGTGGCACTTCACAGGCTTACTACAGACACCCCCCAGGCACCATATTTAAAGGAATATTTCACTTTTTTTTTTTCACTTTAATCGTCATTAAAATCAGTGCTCCCGCCAAAACGGACATTTTTAAAACTTTTTTTTGCATTGACCCATGTCCCCTGAGGCAGGAGGCAGGTCCCCAAACCCTTTTTAGGACAGTATCTTGCATATTAGCCGTTAAAATTAGCACTTTCCATTTCGAACGTTCGAGTCCCATAGACTTCAATGGGGTTCTAACGTTCGTAACGAACGTGGGGTCCGTTCGAAAGTTCTGGTGCGAACCGAACCGGGGGGGTGTTAGGCTCATCCCTAGTCACCACACATCTGTAGTGACTGCGGTAATGGGATATTGTTCGGAGCAATTTCCACACGCACGCCCAGCCTGTGTCTATCTAGTAATTATATATATATATATATATATATATATATATATATATATATATATATATATATATATATATATATAAACTGTTCCACTTTTGACTGACATCTCCTCTCAAGCGGGAAAATGCAGCTTAACATCTCATTCAGCACTTGGCCAATCGGAGCTGAAGATTCGAGAGTGTTCCATATTATCTGCCTAATGCGAAAATCACAGCGCCCGCTCCTGAGCACGAAGGAACCGCCATCCTGCTCGCCAGCCTGTGAAATAGAAGAATGACGCCTATTTACATGATGGATTCCGGGAAGAGGCCCTGACCTCAAGGAGCGCCGAGGTCTCATTCCAAATAACTGCTCTATGGAGACGTAGTATGATATGTACATTGGATGCTACTTCGTGATATTCATGTATGTACATAATGTGTATTGTTTGGTCTGGTAACGCAGTATACTGGACGAGGAATGGCAGCCAGCCTAGATTTTTTCTTTTAAATGTCAAAGAGATTAGCTTAAAGTAGATGTAAACTCAAGCACTAAAATCTCATATTGGCTTTACCATGTTAATGTCATTTGAAATCTGCAGTTTTTATGAAAATACTCCCCTGGTGATCCTGCTGCCTGGAGCTGAAGGGTCCCCAGTTCCATTTAACATTTACTGCTAGGCTGTAGCCAGCTTGAGCTGAGCCTGCATTTGCAGCGCTTGCTGATGTAGCACCCTCCTAGTCAGGGGCAGACTGGGCCTGGGGCAGGGCTGATCTGTTGCCCCTTAAGGCTGCACCGCTTCTGCCGCAGCCATGAGGAATGGTGCAGAGAAGAAAAAAGTCCTGCTGGTGCTGCAGGATGAGGACAAGAACAGAGCGTGAATACAGCCCCTCCCCCACCCCCCCACCATGGATGGTGTACATCAGGGATCTTCAAACTTCGGCGCTCCAGCTGTTGCGGGACTACACGTCCCATGAGGCATTGTAAAACTCTGACATTCACAGACATGACTAGGCGTGATGGGAATTGTGGTTCCTGAACAACTGGAGGAGAGCCGTAGTTTGGAGACCCCTGGTGCATGTCTGAGAAGAGGAGATCTCCATGCCTCACCTGAAGCTCTCCTCCCTCGACCAAGCTGCTATGGCTCCCCCCTGCAGCCCCCAGCTGCCTATGCCCCCCTGCACCCCCCAGCTACCTATGCCGTCTGGTTCGTAAACCCGGAGTCAGTGCAGCAGGCGCTGTCCAGCACGACCTGCCCAGTGAGCAGAGAGTACCTGGAGCGAAGCGTCAGCAAGGGATGGGGGTCAGATCAGGCTTTTGCCAGGTGAGGTTGCCACAGTGAGAATGTTCTTTCCTCTTCCCCAGCCGGGGACCTGTTCTAAATACATTTCAACTGCCTTGTTGGAGGTAAGTTCAGAAGAAGCAGACAAGGACGATGGATCATCTTAGGAAAAGTCTTCTGAACTGAGGAGTGCTCTGGAGAACCCAGGAGAAGTTGTTATCAGTGGACATTGCAGGTTCTCACAGCTCATCTTCTTATCAACCAAGGTGTTGTGTAGGACCAATGGCCTAGATTGTATAAGAGAAAGAAGATCATCTGACCTTCAACAACAGATTGTGAATGCTCCTGTAGAGTCATTGAAATCAAGAAAAGGCTAAAATGATTGGTGCCCAACAAATTTCCCAGCTTCCTTCTTGGAGGTACGTTCAAAAGACGCAGACCAGGATGATGGATCATCGGAGGAAAAGTCTTCTGAACTAAAGAGTGCTCTGGAAAACCCAGGAGAAGCTGTTATCAGTGGACATTGCAGGTTCTCACAGCTCATCTTCTTATCAACCAAGGTGTTGTGTAGAACCAATGACCTAGATTGTATAAGAGAAAGAAGATCATCTGACCTTCAACAACAGATTGTGAATGCTCCTGTAGAGTCATTGAAATCAAAAAAAGGCTAAAGTGATTGGTGCCCAACAAATTTCCCAGCTTCCTTGTCGGAGGTACGTTCAGAAGACACAGACCAGGATGATGGATCATCGGAGGAAAAGTCTTCTGAACTAGAAAGTGCTCTGGAGAACCCAGGAGAAGCTGTTATCAGTGGACATTGCAGGTTGTCACAGCTCATCTTCTTCTTATCAACCAAGGGGTTGTGTAGGACCAATGGCTTAGATTTTATAAGAGAGAAGAAGATCATCTGACCTTCAACAACAGATTGTGAATGCTCCTGTAGAGTCATTGAAATCAAGAAAAGGCTAAAATGATTGGTGCCCAACAAATTTCCCAGCTTCCTTCTTGGAGGAACGTTCAAAAGACGCAGACCAGGATGATGGATCATCGGAGGAAAAGTCTTCTGAACTAAAGAGTGCTCTGGAAAACCCAGGAGAAGCTGTTATCAGTGGACATTGCAAGTTCTCACTGCTTGTCTTCTTATCAACCAAGGTACCTATAAAGGGGTTACATAGGACTATGGGCCTAGAGTTGCTTAGGGATGTGTAGGAGCAATGGCTTAGATTTTATAAGAGAGAAGAAGAAGATCATCTGACCTTCAACAACAGATTGTGAATGCTCCTACAGAGTCATTGAAATCAAGAAAAGGCTAAAGTGATTGGCGCCCAACAAATTTCCCAGCTACCTTGTTGGAGGTATGTTCAGAAGATGTAGATTAGGATGATGGAGCCTCTTTGGAAAAGTCTTCTGAACTGAAGAGTGCTCTGGTGAACCTTGTAGAAGCTGATACCAGTGAACATTGCAAGTTCTCACTGCTCGTCTTCTTATCAACCAAGGTACCTATAAAGGGGTTGCGTAGGACTATGGGCCTGGAGTTGCTTAAAGAAAGAATGACCTTCAACAATAGACAGTGATTGCTCCTATAGAGTCATTTAGATCTGTTTGGCTTCTGTTAAAGTTCAACAACCACTTTAACTGCTATAAGAACATAGTAGCTATTTTACTATTATAGGGTATCCTGTGCCCCAACCCTCTCTCTAGAGTTTATTGAGAAAATCATTTCAAAACAAGCCTAAAGGTATTGGTGCCCAACTTTCTTTATACTCCCCAATAACCCAAAGATTACACCCTAAGCCCTTGTACACAATGGAAAATGTCCGATCGGAGCGTGTTGTTGAATAATCCGACAGTGTGTGGGCTCCATCGGACTGTTTCCGTCGGAATATCCGACGGACAAAGTTTTAGAGCTGGGCTATAAAACTTTCCGACAACATGATCCGATTGGACTTTGTCCGATTGTGTGTAGAGAATTCCGATCGGACAAAGTGCCGCGCATGCTCAGATCAAATTCCCAGACCAAAGCTATTGGCTACTAGCCTGAACGTAGTCCCGTCGTAATGAAATAACGTCATCGCGTTACGTACGATTGGATTTTCCGACAACTTTGTCCGACCGTGTGTATCCAACACAAGTTTCGGACAAAATCCGTCCAACCGGAATGTCCGACCGTGTGTACAAGGGCTAAGATGTTAAATGCTAGTCAGTCATATAATCTAGGAGGTCACCAGGAGCTACCTATAGAGGAGGAGCACTATACCGCCATGGAGGTCCTTGTTCAGGCACTTTCTGTATTGGCTGACAACACAGGAGAGACAGGGAAAGAGCATTGTCACCCAATAACAGTAATCTGCCATACAATAATCTTTTTTTTTTTTTTTTTTTCAACATTCTACATGCAAATGCAGTCTGCCTAGGAAAGCTTACTCCTCCAGACTGACAACCACCCATCAAGGCATTTTGATATTTGCATAACTCCTCCCCAGAACCAGCCCACTGCTTGCAACAGGGCTCTTGAGAGTTGTACTGAAGCAGGGAGGTGTGATATTTTCAGGAAGCTATGTACAGTACCCTGCCGATCCTCCCTCCCACCAGCCATGATCTGCGTGCAATACCAGGACAGGGCTGTCCAGCACCCAGGGCAAGGATCCAGAATTTCGCCACCCTCCCCCGTTATTAAAACATGCCATAGAATAGGTGTACCACATTATGTCCATTTTTTTTGCCCCTGTGCTTCACTGCACCTAGGACAACTGCCCCTCCTGCCAACCCTTGTCCCGGCCTTGTCTGCCTGCATTGCATAGAGAAGCACAGAGACCTAGTGATGACATCATTGAGTCTAATCAAAGGTCATGAAATCAGTTTTTATTTAAAAATATATTAGCATGATCAAGAGGGAGGAACCAGGGATGGTAAATGATAGGAGCTATAAGCAAAAAATTCAATTTACCGAGATGAAAATAGCACCCCCTTAATAAATCAGCCCCTTTGGAAAAGAGCGAACAAAACCCGCCAAGGTAAACTTTTCTTTGAGTCGCTGTTTGTCTAACATATCCTCTGCGAATCAATGATTTTTGCTCATTTCCAATTTTGCATTGTTTTATACGAAGCTGATTTTTACTCTCAGCAGCACGGCGCGGTTTGTATTTCATGCACGGTATCCTTTATCAATTACTTTTCGCAGCTGTATCTCCGGCATTTCCAAAAGTCTCATTTATTTTCAGTCTGGGTTATTACAAAAAAAAAGAGGCGGATTAATCTACCCATTATCGGAGTTTGGGATGGAGTGACCTCAGTCATTCGTCAAGGTCAATGTCTGCTGTGTGCATACCGGGGGGGTGGAGAGGGGAGGAGTGGACTCCCGGCTTTGTTGGGCGTCCCATATATGCCGATTCCAAGACCTTCTGCTCTAGACAAGGCGTAGAACTCTTTAGGCATGATAAATAATGTATTTAATTATTTATTCATGGGTTTCCGAAATATTTTAGAACTGAAGATAAATTGTGCCGCGCTTTCTCAAATTCACCCCACAAAGGAGAGTGAAAGGGATTAGGAATCAGAGGTACGGATTTAACCCTAAGGGCCTCCAGAATGGTCACGCCGACTGAAGGGTGAAAGAGCTGTCAACGGCCGCAGACTATTACTCATCCCTTACATCTAGAGGAAAGTTGTTTGTTCACTGAGAACATGATCTGAATCCTAAAAGGGCTATATTTAAAATGAAGGTCTCATCTTTTTAAAGGGCTAGTCCATCCAAAAGTGATGTTCTAGGATCAGGTGGGGGCTGGTGGGCCGAGTCACTCTTTGGCTTCCAACAGTGAGAACTCCCTACCTACTCCCTATTTCTAATAAATTAAAGAAAAAAAAATAAACTAAAAATAATACAAATAAAAATAAATAAGAAACAATAAAAGAAACCCAAAACGCTCTAGTAATAATTCATGATGCAGACCTTGGGGCTCAAACACAAAGATCTCATAGCTAGAAACCCTGAGATGTGTGAGGGACTGTTAGCTGGTTGGACTCTATCTATCTATTAAAATTGAAATAATTATACTGAATTGACTGAACCTTCAAAAGGTAATATATATTATAATTGCAAGCTTGTGTAGCACCCATTACATAGGTAGATGCTAGAGGTTAGGATTTTTGGTAGCGCAGGCAAATTTAAGCAGGCCTAGCTGGAAGCTAGGCCTGTTTGCTTTTGGTTTGTGTGAGCTGGGACTTACAGAGACTTATTTGCCTTGCCCCAGGTGCTGACGACCAGGGCTGGACTTACCATTGGGCTTGACTGGGCTCAAGCCCATGGGGGCCCTGCAAGCCCCGCCGAGATACATAGCCAAGTGTATTTGGCTCGACTACGCTCACAGTCATGCCCAGTCCTGACCTCTGATGGACATAACACAGGGACTGGGCATGACTGTGAGCCAAGCCGAGTACACTCGGCTACTCTTGGCTCCGCTCAGGACTGCGAGAGGACCCGAGAGCCGCCGAGACAACTCGAGAGCCAAGATATACAGGACTCTGTATCTCAGCGGTGCCATTTTTAGGCTACAAATGACACTGGGGCAAGGCTGCAAATGACACTGACAAGGCTGCAATGTCACTAGACAAGGCTGCAGATGGGCAAGGCTTCAGATGGACACTGATAAGGCTGCATTGATGGGCATTTAAATGTAAGTTTTTTTCCTTAAACTTCCCTCCTAAACTTGGGGTGCGTGTTATACACCGATAAATACGGTAATGTATAGAAGGTAGGGCCCGAAAGTGACTAAAGCTCAGGGGCCCCTACCACCCTAAGTCCTGCCCTGCTGACAACCCACGCTATGCCACTGGTTGGGAGTGGCTCAGAGTAGCAGCTGATGACCGACAGATAGCATAACTTCACTGTCACCTCCCTTTTTCTTCTAGAGGATTCTAGAGGAGGAGGAGGGGAGGAGAAGTGGAGCTGTCTGGAGCGTTTCAGGGAGCCCTGACCAATCCTCGGCTAGGATTGGCAGGGGGCAGGCCTCCTTGAAATACTCAGGGTCAGCTCATCTGAGGAGTTGTCGGTGGAAGAAATGAGGATGGAGTACTAGGCTGTCGGGGGCCTTTGAGGGAGTTCCCCAGTCTGGGAAAGGGGTGACCTCGGGCCTGGGCTCAGATGTCTAGGACAGAGTCCTCCAGGAAATTGTGGAGGCTCTGAACAGGAGGCACATGAGGAGCAAGAGAGGACAGCAGGAGCTAGTACTGCCGGGCAAGACTTTGGGAGGGAACCATCGGTTGCAGCCAGGAGGGCTGGTGAGTGACATGTGCAGTTGTCAGGAGAATTAATAGACCAGACTGTGTGGACTGCACAGAGATAACCAAAAATGCATGTAAAGTGAATAATAATGATATTTATTAAGATATGTGATGAACAAGAAAATACAAACAGTGTACAACCAACCCACCAAACCCACCAAAACAACAGTATATACAGCAAGAGGCAGTACCAGAAACACAGATGTCAGCCAGGCCAGGGTCATACACAGAAGATCAGCAGAAGGACAAGGTATGTTCCAGAAACAAACGTTAGCCAGACCAAGGTCATACACAGAGAGATGAATAGAAGAGGGACTGGGAACAAACAGGACAAGGAGGGGATGGATCAGGATGAAAGGTAAGGGTACAGGAACACAGGAGGGACAGGATCAGGGTGGGATTGGGTTCAGATTCAGGATGCAGGTACAGGTCAGGGCGCAAGGAAGATACCAAGGCAAACATGTGATTGTTTGCTGGGTATTTATATGCCTCTAATTGGTCTCAAGTGACACCTGTTTGCAAGAGGTTCTATATGCTCCACACTGCTGTGATCCATCCGCTGGTGGACCCCAGTACTGCCGTCCAAAGATGACATAATACTACCAAAAGGGGAAAGCTCCCCTGGCAGTTCCAGACTGCCAGGAGACACCTGCTGGTAGACCACAGTACTGCAGGCCAAATATCAGTCAGTGTCATCAGCGGATGGAACCTTCCCTGACAGCAGTCAAGAGGATTGGAGAGGCATGCCAGAGAGGATTGAGAGGAAGCAGTCAGAGCTCGGTGCAGAGTCAGTAGGGAGGATTGCGATGTCATGGGCAGTGAAGTCGGACAGCCCCAGCCAGGAGGGCTGCCAGGGCCTGAAGAGGACTGACTGGGAGCAGTAGTCCATCTATAGGACAGCTAGCACAAAAATACTTTCTATTTTCTGATACACCATAGGGGCATGCGGTCCCTGCCTGCAAAGGGCAAGTTACTTGGGCCTGGCTGAGCCAGTGTCAGGCCTAAGCATGTGCTAGCTGCTCCTGGGAGATCAATAGTTGTGCAGGAGGGAGAGAGAAAGAGCAATAGTCTGCAAGCAAGAGTTGTGCAGGAGGAGATTGGAGAAGTGTTAGGTACATAGTTGTTCCGACTGACTGATATACAATTTGCTGGGCATCTCATAATCCCCTTACCCCATCCATGTTAAATTCCCTAATAAAAATAACAAAAACAAGCACATGGACTCTTTTTTGCCTGAGAGGTACTGAGGAGTGAACGCTGGGCTGGACAGGGTAATATGTGGGCCACATCACTTAGCAGCCCCTACGGGGGTACCCCTATACTTGTGTGGCAGTGTGATGGACCGTCAGACACCCAACTTGGGTGCTTCCATTAGTATACAGCTTCTTCCAGTCTGAAACCAGGAACCAGGTATTATAGCTGAGCAGTGAGCACCCAAGAACTGGACAACACTAGCTTAGGCGCAAACTGGAACTGGAACTGTTTATTGTAAATTCACACAGAATATATACCATGCAAGATCAGGTAATACCTTGATCACATTATCCTAAACAATTAGCTGTATCTAAAGAACAGCCAACATAAACATACACAGTAAACAAATTAACAATACGCCTTCATTGGTCAGGGGTTGCCCAGACAATCCAGCAACAAGCGGACAACCCTGGATACACAAACATCCCACAATGGTTCCATAACAAGGTAAAGTGTGCACAACATTAATCACATCTCCAAGAGATGAGAAGACAGACTGAAACAATAGGTGACTCAATTAACAATGGGAATTCACATCTATGAGGCACACAATGGGGCAAAGACACATAACACCTAAACAGATTATAACAGTAGACACTAGCATCATGTTTTGGGCTGATTATATGAACATCTGCACAGTCTAAAGCACTCATTGCTGTTTTGGGCAAAAAGGCCCCAAATCTGTATCCCGGTCCTAGAATTCCGGGAATCTGTGTGTGTGTTTTAGAGAGACAAGGACCCGAATCTGAAGCAAGATTCCCCCAGGTCACCCAGGCACACACCTCCCAAGAATAGAGCCCCCTCAAAAGCCAATGCCTATAATCAGTAGGCAAGAGACTACCCTGCAGTCCCCTTCAAAAGCCCCTGTCCTGGTGGGGTCTGTTGCAGACAGTATATGCCTTGTTACATAAAGGAGGAGAAAGCAGTGCTAGATCAGTAATCTGTATATAAGGTGACAGCAGGGCCATCTTTAACATTGATTGGACCCTGGGCAAACATTTTCTTGGGCCCCCCTACAGGCAATTTTGCTCTCCACATGCTTTGAGACATACATTAATAAGCAGCTAGACTCAAAATCAGTTTATTGAATGAGATCAGGCAACGATTGCCATTTGTTGCCAGAGGTTACAGTGTATCATTACCGCTCACTGACTGGCTGCTAGAGATAACAGCACACATTATGGGTCACTGTTTATTTTCTAGAGGTTACAGCCCATGATTTCTGCTTGTTGATTGGTTGTTAGAGATTACTGTACAATAATACTGCTCACTGCTTGGTTGCTAGAGGTTACTGGACATCTATACCACTCACTGATTGGTTCCTAGAGGTTACTGCATAGCCTTACCGCTCAATGATTGGTTGCTAGAGGTTACAGCACATCATCTCCTCACTGCATGCACACCATTGACTGCGGAGGGGAAGGGACCCATCAATAGACAGAAAACTCCTAGAAATCCTAGGACTCCTGGGATCAGTGGCAGTGCTGGGGGAGGGGGCGTTTGGATCAGTGGCAGTGGGGTGGGATGGGATTAGTTAGGAGGCAGTACACTGTGGCAAATTCTGAATCATGTAGAGCAAAGCTCGGCAGCATTAGTAATAGAACTTCACAATGAGATATCGGGACACAGCACAGGACTAAATCTTCAAGGGATAAGGGAATTTAAACCAGGATAGTTGGCAAGTATGAGGCAGCTGCTTTGGGCCCCACAATAATGATGGGACCCAGGGCAGCTTCCCCTTTTGCGCTGCTTTAAAAACGGTCCTGGGTGACAGTGTGCGTCTTGTCAGATAGTGGAGGAGGAAGTAGTGCTGGATCAAAGGAAGAGAACATATCAGGCAATATTATATACTGGTCTGATCTGGTCAGCACTCTTTGAACTTCTATGCTCAGGGATGTCCTCTCCATCTGATGCACTGACCGTAGTTCCTCGTTATACCGCTTGCCTCCATACCCTCATCTCATAGCTGTCGGCACCCATAGGCAATAATACTCCATTGTAGAAGATGTGAAAACAAAAAAGACAAAAAAAGTGAACAAAAAGGCAAGAAAAGACATTTCCAGAGTGACAGAACTTCTCCTGACCTCAGCAGAACCGGCTCCATCAACACAAACGGAAGATATGAATTAGAAGATGAAGTATTTGTTCTGCTACATTTAATCGTCACAACAACGAGTACCATCTGCTACAATCAAATCACGCACTAAACCCCGCCGACGCTCCTCACCGAGTCACCTTTCCTTCCACAATCCCACTTCCTGCCTCTCCTCGCCTTCCATCGGAAAACTTTCCCTTTTTCTTCTTTTCAATAACCATAAAATTGATGCAGAAGAGGCAAAATGAAGCGTGTCAGCGACAAGATGAAGGTGATGCGAAGTTTTATGAGAAAAAGATCATTTGGAATAATTTTAAATGAAAACCAATACTTATGATGTTTTTGTACAACATAATTCGATTTACCACGTTAATGTTTTGCGAGGATACTAAAATGTTTTAAAGCCTTTTTTTTTTTTTCTGAATTGTCTGATAAGATTTTCAATTTCGATTCGTAAGCAAGCAGCTGAGGAATGTAAAAACGGAAGATTTGGCACAATTATGGTGCATAAAGTTTGTATAGACTTATTGAAATAATTCTTTATTTGCTAACAATGAATATTTTTTACTATTATTGTGTATTTTTTGTTTGTTAGGCGCTGCTGATAAGAGGGTAGCACTGGTCCTCCTGTACCAGGCTAAATGGGGGGCACTGGGCAGCCCGAGGAATCAGATGCAAGCAGGAGATGAGTGCAGGAACCGATCCTGTGTGTGTGTTACTCTCCCTGCAGAAGCTGAAAGCCAGAGGGAGGAGAGGAGGAGAAGCTGTTTTTCAGCTGCTGCAGGCAGAGACACACAGGTGTTCAGTGTTAGGTTAAGTTTAGATGTGCGCAGGGGGTGCCGGGCAGAAGAGGAATCAGATGTAGGCAGGAGAGGGGATAATCGGTGCTGCAGGAGGGCAGTTCCAGGAAGCCTTCCCTTGTGTGTCTATCCCTGCAGCAGCTGAAAGCCAGCTTCTCCTCCGCTCCCTCCTTATAGCTTTCAGCTGCTGCAGGGACAGACAAACCGGGGATCCTGTATTTGCCCTCCCGCAGCACTGATTATCCCCTCTCCTGCCTACATCTGATTCCTCTGCTGCCCAGCACCCCCCTGCTGGCCTGGTACAAGAGGACCAGTGCTACCCCCTTATCAGAGGCCCTGACGTCTAAACTTAGCCTAACACTGATCCCCTGTGTGTCTCTCCCTGCAGCAGCTGAAAACTGGCTTCTCCTCCTCCCCCTCCTTCTGGCTTTCAGCTGCTGCAGGGAGAGGCAAACATGGGATCGGTTCCTGTATTTGACCTCCTGCAGCCCCGATCATCCCATCTCTTGCCTACATCTGAGTCCTCTGCTTCCCAGCGCCCCCTGATGGGCCGGTACAGAAGAACCACCGCTACCTCCTTCTCAACGGCCCTGCTCATGTCTAAACATAGCCTAACAAACAAAAAATACATAATAATAGTAAAAAAAATATATATATATTTGTTAACCAATGGGGATTGGTTCCTGTAATTGCCCCTCCACCCCCACCACATCGCATTGACCACGCTCTCTGTGCACCATCCTCTAACTCCCAGCTGCCCAGGCCCAACCTGTGTGTCCTGCGTACCCCCCTCCCTGTAGAGGTACCAGCTTCTGCTGCTGCTTTCAGGATGGAGAGCAGGGAAAGGGCTGGTAAATATGTGTAGCTCCCTCCTGGATAGGCTAGGTAAAGGTAGTTCTTTTTGGCTCCCCTGTAATCAGAGGAGCAGTGTGTGATTGCTTTGGACAATTCTTGACTTCAATGGCTGCAGGTTCGACTGCTTCCCCCTGCCTTTTGGAGGATTCTAGATTGTAGTGGGCTGAAAGAGGCAGACCCACAGCCTGAATATATATGTGTTCTCGGACAATCCCTGGGGGAGGATGCCCAGTAGGTGGCTGCTGGTGGCATAAATTGTCTGGGTCCCGAGGCAGCCCTGTTCTTGTCCAGGAGGAGAAGTCCCCAGCCTGGAGTGCTGCTGTCCAGATGTACTGCTACATGTGCTCATCAAGGTCCCAGCTATGCAAAATAGTTGGGGGGGGGGGCTGTTCTGCTGAAATTTGCCTTGAATTGATTAAGGAATTTCACTAAGAATCTGGCATGAAGAGTTCACAGGAGAAATGTCTGGCTGATATTGGAAGGAGGCATCCAAATATTCAGGGACATTGTGAGTACAGACCTGAGTGTAGAACCCTAGTGGCTGTGTGCTGCTACTATCCCTTGTGCATCAGTGCCATAGCTTACTTGAATGGGGACATTTGGTGTCTCAGTGTTGCTCAAACTCTTAGTTGTGGATCTTGATATACTATTGTGGGTGTTTATTCACTTTATCTTCTTTTTATATCACTTTATAGAGTAATATAGGCTGCCTATTCACAGCTCTAACCACAATAAAAAATAAATAAAAAAAACATTGAACACACTATACAGGCCACAGCGCCCATGTGTATGAGCCCCAATACCTTATTCACACACATAGTTGTATTTTTTATTAACTTAATACAGTTTCATCTTTTAGATTTAGCAAGACTTTTGTAATTTACTTTGTGTTTCTGTCCTCTAATAATGATTTTAGCCAAAATATTGTGTTAATATTTGGGGAGGGGGCTTTCAGGTAGACTGTATTGGGCCCCTTGAATTCCAACAGCATCCCTGGACATGCAACTGGGGGGAGTTAAAAAGGCACAGCTGAGCTACGTTTTTAGGACCCTGTCAACTGCCCCCCTGCCCCCCAAACTGCAATGGCAGTGGAGCGGTGAGCTCACATGTCACTATCACAATGCTTTACGCCCACGGAAAAAACTAACCAGAATTATTCAAGTGCATGGGGAAGCACTGCAAATACCCCACAGTCACATGCAATGCACACAGTTGCAGCATGCTTGTTCAGAAAAAATGGGGTTGAAACAGGCGGTGAGGAGGGGTCACATTGCCAAGTAGGGATGAGCCGAACACCCCCCCCCCCCCCCCCCGGTTCGGTTCGCACCAGAACCTTCGAACGGACCAAAAATTCGTATGAACTTTAGAACCCTATTAAAGTTTTTGGGACGTTCGAAATCAAAAGTGCTAATTTTAAAGGATAATATGCAAGATATGCAACAGACAACACCAGCAATAAGGGCTATCTTCAGGTGTATACTGTGCTGGAGGCACACAACACCCACTAACTCCTGCAGATGCCAGTACTAGAGAACACCAGCAAAAAAGGGTAGATACAGGTGTATACTGCGCTGGAGGCACACAACACCCACTTTAACTCCTGCAGATGCCTGTATTAGAGAACACCCGCAAAAAAGGGTAGATACAGGTGTATACTGCGCTTATGGCACACAACACCCACTAACTCCTGCAGATGCCTGAGAAAAGAATACTGTCCCTGCCTATCTTGCTCTTTCCCTGCACGCCGGACCACACTACACAAGGCCGCCGCGCTGGTGGCCTTATATAATGTGGGGCGTGTACTAAACCCCCTGAGCTATAATTGACCACAGGCATCCTGCTTGTGGCCAATTATGGCTCTCCTCACTGCCGGCGCTGTGATTGGCCAAGCATGCAGGGTCACAGTGCATGCTTGGCCAATCATGAGCCAGCAATGCACTTCGATGGCGTAGTGCATTGTGGGGTGTTCGTGCCATATGAATTTGGTGCGAACAGTCCACAAAGTTCTGAATTCGCCAAACAGACGAATGGCAAATTGTTCGAGTCGAACATGAGTTTGAGTCGAACACCGAGCTAATCCCTATTGCCAAGGGTCTTTGATGCCAGGACGGTCTTCTTTCAGGAACAGTAATGAGAGGAAGCTACCCTCACTCTCACTGCCTAACTCAACAGGTGAACCAATGCTGACTTTGGGGTAATAAGTAGGAGCACAATATAAGACTGCCATGGTGTTCCTCAGAGTCACCGCAAGTCAGTGCACATAGGGCTCCTACAAACATCCCATGCATTGTTCTCATAGCTGGAGTCAAAATTTTCTGAGATACAGAGAGCTAACAGGTGAGTCCTGAGTCAGGGAAGGGCCACAAGGGTCTCTGATGCAAGGAGAGTCTTCCTTCAGGAATGGAAATGAGATAAAGCTACCCTCATTGAGCAACTCACCAGGTCAACTATAGCTGACTTGGGGTAATAAGTAGAATGACAATATAAGTCTGCCTTGGTGTTCTTCAGCACACATAAGGGCTTCTTCAAACCTCCCATAAATCACCCTCAGTGCTGCAGTAAATGTTGCTGAGATCCTCCTGAGAGGTAAGCCCTGAGTCAGGGATGATTCACAAAGGTCTCTGATGACAGGAGGGTTTTCCTTCAGGAACAGAGATGAGTAGAAGCTAACCTCATTGCATAACTCAACATACCAACCAATGCTCACATGGGGTAATAAGCAGGAGCCCAATATAAGTCTGCCATGGTTTTCCTCACAGTCACCCTTAAGTCAGCACATATAGGGCTCCTTCAAACATCCTGTGTGTTGTCCTCACAGCTTCAGTAGATATTATTTGAGATCCTGAAAGCTAACAGGTCCTAAGTCAAAGAAGGATCACAAGGGTCTCTGATGCCAGGAAGGTTTTACTTCAGGAACGGAGATGAGAAAAAGCTACCTTCATTTAGCAACTCAACAGGCTAATCAATGCTGACTCACTCCAAGTCAGCACACATAGGGCTCCTTCAAACATCCCATGCATTGATCTTACAGTTGCAGTGAATGTTGCTGAGATCGTGAGAGGTAAGGGGTAAGTCCTGAGTCAGGGAAGGGTCTCTGACGCCAGAACATCTTCCATCAGGAGCAGAGATGAGCAGAAGCTACCCTCATTAAGCAACCCAACAGGCCAACCAATGCTTACTTGGGGTAATATGTCAAAGCACAATATAAGTTTGCCTTGGTGTTCCTCAAAAATAAGTCTCCCCAAATCAGCTCACATAGGGCTCCTTCAAAAATGTTACAGTCACATCAATGTTTGATGTCATTAATTGTGTTTTCCTGCGTTTAAGGATTTTCTCCATGTTAATCCAGACAACTAAGCACACATCTAGCATGCAGAAGATGGAGGGAGATGTTGTATGGAAAATTATGCATTTGTAGCAATAATTTAAAGCTAAACTCTGGGAATGAGACAAGCTCTACCCTTGCAGTGGGGCCCCCTGCACTGCAATAGTTAAATGCTCTAATCTGGGGGTGCACGATAAGGTGTATTACTTGCCTTATCCCTGGCCCTGGAAGACTTTAGTGCTCAAGCTCCAGGCTGTGATAGGTCCCTTGTCGACATTGTGTGCAGTTCAGGGCAATTAATCCAGCATTGTACATGAGGAGCTGAGCATGCAACTATGGATCAAGGCCTCGAGTTCAGATCTGTCCTGTGCCTTCTTATACTTCCCGTGTTATCTCACAGAGTCTGTTTGGCCCTCCTAGTTCTTATCTTTGACCACAGAATGGTTTTATTTTGTGGAGAACTGTCAATGGGGGTGTCATGGTCAGTTGACAGGCTCGGAGACCAGTAGCTATAGCAGTAGAGAGGATCCCATTGACCAGCAGGATAAGTGCCGCAGAAGGTTACCTTGGTAAATGTCACAGACTCATCTGAGGTGTGGGGTCTAAGTATTAACCGGTATTCACCAGAGCTCCTGATGGTGGAGATGGGTTTTGCTGCATGTTAGTACCTGTTCTCCGTCCTCAGGATAGCCCCTTCAGCAATGAGCAATCTGAGGTCCAGTAGAAGATATAGCAGGTTGGGATCAAGCAGAAGCTTAGCCAGTAAAAAAACCAAAGGTGGGCAACAAGTGGTTGCAGGTAGGGATCAAGTAGAAGTGCAGACGAGGAACAAGCTGAAGGTTGGTAATGAATGGAAGTGGAGATACAAACATAGCAAGAGCCAGATATTGGCTGGAGAGAGCACAATAATCTGGCAAACAGGAAGTGCACAGGCATGGCTAAAATAGGAAGTTCATGGGAGGAGCAAAAGGTTCAAGGTTCAAGAGAGAAACAAGGTTCAAGGCAAGATCATTCAAGGAAGCACTAACCAGTATTCCCCAGAGCTCCTGATGGTGGAGATGGGTTTTGCTGCTTGTTAGAACCAGGTCATGGTCCTCAGGATCGCCCCACCAGGAGGTGACCAAGTCGGAGTCCTGTAGAAGATATAACAGGTAGGGATCAAGCAGACTCGTAGCCAGGAAACAAGCCAAAGGTCAATAACAAGTGGTTGCAGGTAGGGATCAAGCAGAAGTGCAGTCGAGGAACAAGCGCCGAAGGTCGGTAATGAATGGTAGTGGAGATACTGACACAGCAAGAGCAAGATATTGGCTGGAGAGAACACAATAATTTGGCAAACAGGAAGTGTACTGGCATGGCTAAAATAGGAGGTTCATGGGAGGAGCAAAAGGTTCAAGGTTCAAGAGAGAAACAAGGTTCTCGGCAAGATCATTCAAGGAAGCACTAACCAGTATTCCTCAAAGCTACTGATGGTGGAGATGGGTTTTGCTGCTTGTTAGAACCAAGTCACGGTTCTCAGGATCGCCCCACCAGGAGATGAGCAAGTTGGGGTGCTGTAGCAGATACAGCAGGTAGGGATCAAGCAGAAGAGCAGCCAGTAAACAAGCCAAAAGTTGGTAACAAGTGGTTGCAGGTAGGGATCAAGCAGAAGTGCAGTTGAGGAAGACGCTGAAGGTCGGTAATGAATGGTAGTGGAGATACTGACACAGCAAGACCAAGATATTGGCTGGAGAGAACACAATAATCTGGCAAACAGGAAGTGCACTGGCATGGCTAAAATAGAAAGATCATGGGAGGAGCAAAAGGTTCAAGGTTCAAGAGAGAAACAAGGTTCAAGGCAAGATCATTCAAGCAAGCACGAACCAGCATTCCCCAGAGCTCCTGATGGTGGAGATGGGTTTTGCTGCTTGTTAGAACCAAGTCACGGTCCTCAGGATCGGCCCACCTTGAGGTGAGCAAGTCGGGGTCTAGTAGTAGATATAGCAGGCAGGGATCAAGCAGAAACGTAACCAGTAAAGGAGCCAAAGGTTGGGAACAAGTAGTTGCAGGTAGGGATCAAGCAGAAGTGCAGTTGAGGAACAAGCGCCGAAGGTCAGTAATGAATGGTAGTGGAGATAGGGACACAGCAAGAGCCATATTTTGGCTGGAGAGAGCACAATAATCTAACAAACAGGAAGTGCACAGGCATGGCTAAAATAGGAAGTTCATGGGAGGAGCAAAAGGTTCAAGAGAGAAACAAGGTTCAAGGCAAGATCATTTAAAGAATTGTTTGGCAGTCCATGCAGCTCAGCAAGAAGAGACATCGGCAGACACAGAAAAGGTCGCAGGTTCAGACCTGGGTCCAGACAGGAAAGGTTTGAGATGTTTAGCAAAAGAAACCAGGCAGGGCTGACACCATTCATTCCACAAAATTGCTGTGTGTTGAGTGCATTTCTGGCAGATCTACAGGTAACGTGCTTATACTGCCGAGATGTAACATACTTTTTTTTTTTTAAAGTTTTGCCTTAGGATACGCTTTTATCATCCACAAGAAGTCAGTCTGATTAGCTATTCTTATAACAATGTGAATCAAGCCTGCTTATGAAAAGAGCTGCAATGAATACAAAATACACATTATCACTTTCTCAAAAGACTCACAGGCCAAATACCTCTTCTGTCCTAAAGAAAGTTAGAAGAGTTGTGTTGTCAGGGAGGATGACGGTCTATAGAGAACCCACAGAGAAGTCAGTAATTTACATCATTAATCTTATGAGGACGGAATGAATAGTCATGAGCTGATTTCCATAGTAACTGTCTGTGAAGTGGTGCCAAAAACGCAGCGCTCTCCGAAAACGCCATATCCGCACTGCCAAGAGCCGCCGTCCTAACTGTCCCTCTGAAAAATATCTAGGATTATACAGACACCCGGACTATTATTTCAATGAAATACAATTTTCGTTGTCACATTCTATAACACATCGATTAAAAATTACATAGACAAATGTTATAAACGATAAGTAATCATCGCTTGGGTATCGTATTCTCAAAGCTAACGCGTTTCGAGACACTCTCTTCTTCAGGGCAACTGAGAAAGTAGAGAACCTGAAACAATAGGCAAACTAAAAGAGAACTAATGCTCATCAATATTAAGAATATCAGCTTTAACCAGTGTGATGTACACTTACAACCCGAGGGATCACTCAACACATTGCGCTAAGGCAGTGGTCTCCAAACTGCAGCCTGGGGGCCAGATGGGCCCCTTCTCTTGCCTTTATCCAGATCTTGGGGCACCATTCCTCCTACTGACCAACAATGGGGGCATAATTCTTGTCGTTGACACCAACAATGAAGGACTATTCCTCCCACTAATACCAATGATGGGGCACTATTCCTCCCACTAATACCAATGGTGGGGCACTATTCCTACCACTAATACCAATGATGGGGTACTATTCCTACCACACATACCAATGATGGGGTACTATTCCTCCCACTGACACCAATGATGGGATATTATTCCTCCCACTAATACCAATGATGGGGCACTATTCCTACCACTCATACCAATGATGGGGTACTATTCCTCCCACTGACACTAATGATGGGGTATTATTCCTCCCACTGACACCAATGATGGGGCACTATTCCTCCCACTGACAACAATGATGGGGCACTATTCATCCCACTAATACCAATGATGGGGCACTATTCCTACCACTAATACCAATGATGGGGTACTATTCCTCCCACTGACACCAATTATGGGGTATTATTCCCCCCACTGATACCAATGATGGGGCACTATTCCTCCCACTAATACCAATGATGGGGCACTATTCCTACCACTCATACCAATGATGGGGTACTATTCCTCCCACTGACACCAATGATGGGGTATTATTCCTCCCACTGATACCAATGATGGGGTATTATTCCTCCCACTGACACCAATGATGGGGTATTATTCCTCCCACTGACACCAATGATGGGGCACTATTCCTCCCACTGACAACAATGATGGGGCACTATTCCTCCCACTAATACCAATGATGGGGCACTATTCCTCCCACTGATACCAATGATAGGGCACTATTCCTCCCACTAATACCAATGGTGGGGCACTAATCCTCCCACTAATACCAATGATGGGGCACTATTCCTACCACTAATACCAATGATGGTGTACTATTTCTCCCACTGACACCAATGATGGGGTATTATTCCTCCCACTGACACCAATGATGGGGCGCTATTCCTCCCACTAACAATGATGGGGCACTATTCCTCCCACTAATACCAATGGTGGGACACTATTCCTCCCAATGACACCAATGATGGGGCACTATTCCTCCCACTGACACCAATGACGGGGCACTATTCCTCCTACTAATACCAATGATGGGGCACTATTCCTCCCACTGACACCAATGATGGGGCACTATTCCTCCCACTGACACCAATGATGGGGCACTATTCCTCCCACTAATACCAATGATGGGGTGCTATTACTCCCACTGATACCAATGATGGGGCACTATTCCTCACACTGACACCAATGATGGGACACTATTCATCTCGCTGACACCAATGATGGGGCACTGTTCCTCTCACTGACACCACTAATGGGGCATTATGCCTCTTGCTGACACTTACATTGGGGCACTATTCCTACTACTGACACCAACGATGGGCACTATTGCTCTCACTGACACCAATGATGGGGCACTATTCATCTCGCTGACACCAATGATGGGACACTGTTCCTTTCACTTACACCAATGATTGGGTGCTATTCTTTCCACTGAGACCAATGATGGGGCACTATTCCTCCCACATAAGATGTGGCATTGTTAGTCCCACCGACACCAGGACATTTTCTACTCCTGCTGGCTCAGTCCAGCTCCCTCAACACTGAAGGACAGGACAGGCTTCTTGTTTAGAAAGTTTGGAGACCCCTGCAATAGAGGAGCTCCCACCCACTACACGCCCTGGGACATCATACTTGAAAATAGGGATGAGCCGAACACCCCCCGGTTCGGATCGCACCAGAACTTTCGAACGGACCCCAAATTCGTATGAACGTTAGAACCCCATTGAAGTCTATGGGACTCGAACGTTCGAAATGGAAAGTGCTAATTTTAACGGCTAATATGCAAGATACTGTCCTAAAAAGGGTTTGGGGACCTGGCTCCTGCCTCAGGGGACATGGGTCAATGCCTAAAATGTTTTTAAAAATGGCTGTTTTGGCGGGAGCACTGATTTTAACGACGATTAAAGTGAAAAAAAAGTGAAATATTCCCTTAAATATGGTGCCTGGGGGGTGTCTGTAGTATGCCTGTGAAGTGCCACGTGTTTCCCGTGTTTAGAACAGTCCCTGCACAAAATGACATTAAACGGAAATAACACCATTTAAAACTGCTTGTGGTTTTAATGTTATATCTGGTTCCTGCAATATGGTTGAAAATCATTGAGAAAAATGGCATGGGTAGCCCTCCCTGCCCATTATCAGCCTATTTGGGTCTTGTACGCATATTAAGGGGAACCCCGTACCCATATTAAAAAAAGGAAATGCGTGTGGCCCCCAGGCCCTATATACTCAGAACAGCAGTATACAGGCGGTGCAAACAAGACAGGGACTGTGTAGGTTTGTTGTGTTAAGTTGAATCTGTTTGTAATTTTCAACTGGTACATTTTTAAAGTGTAGCTCCAGTCAAAAAAACTATTTTTAAGCTTTTTGGAAAACATAGGGAAGGGTTATCACCCCTGTATAATTTGTTTTGTCGTCCATATTTTTTCATCTCACTTGCTGTTGTCTCCTTCCATTTGCAAGTAGGAGATGTTTGTAAATTGGATGTTTGAAAGTAGGGGCCTGTCCTATATGCTCTGCAGAAATGGCGGAACAAGGTGTTGGTTTTGCCACAACATTGTAAGCCCTCAAAGTGACTCTTGGTGGGTGCTGGAGCGCCCTGCTGTGAACGATTATATCAAGAATTGTAATTACATGCCATTGTTGAATAGTGGTAGAAAAATTGACCTTTGGTGGTTGTGGTGCTGGTGCCACAACACTATAAGTCCTCACCGTTACTCTGGGTGAGCACAGGAAGGGGCCCTCCTGTGAAATATTATATCAAGAATTGTAATTACATGTCCCTGTTAAATAGGGGCAGAAAAATTGGGCCTTAGGCACTGGTGCTGGTGCCACGACACTGCAACCTCTGCCATATAATCTAGTTTTAGTGCAGGAATTAGCCCTGCTGCAAAGCATTGCATCAAAAATTGTAATTAAACGCCCCTGTTAAACAAGGGACAGAAAAATTGGGCCTTAGGCACTGGTGCTGGTGCCACCACACTGCAACCTCTCCCATATACTCTTGTTTGATTGCAGGAATTAGCCCTGCTGCAAAGCTTTGCATCAAAAATTGTACTTAAATGCCCCTGTTAAACAGGGGCAGAAAAATTGGGCTGATGGCATCAACCAGAACCAGAAATGTTCTTCCAACATATCAGCGGAGGAGGAAGAGGATAGACAATCAACATAACAGGACAGTCACTCAGCATCAGCATAGGCAGTCTTGAAGGGATGTGATATTTCAAAAAAAATTATTCTGTTACATCAGCTTCAGGTGCTTGGTAGCTGTGGGTGATCCAAGACTGATTCATCTTGATGAAAGTCAGTCGATCAACTGATTCGGTGGACAGGCGCACCCTGTGATCGGTAACAAAGCCACCACCAGCACTGAAGGTGCGTTCTGAAAGAACGCTGGATGCAGGACAGGCCAGTAGCTCAATTGCATACTGTGCAAGCTCTGGCCAGTGATCCATCCTCAAGACCCAGTAAGCCAGAGGATTTTCGGTGGGAAAGGTGTCCAAGTCTGACCTTGCCCCTAGGTATTCCTGCACCATGTAAATCAGATGCTGGAGATGGGTGCTGGAACCAATCATACCTTGGGGCTGCAGAAATTGTCTGAAAGCATCAGTCAGACGGCCACCTTCTCCACTGCTCCTTCTGACCGATGCCTCAGCAACACGTTGACCAGGACCAGGAGTTTGTAACCTCCCAGTCTCTGGGAACGCGTTGCACAGACCTTTCTGCAAGGCCTCCCGGAGATGTCTCATCCTCTGCTCCCTCTGCGATGGCAAGATAAGGTCGGCAACCTTACCCTTGTACCGTGGATCAAGGAGAGTGGCCAACCAGTAATGGTCCCTCTCCTTGATCCGAAGAATACGAGGATCCTTCCGCAGGCTTTGCAGGATCAGGGAGGCCATGCAGCGTAGGTTAGCTGAGGCATTCGGTCCAGAGTCCTCTGGGTCACTAAGGACAACATGATCTGCAGCTACCTCCTCCCAGCCACGTACAAGTCCACGTGTTTCTTGGGACTGTAAATCATCCCTACAAGACTGCTGCTGCTGCTGCTGCTGATGCTGATGCTGAGTGCCAGCCTCCACCTCCATGCTGACACAATCATCCTCCTCCTCCTCTTCCTCCTCCTCATCCTCTTCCTGTGTGATGGGTGGCACAGCAGGAACACTGTCTGGATAAAGGGGGCCTTGAGAGGCAAGGAAGTCCTCCTCTTCCTGCCTCTGTTCTGCCTCAAGTGCCCTGTCCATTATTCCACGCAGCGTATGCTCCAAGAGGTGGACAAGAAGTACAGTATCACTGATGCATGCACTGTCACTGCTCACCATCCTTGTGGCCTCCTCAAACGGTGACAGGACAGTGCATGCATCCCTGATTATGCCCCACTGGCGTGGTGAGAAAAAACCAAGCTCCCCTGACCCTGTCCTGGTGCCGTAGTCGCACAGGTACTCATTGATGGCCCTCTGCTGCGTGTGCAGCCGCTGCAGCATGGCCAATGTTGAGTTCCATCTGGTGGGCATGTCACATATAAGGCGGTTCTTGGGCAGGTTCAACTCCTTTTGGAGCTCAGCCAGCCGAGCACAGGCATTAAATGATCGGCGGAAATGCACACAGACTTTCCTGGCCTGCTTCAGGACATCCTGTAAGCCAGGGTACCTGCCCAAGAACCGCTGCACCACCAGGTTAAGGACGTGAGCTACACAGGGCACATGGGTCAGTTGTCCCTGTCGGAGAGCGGAGAGGAGGTTGGTGCCATTGTCACAAACCACCATTCCTGGCTTAAGCTGGCGTGGCGTCAACCACCTCTCGGCCTGCCCCTGCAGAGCTGACAAAACATCCGCCCCAGTGTGGCTCCTGTCCCCCAAACAAACCAGCGCAAGCACGGCATGGCATCGTTTTGCCTGCGTACTTGCGTAGCCCCTGGAACGCCTACGAAGCACCGCTGGTTCTGAGGACAGAGCACTGGAAGAGGCCATGGAGGAAGAAGAAGAGGAGGGGGTGGAGGAGAGAGGTGTGTCACAACCAATAGTAGCATTTTGGAGGCGTGGTGGCGGAACAACCTCCAACACTACTGCACCTTGTCCTGCATCCTTCCCAGCTGCCAGAAGAGTGACCCAATGGGCTGTGAAAGACAGGTAACGTCCCTGTCCATGCCTGCTGGACCATGAGTCAGCAGTAATATGCACCTTACCGCTGACCGCCCTGTCCAGCGAGGCAAGGACATTGCCTTCCACATGCCGGTAGAGAGCCGGAATCGCCTTCCGTGAGAAAAAGTGGCGTTTGGGGACCTGCCACTGAGGAACCGCACATTGTACAAACTCACGGAAGGGGGCCGAGTCTACCAACTGAAAAGGCAGCAGTTGAAGTGCTAGCAATTTAGCCAAGCTAGCATTCAACCGCTGGGCATGTGGATGGCTGGGAGTGAACTTCTTTCGCCGGTCCAGCAGCTGGGGCAGGGACATTTGCCTGCTATAATCGGACGTGGGTGTACTGCTAGCAGAGTGCCCGAAGGAATTTGGCTGTGACACACCTAATTCTACACCTTCATTCCTCTCAGAGCAGGTTTCAGAGAGGACTGAAGGTCTAGTGGGGTTGGAGATGCCAGCTGTTGAGGTCCGCTTTGTTCTTTGGTGTGGGTCTTTGAGGTACGCTTGCCAACGAGCTGCATGGCAGGTCAACATATGTCTGGTCAAGCATGTGGTGCCCAAGCGGCTGATGTTTTGGACCCGTGAGATACGCTTGAGACATATGTTGCAAATAGCAGCGGTGCGATCTGATGCACTCGTCTCAAAAAAGGCCCACACCAAAGAACTTTTAGAATAACGCGCAGAGGCAGCGCTCTGCACAGGCGGAGCTCTGCGGTGTGATTCAGTCGGTGTGCTGCCCCTAAGCTGGCCCCCAGAGGGCATCCTGCCTCGTTGGACATGTGCCTCCTCCTCCTCCTCCCTCCTTCCAGGCACCCACGTGGAGTCAGTGCCCTCATCATCCCCTCCCTCTTCATCGCTGTAGCAATCCTGGCAGTATGCTGCAGCTTGTGGAACATGACTGCCAGATTGCTGTCCTTCTTGAGCATCCCCTCTCTCTGCGCTCATGCTACTGCCTTCCTCTAGCTGAGTGTCATCATCAGAGCCCACAAAACACTGGGCATCCTCCTGGAGCATGTACCCAACACTGTGCTCAAAGAGTTCAGGAGACTCCTCAGGAGGACGTGGTGGGTCTAGGGAAGGAGTCACTGATGATGACATTGAGAGGAGGGAAGACGATGCATTGGCAGCTGCTTTGCTAGTACCCTGAGACTGGGTGAGAGAGGATGAGGAGGATGAAGAGGGCTTGGTCATCCACTCTACCAAGTCGTTGGCATGTTGCGGCTCAACATGTCCAGCTACCGAAAAGAAGGACAAGCGTGTCCCATGGCCACGTGCTGAATACAATGCACCGCGTCCACGACCAGCACTGTTGTCTCTAGACACAGAGCCTGCTTGCCCTCTTTTATCGGCTCGCGCCTGTCTGCCTCTCCTTGCTGGCCTTCCAGATATGGTAATGGCCTGAAGGGAGTTGGGTAAAAAAGCAGTTGGGTAGTGTATATTGTGCTAGAGGCACACAACACCCACTAACTCCTGCAGATGCCTTTTTTATAGAACCCCAGAGATAAAGGGGTATATACAGATGTATACTGTGCTGTGCTGGAGTCACACACAACTTCCAATAACTCCTGCAGATGGCAATTGGGCTCAAATAGAGAAGAGCTATGTAGGTGGATATAGCGGTATGTACTGGGTACAGAGCACGCAGACAGCACGCACTATCACCTAACACTACTGACTGCAAGCTCTATTATAAAAGATAGATCACTAGCTATATAGGTGAGGTGAATATCGCGGTGTATACTGCGGTCAGGGCACGCAGACAACAACCAGAAAACAGCAGAGTTAAAGGGGTATATACAGATGTATACTGTGCTGTGTTGGAGGCACACACAACTTCCAATAACTCCTGCAGATGGCAATTGGGCTCAAATAGAGAACAGCTATGTAGGTGGATTATAGCGGTATGTACTGGGTACAGAGCACGCAGACAGCACGCACTATCTCCTGACACTACTGACTGCAAGCTCTATTATTAAAGCTAGATCACTAGCTATATAGGTGAGGTGAATATAGTGGTGTATACTGCAGTCAGGGCACAGACAATAACCACTACACAAGAGCAAGATAGGAAATCAGCCAAAAACGATCGGTGTGTACTGTGTTGAAGGTACACAGAACACCCACTGCTTCAGATGCCAACACACTACACGAGGCCGCCTCAAAGGCGGCCTTATATAGTGTGGGGCGTGCACTACACAGCCTGAGCTATGATTGGCCACAGGCATCCTGCCTGTGGCCAATCATGGCTCTCCTCGCTGCTGGCGCTGCGATTGGCCAAGCATGCGGGGTCACAGTGCATGCTTGGCCAATCATGAGCCAGCAATGCACTGCGCCATCGCAGTGCATTGTGGGCCGTAAGCACCACACGAATTTGGCGCGAACGGACCAAAATGTTCGGACTTCGCCGAACGGACGAACAGCCAATGTTCGAGTCGAACGTACGTTCGACTCGAACACGAAGCTCATCCCTACTTGACAGGATCGCAGGCGCTACTCTTGGATCAAAAAAAATAAAAAAGAAACATGAAAAAAGGGGGAGCAACAAAAGATCTACATTCAAAAATTACACATTGCACCTACATACAGTTCAGAAAAAAATAATTGTCAAAAGTATTGGGACACCTGCCTTTACACGCACATGAACTTTAATGACATCCCAGTCTTAGTCCGTAGGGTTCAATATTGAGTTGGCCCACCCTTTTCAGCTATAACAGCTTCAACTCTTCTGGGAAGGCCGTCCACAAGGTTTAGGAGTGTGTCTATGGGAATGTTTGACCATTCTTCCAGAAGAGCATTTGTGAGGTCAGGCACCGATGTTAGATGAGAAGGCCTGGCTCACAGTCTCCACTCTAATTCATGCCAAAGGTGTTCTATGGGGTTGAGGTCAGGACTCTGTACAGGCCAGTCAAGTTTGTCCACCCCAAACTCGCTCATTCATGTCTTTATGGACCTTGCTTTGTGCACTGGTCCAAATCATTTGGTGGAGGGGGGATTATGGTGTGGGGGGTTGTTTTTTCAGGAGTTGGGCTTGGCCCCTTAGTTCCAGTGAAGGGAACTTTTAAGGTGTCAGCATACCAAGATATTTTGGACAATGTAATGCTCCCAACTTCATGAGAACAGTTTGGGGATGGTCCCTTCCTGTTGGGTGAGCCAACTCAATATTGAATCCTATGGACTAAGAGACTGGGATTGCATTAAAGTTCATGTGTGTGTAAAAGTAGGTGTCCCAATACTTTTGGTAATATGGTGTGTGTCTGTATCTATCTACATAATATGGTAAGCGATCATAGCAACAGCTTGGGTATAGTATTATCATATTCGACGCGTTTCGCTCTTCTTCTTAATAATAATAATGTAATATAATATAAACACACATGTATATGTATATACATATATATATATATATATATATATATATATATATATATATACACATACACACACACATATATATATATATATATATATATATATATATATATATATATATATATATACATATATATATATATATATATATATATATGTACATATATATATATACATATATATATATATATATATATATATACATATTGTCTTTTTGTCTTCTGTTTGTAAAGGCCACACTACAGCTACATCATGGATCCAGTTACATTATTATTATGAAGAAGAGCGAAACGCGTCGAATATGATAATACTATACCCAAGCTGTTGCTATGATTGCTTACCATTTATAACATTTGTCTATGTCATTTTTAATCGATGTGTTATATATATTTGCCAATAAAAATTTATGAATTAATAGTCCAGATGCCTGTAAAATCTCAATCCACAGATATTTTTATCTTCATGCAAATTGTTTGAAATTTTGGTAGATTAGCTATAGACAGGCTTCTCAGCCACAATAGATCCTAAATTTTGGGTTTCCGCTTTGCTGTAATAAGGTGCAGGAGGGCAGAAAAGACACAGAATGGATCCGGATTCGTATGGTTCACCCCTCCTCGGGGGTTAAAAAGAAATAGGATGCGCCCAGCTTGGAGCAAATAAGAAAACAAAACAATGTATTTATTTTATGAATATTGGTTGCTGCGTTTCACTCCCCGTCTATGCAGAGCGTATTCAGATCGAATGCAGAGCCTGCAGCTATTCAGCTCTCGCTCGCCAAGCTCTCCCAGGACGCCTTGCCAGTTGTCTTCCGGAGAACAGAGCTGCAGGTAGTAAGTGTTTATGGCAAACAAAGTCCCGGGAAAAGTCAATCGCAAAACGATGGAGACGAAGATTCATTGTATCTCCTAGTTAATTAAAGCTGAACTGCAGGCACACACGAAAACAGAAAGTTATTGCCGTTTTGGAATCCTTATTGTGTTTTGAATTTAGAAGATAATAAGAATTTGCATTTGTCTTCATATCGGCTTCTTGTAACCACTCAGGGATGAAGGGCCAACAAGAAGCAACTCACAATCATGCCTATTGCCCTGTGCAGGGTCGTCTTTAAGGCAGGGCAAAAGGGGCAGCTGCCCTGGGCCCCGTCATTGTTGTGGGGCCCAAAGCAGCTGCCTCATACATGCCAACTATCCTGGTTTAAATTCCCTCGTCCCTTGAGGTTTTAGTCTCGTGCTGTGTCCTGATATCTCAGTGTGAAGATCTGTTGCTAATGCTGCCCAGCTCTGCCCAATTATTGTGTACAGAGGACTCCCCTGCACCCCCTTTGTTTACATGTAAATACCAACATTGATATGTAAATGGCGGTGCTCCCATTCATGACTCCTCTCTAGACTCCATCAGAGACTGAGACATGATATAAGACAAGAGATGGTCAGAGGTTGCAGACATGATACAAGAGATGGTTAGAGGCTGCGGGTATAGTACAGGAGATGTTAGAGGCTGCAGGCATGGTACATTAGATGGTTAGAGACTGAGGACATGATATAAGAGATCAATGCAGCCTCACCAGTGCCCATCAAATGCAGCCTCACTGTGCTCATCAATGCAGCCTCACTGTGCCCATCCATATCAGCCTCACTGTGCCCGTCCATGCAGCCTCACTATAACCATAAATGCAGCCTCACTGTACCCATCAATGCAGCTTCACTGTGCCTGTCAATGCAGCCTCACTGTGCCCGTCCATATCAGCCTTACTGTGCCCATCCATGCAGCCTCACTGTGCCCAACCATGCAGCCTCACTATACCCATCAATGCAGCCTCACTGTACCCATCAATGCAGCTTCACTGTGCCCATCAATGCAGCCTTACTGTGCCCATCAATGCAGCCTCACTACCCATCAATGCAGCCTCACTGTGCCCATCATTGCAGCCTCACCGTGCCCATCATTGCAGCCTTACTGTGCCCATCATTGCAGCCTTAATGTACCCATCATTGCAGCTTCACCGTGCCCATCATTGCAGCCTTACCGTGGCCATCATTGCCACTTCACTGTGCCAATCATTGCAGTCTTACCATGCCCATCATTGCAGCATCACCATGCCCATCATTGCAGCCTTACTGTGCCCATCATTGCTGCCTCACCGTGCCCATTATTGCAGCCTCACCATGCCCATCATTGCCGCCTCACTGTGCCAATCATTGCAGCCTTACCGTGCCCATCATTGCAGCCTCACCATGCTCATCATTGCAGCCTTACTGTGCCCATCATTCCTACCTCACCATGCCTATCATTGCAGCCTCACCGTGCTCATCATTGCAGCCTCACTGTGTTAATAATTGCCACCTCACTGTTCCCATCACTGCAGCCTTATTGTGCCCATCACTGCAGTCTCACCATGCCCATCATTGCCACCTCACCGTGCCCATCATTGCCACCTCTCTGTGCCAGTCATTGCAGCCTTACTGTGCCCATCACTGCAGCCTCACCATGTCCATCATTGCTGACTCACTGTGCCAATCATTGCTGCCTCACCGTGCCCATCATTGCCGCCTCACAGTGACCATCATTGCAGCCTTACTGTGCCCATCATCATTGCAGCCTAATGGTGCCCATCATTGCAATCTTACCGTGCCAATCAATGTAGCCTCACCAGTCAGTGCCAGTGGATTACCTACAGCGGGCATTTCCCGCTGTGTCATGGAGCTGAGTGTGAAATGTTCGGCCGCGCTGTGACAAAAGTCCTGCCCTCCTCCTAAACCAGCTCGTGTGATAGACAGAACACTGCATCTATCACACGAGCTGGTCTAGGAGGAGGGCAGGACTTTTGTCACAGTGCAGCTGAACATTTCACACTCAGCTCTGTGCAACAGCGGTCTCCCGACTCCCGCTGTGTGACAAGAGTGGGAGGGAGGGGAGCACTGCAGCCACAGCGTAACTCAAAGCAGCCCCAGGGCAGGCAGCCTACCGGGAGATGTCCCAGTATCCCGGTAGGATAGTCCGGCCCTGCAAGGTGGGGATGTATCAAGGTAAGGAAGGTGGGTGCAAAGATGAGCACAGGAGGCAGGTAGAGTTAAAGGGAGGGGGATCAGAGTGGGCAGAATGGGGAGGTTTGGGGTGCAGAGGTTAGCATGGGTTTTAGGAAGCAAAGGTGTACTGACAGGGTAAAGCTGTAGGTGGTGTGCATAGCAGCCCATTCATTTCACAGTGGCGTAGTGGTTAGCACTCTCACCTAGCAGTAAAAGGGTTGCTGGTTCGAATGCCATCCACAACACTACCTGCCTGGAGTTTGCATGTTCTCCCTGTGCCTGCGTGGGTTTCCTCCCACACTCCAAAGACATGCAGGTAGGTTAATTGGCTTCTGTCCAAAATTGTACCTAGTATATGAATGGGGACCTTGGATTGTGGGCTCCTTGAAAAATCCAAACCATCATGGCCCTTTGTGAAAAAGTGATTGCCCCCCTTGTTAAAACATACTATAACTGTGGTTGTCCACACCTGAGTTCAATTTCTCTAGCCACACCCAGGCCTGATTATTGCCACACCTGTTCACAATCAAGGCATCACTTAAATAGGAGCTGCTTGACACAGTAAGGTCCACCAGAAGATCCTTAAAAGCTACACATCATTCCGAGACCCAAAGAAAAGCCATTTCCAAAGCTTTGGGAATCCAGCGAACCACAGTGAGAGCCATTATCCACAAATGGCGAAGACATGGAACAGTGGTGAACCTTCCCAGGAGTGGCCGGCCGCCCAAAATTACCCCAAGAGCGCAGCGACGACTCATCCAAGAGGTCACAAAAGACCCCACAACAACGTCCAAGGAACTGCAGGCCTCACTTGCCTCAGTTAAGGTCAGCGTTCATGCCTCCACCATCAGGAAAAGACTGGGCAAAAATGGCCTGCATGGCAGAGTTCCAAGGAGAAAACCACTGCTGAGCAAAAAGAACATCAAAGCTCGTCTCAATTTCTCCACAACACATCTTGATGATCCCCAAGACTTTTGGGACAACATTCTGTGGACCGATGAGACAAAAGTGGAACTCTTTGGAAGGTGTGTGTCCAAGTATATCTGGCGTAGAAGGAACACTGCATTTCATAAAAAGAACATTATACCAACAGTAAAATATGGTGGTGGTAGTGTGATGGTCTGGGGCTGTTTTGCTGCTTCAGGACCTGGAAGACTTGCCGTGATAAAAGGAACTATGAATTCTGCTGTCTACCAAGAGATCCTGAAGGAGAATGTCCGACCATCTGTTCGTGTACTCAAGCTGAAACGAACTTGGGTTCTGCAGCAGGACAATGATCCTAAACACACCAGCAAGTCCACCACCGAATGGCTGAAGAAAAACAAAATGAAGACTTTGGAGTGGCCTAGCCAAAGTCCTGACCTGAATCCTATTGAGATGTTGTGGTATGACCTTAAAAAGGCCGTTCATGCTCGAAAACCCTCTAATGTAACTGAATTAGGACAATTCTGCAAAGATGAGTGGGCCAAAATTCCTCCAGGACGCTGTAAAAGCCTCATTGCACGTTATCGCAAACGCTTGGTTGCAGTTGTTGCTGCTAAGGGTGGCCCAACCAGTTATTAGGTTTAGGGGGCAATCACTTTTTCACACAGGGCCATGATGGTTTGGATTTTTTTTCACCTTTAATAATAAACACCTTCATTTACAAATTGCATTTTGTGTTTACTTGTGTTGTCCTTGACTATTGTTTAAATTGGTTTGATGTTCCGAAACACTTAAGTGTGACAAACATGCAAAGGAACAGGAAATGAGGAAGGGGGCAAACACTTTTTCACACCACTGTATATATATATATATATATATATATATATATAATAAAAATACCATAAATCTATCCCCTATTTTGTAGACGCTATAAATTTTGCGCAAACCAATCAATATACACGTATTGCGTTTTTGTTTTCCACCAAGAAATAAGAATACATATCGGCCTAAACTGAGGAAAAAATTCGTTTTTTGGGGATATTTATTATAGCAAAAAGTAAAAAATATTGTTTTTTATTTTCAGAATTGGCGCTCTTTTTTTGTTTGTAGCGCAAAAAATTAAAACCGTAGAGGTGATCAAATACCACCAAAATAAAGCTCTATTTGTGGGGAAAAACAGACGTCAATTTTGTTTGGGTGCAACGTCGCACGACCGTGCAGTTGTCAGTTAAAGCGACACAGTGACGTATCGCAAAAAGTGCTCCGATCAGGAAGGGGGTAAATCCTTTCGGGGCTGAAGGGGTTAAAGTGGTTGTAAACCTCAGACAGGAAATGTGAATAAAGCATGTCACTCTATAGTGTGTACTTATCTCAGTCCAGAGCACTAAGTGTAATTTCTATCTGCTGCTTCCTTCCTCTGCTGAGTCATTTCTGACAGGTTTTCCTGACACCAAGAGAAAAATGGTGACAGGGGAGGGATCCCCAGAACACAGCCTGAGATTGGCAGCCTCAGCTCCGTTCTTGTGTGAAGTGTGTGTGTGTGTGTGTGTTTGTGTGTGTGTGTGTGGGGGGGGGGAGGGGTCCCTTCCCTCCAATCAGCTATTAGAGCTCTCTTCATTAAGCTCTGCAGAGTGTGAGTTCAGTTCCTCGCCCCCGCTTTCTGACAACTCAGGCAAGCTATATAAATTCTGGACTTTGAACAGATGTAGAGAAAGGAAGTCTGCAGATAAACTGGTACAACTTTTGTAGCAGGATTTGTTTCAGCTCTGTGTATCACCTGAGGCCAGTCACTTCAGTGAGTATATGTAAGTGTTTATAACCACTTTAACTGTCTACACTATCCCTGCCTGAGCTAATGCACTAATCCTTAACAGGGGTGCCGGCAACGTGGGAGGCACTTTACCTTGGATCAGAATCATTCACTGCTCTATGTCATGGGCTGGCCACCAGCACCATAACAACCAATGAGTTCAGGAGGCACGGAACTGATGTTCCTCCCTCACCTCACCTCTCTCCCTGCATGTCCTGTGAGCAGAATAGCTGTGCTCCTCCTCTGGGTTCTCTCATCATATGGCACTGAAGATAGAGGAGGGGGGGATTCAGTGGGACACACAGAGCAAGTATGCAGGAGACTGGGGGGGGGGGGGGAGAGATGAGGAGACAGAAAATCAGGAGGGGCCGGAGGGGAGAAGCCCATCACGAGAGGTCTGACTAAATACAATCTCTTAGCAGCAGGGACCTGATCTACCCGTCAGCTAGCTGTGATTGACAGGTAGATCGAAGCGGAAGCTGTCATGGGCCCCCTACTGGCAATGCCTGAATGGTCAGTCCACTCCTGGTGGGCGGGACTTACTATTGCGAGCTGTGTCGGCGGCTGCTGGTGTAGCACCTGCCACACAGCTCACATACTTCAGTCTTGCAGGACACGGCTGCTAATGGGAACTGAGTTCCTGGTGTGGAAAAAGTACAGGAACTCCGTTCCCATGCGTTCCCACAGGACTTGAGCCCTGGATATAGCTGATGTGATCGGGGGTCTTCTGATGTGATGGGGACCTCTGATGTGATGGGGAGACCTCTGATGTGATGGGGACCTCTGATGTGATGGGGAGACCTCTGATGTGTTGGGGGGACTTCTGATGTGATGGGGAACCTCTGATGTGATGGGGGGACCTCTGATGTGATGGGGGGACCTCTGATGTGATGGGGAATCTCTGATGTGATGGGGGGGACCTCTGATGTGATGTGGGGACCTCTGATGTGATGTGGGGACCTCTGATGTGATGGGGACCTCTGATGTGATGGGGAACTCAGATGTGATGGGAGACCTCTGATGTGATGGGGGACTCTGATGTAAAAGGGGGGAACTCTGAAGTGATGGGGACCTCTGATGTGATGGGGGCCTCTAATGTGATAGGGGAACTCTGATGTAATGGGGGACTTCTGATGTGATGGGGAACTCTGATGTAATGGGGGACTCTGATGTAATGGGAGACCTCTGATGTGATGGGGCACCTCTGATGTGATGGGGGACTCTGATGTGATGGGGGACTCTGATGTGATGGGGGGACTTCTGATGTGATGGGGAACTCAGATGTGATGGGAGACCTCTGATGTGATGGGGGGGACTTCTGATGTGATGGGGAACTCAGATGTGATGGGAGACCTCTGATGTGATGGGGGACCTCTGATTTAATGGGGGACCTCTGATGTAAAAGGGGGGATCCTGATGTGATGGGGACCTCTGATGTGATGGGGGCCTTTAATGTTATAGGGGACCTCTAATGTGATAGGGGTCTCTAATGTGATGGGGACCTCTGATGTGATGGGGGACCTCTGATTTAATGGGGGACCTCTGATGTAAAAGGGGGGATCCTGATGTGATGGGGGCCTCTAATGTTATAGGGGACCTCTGATGTGATGGGGGACCTCTGAAGTAAAAGGGGGGATCCTGATGTGATGGAGGACCTCTGATGTGATAGGGAGACCTCTGATGTGATAGGGGACCACTGATTTGATGGGGGACCTCTGATGTAAAGGTGGGACTCTGATGTGATGGGGGACCTCTGATGTAAAGGGGGGACTCTGATGTGATGGCGTGTGGATTTTTTCCAACACCTTGTTGAATCTATGCCACGAAGAATGAAGGCATTTATAAAAGCAATAGGGGGAGCAACCCGGCACTAGTGAGATTTTTTTATTGCCCTGACGAAGCAGCGCGTGAGCCCCCACTATATATGTATATAAAATTAGCAGCTCATTTATATTGTTGACCATTAAATACCCTCCTAGAATCTATTCCCGTTGGTTTGACCCGCTTGCTACATTTTACATACCTGAATCTTTCTGAAGAACCCCTCCTCATGTGTTGTTTTCCAGGCTTCACCGCTCCCATTGACTGTCAATGTAAACGTTCTGTGAATGCACGGCGAGTGCGGCACACACGCCCCTACGGCGTTTACGGCACGTTTGAGATGCATTTAGAAATGAACCCTAAAAGTTCTATCATTTGTAGCGTCTTCCTTCATGCGGTTGGTTGAAGGATAATAATGATATAGTCTATCGCCGTTTTTATCGAAAGGAACTTATTGAAACTCCTGGGAAGTTTCTCATTGGCTGCCCTAACTGCGTTGCCATGGTGACTGCTCTCATTATCTTACCCATTGTCGGAGTGATTACTGGCATTCAAGTGCCGAACTCCCGCCTAGTAAAAAATATCTTCAGCAACATGCCACTAATTACCCATTAAATACCACACAACTCGATTATAACTTGATTTATAAGCCGTTAAGTGGAGTTAACAAGTCCGGGGGCTGTCAGTCCCGTAAAAATGAGATGTTTAGGTTGGAGTATTTATTTTAAATTTACCCTGGGGCACGGGGCCGCTACGAGAGACCTCGGGGGGGGGGGGGGGGGGATGGGGGGATGGGGGGGGTACAGTCTGAAGTTAATGTGAAATAATTTGGTGTTCTGTAAAGAACTTGAGTTTCATGAAAACAGATATCCCTGAGAACGTCGCGCTTTAAAGTAGATGTACCCTCAATCGTTAAAATAATTTTAATTTTGAGTTTTGATTTTAACCCCTTCTTGCCCAGCCCTGGTGCCCCTTTAACAGGGTCCTAATGCCCAGGAAGCAGGGAGGGGGGCTGCTCGATCGTGTGACCACTGTGATTGGCTTTTACAGTGGTCACATGACTGGGAGCTGGTCCTGCAGGCTCTTGATCATTACTAGAGGCCAGGAGCTGTCTTTGACCTCGGCCCGTCCTTCGACACATGCAGCATGTAGGACGTTAAAGCCCACCTTCTTTGCAAACCAAACATATGCTTTACGTCGGCGACAAGATGTTGATCTTTTTAAATCTGCAGCTTACATTTAAAAGTCCCTGGGGATCCTGTCCTAAAGGCCATTGTTGAGGCAGTTTCTGCTATAGGGTGGCAACGGTCTTCCAATTTTGCTTCAATGTCACCCCCTGTCACATGTTCCCCTGGCGGAGACTGCAAGTTTTCCATACTGACCAATATTGCACTAGCATAGACCACCATGGTTCCTAGTGATTGAGCTCGGGATGGGTTTTGTCCTAGCCCTGGAAGACATCACTCATGATGAAACGCGTAGGGTGGAGCCGACGTTCACGATGTCATTGCGCAATTGGAGTCCATAAGCTGTCCAATTGATTCCAGGGACTGGCTTGGTATAATATAAGCATGATACATCTGTATATTTGTATTTTGGCACTTTTTAATAATGTTTTTTTGAATGTTTTTACACTATGCGGTAACCTTTGCTTTTCTTTGTATGAACATTTTAGAGAATCAGAGGGTGACCATAAAGAGGCCTGAATAGGATGAGTGTTACGCAGTGGCGGCTGATGCTCACAATTTTTGGGGGGGGCGCACACAAACTAAAAAATTCTGAAAAAACCCCCCATAAATTGCAGCCTTACTGTACCATCAGACGCAAACACTGTGCCGCCATCAAACGTAGCCACTGTACCATAAAACAGAGCCACTGTGCCATCAAACACAGCCACTGTGCCATCAAACAGAGCCACTGTGCCATCAAACACAGCCACTGTGCCATCAAACAGAGCCACTGTGCCATCAAACAGAGCCACTGTGCCATCAAACGCAGCCACTGTGCCCATCAAACGAAGCCACTGTGCCCATCAAACGAAGCCACTGTGCCCATCAAACGCAGCCACTATGCCATCAAATGCAGCCAGTGTGTCCATCAATTGCCACCACTGTGCCCATCAAACGTAGCCACTGTACCATAAAACGGAGCCACTGTGCCATCAAACACAGCCACTGTGCCATCAAGCAGAGCCACTGTGCCATCAAACGCAGCCACTGTGCCCATCAAACGAAGCCACTGTGCCCATCGAACGCAGCCACTATACCCATCAAATGCAGCCACTGTGTCATCAAACGCAGCCAGTGTGTCCATCAATTGCCACCACTGTGCCCATCAAACGTAGCCACTGTACCATAAAACGGAGCCACTGTGCCATCAAACACTGCCACTGTGCCATCAAACAGAGCCACTGTACCATCAAACGCAGCCACTGTGCCCATCAAACGAAGCCACTGTGCCCGTCGAACGCAGCCACTGTGCCCATCGAACGCAGCCACTGTACCCATCAAACGCAGCCACTGTGCCATCAAACGCAGCCAGTGTGTCCATCAATTGCCACCACTGTGCTGCCAGTGTGCCCTCCGCCCGCCGTCTGCACTTACTCTGTCTCGGTGGGACAGCTCCTCAATGTCTTCTCCTGTCCTCTCTTCACGTCCTCTGCTATGATTGAACACCTGATAGGCATCCAATCACAGCACATGTTGTTTCAGCCAATCAGGTGATGGGAAACAGATCCGAGCATCTGATTGGTGGAGAGGCGATTTAGTGTTAGGAAAGCGAATAGTATTCTAACACAGCTGAGTGATCTACGAGCGCAGGTCACCTTTTTGACGCCTATTAGAGCCTATGGCTCCAATCATGTGCTTCAAAACCACCCACCGTCGCTGTTATTCAGACGCCCTGCGCCCGAAAAGGGTCCGGACACCTCAATAGGGGGTGGCAGTGGCGGCCATAGATAGATTCATGCGATGCAATGCATGAATCTATCTATTGGTGCTAGAGGGGGTGGCAGGAGAGAGGGGGCAGCGCCCGTGCACCCGTATGGTAGCACCGCCACTGGTGTTATGCCTTACTATGGAGGATCCCTTGCATTAGAGCGCATATTAATAGAGATGGGCCAAACAACCCCCGTTTCGGTTCGTGCCAGAACACTCAAACATCGCAAAAGTTCAGGCTTGAACCGCAAAGACCCCATGGAAGTGTATGGGACCCGAACTTGAAAAATCTAAAGTTCCCATTTTGAAGGCTTATAGACAAGTTATTGGCCATAAAAAGGGTTCCTGCTAGGGTTGCCACCAGTCCTGGATTCACCCGGACAGTCCGGGTTTTAGACCATGTGTCCGGGTTTCAGATTGCATGAAACCCGGACACATTTATTCGCACTGAACTGTGGCTAACTGTCCCGGGCAGAAGAAAAACACTGCTACCCCCCTCCCCCACCAAGTCAGCGGGATCTCTGCCCCTCCACAGAGTCGGGCGATCTGTTGATTTGTCACACAGAGCACTAATCAGAAATGGCCAGATCCTCTGGTCCCCCTCCCCCTAAGGCATGGGTCTTCAAACTACGGCCCTCCAGTTGTTCAGGAACTACAATTCCCATCATGCCTAGTCATGTCTGTGAATGTCAGAGTTTCACAATGCCTCATGGGATGTGTAGTTTCACAACAGCTGGAGGGCCGTAGTTTGAGGATCCCTGCCCTAAGGAATCCACCTAATTTGTATGGATAGAAGAATCTGTTTTTTGCATTTAGTCCACAAATCAGATGAGTTTTGTTTTTTAACTATTGTTCTGAGGTTTATACATGTCTGTGGGAGACTTACTTGTAGTTCAGCATTATAAGCATATTTAAGAATGTTCGGTATTGACTTGCAGAAAAGGTGGCAACCCTAGTTCACGCAAACTAACATATACAAAGGGGTGGAGATGCTCATGATTTCCTTGACCTAATATGGGCACCTGGCCACATTGGGTCAATAACATTGACCTGTAAAGGCCATGTAGCCATATTAAATCAATAGGATCAAGAGCACCCTTGCCCTTTGTATACAGGCACCTGTGGGGTGGAGAACCCCCCAGCAATGGCAGCTAACTTCTGGGTTTGGACGGGAACCTCAGCTCATCTGTACTTGCTGAGACGGGGGCGGAGATAAGTCTGTCCGCGGCTGCATGGGGAAGCACAGGATCTGGCGGAGCAGTTCTTTCCTCCCCTCTGCTGCTGAAACTAGGTGTGGGCAGAGACGAGGGGGGTGCTGCAGCTGCAGAAATGGTGTGAGGGCCACATGAAATGGCCTGGAGGGCCGGATTCAGTCTGCGGGCCTTGTGTTTGATACATGTACAGAATGTTAGGAAAGTGTCAGAAAGTTCTGAATTTACATACACTTTAACGTGCGTTGTGTGCCTGTACAATTCTTCCCAAATTTTCTGTCATAACACACCTATTTCTATTATTTTTCCTTTCAAAGTTTGGGGTCAGTCCATTTATTTTCTATACATATTTTTTTTTTAGTAGCCAATTTGAACAAAAAGACAAGGCATGTGAGTGACAGTAATGAAAGCAAAAAGACAAAAAAAGGAGCTGAAAATTACTAGCAAATGGAAAAACAATTGAACCTTATTGCAGATGTAAGTCTATTGTGGAAAGTTAAATTTTCAGCAAACAGCCCCGCTCAACTGCAGATAACCATTCTGGCCTATAGAGGGTTTGCGGTCTGACTGCAGCAGAAAGGGTAAGGCCGCGTACACACGGGCGGACTGTTCGCCCAACTTTGTCCGCTGAACAGTGTTTGGGCGGACAGTCCGCTCGTGTGTGGGCTTTCAGCGGACAGTTTCAGCGGACAGTTGGACGGACAAGGTTTTTCGGAAATTCCGAAAAACTGTCCGCTGAAACCTTGTTTCAGCGAACAGCCCGCTCGTGTGTAGGCTTGTTCGTCAAACAAAGTTGCGCGCATGCTCAGAAAGGATTTTCACGCCGAAAGCTATAATGCAGTGTATAGGACGTCGTATTTTTCGTCCCGTCGTACGTGCCGTTCACGTCATCGCGCACGGTTTCAGCAAACTGTTCGTTCGTCGTGTGTGGGCATGTCCGTCCATGCTAATTTTGAGCGGACTGTTTGCTGAAACTGTTGGACGGACAAAGTTGGGCGAACAGTCCGCGCGTGTGTACGCGGCCTAACACTCCATAAAATCTACCTAGGCTCAGGGCCGGATTAACACAGGGGCTATTGGAGTTGTAGCTCCAGGCCACTTCCTTAAGATAGACCCAGCCCAGGGAGTCACTAATGCTGCCCAGCCCTTTTCTGTGTGTGTACACATGATTGATATGTAAATCACAGGCTGTATAGATAATAGGATTTTTATATACAGCTTACCTGTAAAATCCTTTTCTTGAGAGTACATCACGGGACACAGGAGCTTCATTACATAGTGGGTTATATAGGCACCTCTGGTGATTGGACACTGGTTGACCCAATTAAAGAGAATTCCTCCCCTATATAACCTCTCCCATCAGGGAGGCACCTCAGTTTTGTAGCAAAGCAATAAGAAACCACGTAAAACCCAAGAGGGGCGGGAGCCCTGTGTCCCGTGATGTACTCTCAAGAAAAGGATTTTACAGGTAAGCTGTATATAAAAATCCTATTTTCTTGATCATACATCACGGGACACAGGAGCTTCATTACATAGTGGGATGTCCCATAGCAATGCTCAGGTTGAGGGGAGGGAGACACAGATCATGAATCTAGACCGCCAGGGACCTGAGGACCCAAACTGCAGCCTGCAGTACACTGCGCCCAAAGGCGATATCCTCCTGCCCTCTGACATCCACCTGATAGAATCTGGTGAATGTGTGGACTGATGACCAAGTCGCAGCCTTACAGATCTGAGCCAGGGAGGCCTGGTGATGCACTGCCCAAGAAGCACTTACAGCCCTAGTAGAGTGTGCTTTCACCTGAAAAGGAGGAATCTTCCCCTTTAAGTCATAGGCCTGAGAAATAACCTGTCTGATCCACCTCGAAAGAGTGGACTTTGACGCTGCCTGACCCTTTTTAGGGCCTTCTGGCAGAATAAATAAACAGTCAGTCTTTCTTATCTGAGCAGTTGCCTGAAGATAAAGACTGATTGCTCTAACCACATCTAAAGTGTGTAAGGATTCTTCCTCTGTGGACTGAGGATTTGGAAAAAAGGATGGTAGGATTACATCCTGATTCAGGTGAAAACCTGAAACTACCTTAGGTAGAAAGGACCTGTTGGGACGCATGACCACTCGGTCCTTATGGATAATTAAATAGGGCTCTTTACAGGAAAGAGCTGCCAATTCTGATACCCTTCTAGCCGTGGATATGGCTACTAGGAACACCAGCTTCTTTGTCAGGAGAGTTAAAGAAGCCAGATGCAGAGGTTCAAATGGTTGGGCTTCTAAGGCCGAGAGGACCAAATTCAGATCCCAAGGGCATACCGGAGGTTTGACTGGCGGTCTCATCCGCATAGCCCCCTGGATAAAAGCCCGTACTAGGGAATGTGATGCAAGCGATCTTTGAAAAAAGACCGATAGGGCCGAAATCTGCACCTTGATGGTGCTTATGGCCAAATTCATTTCAAGGCCTGATTGGAGAAAGGCCAAGATTCTGCTAATGACATACCTTCTAGGATGCCATCTCCTGGGTTCACACCAGGAAACATATGCCCTCCAGATCTTGTAATAGATACGCCTGGAGGCCGGTTTTCTGGCATTGACCAGAGTGGAGAGGACTGGCCCCGAAAGACCACGGCCTCTCAAAATGTGGGTCTCAGCAGCCAGACCGTCAAATTCAGACTGCGTAAAGCAGGGTGGTAAATTGGACCCTGTGAGAGGAGATCTGGCCGGAGAGGGAGGGTCCATGACCTGCCCACTGCCAACTTCATGATTTCTGCGAACCATGGTCGCCTGGGCCAAGCCGAGGCCACTAGAAGGACCGGCTTCGTCTCCCTCTTGACCCTTCCCAAGAACCTCGACAACAGCGGGTTCGGGGGGAAGGCATAGATCAGATTGTACTGATCCCAGGGAACTGTCAGAGCATCTGACCCCTGAGCAAGTGCATCTCTTGTCCTTGACACAAAGTTGTCCAGTTTCCTGTTGAATCTGGACGCAAACAAATCCACGTCTGGAGTGCCCCACTTGTGACATATGTCTTGAAACACATCGGGGTGCAGAGCCCATTCTCCTGGGCACAACTGCTGGCGGCTGAGATAATCTGCCTGCCAATTCTCCACTCCTGGAATGAAGACTGCAGAGAGGCACGGAACATGCTCTTCTGCCCAGACAAGTATGCGATTCACCTCCTTTTGGGCCACCAGACTTCTGGTACCGCCCTGGTGATTGATGTAAGCCACTGCGGTGGCATTGTCGGACTGAATCCGAACTGGGAAACCTCGCAGTCTGTGAGACCACTCTCTGAGTGCCATGTAAATTGCCCGAATCTCCAAGACATTTATGGGCAGCAGACTTTCGGTCGCAGACCATTTTCCCTGCGAGCATGTTTCCTGCAACACGGCTCCCCAACCTGTCAGGCTGGCATCCGTGGTGACAATCTTCCATGAGAGGGGAAGAAAGGTTTTGCCTTTCAGCAAATTTTTGGTCTGTAACCACCAGACAAGACTTTTGCGTGCCCGAGGGGATAAACGCATAGGAAGATCCAGGGATTGGGGCTTCCTGTTCCAAATCGCAAGGATGCATCTTTGCAGGGGCCTTGAGTGGAACTGGGCAAATGGAACAGCCTCGAAAGAGGCGACCATCTTTCCCAACAGTCTCATGTACAACCGAATGGAGGAGAATCTTCTGCCCAGAATCAGGCGCACTAGATCTCCAATGGCCAAGGCCTTTGGCTTTGGAAGGAACACCCTGCCCTGAGCGGTGTCGATAATCAGACCCAGGTAATCCAACCTGGTGGTCGGTTGTAAAGACGACTTTTCTAGGTTTATAATCCAACCTAGGCGGCCCAGATGTTCTAGCGTTTTGGTGACGCTGCGACTTAGGCATGTTGCAGTTCTCTCTACGAGAAGCAAGTCGTCTAGGTAAGCCATGACGGCTATGCCCTGAACTCTTAAGATTGCTAAGAGAGGGTCTAGAATCTTCGTGAAGACTCGAGGGGCCGTGGCTAGGCCGAACGGCAGGGCCACAAATTGAAAATGGCGCTGCTCTACCGCGAACCTCAGAAACTTCTGGTGTGCGGGAAATATTGGCACATGGAGATATGCGTCTTTGATATCTATTGATGCCATGAATTCTCCTCCTTGCAGGGAGGAGACCACAGTGCGTATTGACTGCATCCGGAAGGTCTGGATGTGTAGAAACCGGTTTAAGTCTCTCAGATCCAAGATAGGTCTGACACTTCCGTTTGGTTTTGGAACGGTGAAGAGATTCGAATAGAAACCTGAACCCTGATCTTTCGGGCTCACCTCTACTATCACACCTTGGGATAGTAATTGATCTAAGGCCAGAAATAGCGGTTTCTGCTTTATCGGATCCCTGGGGATCCTTGACCTTAGAAAACGGGAAGGTGGAATCTCCTGAAACTCTAGCCTGTAGCCTAGAGATACTGAAGAGATCACCCATTTGTCCTGAATCTCTACCCGCCAGGCGCCTGCAAACTGCAGGTGCCTTCCCCCCACTCGGCCGAGCGGGGGCGCCCCTTCACAAGGATGTCTTGGAGGACTGCTTGGCAGGCTTCCGCCCCCAAGTCTTTTTCTGTCCCTGGGCTCGGCCCTGAGGCTTTGCAGCCGAGGAGGGCTGAGAAGGCCGTCGCCACTGTTTAGAGCTCGACGCTTCGGGAGAAAGAGTACGCCTGAATGAAGGACGTTTACTCTTCTTGACTGGAAGGAGTGTAGATTTACCTCCCGAAATATTTTGGACGAATTTATCTAATTCCTCTCCAAACAACCGTTCCCCTTTAAACGGAAACCCAGTCAAATGCTTTTTGCATGACATTTCAGCAGCCCAATTTTTTAGCCATAGAGCCCTACGCATGTGTACCAACATGAGGGACAAACGTGATGCTTGTTGGACAGAATCCAAAATCGCATCAATTATGAAACATAAGATGTGAGGCATCTCTGCATATTTCTCTACTTCCTCATTAGGAAGGAGTTCAAACATCTGTTTAACCTGTTCCTTAAGGAACTGACACAACCCCACGGCTGCGACTGTAGGTTGCACCACAGCGCCGGCCATGGAAAAGGAGGCTTTTAACAAGGTTTCCAGCCTTTTGTCAGCTGGGTCCTTAAATACCTGCGCATTATCCAAAGGACAAGTTAGGTTCTTATTCACACAAGAGATAGCCGCATCCACAGATGGGGCCCCCCATTTCTTGGTGAAGCTTTCCTCCACGGGATAATACATAGAAAACCTCTTGGGAGGAGTAAACAGTTTATCGGGATGTCCCCAGTCCTTATACATCAAGTCAGCCATTAAAGGATGAATTGGGAAGGAACAAGCAGTCTGTGGAGCTTTCCTGACTCCCAGGGAAGAGACAGAGGATGTAGCGACTTCAGCAGCTGGCATTCTGAACGTGGTACGCACCAATTCAGTATAATACTGCACCTGCTTTCTGAGTGCCTGGGAGGAGGGGACTGACTCCTCATCCTCTGACTGATCCGACTGCTCATGATCCCTTTCCAAAGATAGGGATCTCTCCTCATTTTCAGAGCAGCTGTCTGAGAGAGGGATTTCAGCAGAGGGAGGGGATCTAGCCCTTTTCTTGCTATCTTTTAGGGAAGCAGAAATAAAATTCATTATCCTCCCTTCAAAACTCTCCAATGAAGCCCTAAGGGAGTCCTCAGTGACATAGACCGGGGCTGCGACATTAGGAGAGGCTGCAAAGCCTGAAAGGGGCACTGACTCGTCTTGAGATGCAGGCTCCACTCTTGCAGAGGGGGATGGTAATCTGCATGCACCTTTAGAACCCCTGGACCCAGGCGGTGACCTGCCAGTGCTTTTGTTACCTGCCCCTGAAACCCTCTTACGAGGAGACATAGTACTGAGCTACAAAGCAGAGTTACTAGTGTAAAATGCAATCACTTTGTTGTGCTTAAAGTCTCACAATAAATCAATATAAGCTTAACTGCACAATATGATGCCGAGTAGGTGTCTTAAGGTTCGCCTGGATCCAATCCCACGGATGCTTACAGCCCACAGCTCCTGTGTCTCACCTTACAGTCCCCTGACGCTCTGGGCTTTTAAAACGGCCGTTTTGGCGCCTGCATTACAGTCTGGAGCACTTGATTGTGCACAGCTGGCAACCACACCCCCCCCCTTTCCCTATTAGGCCGGGAGCGCGCCCGGCGCGCGTGCACGCGCCCGCGCGCGTGCACGAGGACCGCGGGATCCGGGGGGGGGGAAGGGGAACCCAAAAGGAGTGACCTGGGACCCCCCGATCTGCGTGGGACCCCTTTTTTACTTATATTGTGGCAGGGACTGCAAGGAAACGTGAATAGCTGGGAGAACCAGGCATTTCACTGAGCGTGTTTGTTTGAAAGGCATGTAAGTATGCATCAGGCTTGCTCTTACTCCCTCAAGTGGTGGAAACCAGGTAAGACATACAACTACTCAAAATGAAGAAATCCATTCATATATTAAAATATATAGGATGACTTCCCATACCTGTTCCCCGCCGCAGGAATTGCTGATTTCAGACCAATTCCAGCCTTCACCCATCACGGCGGGTATTGTTAGCCAACCTTCAGGCGTATCTGGGAATCTTACGAAAAGATTCTCCTACCTGGGCCTTGTAAAAAACTCTGCCAGAAACTTACGGGCGCCCTGAGTAAACAGTACCCCAAGTCTGGTTGTCCCAGAGTCCAGTCTTCCAATGGAGAGGACTTACAGGCAAAACCTCGTGTCTTCGGCAGACGAGGCCCGGGTACCATACCATCTTGGGAGTCAATTATCGGCCCGAGGTATGGATCCGGTTTGTTGTAGCCCTTCGGCCCTCGCCGGGACCCGCATAGAGCTAAGTTTTACGTGACCATCGACCAGACACTGGCGAAAAAACTGAGGTGCCTCCCTGATGGGAGGGGTTATATAGGGGAGGAATTCTCTTTAATTGGGTCAACCAGTGTCCAATCACCAGAGGTGCCTATATAACCCACTATGTAATGAAGCTCCTGTGTCCCGTGATGTATGATCAAGAAATGTAAATTTCAGGCCGGCAGGCGGGATTGATATGGTAATCGCAGGCTGCATTGATTTGCTGGCGGCATTAATATCAAAATCATGGGCAACAGGCAGCATTGAGATGTTAATCTAAGGGCGGCAAGCAGCATTGTTATCTAAATCGTGGGCGGCAAGCGGCATTGTTATCTAAATTGTGGGCGGCAGGAGGCATTGATATCTAAATCACGGGTGGCAGGCGTCATTGATATCTAAATCTTGGGCGGCAGGCGTCATTGATATCTAAATCATGGGCAGCAGGCGGCATTGATATCTAAATCATGGGCAACAGGCGTCATTGATATCTAAATCGTGGGCGGCAAGCGGCATTGTTATCTAAATCGTGTTCAGTAGGCGTCATTGATATCTATATCCTGGGCGGCAGGCAGCATTGATATCTAAATCGTGGGCGGCAGGCGGCATTGATATCTAAATCGTGGGCAGCAAGTGGCATTGATATCTAAATCGTGGGCAGCAAGCAGCATTGATACCTAAATTGTGGGCGGCAAGAGGCAATGATATCTAAATTGTGGGCGGCAGGAGGCATTGATATCTAAATCATGGGCGGCAGGTGTCATTGATATCTAAATCGTGGGCAGCAAGTGGCATTGATATCTAAATCGTGGGCAACAGGCGTCATTGATATCTAAATCGTGGGCGGCAGGTGGCATTAATATCTAAATCGTGGGCAGCAGGAGGCATTGATATCTAAATCGTGGGCAACAGGCGGCATTGATATCTAAATCGTGGGCGGCAGGAGACATTGATATCTAAATCGTGGGCAACAGGCGTCATTGATATCTAAATCGTGGGCGGCAGGTGGCATTGATATCTAAATCGTGGGCAACAGGCATTGATATCTAAATCGTGGGCAACAGGCGTCATTGATATGTAAATCGTGGGCGGAAGGCGGCACTGATATCTAAATCGTGGGCGGAAGGCGGCATTGATAGTTAAATCGCAAGCTGCAAAATTACTACTCTACTTAAGTGTAGTGCACCCCTTAAGAAAGGGATCCCGCCCCCCCTCCACACAGCCAGGCACACCACATCTCCACAAGCACACTGCAGTCAGGAAACAGTGCAGTGGTGGCCAGTCCATAAGGAGCGCCGCCCCCTAGTTTTCAGTGCTGCCCCCCCTAGTTTGCATGCGCGGGGCACCGGAATAACGCCTTTCTATTAGGTCTTTGTTTTGCATAGAGCATAGAGCCTGAGGCTCTAATTGGATGGGCTCAAGCTCAGTGCACCCTCCCAAATGTGCTACTATCAAATCAATAGTCGGTATTGGTTTCCAGCTTCTCCTCCTGGCTAATCAGGACAGGAGGCGGACCTAAAGAAGGTCGGGTTGGCCAGGAGGAGAAGCCGCCGCGCCGCGACCGATCGAGGGGTGAGTGCGGACCTGGGGAAGTTTGTTTTGCCACCCCCCAAAAATGTTTAACACCAGCCGACACTGGTGCAGGGGAATAAACTTGGATGGGGATAGGGGTATTGTGGGATGCCCACTTGACTTGCAAAACTTCTTCAGGGACACTCAACTATATACAGTCGCTATATACTCTCCTCTTCTGCCTCCTGCACAATCTTGCTTGCAGAACAAAATCACAGACCCAGCTGGAACACTGTTTGGATGGGATCTGACTGGGCACTCTGTCAGCTCCAGCAATTGCCCATTACAGGCAGGGACCACGGGCATGGCTGGTGCAAGTAATTTTTTCCACCCTAGGCAAAACCTTTGCCAACCAGGATCTGGCTCCACCCCTGACTCCAACCCCTTTGCCCTGACCATGTATATCCCACCATTTTAATGAAGTGCCCATCAAATCCAGCCCCCCAGCGCCCATCAAATACAGCCTCACCAGCGCCCATCAAATGCAGACTCACCATGCCCATCAATAAATGTTTACTTGCTTCCATTCATTCAGGAGTCGGGACACAGACACAGTCCTCAGCCGCCGCTGCGCCTCTGACACTATGTGTGAATGGAGTGGGGGCTAGCTGCTGATTCTGACACTTATTTGCTTGATGCAGAGAGAAGAGAGTAGAAAACACCAGTGGCCGGGCGCCCTAGGCAGCATTGTGCCCTAGGCGGCTGCCTAGTTGTCCTTGTGGTAGCACTGGCCCTGGCCGCGGGCCCCTCAAGGGTCTCTGCTAATCTCCAGCTTTACCCTGCCTTTAACTCTACTCCTATCTGGGGCTGAACCTGAGTATTTGTGAGGTGGCCTGCCCCCTGCCAACCCATCTGTTGGGGATTGGTTAGGGCCAGTGTTGGCGGGTGGGTTCTTCTTTTGGGGGGTGGCAAACAAAGAACACTCCACTGGTGGCATAGCAGGGCACTAAATCGCTCCCCCCACCCCTGGCAGTCTGGCACTTACCTGCGGGGCTGTGGTGTCCTCTCCTCCTCTCCTGGAGTGCAGGCAGCTCCGGTGTCTGCTCCTCTAGCGGCTTCCTCGGCCTTGTGTCTCTTCTTCCACCAAAGCACCAGGCATCCAATAGGATCATCTAGCGCTTTGGCCAATCGGGAAACAGGTCTCACAGACCTGCCTCCTGATTGGCGGGGAGGAACTTTAGTGTGAAAATAAATTCCCTATGGTCACACAGCTGGGTGGCCTCAGAGCGCAATGCTCAGCGCTCCAAGTCCGCTCTTTTTTTAAGCCTAGGTGCTTCAAAAAAACACCCTCCCTGCATTAAAATCCATGGTCCTGATATCTAGATATCAGGACGAATGGATAGGGTAGGCGGCACCCATGTGCTCTCTATGGACGGGCCACCACTGGTTAGGGCCCTCATGAATACTCCAGACAGCTCTTCCTAACCTCCCTCTCACTCTTCTGGAAGTTTCTCGCAAGTTCCAGAAGCAGGGGGAGGTACCAGAGATGCTGTATACTGAGTCATACCAGCCTCCCTGAGTCACTCACCCTGACCCAGATTCAAACAAAGACTGCCAAGCCAAACATTTTACCTACACTAACAAAAAAAACTAACACTACCTACTCTGGCGTCATGATCTTAATCTGGCCTTGCCTGGGGTCCAAACCTAGTGTTTTGTAATCGCAGGCAGATTCAGCATTCTAAATCACATTAATCACAATGCACTTTTGGGTGCCGTTCATTCTTAACCACTAGCCACCAAATGATGGCTGGATGGTGCAGATCTCACTCTGGGTAGATGTCATATGACGGCCTCCCAGAGCGACCGCTTTTGTGAGCCCCTGTGGGTGCACATCGCGGTGACCGCTAGGGCACGTGCGACCCCAATCTGTGTAAATAGCCATGGCCGTGGCTCCTTAACCACGTCCAATCACAGCTGGTCACATGTGAACACGGAGATGCCGGTAATCGGTGCTCCTTGCCACACGATGACAGAGTGTGAGTAGAGGAGAGCCGATCAGCGGCATCTCCTCACAGAGGACATCTAAAGCCTTGTACACACGGTCGGAGAATCCGCCGGAATGTGTCCTATCGGACCCTGTTGTCGGATAATCCGACTGTGTGTGGTATGCATTGGACTGATTCCGTCGGAATTTCCGCCGGACCCAATTTTCCAACTTGTTGGAAATATTTCCCGACCAACTGGTTCGATCGGACATACTCCGATCATGTGTAGAGAATTTTGATCGGACAAAGTGCCACGCATGCTCAGATCAAATTCCTACATCAAAGCTATTAGCTACTAGCCTGAATGTAGTCCCATCATAACGAAATTACGTCATCACGTTCTGAAAGATCAGATGTTTTGACAACTTAGTCCGACCGTGTGTATGCAACAGTTACGGACAAGATCCGACGGATTTGGTTGTCGAAATCTCCGACCGTGTGTACAGGGACTAAGCATGTAATCAGGGCCCTGAATACAATTAAGTGTCAGCAATGCCACTGCCAGCAATCAGTGCCCACAATTGGCACCAATCTGTGCCCAAAAATGCCAGCAATCAATGCCCACAAGTGCCAGCAATCAGTAGCCATCAGTGATGCCAGTCAGTGCTGGCTATCAGTGCTGCCCATCAATGCCCATCACTGCTGTCCATCAATGCCACCCATCAATGTCCATCAGTGCAACCCATCAGTGCCGCCTATCCGTGCTGCCTATCCGTGCCCAACACTGCCACCTATCTGTGCCCAGTGTCCACCAGTGCCATTCATCAGTGCCGCCTATCAGTGCCATATATCAGTGCCACCTATCAGTGCCACCTATCAGTGCCCATAAGTTTGTTATATTTGTGCCTCCTCATCAGTGGCAGCTAATCAGTGCCCATAAGTGCCATCTCATCAGTGCCCATAAGTGCCACCTCATCAGTACCAATCAGTGCAGCCTTTCAGTGCCCATCAGTGTTGCCTCATCAGTGCCCATCAGTGAAGGAGAATTTTTTTTTTTATGAAAAAACAAAAAAACAGGAGTGATTAAATACCACCACAAGAAAGCTCTGTTTGTGTGAACAAAATTATAAAAATGTCACATGGGTACAGTGTTGCATGACCGCGCAATTGTCATTCAAAGTGTGACAGCGCTGAAAGCTGAAAAATGGCCTGGGCAGGAAGGGGTTGTAAGTGCCTGGTATTGAGGTGGTTAATGGCACCCCATTAGTTGTGCAATTTTGCCGCAAAACCCCAAAAAAATGGCGTCAAGGTGCGGGAGCTTCTTTTGCGCAAGAAGTGAAATGAAGGGGCTGCCCTATGGGCGACACATGGAAATGCATGTAAATCACCCTAAAAAAATTGCCCGCAGGAAGGCACCTCCCCCACTACCCAAAGTGTGTGGGGCGCTTGAAATGGACAACTTTACTTTTTTTTTTTATGGAGTTACTTTCCAACAAATGACTTTCTTAACAACTTTATACTTCACACTGACTTCAATAACAATCTCATTAAGGACACTTCAACACCACTTTTCAGATTAAGGGCCAATTTAATGATGAATATAATTTAATTCCGAGGGAACACCATAAACATGACGTTTAAATAATGATTCGGTCTATAATTGTTTGAATAAAACATTGTGTTCACTTTAAACAATTTTTATATGTGACAGTAATTCTGCCAGGCTAATCCAATTGTTGCCGAACGCGATTTTTTTTCACTCGTCTTTCACATTCTGCTCTATGAAAGTTTGCTCTTACCCTTCCGATTACATTTTTGTGTTATGTAGGAAACCGGAGACCAATCAAATATGTGCTTTGGTGTGCAATAAAATTGGTTGACATTCCATGATAGAGCTCTCCCGCTGCCGATAAAAGTGATCTTGCGGCAAATCCGCCGCAGAGACCACTTTTATCTTGAAGCAGACCGCCCGCTAAAGAAGAGGATACTGGGGGGGTTCTGGTAGCTAGCTGCTTCCATAACAACAATGTTCCTCTTCAAAGTACCGACGTATAACGACGGTGGGTGGTCCGGAAGTGGTTTAATAGGGCAACAAAGGAGAAGGCCAAAGCTGAGACCCTGAAGGAGAGAGAGATAGTTACCACTGGCCTTCAAAAGTAGAACAGCACACAGTCACAAGGATCCTGCTGCCCACCTTCCAGCCTCCGCTAGGCGCTCCTCAGTGAGTCCAATTTCTTAGCTCCAGAAAAAAATTAAGAATAGCCCCCGCCCCCCCGGGACCTTGTTGATCCTTAGCTTGAAAGGGGCAGAAGCCCCTGAGGCTGGGAACTCCTCCATCAGACCCGGGCTGCTTAAGACCCTAGACTAGTGATGGAGAACCTCGGCACCCCAGATGTTTTGGAACTACATTTCCCATGATACTCATGCCCTCTGCAGTGTAGCTGAGCATCATGGGAAATGTAGTTCCAAAACATCTGGGGTGCCGAGGTTCGCCATCACTGCCCTAGACTATTTATGTTCCCCTCCAGCCACCTACTGTGTAAACACCTCCCCTGGGATTGGCTGCAGCGCAATAAATATTATTCAAGCTGCCCATTTGACTTCTCCCTCACATTCGTACGAATCCGAAATACAAATTTTTATGAATATGAATTCCGTACGAAATATTAAATTTCGTTTGCGAATTTCGGATCCAAATTCATAACGAAAATTCGTAATTGTTACGAAAAGTTAACGAACCTAAAAGTTAAAACCTCAGGAAGTCAGCACAGGGATGGTGAGAACCTTATGGGGATTTCTATGTATACGAATTTCATGCGAAATACGAAATTTCGTATGCGAATTTCGGATCCAAGTTCATAAGGAAAATTCGTAATTGTTACGAAAAGTTAACGAACCTAAAAGTTAAAAACCCCAGGAAGTCAGCACAGGGATGTTGGGAACCCCTCATAATGATAAATTCACCATAACGAAAATTCGTAATTGTTACGAAAAGTCAACGAACCTAAAAGTTAAAACCTCAGGAAGTCAGTACAGGGATGGTGGGAACCCCAATGGGAATTTTTATGCTTACGAATTTCATGCGAAATACGAAATTTCGTTAATGAATTTCGGATCCAAATTAAAAGAATTGTGACTGGTGTTTTGTTCACCAAACAGAGGAAGTCAGCACAGCACAGGGATGGTGGGAACCCCTCATAATGATAAATTCATCATACCGAACTTTCGTTATTTTAATGAAAAATTTACGAAACTAACGAAAATTCGTATTTCGTACACGAATTACGAAATACAATTTTTTTTTTGCGTACGGCGTACGCCCATGTCTACTCTTTCTTTTTATGTTCTATAAGTCTTTACCTTATTATTTCCTTATTTGTCATTGTGTGTTATTTTATAGTGTAATATTACTCATCTTTACATGTGCTGTGACAGGACCTGTCAAACGCTCAGCTGATTTGTTGTATGCTGTTCAATCTACAGATTGTGTATTTGTCAACATGACATGTGTTTTTATTCCTTTTCTTTAAAAAAAAAATAACTTATATAGATATATATATCTATATATAAAAACAAAAAAAAATTAAATAAAATGATAAAGCATGCATTGTGCTGTAAACAATCCCTTATTGTTTGAGATAACTGTTGTTACACTTCTGAGGTTTATAAAAACGGGGCACCCCCCACCCCCCCCAGCACTCAAATATCAACATGATATCTCTTTTTGTGTCTTTTTTCAACCTCACCTACTATGTAACTATGTAATAAGAGGACTTGTGTTGCTCAACTTCTTTTTTTTTTGTAAAGAATTGGAGCTGAGCTTTAAAGTATGTCTAACCCTAAGAAGAAAAAACTGCAATATATTGTCCATAGATATGGTGGCTACTTTAGTTTTCTTCTTTTTTTTTCATTTTCCCCCAGTGATCCTGCCAGTAACACGCTTCCCATTCTAGAGTGACAACCATAGGCATGCACACAGGGTGTGCCAGGTGTGCCTGGGCACATCCTAATCACACAGTGCTGTGCAGATTCCCCCAGGAGGAAAAAAATGTGCCACCCGCCCAAGTGCCATCCTCCCCCAGTGCCATCCTCCCACAGTGCCATCCTCCCCCCAGTGCCATCCTCCCCAGTGCCATCCTCTCCAGTGCCATCCTCCCCAGAGCCACCTGCCCCCAGTGCCACCTGTTAGTGCTATCTGTTCCCAGTGCCACCTGTTAGTGCTATCTGTCCCCAGTGCCACCTGTTGTCAGTGCCATTTGTCCCCAGTGCCATCTGTCATCAGTGCTACGTATAAGTGCCATCTGTCATCAGTGCCACGTGTCATCAGTGCCACATAGTACCATCTGTCATCAGTGCCACATATTAGTGCCATCTGTCATCAGTGCCACGTATCAGTGCCATTTGTCATCAGTGCCACCTGTCAGTGTCACGTGCCATCTGTTGTCAGTGTCATGTGTCATCAATGCCACTTATCAGTGCCATCTGTCATCAGTGTCACGCGTCATCGGTACCACGTATTAGTGCTATCTGCCATCGGTGCCACGTATTAGTGCCATGTATTAGTTCCATCTGTCATCAGTGCCACGTATTAGTGCCATCTGTCATCAGTGCCATGTATTAGTGCCACGTGTCATCAGTGCCAGGTATAAGTGCTATCTGTCATCAGTGCCACGTGTCATCAGTGCCACGTATAAGTGTCATCAGTGCCACATATCATTGTCCTGGTGCTCCAGGGCCTTCAAAAGTGTAATAGGTAGTCAACAAGTTAGATGTGTAATTTATGCTCCTAGAACACATGATGGCGCTCCCTGCAGGTTGGGCCTCTCTATGTGGCCAGGCTGTGAAAAAGTCCCACACACGTGGTATTGTAATACTCAGGAGGAGTAGCAGAATTTTTTTGGGGGTGTCATTTGTGGTATGCACATGCCATGTGAGAGAAATAACCTATTACAATGACAATTTTGTGGGGAAAAAAAAATCTTAATTTTGCAAAGAACTGTGGGAAAAAATTACAACATCAAAAAGCTCATCATGTCTTTTACTAAATACCTTGGAATGTCTACTTTCCAAAAGGGGTCATTTGGGGGGTATTTGTACTTTCCTGGCTTGTTCGGGTCGCAAGAAGTGAGACACCAGTACATCAGATGTGATCAATTTTGTGCGATTTGCACCATAGCTTGTAGACTCTCTAACTTTCACAAAGACCAAATAATATCCACTAATTTGGGTTATTTTTACCAAAGATATGTAGCAGTATAAATTGTGGCCAAAATTTATGACGAAAAATTTATCATTTGCATAATTCTGTCACAGAAACAAAGAAATATGCGTTTTTTTTCAAAATTTTCGTTCTTTTTTCATTTATAGCTCAAAAAATAAAAACCTTAGCGGTGATCAAATACCACCAAAAGAAAACTCTATTTGTGGGAAAAAAAGGACAAAAAATTCATTTGGGTACAGTGTTGCATGACTGAGTAATTGTCATTCAAAGTGTGAGAGCACCAAAAGCTGAAAATTGGTCTGGGCAGGAAGGGTGTTTAACCACTTTCAGACCGGACCATTTTGCTGGTCAAAGACCAGACCACTTTTTGCGATTCGGCACTGCGTCACTTTAACTGACAATTGCGCTCCCAAACAAAATTGACGTCCTTTTTTTCCCACAAATAGAGCTTTCTTTTGGTGGTATTTGATCACCCCTGCGGTTTTTATTTTTTGCGCTATAAACAAAACTAGAGCGACCATTTTGAAAAAAACGCATTATTTTTTACTTTTTGTTATAATAAATATCCCCCAAAAATATATAAAAAAACATTTTTTCCCTCAGTTTAGGCCGATACGTATTTTTCTACATATTTTTGGTAAAAAAATCGCAATAAGCGATTATTGATTGGTTTGCGCAAAAGTTATAGCGTTTACAAAATAGGGATAGTTTTATAGCATTTTTATTAATAATTTTTTATTATTTTTTTTTTTACTAGTAATGGCGGCGATCAGCGATTTTTATTGTGACTGTGACATTATGGCGGACACATCGGACATTTTTGACACATTTTTGGGACCATTGTCATTTATACAGTAATCACTGCTATATAAATGCAGTGATTCCTCTGTAAATGACACTGGCAGTGAAGGGGTTAACCAGTGGGTGGCAGTGTAGGGGTTAAGTGTTCCTAGGGGTGTGTTACTAACTGTGGGGGGCTGGGCTTTCATTTAGTGAACACTGATCTCTGCTCCAATCACATGGAGTAGAGATCAGCGTCACTAGTTGCTAGGCAGAATAGAGAAATGCTGTTTACACTGCATTTCCTCCATTCAGCCGTCCCGTGAGACGATCGCGGGTATGCCCGCGGCGATCGAGTCCGTGGGTCCCGCGACCAGACTCACGGGGGTCCCGACCAGCGCAGGAGCGTGCCGCCGGCGGCGCGCTCCCGATGGCAGGGCGGCATTGAAGATTGGACGTACATGTACGCCAATATGCCTGCCCGTGCCATTCTGTTGACGTACATCGTCGTGCACTGGTCGGGAAGTGGTTAAGTGCCCAGTAAGCAAGTGGTTAAAGAATTACCGAATTCATTCAAATTCATTTGTTATATTTCTTTCGTATTCGTTGTTATTCTTTATTTTTTTATTCGGACATTCGGATGCATCCAAATGTCCGAAAGATGCAAAATTTGGCCGAATTTCGATTCGTTACGAAACTATTTGCACAAGCCTAGTTGTCAACTGAAACCTGACAGCTATTTCAAGGGTTCCTCCATGTTAAACATACTGTAGTAGGTGAGGTCGAAAAAAAAGACACAAGTCCATCAAGTCCAACCTAACAGGTTGAGGCTGTGCTTGAGAACTGCTCAATTGTTGTCTTCTTTCTTTTCTTTTCCAAGAATCATTTGTTGCCTTCTGTCAGTCTTATATGAATATTTGATTTCCTTTCCAGGCTCACCACCAATTAGTGGAATAAAGTTCCTTCTCTGGTTGGTTAGCAGTCTAACCAGCTTCAAAGTCTTCTTTTCCGACAGCAGCTGGCCTTCCTTAGCTTGAGCTGCAGAGTCAGCAGCACCTCAATCCTCGCTCATCGCCCCCCCACCTCCAGCATCTTCGCGCCTGCCGCTCTTCAGCGGGTAAAACACGCCAACCAGACAGCCATGCAGTGTAGAGCATAAGCCGACCAGTAGGACGCCTCTCAATCCCGACCCCCCCCCCCCTCAGATGCTACCTTGACATGATGAATTCTAGTTAAGCCAGACGCTCCGTCTACCTGCCGAGATCAGACGCTCTCATTTCATCTTATGCCTTAAATGGGTCAAGGAAAGTTGGCTTGTTTGTATGAAGAATGCGCAGCGGCGGTGTCAGCCTGCAACAAGGCGGTGCAGTGTTTATGATGGAGAGGATGGATTCACGGAGGTGCTTCCAGTCTTATTAAAGTGAATGTAAACCCAAGAGTCATTTTCACCATTGCCTTACCATATACAGATTTCTAGATAGTGTTTGTTCCTGGGGGGGGGTTTGTTTTTTTGTGAATCTGCTTCAAAGTTTCTTACTTGGGGGTCTTGCCAGTAAAAAAAAAAACACTTTCTGTTGTGGGCAAAACAACCCTCTAACTGGCACCGCAATAGGTACTAAGGTGGTGGCTTTGGGGTATTTTACAAACAGTCAGGGCCGTCTTTAATATTGATTGGACCCCGGGCAAAACTTTTCTTGGGGCCCCCTCATGCAGTTTCGCTCTCCAGCTGCTCTGAGACATACAATAAATAGCAGCTAGACTCAAAATCAGTTTACTGGATCAGATCAGGCAGCGATTGCGATTGGTTGCCAGAGGTTACAGTGTATCATTACCGCTCACTTACTGGTTGCTAGAGGTTGCAGCACACATTACGGCTCACTGATTAGTTGCTAGAGCTTACAGCACATGATTTCTGCTTGTTTATTGGTTGCTAGAGATTACTGTGGCTATGACCTCAGGGGGGCATGATATACATATGAATGCCGTCTGCTGCCCCTATTTACACATGAATTAAAGTAATTTACATGTAAACACAGGGTCTGCAGGTGAGTCATCTGTACACAACAATAGGGCAGAGCTGGGCAGCATTGGTACCAGCACTTCACACTGAGATATTGGGACACAGCACAGGACTAAAAACTCATGGGACAAGGGAATTTAAACCAGGATAGTTGGCAAGTATGAGGTAGCTGTTTTGGGCCCCACAACCATGACAGGGCCCAGGGCAGCTGCCTCTTTTGCCCTGTCTTAAAAACGGCCCTGCAAACAATACCTGTCAGCTGTAAGGGTGGTGCAGTGCTTAGAAATTCAATAGGTCCATAAGAAATAAATCCAAAAATCTGTGGCGTCGGCAGGGGGGGCGGAGCTGACAGTGGCAGAAGCCCCGAGTGGGTCCCCAAAAAGCCCCGGGTCTCGGGTGGGCACGGTTCTATTATTAGCCCCGAGTGCCGCCGCTGAGCGGGGGCCGATCTGATACTGAGCGCGGCCGAGTGTAATAGCAGGTCCCACCTTCTGGAGCCTGCAGTGCTGATGGACGTCCCACTGGTCCAATGCCGGGACGTGTGTGGCGTCCATCATAGGCGCTACAGTCTGCAGAAGGCGGGAACTACAATGCGGCCACCGCGCCACTGTCAGAAGATCCCGACCCCACTCAGCGCTCGGGCGGGGCGGCTCTCCTGTCCTTATCATGGCTCTGGCTGCCTGGAGTCTACTCTACTGTGTGATGGGCACACCGCTGAGCTGCAGGGGGACACCTGAAGTCTGGTCAGGTAGGTCAGTGTATTTCGTGTAGGTCAGTGTAGGTCAGGTAGGTCAGTATGTGTCAGGTAGGTCAGTGTATGTCAGGTAGGTCAGTGTACGTCAGGTAGGTCAGTGTAGGTCAGTGTGTCAGGTAGGTCGGTGTAAGTGAGGTAGGTCAGTGTAGGTCAGGTAGGTCAGTGTGTGTCAGGTAGGTAAGTGTAGGTTAGGTAGGTCAGTGTAGGTCAGGTAGGTCAGTGTGTGTCAGGTAGGTCAGTGTAGGTCAGGTAGGTCAGTGTGTGTCAGGTAGGTCAGTGTAGGTCAGGTATGTCAGTGTGCATCAGCTAGGTCAGTGTATCTGCTAAGTGCTGCACCACAGATGCTCTGGGGGAGTTTGGACCCCCTATCCCTCCCCTTATCTACGCTGTGCATCACTGATCATCAGTTTGCTCCGTGCACTCCGCATTATAAAAATTGCCATTCTATTTATTAAATACTTGTTTTCACATTTTTCTCTTTTGTGACATCTCAGTTCTGTCAATCTCTTGTAGCATATTTAAAACCGCTTTCTATACACCACCTTTGTGGGTTGTTTTGGGTGAAATAAGACAACTTAAACTTCATTAGCCACTTGCCAAACTAGACAATTTTGTAATTTTTCACATACATGTTAAAATATATATATATATATTTTTGTTATGCTAAAAAATGGTTGCATGTCCAATTCGTTTCGTTCTGAATTAGTTTTTCAACTAATTTCGACAAATGAGTTAATTCGGAAATTTCCTAATTAACGAAAAACCCATTGAACAAATTTTTCCGAGTACTCGTAAATTCGAATGTTTGAAAATTTGTAAATTTGTACATTTGCACATTTAGTAAATTTGTAAATTCGTACATTTGTAAATTAGTAAATTCGTACATTAGTAAATTAGTAAATTCGTACATTTGTAAATTTGTAAATTTGTAAATTCGTACATTTGTAAATTAGTAAATTTGTAAATTAGTAAATTTGTAAATTCGTACATTTGTAAATTAGTACATTTGTAAATTCGTACATTTGTAAATTACTAAATTAGTAATTTCGTAAATTGGTAAATTGGTAAATTGGTAAATCTGAAATAATAATTAGCTAATAATAACTTAACTATTACTATAGATAACTATTAAATTAGATTCAATTAGAAATAACTATTAAATTATAGATATTGGAATTTCCTTTCAAATTTGGCTGTTATTCTGCGTACACACAATCTTAATTGTGGTCGGAAATAAACTTTCATGGTTTTCCCGACGGAATTCGAATGGGATTTCACTCAAGCTGTCGTGCGTACACATGGTCACACCAAATTCTGACCGTCAAGAACGCGGTGACGTACAACACCTAAAACGGGACTAGAAAAAGGTTCAATAGCCAGTAGCTAAGCCAATAGCTTCAGTCTCGTAGTTGAAAGGAAATTACAATACCTATAATTTAATAGTTACTATTTTCAGATTTTCTCATTTTCGTTTTTTTCGAATTTCGCATTTCCAAATTTCCGAATTTACTCATTTACGAATTTACAAATTTACGAATGTGCGAATTCACAAATGTACAAATGTGCAAATGTATTAATGTGCGAATGTACGAATTTACTAATTGCGATCAGAACGAATGACCCGAAAAACGGAAAAAAAAACATTACATTTGTATTTATAATTTATATTTATTTTATTTACTTTTTTTTTCATTTAACTTTATTGCTATCACAGCGGGTGAACAAGCTCCTTGTGATGGCTTTGGGCAGTGACAGGTACTCTTTACTGAGACATCAGGGGTTTATTAGACCCCTGATATCTCCTCTGCCATTTAAAACATCTGATCAGATGTTCAAAGTTTGATCAGATATTTTCCTTGGTACACTTTTGTCTGAAAGTTGATCGCCGGCTTGGATCCTGACTTAGATGACAATGGGCACCTCTGCTCATTGGATCACCAACAGGCTTTTTTAGTTCCCTTTCAACTCACCTAGTTTCAAATACCCGCCTGTGAACTTCCCCCGCCCCCCCTCCCCCCCGAGGATCCAGGATTGGGACCCCCCCATAACATTGAAGCAAACTCTTTAATCCTTCTTGGAAATAGACGTGCAGACTGAAAAAATGTGTTTCGTTTCGATTTGTTATTTACATAAATTTGTGTAGTTGAATAAGTTCAATCCATTTAATTTTTTTTCAGAATTTGTTTTATTTGTTTTCAAATCAATTTGGATTTTCGAGTTAGAATTCGGATCGATTCAAAAAGTTTTCCAATAGTTTTCGAATTCTAATAGTTTTTCAATTTCCCAAGAGAATAAAACAGGTCTTTTTTCTGTTTCTTTTTTTTTTTTTTTTTCCTTCGGTGTTAAAGCAGTTAAGATGTGTATTTATTATATATGTAAGTTGGGAACTTGTTTAAATATGTGTAATGTTCTACAAAAACTTGAAATAAAATCAGAATTGAAACAGAATAGAAAAAAAAATAGAATAGAATAGAAAAGAAAAGAATATAACAGAAAATAAAAGAATAGCATATAAAAAAAATAAAAAAATTAAAAATAAAATAAAATAAAAAAAATAGCATGTAAAACAGAACAAAATCGGATAGAAAATTAAACAACAGAATATAATGGAATAGAATAGAATAAAAAGGAATAGACTAGAATAAAAAAAGAAAATAATTAACTAGAAAGATAACATCTTCTGAAATTCGAATAGAATAGAAAATAATATAATTAAAAAGGCTATAGAATAGAAATAATATAATTTTTGTTTGTTTCTTTTCATTCAAATTCAAAATGATTCTATTTGAATTTTGGAAGATGGTTATATTCTTTTTATTCTATTCAGTTTTTTTCTATACTATCCTGTTATTTTCTATTCTATTCTAATCTATTCCTTTCTATTCTATTCAAATTGGAATTGATTCTATTTCAATTTTGGGAAATGGTTACATTCTTTCTATTCTATTCTGTTTTTTTTTCATTCCATTTTTTTCCTATTCTATTATATTCTATTCTATGCTATTCTTTTTTTTCTATTCAATTTTTTTTTTCTGTTCTATTCTTTTTTTAATGTGTTCAAATTCAAATGTATTTGATTTGAAATTCGAATCAGGCGGCTGCTCCCCCGATGGCGCCTATGGAGGCCTCAGAGGAACAAGAATTATTTTTTGTCTTCAATCCTCCCTGCATGGCAACTGCCATAACAGCACCACCTGTGTAGGGAGGCTGAACTACACCTGCCTACACACTGACCTACCCCTAGGGCAGTGGTCTCCAAACTGCACCCCGAGGGGCTCGGGGGTGGCTCTTTGGTTAGCTTTATCTGGCCCTTAGGACACAAAAAATCCTCCCACAGATACAAGGAACTATTCCTTCCTCTGACACCAACAATGGGGTATTATTCCTCCTATTGACACCAATGTCGAAGGAAAAATTCCTCCTCTGACACCAATGATGGGGCAATATTCATTCCACTGGCACCAAAGATGGGGTACTATTTCTCCCTCTGACACCAGTGATGGGGCACTATTCCTTCCACTGACACCAACGATGAGACGATACTTCTCCCTCTGACACCAACAATGGAGCACTATTCCTCCCACTGACACCAATGATGGGGGCACTAGTCCTCTTATACCAATGGTGGACACTAGTCCTCTTATACCAATGGTGGACACTAGTCCTCTAATACCAATGGTGGACACTAGTCCTCTTATACCAATGGTGGACACTAGTCCTCTTATACCAATGATGGACACTAGTCCTCTTATACCAATGGTGGACACTAGTCCTCTTATACCAATGATGGACACTAGTCCTCTTATACCAATGGTGGACACTAGTCCTCTTATACCAATGGTGGACACTAGTCCTCTAATACCAATGGTGGACACTAGTCCTCTTATACCAATGGTGGACACTAGTCCTCTTATACCAATGGTGGACACTAGTCCTCTTATACCAATGGTGGACACTAGTCCTCTAATACCAATGGTGGACACTAGTCCTCTTATACCAATGGTGGACACTAGTCCTCTTATACCAATGGTGGACACTAGTCCTCTTATACCAATGGTGGACACTAGTCCTCTTATACCAATGGTGGACACTAGTCCTCTTATACCAATGATGGACACTAGTCCTCTTATACCAATGGTGGACACTAGTCCTCTTATACCAATGGTGGACACTAGTCCCCCTCCTCGTCCTAACCACAGGACTGCTGTGTAATTTTTTTTACTCCCACTGACCACCAAGCCTGGGGCATTTTCTACTCCTGCTGGCCACAGTCTAGCCCCCCCAAACATTGAAGGACAGTGGACTGGCCCTTTGCTTAGAAAGTTTAAAGACCCCCTGCCCTAGGGGACCGAAGCACTTTGAAAGACATGGACCACCACGCTCTAAACCAGAAAAACCAACATGGCTCGGTATGAATACGTAGATGTATGAGTACATTTTGAACACAATTATGTCTGGTTCTATGTGTCTGTCTCCTGTCCATGTCTCCTCCCGTCTATGGCCTCTGCATCGGAAACCCATTCGCGTTCCTTTCCGTCCCTCCCCAGGAATCTATCCTCCTGGTCTGCTGCCTAACCACACATGAAATGACGACACCTCTCTCTCCTCCGTCCTCCATGTAATATTTATGTCAGAGTGCGTTTGCATTTCCCTCTCCGCTGCTTTCTAAATACGATATTAATATTTATTGACCCGTCTCGGAGAATGCACACAGCTGTCTGTCTCTCTGGTGACAAGGTCCTGCTCCCCTGGTTTGGGGTTGGTGTTTTATATTTGCAGATCTGTCAGTGTGTCATTGTCAGTCAATATCTACATGTCTCCCAACCCCAAGCCCTTGTCACCGCCATCCGTCTTTACCTATCAACTTGGCGGCTTTTGGCATTGCTTCTATACTAAGGCTGCGGCGCTAGTTATGCCGTATTGGGAAACCGGGGAGGAATGAACTGCTCTATAAAATGACATTGCAGGCAACTGCACAGCCGGAGTGTATAGAAGGGCAAATAAATGAATAGGGGGCAAGTGGAAGACCCAAACCTATAAATGGATAATATACAGTGCCTTGCAAAAGTATTCACCCCCTTGGCGTTTTACCTATTTTGTTACATTACAGCATTTAGTTGTCATGGTTATGCAATAGAGTTCGTCTGCTTACCTGTCTCCATGTGTTCATTTCTAGAGACCAGCCGACCCTCACCTGAGTGTTTTTGTAATCCATCCTCTGGCATGGCTCCACCCTAGCTCCTATTAGTGAACCCTATATTAACCTGTGCACTGCAAGCCAATCCTGCTGATCAACCTTTGTGTGTTAGCTTCCTGTTACCTGCTGTGTGCTCTTCTACTGTTTTCCGTTACCGACTTTGGCGTGTCTTTGACTATCCCTGTTTGCCTGTGATCCTGACCTTTTGGCATGTCCCCGACTATTCTTGTCTGCTTGTGGCCCCGACCTTGGCTTGTCCCTCACCATCCCTATCCTCTTGTTGCCTACTGTGGGTGTGAGCTGGGGGACCCTGGGGGTCGTGACCTGGAGCCAGTTGCAGCCAAGTCCATCCTCACCACTCGAGGCTCTGGTGAACACCTGCTGGCTCTTAGACTCTGCACCCCAGGGAATCTTACGCTCTAACCCCGGTGGGATCCATCTTGGTGTTCTGGCGGCCCTGCCTCCCTATAACCTTGACCCCCGTCCGCAGCAGTCAGCCGTAGGGTCCACAACCTTGCGGTGCACTCCTAATCCCTACGGTGTGCATCTGTCACCTGGGCTCAAGGTGACCTGACATTAGTTCAATGTTTTTTTAATCTGAATGATATGTGATGGATCAGAACACAATAGTCTAAGTTGGTGAAGTAAAATTAGAAAAATATATACATAAAACTATTTTTCAGAAATAAAAAACTGATAATTGTCATGTACGTATGTATTCACCCCCCTTTGTTATGAAGCCCATAAAAAGCTCTGGTGCCACCAATTACCTTCAGAAGTCACATGATTAGTGAAATGATGTCCACCTGTGTGTAATCTAAGTGTCACGTGATCTGTCATTACATATACACACCTTTCTGAAAGGCCCCAGAGGCTGCAACACCTAAGCAAGAGGCACCACTAACCAAACACTGCCATGAAGACCAAGGAACTCTCCAAACAAGTAAGGGACAATGTTGTTGAGATGTACAAGTCAGGGTTAGGTTATAAAAAAAATATCCAAATCTTTGATGATCCCTAGGAGCACCATCAAATCTATCATAACCAAATGGAAAGAACATGGCACAAAAGGCAAACCTGCCAAGAGACGGGCGCACACCAAAACACACGGACCGGGCAAGGAGGGCATTAATCAGAGAGGCAGCACAGAGACCTAAGGTAACCCTGGAGGAGCTGCAGAGTTCCACAGCAGAGACTGGAGTATCTGTACATAGGATGACAATAAGCCGTACGCTCCATAGAGTTGGGCTTTTTGGCAGAGTGGCCAGAAGAAAGACATTACTTTCAGCAAAAAACAAAATGGCACGTTTGAATTTGTGAAAAGGCATGTGGGAGACTCCCAAAATGTATGGAGGAAGGTGCTCTGGTCTGAGACTAAAATTTAACTTGTTGACCATCAAAGAAAACGCTATGTCTGGCGCAAACATAACACATCATCCAAAGATCACCACCCCCACCGTGAAGCATGGTGGTGGCAGCATCATGCTGTGGGGATGTTTTTCAGCAGTCGGGACTGGGAAACTGGTCAGAGTTGAGGGAAAGATGGATGGTGCTAAATACAGGGATATTCTTGAGGAAAACTTGCACCAATCTGTGTGTGATTTGAGGCTAGGACGGAGGTTCACCTTCCAGCAGGACAATGACCCCAAACACACTGCTAAAGCAACACTTGAGTGGTTTAAAGGGAAACAAGTAAATGTGTTGGAATGGCCTAGTCAAAGCCCAGACCTCAATCCAATAGAAAATCTGTGGTCAGACTTAAAGATTGCTGTTCACAAGCGCAAACCAACCAACCTGAAGGAGCTGGAGCAGTTTTACAAGGATCTAAAGTGACTTGGAGCTGTGATATCCGCAAAAGGCGGCTCTACGAAGTATTGACTTTAGGGGGGTGAATAGTTATGCACATTGACTTTTTCTGTTATTTTGTCCTATTTGTTGTTTGCTTCATAATAAAAAAAAAAAAAATCTTCCAACTTGTGGGCATGTTCTGTAAATTAAATGACACAAATGCGCAAACAATCCATGTTAATTCCAGGTTTGAGGCAAAAAAACACGAAAAATGCCAAGGGGGGGTTGAATACTTTTGCAAGGCACTGTATAATCAATGGCCATTCTTTAGGAGCTGTCCGTGGTGCTTACATTAATTTATTCATGTGTTACTGGTCATCAAAATCCTAGGTCCACTTCATTATTATAAATCTAAATGATTAGACTTTTCACTTTGCCTAATCAGGACAAAGTGATGAATATCTTGCAAGCCCCGCACCGGGACCCAACACATACTCAGCTTCACGGCATTCCCCCCGGCTTGGCATTCCTCCACTGGATCCAAGAATCAAACCGCATGTTGTTTTTATTTTAGGTTTAACCACTTGACCTCCGGAAGATTCACCCCCCCCCCCCCCCCCCCGACCGGGCCATTTTTTGAGATACGGCACTGCATTAATTTAACTGACAAATGCACGGTTGTGAAGTGCTGTACCCAAATAAAATCAGTGTCCTTTTTTCCCACAAATAGAGCTTTCTTTTGGTGGTATTTGATCACCTCTGCATTTTTTTTTTTTCTATTAACCAATTCCGACAATTAAAAATAAATAAAAAATGAAAACAATATTTCTTATTTTCTGCTATAAAACATATCCAATGGATTTAAAAAAAATCAAATTTCTTCATCAATTTAGACCAAGATGTATTCTGCTACATGTTTTTTGTAAAAAAAGAAAAAAACAATCCCAATTAAGCCCCATAAACACTATCAGATTGTCTGCTGATTTTTTCCTTCAGGTTTACCAAAACAATGTAGTACAAGGGCCTGCCTGATTGCATACACATTGAAACCCCTAAGGTTTGACCTCATATTATATGGTTTTGGTAAATCTGATGGAAAAAATCAGCAGACAATCTGATAGTGTGTATGGGGCTTAACCACTTTCAGACCGGACCATTTTGCTGGTCAATGACCAGATCACTTTTTGCGATTCGGCACTGTGTCGCTTTAACTGACAATTGCGCGGTCGTGTGACGTGGCTCCCAAACAAAATTGACGTTTTTTTTTCCCCACAAATAGAGCTTTCTTTTGGTGGTATTTCATCACCCCTGCGGTTTTTATTTTTTGCGCTATAAACAAAAATAGAGCGACAATTTTGAAAAAAACGCACTATTTTTTACTTTTTGTTATAATAAATATCCCCCAAAAATATATAAAAAAACATTTTTTTCCCTCAGTTTAGGCCGATACATATTCTTCTACATATTTTTGGTAAAAAAAAAAACATCGCAATAAGCGATTATTGATTGGTTTGCGCAAAAGTTATAGCGTTTACAAAATAGCATTTTTATTAATAATTTTTTATTATTTTTTTTACTAGTAATGGCGGCGATCAGCTTTTTATTGTGACTGCGACATTGTGGGGGACCCATCGAACACATTTTTGGGGAATTGTCATTTATACAGTAATCACTGCTATATAAATGCAGTGATTCCTGTGTAAATGACACTGGCAGTGAAGGGGTTAACCAGTGGGTGGCAGTGTAGGGGTTAAGTGTTTCTAGGGGTGTGTTACTAACTGTTGGGGGCTGGGCTTTAATTTAGTGAACACTGATCTCTGCTCCAATCACATGGAGCAGAGATCAGCGTCACTAGTTGCTAGGCAGAATGGAGAAATGTTGTTTACAACGGCATTTCTCCATTCGGCCGCTCCGTGAGACGATCGCGGGGATGCACGCGGCGATCGAGTCCACGGGTCCCGCGACCGGACTCACGGGGGTCCCGACCAGCACGGGAGCGCGCCGCCGGCGGCGCGCTCCCGATGGCAGGGCGGCAAATTTAAAGGGACGTACATTTACGCCCATTTGCCTGCCCGTGCCATTCTGTCGATGTACATCGTCGTGCGCTGGTCGGCAAGTGGTTAAGTGTTAGACATGTGCAAATTGTTCCGAATTCGTTATTTTTTTTAACAAATTTCAACAAATTTGTTCATTTGAAAACAACTGAATTAACGGAAACCCATTACAAATATGTGTAAATTTGGATATTTGAAAATTCATAAATTCAAAAATCCGTAAATTCTGAAAATTCCTGATTTCAAAAATGCGTAAAATTCAGAAATTCGAAAATTCGAAAATTGCGAAGCTTGTAAATTCTGAATTCTGAATTTGAAAATCTGAAAGCCCAAAATGTGAAATAATAACTAACGATTCAATTATAGGTATTGGAATTTCCTTTTCAAATTTGGCTGTTAGTGAACGTAACGAATACGAATTATTCCAAAGTTACTAATTGTCCGAAATAAGGAATGATGTATCTAAACGAATGGAATGTAATGCATTATTAATAATAAATAATAATAATAATAATAATTAGGGCCATGGCCTGGCCGGACTAGAAGATGGACGCTTAGATCCTAAGCTCCCGCTACCTCACGACGTTTTATCTGTCTACCGGAGGTTCTTTACTCACCCTGCCTCACTCCTTAATGGGGACTGCATCGCGGACGTCCTCCGCATCCAGATCATGTTCCCCACGAGGGAATTCGGGCAGTTCCAACACTACAATCCCGGATTTATTCCGGGCGAATAGAGGGAACATGGCTACCGCTCACAATAGACATCACCGGGCTGAGGCGCCATCGCTGAGCGGGACATTAAGGGTATTACCATAGAAAACAAAATCTACAAAGTTGCCGCTTGCGCTGACGATATATTGCTCTATCTCTCAGATCCCATTACCACTATTCCCAACCTCCTTGCAGATTTTTCGCTATTTCAAGATTTATCCAACCTGAAAATAAATTTTTCCAAATTATCTGCCTTAAACATTTCCTTACCGTACTCATTGGTGTCACAATGTAAACAGAACTATCCATTCGGTTGGGAACGCTCGGCCATCAAGTACCTCAGCATTCTAATAAATACCCTCCGATCTTAAAGACCTGTATGCTAAAAACGTTCAACCCCTACTTCTCACGATTCAATCTGATTTACTCAAATGGATTAAGGGCCCTTTCTCATGGTTCGGCAGGCTAGCCATCTTAAAAATGAATATATTACCCAGGTTCCTTTATTTACTCCAAGCCATCCCTATCAATCTTCCTCCGACATTTTTCTTATTGTACAAGCGCATGTGCAGAAATTTTATCTGGCTATCCAAATCACATAGAATTGGCTGGGAACGTTTGACACTTCCTAAACCTTTGGGGGGATTGGGAGTGCCAGATATCCAAAAGTATCATTTAGCATGTCATTTGACTAGACTTGTAGATTGGCACGTTCACGAACCTAATAAGGACTGGGTCACACTTGAACAGAATCTCACTCAGTACCCATTGACGCATTTGCCTTGGATTCACAAATCTCACTACCCAAACTCCGTAAAAACTAACCCATTCCTCTCAACTACATTGCATAAATTCAGAGAGGCATGCCCATGTCTGAAACTGAACCCAACCCATGGTCCCATGACACCACTGGATAATAATCCTGAATTCCCAAAGGGCCTTCAACTGCGCAACACACATACAAGTTTAAGTAGTCCCACACCCCGAGCCCACAACTTCTTTCAAAATGGGAAGCTGCTGTCCCATCAAGCCATGGTGTCCTCATTCCCTGATTATCACATGCCGTTCTATAAATTCCTACAACTCCGACATTTCTTTCAAAATCCCGCACGCAACTCCAACTGGTATAGAGAATTTACTCCTCTAGAATCCATATGCAACTCCACTGAGCCCCAAAGACACGTCATATCATTGACTTATGCACTCCTCTTCTCCACACATGACATTCACAATGATAAACTATCCCAACGATGGGAAGATGACCTAAAGGTCACTTTATCCTCTAATGATTGGTGCCGTATATTCCACATTATACACAAAGGATGGATCTATGAATGTTTCCACTCAGGAGAGTAGATACAAGATATTCTCAGGCTGGTACAGGACTCCTGACAAAATCCATACATTTTCACCTGCGGTCCCTCCTTCGTGCTGGCGTTGCAATAATGCATTGGGCACTTTACTTCACATATGGTGGGAATGCCCCCTTCTACATACGTTCTGGAGGGATGTTCACCAACACATCTCCAGAATTATGACCTACACCCCAGACTTTACCCTGGCCCAGTTCCTATTACATTACTTCCCTGTCCCAGAAAAAAAGAAACTGGTGCTTCTACTGACTCACCACTTCCATCAGTGAGTCCAAGACAGGATCCGCCAGCCCCAGATGGTAATCATAGAGATTTCCCATGGACCAGATGGTCGCCGGAGTCTCTATGATCGTTCGCAGGCCGAGCGCGATGTTACGATGTCACTCCCTACCTCTGCATTCAAACGAATGGAGCCGTCTCGGCTGGGAAGCCAAGATCTTTTTGTTTATCTTTTGGATTTCAGGCTTCCCAGCCTAGAGGTGAGATGTGGGGTCTTACTGACCCCATATGTCATTGTAAAGAGGACCGATCGTGCCATATTCCTATTACAAGGGATGTTTACATTCCTTGTAATAGGAATAAAAGTGATCAAACATTTTATTTAAATTGTCAAACTAAAAAAAGCTAAGTAAAATGAACAATAATAAAAAAAAAAATTTAAGTGCCCCTGTCCCCGTGTGCTCGCACGCAGAAGCGAACGCATACGTAAGTCCCACCCACACATGAAAATGGTGTTCAAACCACACATCTGAGGTATCGTCGCGAACGTTAGCACAAGAGCAATAATTCTAGCCCTAGATCTCCTCTGTAACTCAAAACATGTAACCAGTAAAACGTTTTAAAGCGTCGTCTATGGGAATTTTTAAGTACCAAAGTTTGGCACCATTTCACGAGCGTGTGCAATTTTGAAGCAAGGCATGTTAGGTATCTATTTAGTCAGCGTAACTTCATATTTCACGTTATGCAAAAAAATTGGGCTAACTTTAATGTTTTTTTTTTAAGCAAGATCTAAAAATTGATGCGCAAATACTGTGCAAGATAAAAAGTTGCAACGAACGCTATTGTATTTTCTAGGGTCTTTGCTAAAAAAAAAACATATATAATATTTGGGTGGTTCTATGTCATTTTCTAGCAAAAAAAAGGATGAATTTTACATGTAGGAGAGAAATGTCAGAATTGGCCTGGATGGGAAGTAGTTAAGGAGGATGGGGCTTAGGGCAGTGCACATTCATTGGCAGAAAGGGCTTTACCCACAGGGCAGGGGTACATGATTTTATTAACACCAGACACCAGCACAGAATCCAGATAGATAGACAAAGAGGTTTCACGAGCACGCCAGGGGCATCTTAGGATGGAGAAATAACGAGGTACCTACAACCTGGATCCTAGGTGAGAATGAAGTAATAGAAGAATGGAGGATCTGGGTAATGAGGGACCCACTGGGGGGGAGGGAGGGGGGGGTGGAAGTGTATAGAGCAGTTATTCTCAACCAGGGTTCCATGGAACCCTGGGGTTCCTCCAGAGGTTGCTAGGGGTTCTTTGAGCTGTGGCTGATGAACCACCATTTTTCGGATAGTGCCTACAGAGTTCAAGGTTCATCATCACTTAGCAAAGCCAGCAGCATGACACTAAATATTTTTTTTAGCTGTCTTTAAGTGTGACAATCTGAGCACCAATTTAAGTGGGACATTATTCATATTGGCCACCAGTATAAAGCCCCATACACACTATCGGTTTTTCTGCTGAGTTTTTCCTTCAGATTTACCGAAACCATGTAGTAGAAGGGCCTGCCTGATTGCATACAAATTGAAACTCCTAAGGTTTGACCTCATATTGTATGGTTTTGGTAAATCTGAAGGAAAAACTCAGCAGAAAAACTGATAGTGTGTATGGGGCTTCAGGGTCCTATTGACCCCTGATAAATTGGTTTTAGTAAGGGTTCCTTGAGACCTGAACATTATTTTTGGGGTTCCTCTAGGGTTAAAAGGTTGAGAAAGACTGGTATAGAGAGATGTGGAGGGGCTCTATGTTCTACTAAAGTCAGGAAGATCTGCTTTGGAGGACTAAGGCCAACTAAGTTCGTCAGACAATCCGACAGACAGTCCGTCCAACTTTTGAATGAACGGACTTGACCACACACGATGAACAGACAGTCCGCTGAAAGCTTGCGCGATGACGTGTACAGCACGTACGACGGGACTAGAAATACGACGTCCAATACACTGCAATGCAACCTTCGGCGTGTAAATCCTTTCTGAGCATGCGCCATACTTAGTCCGTCCAACTTGCCTACACACAACTAAGTTGGACGGACAATCCTCTCGTGTGTACGCAGCCTTAGCCACACCCTCTGGAGTTACCTCAACTTCCTTCACTAACCTCTTGGCATTGGGCCAAGCACTCTCCATCCCACCACTCATGGCTCACTCAGAACTGCTTTTAAAATGTGCAGATAAATAGATCTAAATGTATCAATTGTTATATATACACTGTATTCAATTTAAAAATGATTAAGATTAGATAAGGTTTCCTGGGCTGGATATCACGACTTGCTTCTCCAACATACAACTCCACAACTTGCTCCTTCAACGTATACCTCCAATGATTTTTTTTTTCTCAACAATGCCATATTTTTCATTTTCATGGTTAGTTATTCCATCACTTTTTCTATTTTTTGTGCCTTTCCTCTAGTATACATCTTTCGGTATTTTATAATTAAAGGGAGACAGCTCTTATTGGTGATACAGAACATAAAGCAAGTGCACCATACATCTGTATTTCCTCTCCAGCCATCCATCCCTCCATTCGTAGTCACAGACCATCACCCAGAAATGATATTATATTGCTTCTGTTTCATCTCAGTGGGGTTTCGGCACAGACCACACCACTGTCACACTGCTAACCAGAAACCTGTCATTTCAATAAAAGAAAACAAATGAATTTAGATTTTAACCTAATGAATAGCTGTGCGGTTGAAACCGTGACAAGCTGTCAGCTGCTTTTTTTTCGGAGTGCAGTCGGCGGAGGATGAACACAAAAGAGGTATTACACACACACACTGTAGACTTTACCGAGCAAACAAAAAAAAGGCTTATAAATGTTTTCATCACACATTCAGTATGAATTGTCTGGGCTTGTGACAGGTTTGCTTTAATAGCTACAAGGAATGACATATTCTGGTACTGAGGTGGGCAGTCATAGTTTGCGGTGCCGTGTTATCCATCCATCAAGCTGAGAGTCTGCGGTGTAAATACTAGCCCTGTATTGACTAACTCCGTTGCAATCTTTTGAAATACAAAAGGTTTCTCTGTCATTGGAACCTAACATGTTATGAAAAACTTGACTTAGTCAATGAAGGGTGCCTCGAGAATTCCAAACCTTCCACAGAGGTTGGCAGTAATAGAACAATGAAATAAGAAGGTGTGATAAACTTGTAAAAATGTGAAGCGCTAATATATTGAAGATAGGATATATGGAAACCAGCGGTGGTTCGTAATGGAGGGTGCAGGGGTGCCGACCCCTATCCATGCGTCCAGGCCTCCTAATCTACATGTGGGGGGGCTGGACGCATGGATTCCAATGGCGGGGTGTGTTTCTTGAAGCATGTGATTAGAGCCAGAGGCGCTAATAGGCTTCAAAACAGGGTAGGCTCAATGCGCAGAGCACTGTGCCCAAGAGCCCACCCAGTTGTGAAAATAGAATGAATATTGGCTATTCTCACCCTGATCCTCCTCCTGGCCAATCAGGAAGCAGGCTGTGACACTCAAATGGCTGAAAGGACAGGTGATCCTATTGGATGCCTAGGAGGAGGATTTCAGAGGAGGAGCAGATGCCCGCCACACGTTGCAGCGATGCCTGCCTGGAACCTAGATAGGGTAAGTGTTGGGTGACCGTCCGCAAAGCCGCTGGGGGGGGGGGGTGTGCAGTGGGTGACCCTAGCAGTGGGTATTGTGTCATCTGCACAGTGTGCCCCTAAAGCTACCCCAATTGCTGGTGTTCTTCTGAACCTATACCACAGGCAGCTGCTTCAGCAATTACAGTCGATGTATTGTGCCACCTGCACAGTATACGCCTAAAGCTACCCCAATTGCTGGTGTTCTTCTGATCCTATACCACAGGCAGGCAGCTGCAGTAATTACAGTTGGTGTATTGTGTCATCTGCACAGTGTGCACCTAAAGCTACCTCAATTGCTGGTTTTCTTCAGATCCTATACCACAGGCAGGCAGCTGCAGTAATTACAGTCGGTGTATTGTGTCATCTGCACAGTGTGCACTTAAAGCTACCCCAATTGCTGGTGTTCTGCTGATCTTATACCGCAGGCAGCTGCAGTAATTACAGTCGGTGCACTGTGTCATCTGCACAGTGTGCACTTAAAGCTACCCCAATTGCTGGTGTTCTCATAGTAATAATACTACAGGCAAGCAGTTGATTCTGCTAGCTACAATATAATCAGTATATACGTCCCAGCTTTGTGCAGATACATCTCCCTGCAGGCCATTAGTATGCCTGGAAGGCCAACAAGGAGAGGCAGACAGTCACAAGCCAATAAAAGAGGGCAAGCAGGCTCTGTGTCTAGAGGCAACAGTGCTGGTCGTGGACACGGTGCATCCTTATCAGCACGTGGCCATGGGACACGCTTGTCCTTATTTTCGCCAGCTGGACACGTTGAGCTGCAACATGCCGAAGACTTGGTAGAGTGGATGACCAAGCCATCCTCATCCTCCTCATCCTCTCTCACCCAGGCTCAGGGTACTGACAAAGCAGCTGCCAATGCGGCCTCTTCCCTCATCTCAATGGCATCAGTCACTCCTTCCCTAGCCCCACCATGTCCTCCTGAGGAGTCTTCCGAACTGTTTGAGCACAGTGTTGGGTACATGCTCCATGAGGATTCCTAGTGTTTTGAAGGTTCTGATGATGACACTCAGCTAGAGGAAGGCAGTAACGTGAGCCCAGAGAGAGGGGGTGTCCAAGAAGGACAGCAATCTGGCAGTCATGTTCCCCCAGCTGCAGCATACTTCCAGATTTGCTCCAGTGATGAGGAGGGAGGGGATGATGAGGTCACTGACTCCATGTGGGTGCCTGATAGGAGAGAGGAGGAGGAAGCACATCTCCAATGAGGCAGGATGCCCCTCCAGGGGCCAGCTTAAGGGCTGCACACTGACTGCATCACACCGCACAGCTCCGCATGTGCAGGGCGCCGCCTCTGCGCGTTATTCCAAAAGTTCTTTGGTGTGGGCCTTTTTTGAGATGAGTGCATCAGATTGCACCGCTGCTATTTGCAACATATGTCTCAAGCGTATCTCGCGTGGCCAAAACCTCAGCCACTTGGGCACTTCATGCTTGACCAGACATATGTAGACCTGCCATGCAGTTCGTCGGCAAGCGTACCGAAAAAACCCACACCAAAGAACAAAGCGGAGCTCTCCATGCTCCTCATCTGCTGGGATCTCCAACCCCACTATAGCTTCAGTCCTCTCTGAAACCTGCACTTAGAGGAATGAAGGTGTAGAATTAGGTGTGTCACAGCCAAGTACTTGTGGGCAATCTGCTATCAGTACACGGATGTCCGATTGTACCAGGCAAATTTCCCTGGTACAGCTGCTGCACCGTCGAAAGAAGTTCATTCCCAGCCATCCACATGCCCAGCGGTTGAATGCTAGCTTGGCTAAATTTCTAGCATTTCAACTGCTGTCTTTTCAGTTGGTAGACTCGGCCCCCTTCCGTGAGTTTGTGCAATGTGCAGTTCCTCAGTGGTAGGTTCCCAAACACCATTTTTTCTCATGGAAGGCAGTTCCGGCTCTCTACCGGCATATGGAAGGCAATGGCCATTGTCCATGACAGGGACGTTACCTATCTTTCACGGCGCATGGGTTGACTCTTCTGACAGCTTGGAAGGATGCAGAACAAGGTGCAGTAGTACACACTTCTCTCCTCCACCCCTTCCTCTTCCTCCATGGCCTCTTCCTGTGCTTTGTCCTCAGAAGAAGTGGCGCTCCATAGGCATTCAAGGGGCTATGCAATACGCAGGCAAAAAGATGCCATGCCGTGCTTGCGCCGGTGTGCTTGGGGACAGGAGCCACACTGGGGCAGATATTCTGTCGGCTCTGCAGGGGCAGGCTGAGAGGTGGTTGACGCCATGCTAACTTAAGCCAGGAATGGTGGTTTGCGGCAATGGCACCAACCTTCTCCCTGCCCTCTGACAGGGACAACTGACCCATGTGTCCTGTCTGGCTCACATTCTTAACTTGGTAGTGCAGCGGTTCTTGGGCAGGTACCCGGGCTTACAGGATGTCCTGAGGTAGGCCAGGAAATTTTGTGTCTTTTTCCGCACTGCCTAATCTGTGACATGCCCACCAGGTGGAACTCAACGTTGGCCATGCTGTAGTGGCTGCACATGCAGCAGAGGGCCATCAATGAGTACCTGTGTGACTACGGCACCAGGACAGGGTCAGGGGAGCTTGTTTTTTTCCCCACGCCAGTGGGTCATGATCAGGGATGCATGCACTGTCCTGTCAACATTTGAGGAGTCCACGAGGATGGTGAGCAGTGTCAGTGCATGCATCAGTGACACTGTCCCTCTTGTCCACCTGTTGGAGCACACACTGCGTGGAATAATGGACAGGGCACTTGAGGCAGAACAGAGGCAGAAAAAGGAGGACTTCCCTGCCTCTCAAGGCCCCTTTTATCCAGACAGTGTTCCTGCTGGACGAGGAGGAGGATTGTGTCAGCATGGAGGTGGAGGTGGAGCCTGGCACTCAGCATCAGCAGCAGTCTTTTAGGGATCATTTACAGTCCCAAGAAACCTGTGGACTTGTACGTGGCTGGGAGGAGGTGGCTGCAGATCATGTCGTCCTTAGTGACCCACAGGACTCCAGACCGAATAACTCAGCTAACTTATGCTGAATGGCATCTCTGATCATGCAAAGCCTGCAGAAGGCTATTCATTGGATCAAGGAGAGGGATCATTACTTGTTGGCAACTCTCCATGATCCACGGGAAAATCACCTGGGGAAAAAAGTGTTAATAAAAAAACACAACACTACAAGTACTTTATTAGACAGCTCCGGAAGTCTTCTTCTGACTTCGGGGGTCTTCTCACCGGGCTCCTCCGCTATCTTCTGCTCTTTTACCGCTATCTCTTTTACAAGTAGAGGAGCCCGGCTTTCCCCGCATCCCCTGGGACTGTGACATCATAAAGGGCGGAGTCACTGTGTGGCATCACCCAGTGACCCCACCCTTTATGCCTATATAGGTCGCCGCACAACACGTCCCTGCTATTACGGCCGGAGAGAGTGTCGCGTCAACATTGGAAGGAAGAAGAAGAAATATAAGAAGAAAAAAGCAACAAGCGACAAGACCGGGCCAATGCTAGTAAAAGAGCTGTAAGAAGATACCGGAGGCCCGGCAGAAGAAGCGAAGAGCGGGACAAGACTCCCGAAGTCGGAAGAAGACCCCCGAAGTCGGAAGAAGACCCCCGGGCAGCAGCAGCGGCGACAAAGGAGAAAGCCAGGCTCCTCCGCTAGTAAAAGAGCTAGTGGTAAAAAAGCAGAAGATAGCGGAGGAGCCCGGCGAGAAGACCCACGAAGTCGGAAGAAGATCCCCGGAGCTGTCTAATAAAGTACTTTAAAAACCTGTGTTGTGTTTTTTTATTAACACTTTTTCCCCAGGTGAATGGGTAGGGGTACATCGTACCCCATACTCATTCACATAGGGTAGGGGGCCGGAATCTGGGGGCCCCCTTATTAAAGGGGGCTCCCGGATTCTGATAAGCCCCCGCCCACAGACTCCAAGGCCCTTGTCCTCATCAACATGGGGACAAGGTGCTTTGTGGTGGGCCCCCCTTCCCCAAAGCACCCCCCCCCATGTTGAGGGCACGCGGCCTGGTACAGTTTAGGAGGGGGGCACTTGCTCGCCCCCACCTCCTTTCCTGATCGGCCGGGCTGCGTGCTCGGATAAGGGTCTGCTATGAACTTTGGGGGGACCCCTTTAAATGCATACCAGACGACAGGGCTCGCGAGGTGTCAATATCGCCGATGGAGGCGGCGACATTCACTTCCTTCGCTAGTCCCGTCTATAGAATATTAAAAAAAAGTCACAGTTACTTTGCTGAGTAACTAATTACTTTTCCAATGTAGTAACCGAGTTACTAACGCAATTACTTTTTGGGAGAAGTAATTTGTAACTTAACTAATTACTTTTTTAAAGTAAGATGACCAACCCCGATAGTTACTTGGTAAAGATATTGCCCCCTTTTTAAATATGGGCACCGCATTGGCCTTACGCCAATCCAGTGTTTCTATTCCAGTCATGAATGAGTCCCTAAAAATTAGAAGCAATGGCTTTTAAATTACCAAGCTCAACTCTTTTAGGACGGGTGTATGTCCTCTGGTCCAGGTGCTTTATCCACCTTTATGCTGTCTACTGTAAATATTTCTGGACCATATCAATTTTGAGCCATAGTGGCTTATTTGGGGCTGTGTCCATTGCATCCCCATTATGGACATGAGCTCCCCCTGCTCCTTTGTATACACAGAGCTGAAGAAGATATTTATTAAATTTGCCTTCTCTTTGTCCCTCATCACCAACTCTGGATTATTTTGTAAAGGGACTAAGTGCTCAGACCTGATTTTTTCATTATTATTATTTTTGAAGAATTTCTTTGGATTTGTCTTATGCCCTGTGCACACGGTCGGAAATTCAGATGGAAAAGGTCTGATCGGATTATATTGTTGGAAAATCCGATCGTGTGATCGGACTTTTTCCGTCAGAAATTCCGCCAGAAAAAATTTGAGAGTAGGTTCTAAAATTTTTCGTCAAAAAAAATCAGATCAAACTTTTTCTGATAATTTGTAGAGAATTCTGATGAACAAAGTGCCACGCATGCTCCGATCAAATTACGAGACCAAAGCTATTGGCTACTAGCCTCTATCGTAGTCCCGTTGTACGCAACGAATGTCACCTCCTTCCGAAAGATCTGATTTTCCGACAACTTTGTCCGACTGTGTGTATGCAACACCAGTTTCGGAAAAACCCAACGGATCTTGTGGTCGGAATGTCCGACCGTGTGTACAAGGCATTACTCTCTTTTGCAGTCTGTCATATGTTTTGAATTTTTGCGGGCTTTATTTCCTTTTTTACATATTCAGTTATATTCCTTTTTACATTTAAATGATGATAGTGTTCCTTCATTTTTATGTTTTTTAAAAGCTCTTTTCTTATTATTTATATTTTTTTCTAACTTTGGCCGTAAGCCACATAGGTTTTATTTTTAGCCTTTTAATCACTTCAATACCTTAGGGTGTCATATGACATCCTTGAATTTGTGAGGGGATATCTGAATGATGCCAGTAGCTACAGGCATCATTCAGATATCATTCTTTCCAGCCGGCGATTCTGTGCACGATAAGAATGGTCATAGTGGCAGTTCCTTATAGGCGACGAGAGGGGACGACCCCCCTCGTCACAATCCGCTGCTTCTCCGGGAATTGGTCGGTGCCGGATGATGACAATGATGGTCACCAGTCATCTCTATGACCGTCGGTTCCCGGAAGTGAACAAAGCCGCGATCGCGGCTGTAGGCATGAGATCGGTGAATTTTTTTCTCAATCGCATGCTTTCCAGCCTGGAGGAGAGATGTGGGGTCTTATTGACCCCGCATCTCTCCATAAAGAGGACCTGTCACAATAGATTCCTATTACAAGGGATGTTTACATTCCTTGTAATAGGAATAAAAGTGATCCAAAAATGTAAAAAAAAACGTGTAAAAATAAAAATAATTAAGTAAAAAAAAAAAAGAAATTAAAAACGCCCCTGTCCCCGGTAGCTCGCATTCAGAAGTGAACGCACATGTAACAAATATTTGACCCCACCCCCCCCATTTCAAATTCTGTATACCTGTGATCACAAAATGCAGCCATCAGATTAATTTTTGTGCGCACAAAGTTTATAAATGTTTTTCTGATGTTTTATGCAAACAGATACTTTTTTCCTGGTTGCATCAAAATGTTTCTTTGAATCTTTTGTGCATATAATTTGTTTGCAATACATGACTTTGTAACAGGTGCGTTTTAATGGGCTCCCTTTTGTGAGCCTATGATTAATCATCATCTATTAATACACATTACTGGAGAGGAGCCACACATACATTTTTGTGGCAGAACTTCGAAAACACAGCCATGACTTCCATCATTAGAGACGTAGAAAAACCCCGACCCAGACATTAGCCTGCTTAAATAATTTAGTTGGTGTAATCACAGATGGAAGTGCTGCTCTTAGCTGTATGTTGAGACTTGGCTTGTAGTCTATTGCTTCATAAGAGTTTGGATGAAGTGTATTCCAAGAAGTTTCATGGTCTGGGATTCTGTGATTGAGCATTTCACCAAGCAATGTTCAATTACAGATCTCCTTCTATGAACGTCTCAAGAATGCTCTCACGTGGATGCTTTTACTAGACGTTAGCAAATCTGGACAGTCTGGCTTTTGCTGAAATTTCAAAGAAAATTGTTTGTTTCTGCCAAATTTCTCAATTTTGGCAAAATGCTTTGAAATTAACCTGGAAGGTAAATTTGAGGTTGTATGGCAATAATAGGTAGGAAGTTCAGGTTTGCCAATACGGGTTCACAGTGATTCGCAATGCAAAATTTGCAGGTTCCCTGTTGCTACGGAACAGCCTAATGTAAAGTACATAGCTTTTGGTCACAATCTGAATGAGAAGATAACCCAAACCTCTTTCTAAAAGAGTTTTGGCTTACAGCGGCCATATTGCTAGTGTGTGTTATGCCGCGTACACACGATCAAACAAGCGGGTGGAAAAGTCCGGCAAACTCAAGTCCGCCAGACAATCCCCCCGTGTGTAGCCTCCGGCATATTTTCTGACCCGAAAGTACGGCGGACTTAGAAAGTAGTTTTGCACTCCAATCTGTCCGCCGGACTCGCATTTCGGCGGACAATCCGGCCGTGTGTGTGCCAGTCCGCCGTACTTTTGAAATGAGCGGACTTTTCCCGCCCGGAGAAAAGTCCGCTCATTTTGAGCGGGTCTCCAGGTAGGCGGGGCCCGCAAAGGAGACGCCGCTGGCCCCGCCACCTGGTATGGACTTAAAGGGGAACCCCAACGCCAAAAAAAATCGGCGTGGGGGTCCCCCCCAAGTCCACAACAGACCCTTGTCCGAGCACGCTACCCGGCCGGCCAGGAAAGGAGGGACGAGCGAGCGCCCCCCCCCCCCTGAGCCGTACCAGGCCGCGTGCCCTCAACATGGGGGGTGCCTTGGGGAAGGGGGGGCCGCGCGGCCCCCCCACCCCAAAGCACCTTGTCCCCATGTTGATGAGGACAAGGGCCTTTTCCCGACAACCCTGGCCGTTGGTTGTCGGGGTCTGCGGGCGGGGGGCTTATCGGAATCCGGGAGCCCCCTTTAATAAGGGGGCCCTCGGATACCGGCCCACCACCCTATGTGAATGAGTATGGGGTACTCATGTACCCCTACCCATTCAGATAAAATAATTTATTGCACAGCTCCGGGGGTCTTCCGTCTTTGGGGGTCTTCTCGCCGGACTCCTCCGCTATCTTCTTGTAGCTCTTTTACTAGCGGAGGAGCCCGGCATTCTTCTTCATCGCCGCGGCCTCTTCTTCCGACTTCGGGGGTCTTGTCCCCCTCTTCGGTTCTTCTGCCGGGCCACCGCGCCTTCTTATAGCTCTTTTACAGGTGGTGGCTCGGTCTTCTGTCGCCGCCGCCGCCGCCTTCCGTTCTTCTTCTTCTTCTTCTCCTTCTTCTCCTGGAGATGTTCACTCGACGTTCTCTCCGGCCGCAATGCCAGGGACGCGCTGCGCTGCCACTTATATAGGGACAAGGGGCGGTGTCACATGGGTTGATGTCACATGGGTTGGTGTCACATGGCAACAGTCCCAGCATCCTCCGGGACTGTGACATCGTAAGGGGGCGGGGTCACCATGTGACACCAACCCATGTGACACTGCCCCTTGTCCCTATATAAGTGGCAGCGCAGCTCGTCCCTGGCATTGCGGCCGGAGAGAACGTCGAGTGAACATCTCCAGGAGAAGAAGGAAAAGAAGAAGAAGAAGAAGAACGGAAGGCGGCGGCGGCGGCGACAGAAGACCAGGCCACCACCTGTAAAAGAGCTATAAGAAGGCGCGGTGGCCCGGCAGAAGAAACGAAGAGGGGGACAAGACCCCCGAAGTCGGAAGAAGAGGCTGCGGCGACGAAGAATAATGCCGGGCTCCTCCGCTAGTAAAAGAGCTACAAGAAGATAGCGGAGAAGTCCGGCGAGAAGAACCCCGAAGACGGAAGACCCCCGGAGCTGTGCAATAAATTATTTTATCTTGTGTGTTGTGTTTTTTTTTGTACTTTATTTTACAGGTGAATGGGTAGGGGTACATTGTACCCCATACTCATTCACATAGGGTGGGGGGCCGGTATCCGGGGTCCCCCTTATTAAAGGGGGCTCCCGGATTCCGATAAGCCCCTCACCCGCAAACCCCGACAACCAACGGCCAGGGTTGTCGGGAAGAGGCCCTTGTCCTCATCAACATGGGGACAAGGTGCTTTGGGGTGGGGGGGGGCGCGCGGCCCCCCCTTCCCCAAGGCACCCCCCATGTTGAGGGCACGCGGCCTGGTACCGCTCAGGAGGGGGGGGTCGCTCGCTCGCCCTCCTTTCCTGGCCGGCCGGGTAGCGTGCTCGGACAAGGGTCCGTTGTGGACTTGGGGGGATTTTTTTCGGCGTCGGGGTTCCCCTTTAAGTCCATACCAGGCGGCGGGGCCAGCGGCGTCTCCTTCGCGGGCCCCGCCTACCTGGAGATGCGCTCGAAATGAGCGGACTTTCCTCCGCGTGTGTGGGCGAGTCCGTTCATTTCAAAAGTAGGGCGGATAGTACGGCGGACTTAGTATGCCGTATTAGTCCGCTGAAAAAGTGCCGTGTGTGGGCAAGTAGCCCGTTCGGAAAGTCCGACGGACAGTCTGGCGGGAAGTCCGCCAGACTAAGTACGTTGGACAAACGGCTACGTGTGTACGCGGCTTTAGAGCACATACAGGAGAACTGTCAGGATATATAAATGGGAGGCGTCCCGAGACTGCAGGCTTTTTTCAATGACAGCTGTTATATAGCTGAGGGCGAGGCCATCCGCTTACATCACCGGATGGCCCCGCCCTCAGCTGTATAACAGCTGTCAAAGCAGAAAGCCTGCAGTCATGGGACGCCTCCCATTGAGGCAGAGTTTTCCGTTTTTTTTTCTTTTTTTTTTCTTCCCGGGTCGTCAGAGCTGTCATCGAAGATCGAAGATGACATCACTGGACACTTTTGTTTTTTTTAAATAAAGGAATTGTCCCAAACTGTCTGTTATTTTTAGCATTTTGACACTTTTTGGTGAATGTGTAGGGGTACAATACATTGTACCAATAACCATGTACTGAACCATGTAACCAATAACCATTCACATGGGGGGGCTGGGTTATGGGGGTCCCCTTGTTAAAGGGGGCTTCCAGATTCTGATAAGCCTTCCACCTGCAGACCACCACAACCACCGGGCAAGGGTGGTGGGGAAGAGGCCCCTGTCCCCATCAACATGGGGACAAGGTGTTTTGGAGGAGACCCCAAAACACCATCCCCATGTTGAGGACATGTGGCCTGATATGGTTCAGGAGGGGGAGCGCTCTCTCATCCTCCTCCTTGCTCGGATAAGGGTCTGGTATGGATTTTAGGGGGGGCACACCATTTTTTTTATTTTGGCATGGGGTTCCCCTTAAAATTCATACCGGACCTGAAGGGTCTGGCATGAATTTTGGGGGGACCCCCCCCCACGCTATTTTTCAAAACATTTTGGCACAGGGTTCCCTTCAATATCCATACCAGACCTGGAGGGCCTGGTATGGATATTGAGGGGACCCCCTCGCAATTTTTTTATTTTGGTGTGGGGTTCCCCTTAATATTCATGCCAGACCCAAAAAGGGCCTGGTAATGGACTGGGGGGGGGGAGGCCCATGCCAATTTTTTCAATGATTTTTATCTATATTGCTGGGATCCAACAATACATTACAGCTGCAAGCAGTTTTAAATTAAATGTTTTCCTTTAGAAATGTAATTTTGCTGTGGTATTGTTCTAAACACAGGAAATATGTGCTATGTTACAGGCATACTAAGGACACCCCCAGGCATGTTGTTTAAAGGAATATTTTATTTTTAGTATTTCACTTTAAGCATTATCAAAATCACTGATCCTGAAAAAACTGAAATTTTTAAAACTTCTTTTTGCATTGATACATGTCCCCTGGAGCAGGACCCGGTCCCCAAACACTTTTTATGGCAATAACTTGCATACAAGCCTTTAAAATGAGCACTTTTGATTTTTCATGTTCATGTCCCTTAGACTTTAATGGTGTTCATGTGTTCGCACAAATGTTTTGCCTGTTCACAAGTTCTGGTGCAAGGCGAACTGGGGGGTGTTAGGGTTATGCCTACTAGCTGGATATCCTGTTGGCCAGATTCTCAGAAAGGCACAAATTGTACTCTGCCACTACCCAGGAGCTCACCACTGCCAGGGTCATGAAGGCAAATGCAGCTATCAGTTACAGAGGGTATGTCCAGACCACCGGGCTTTGGCGCCATGTGAGCCACGTACTGCCAGAGGGATCCAAATGAGGCAACTGTAAAAAGAATCTCAGGCCAAACAGATAACCCATACAAGGCACATAAAGTGTCAGACTTGAAGTGTCAGCAGGCATAAACTTAACCTTTGCACTAAAATTTAGCTGGCAGCAGACATAGAGTCAATGGAATCTAGCTGAGCAGTAGATACAGAGTCAGCAGAATCTACCTGGGCAGTAGGCATGAAGTTAGTAGAACCCAGCTGGGTGGTAGGCAGGTGATTACTCCGGACAAGCTGATCATCTAGAAGTGGATCACCAAATGCAGGGTGGTCATCGAGCATCGGACCATTAAAGGCAGGCTGGCCATTGGGCAGCGGGCTATCAGAGGCAGGCTGGGCATCGGGCACCAGACTATCAGAGGCAGGTTAGACATCGGGTACTGGACCATCAGAGGCAGACTGGATATCGGGCACAGGACCATCAGAAGCAGACTGGACACTGGGCACTGGACCATTTGAAGCAGGCTGGACATTAGGAACCGGGCCATCAAAGGCAGGCTGGACATCAGCACTGGACCATCAGAGGCAGACTGGACATCAGGCACCAGACCATCAGGCTGGGCATTGAGCACAGGGCCATCAGGCCGGGCATCAGGCACAGGACCATCAGGCTGGGTCATGGTCAGGGGATCAGCGTGGTCAGGTTGGTTAGCAGGCAGAGAGTTTGTAAAGCAAAACTGGAAGTAGATAGGGAACCAGTAACGTCAAGATAGATAGCAGGTGACATGTCATTGGAGTCAAGCTTGATAGATGGAAAACAGGCTGAGTGCAGAGTGGCAGGTTGAGGGCCCCACCTGGCGGAATGAGGCAGTCTATCCAAAAGATGGATGGAACTTCTTAGACAGGTTTTAGTGGATGTAATTGCAGTAGGATCAGGCCAGGTTACTGAAATTACCAAATATGAGAAAACAGGAGGCTCAGTTGACATGGGCTGGACTGGAATAACTAATATGAAGGCAGAATGGTCCAGCTGAGCAGGTTTAGAGGCAGACTGAATTGGATCGGCAGGTGTAGAGGCAGATTGAACCAGATCAGCAGGTGTACAGACAGACTGGACTGGATCAGCAGGAGTAGAGGCAAACTGGACCAGATTGGCAAGTGTAGAGGTAGACTGGACCAGATTGGCAAGTGTAGAGGTAGACTGGACCAGATTGGCAAGTGTAGAGGTAGACTGGACCAGATTGGCAAGTGTAGAGGTAGACTGGACCAGATTGGCAAGTGTAGAGGTAGACTGGACCAGATTGGCAGCAGTAGAGGCAGATTAGACCTGATTGGCTGATGTAGAGGCAGACTGGACCGGATCAGCAGAGGTAGATGCACACTGGGCCAGATCAGTAAATATAGAAGTAGACTGGACCAAATTGGCATCAATAGAGGCAGATTAGACCAGCTCAGCAAGTATGGAGATGGACTGGACACCATCTGCAGGCATGGAGGCAGAAGTAGACAGGGGCATAATCTTGTGATTTAAAAAAAATTTCCATTCCTGTTTAGGTTTAGCCGTTGAGGATCTGCGTGTGATTATAGGGCTGTGAGCAGGGGGTGCAGGGGATGGAAGAGTAGAACCAAGGGATGATGAAAAAGATGAAGCAGTTGCTAAAGCGGATTTTTGAGGGGTGGCCATGGGCAACGGAGTAGCAGGAGGAATCTTCAGTGGGTTATAGGAAAGGAAAGTGCATCTAATGGAAAGAAGATACTGACATGTAGTTGGAAGCATAGTATACTGGGTAGCAACTGTTGTTGCTAAGGGCGATAGAGAGGGAAATACATGAGAAAGCTGGTATTCAGCAGCAACAGTGGGTTGCTGCAGGCTGACGGAGGCCAAGTACAATATATCTGTCCAGGCTTGTAGCAATGGTTGAACAAAACTCAGTTTAAACTTTCATTGTCTGACTAGAGACTGCACTGCTTTAACACAATCCACTAGCACCTGTTTTGGACATGGTGAATATTGTTCAAAAAAGTATGCTAAGTCATCCTCCAACAACCATATCAAAGATTCCAGCTGAGCCATACTGAAAGGAGGAAAAAACTCATCATTAACCTTGGTCCCTTCCGCATGGGCACCTCGACTAAGCAGAATCAGCTTAGCGGGGGTCCCTCCACTGATCCCCACTGAGCAGGCAGGTGACAGGTCTGTGTCTGCTCTGCTATATTGCTATATAGAGCAGACACAGTCCTGCTCTCCTCTTTCAGATGACAACGGACCACCTGTCTGTTTCCATCGCATGCCTTCCAATCCGCCAGATAGATGGGGAACAGGACCACCATCCATCTGTTTTTGACAGACAGGATCGGATGGCGGCTGGTGTCAGGGGACAAATGTCCGCTGACATCTGCCACTCCATAGGAGAGACTGGGCGGGGGGGGGGGGGCAATCAGGTCCGCTTGAAAAACTGACAGAAGGATGTGATTGGACAGCCCATGTGAAGGGGGCCTTAGGAGTACTGGACAAAGCTAACTCTGCACACAGCTTAATCAAGGGCTGAACATCCTCAATCAACCCCCTCCCTTGATCAACAAGGGAGTGAGCAAGACAGATGCACTCCAATAGCTGATCCCTGAACTACTCTTTTAGTAGTTGGCAACAATAGTCCTTTTCCTCTGTCACCAGCAGGGCATAGATGGATGCATCTTGCATCAAACCAGAGCCAAAATGGTTTCCCTGTCCAGACAATTCTGGCAATATCTGGCCTTGGTGTTATGTCAAGGATACCAAGTGCTGGTATCCTGTGAAACAGGCATGACCTGGTATGTATGGACTTACACAGAGAACATCAGGCACAAGTATAGTATAAAAAAATGTGATTTATTGAGATACAATAAATAGCAATGTACCAAAACCCTTTATAAACCAAAACCAGAGAATCTAATGAGAGAAATGGCTAACAATGAAAAAACTACCTAAAACAACTAAATAACTATATACAGACAGTAGGATATGGCTGAAAAGCATAGTCAGTGTCTGAGTCTGGGTCATACATGGGAGATCAGGCCGAGTAGCAGGGAGCAAGCCAGAACAGAGAAAAGGGTGCACAGGAACAGGAACAAGCAGGCAGGCGGCAAGGATCAGGAACAGGACCAAGAAGAGAGTCCAGGTACAGTACAAGGTTCACAGATCAGAGGCACATGGACAGAACACCAAGGCAAAAGGGAGTAGCACAGGAAGGACTAAATATCCTCCCAGCACCCAGCCCCAGGTGATGATTAATTACTAACTTTTGGGAGACACCCGCTGGTGGACACTGGAACTAGAAACCTACAGGTCTGGCAGCTACAGTGCCACCAGCAGGTGAACCTATTCCTGGCACATACATAGCACACCCTGTCCCTCCCTCTGCTGAAGCTACCCTCACCGCTTTTACCGGCATATTCCTGGCTGTAAAAATGACAGATGAGATTTTAGAAAGTTTTTTTTTTGTCAGCTCCGCTGCTCTACTAACGATGCAAAGTTAGTACAGCATTCTCCTCCACTGAGCTGTTGGATAAACCCCCCCCCCCCCCCACGAGTCCGTCAGAACACTCCAATCAGCACTCTCTACCAATGGCAGAGAGCGCTGCTGATCGGGCTTCGGTAGGCTGTTGGTTTTCCAGCATGCTCGCCCCCGACAGAAGCCGGCCAAATGGACAGAGTGACATTCACACACGCCGAATGTCTGCCATTTTTTTTTAACCACCCAATGTCTCCCCCACATTTGGCCCATGTGCTTTAGTTAATCCTCATCAGTCCTTATTACCCAAGCACACCACCATTAGCTATTCTTATTCTATGCTTATTTGTATTTCATTATTTTTAACTATTAACCTGTTTACCTATTGTATCTCTTTTACTATTTTAATTTACTAAATGTACAAAAAAATAAAAAAATTAAAAATAAATATATTCACAATGCTTTGTAAAAGAAATTTAATTTTAGTGTTATTGTAAATAAGACACATGATAGAATAAAATGTGTAGTTTTATCTACAGTAACAGTGGTCAAAGCAGACCCCCCCCCCCCTCAAATAAAAAATAATGTTTTTCATTTTAAATATCTTTGCAATGCTCTGTACCAAAAAAAAAGGAATTTTAAACATATTCACAATGCTTTGAAAAAGAAATTAAATTTTAGTGTCATTGTAGACAGGACAAATGATAACATAAAATGCATAGTTTTATCTACAGTATCACTACTTATTATTTATTTTATTTTTTTTAACTGACAGTGGTCAAAGCAGAAAAAAAGGGCTTTTTTATGGAAAAAAATACATAGTACATGGATAACATGTACTATGTATTTTTTTCCATAGAAAAATAAAATAATTTTTGCAAGACAATATCACCAAAAGAACCCTTTGTCCTAAAACAAAAAAAAATAAATGATATGCAAAAAATTGATAAAGCTATCGCCAAACAAACAGGCCCATAGTGGAAATGCAAATATTTTCAATTTTAAAGGTTAAAAAAAAAAACTTTATCCCAACAATTTCACCAAAAGAACCCTTTGTCCTAAAAAAACAAACAAAAAAAAAATAAATAATAATTTTTGCAAGACAATATCACCAAAAGAACCCTTTGTCCTAATAAAACAAAAAATGATATGCAAAAAAATGATAAAGCTATCGCCAAACAGGCCCATAGTGAAAATGCTAATATTTTCAATTTTAAAGGTTAAAAAAAAAAAAAAACGTTATCCCAACAATTTCACCAAAAGAACCCTTTGTCCTAAAAAAAACAAACAAAAAAAAAAAAAATTTTTGCAAGACAATATCACCAAAAGAACCCTTTGTCCTAAAAAAACAAAACAAACAAACAAAAAAAATTATATCCAAAAAAATGATAAAGCTATCGCCAAACAAACAGGCCCATAGTGGAAATGCAAATATTTTCATTTTTAAAGGTTAAAAAAAAAAAAAAAACATTATCCCAACAATTCTATCCATTAGTTAGGGTTTTTTATCTCTCCTTTTCAATAATTATTATTTATCCTTTATATGCATACAGTAGGAATTTGATCTTCCCTATTGTCTTAGCATATCTGACACTGGAAATGTTACTATTAAGCTTATGTTAATCCGATGAGCCTCTGCGCTGTTTGTATTTCATTGTGGCAATGCTGGCGGATTAGCCTGTGAGATAGATAGTCAGGTATGACAGGCTCGGATTTATGGTGGCCAGAATAATATATTTCATTGTTAATATATTTCATTGTTACCATTGTTAGCCCATCGTCAGTACCCCCGGCCAAATACAGACTGTGAAAGTGAAGCTTTGCTGTTGTAGAAAGTGAGCCTAAAGCCGGGCACACACGATCGGACTTTCCGATCGGGAAATGTGTGCTGTCAGGCTGTTGGTGGTAAATCCGACCGTGTGTACGCTCCATCAGACAATTGTTATCGGATTTAGCGCGGACAAATGTTGGATGGCAGGTTTTCAAATTTTCCGCGGACAAATGTGTGTTTTCGGATTTTCCGAGCGCGTGTACACAAGTCCGCCGGACAAAAGTCCAAAGTACGAACACGCATGCTCGGAAAGCAAGGACGAGCGGGAAGCGGTCGGTCTTGTAAACTGGCGCTCGTAATGGAGAATTAACATTCTTGACGCGGCAAATTATAAAATCTGGAAATGCGGCGCACAATTCTCTTCTTCTTTATTGGGATAATAATGAAGTTGCTTTGCTGGTGATACTGATGGAGTTATTGCAAACAAATTTTCAAAGGCTTTTGATATCAAGAATAATATTATTTATTTATTTATTTATTTATTTATTTAATTTGTGGAAGTTACCACAACCCCATTATCCCGTAGTTTTTAAGATCAAAGCTACAACTATGTCGGTGTCCCTTATTAATTTTACCTTGTATTTTTTAGAAATGTAACTGCCAGGGCTGGACTTACCATTGGGCTTGACTGGGCTCAAGCCCATGGGCCCCTCCCAATAGGGGGCCCCGCCAAGATACATAGCCGAGTGTACTCGGCTCTGCTCACAGTCACGCCCGGTCCCGCCCTATGATGGACATAACACAGGGACTAGGTGTGACTGTGAGCCGAGGCGAGTACACTCAGCTACTCTTGGCTCCGCTCGGGACTGCGAGAGGACCCGGGAGCCACCGAGAGGACCCGAGAGCCGCCGAGTTACACAGGATTCTGTATCTCGGCGGCGCCATTTTAAACTTCAAGACTGCAATGAGAAGGCTGCAAATGACACTGGGCAAGGCTGCAGATGGACACGGGTAAGGCTGCATTGATGGGCATTTGAATGTAAGTTTTTTACCTTAAACTACCTTAAACTTCTCTCCTAAAAGTTTTATTCCTTAAAATTCTCTCCTAAACTTGGGGTGCGTGTTATACGCCGATAAATACGGTAATGTATAGAAGGTAGGGCCCGAAAGTGACTCAAGCCCATGGGCCCCCACCATCCTAAGTCCTGCCCTGGTAACTGCCTACTCCCAAACTGTCATCTGAAGTAAAACACATAGCCAAGTATTATTCTACACTATACTTTTTTATTGTGCATTAAAAAAAAGAAAACAATCCTTGCCCCTAACAGATGTTGATTGGGAAACCATTTTCTCTCATATACACAAGGGGTCAGTCAACGTTTCAGTACAAGAAAATGGTTTCAAACTTGCCACAAAATGGTATAAAACCCCCTTCACAACAACACAAATTCGACCCCGACACACCCTCTACGTGCTCGAGGTGCTCCGATGGTGAAGGAACCCTCTTACACATCTGGTGGTCTTGCCCCCGATTCCAACCATTTTGGTTAGAGGTCCACCGAATTACTTGCAAAATTACTACTCTCCCCATTGAATTCTCCCCAGCACAAATGCTTCTCCATCATACCCCTATTGCAAAAGCTACCTATCGAAGATCCCTAGCCCAACATCTCATTAACGCGGCAAAAATGTGCATCCCGGTCCTTTGGAAATCGAACTCCCCCCCCCATTCATTACTGACTGGTTCCAACGTATTTCCAAAGTGGCTGAGATGGAAGAGCTCATACATCAAGCAAGAGACACCCCTCTTAGCTATTGGAAAGTCTGGGCATGTTGGCATCACTTCCGCAACTCACCAGAATCGACAGCGTTGCTAGCCTAAATCTTCACTCTTAAACTCATTCACTAGTTAATACCCCAGCTCGCAGTCACTGTCATCTCCAAATATGTCAAAAGATATGATAAACCCTTCTCCTAACCCGACTGAGATTAAAAGAGCATGACCACCTCTGTACTTTATCTGGTTTTCTGTTTTTCTTTTTCTCGTTCCAAGTTTTTGGGATCCTCAAGCCCCAAAGTCAAGATATAAACTATCATTACCACTGAGATGAGGGACTTTGTCCCATATATATACATTGTGACCAAGTTAATTGTTCTTGTATTTGGTAAATTTTACTTCTGTAACTGGCTTTGTGGATTTTTGTGGATTTCTCTTGCAATTTTCAATAAACGTTTGGAAAAACAAAAAAAAAAAACAAAAAAAAAAAGACATGCTATCTGCCAATAGAATTTAAACAAAAAGTGCATTCTATGCATCCAAAAATATAGAAAATATAACAAATCAAATCATTATTATTCAACCAAAAAATAAAATAAAAGCCTCATGCATGTGTCCTGTTTCTTAACCACTTCAATACAGGGCACTTTCGCCCCCTTCCTTCCCAGCCCAATTTTCAGCTTTCATCGCTTTCGCGCTTTCAGTGACAATTGCGCGGTCATGCTACACTGTACCCAAATGAAATTTTTATCATTTTGTTCGCACAAATAGAGCTTTATTTTGGTGTTATTTATTCACGACTCCGTTTTTTTTTGTTTGCAATATAAGAGCAAAAAAAGCGGAAATTTGGAAAAAAAAGCAATATTTAATTTTTTCTATTTTAAAAGAAATCCAATAAAATCAAATTTTGTCATAAATTTAAGCCAAAATGTATTCTGCTACATGTCTTTGGTAAAAAAAATTCCGCTAAGTGTATAATAATTGGTTTGTGTGATCACGGACATATGTACGCAAATGATCATGTACATATGTGTGCAGATAATCATTGGAACATGTGATTTTAGTGGGACATATGTGGGGGACATGTTTTTATTATTAGGGACATGTGTTTTTATTATTTGGGGACATGTGTGTTTTGGGGACAATGTGTTTACACTGTGTTGTGTGTTGTGTGTTTACACTAGACTGATGATCAGTGAGTAAAAAGCTGCAAAAAACAGCTCATACTCACTGATCACCAGCCGGCTGCAGCGATCTGCTCTCCTCTCCTCAGCGATGACTTCCGTGTGAGGAGAGGAGAGCCGATTGCCTAGCAACCGGCTGTTTGTTTACATCACATGACGGCCGTGATTGGACACGGCCGTCATGTGATCAGGAGGGCCAATCACAGAGCCCTCCTGCCGATCTGAGATGTGCCGTGTCCGGGTGACACGAGCACATCGGGATCGCGCCGCTGCGCGGGCACGCGTGCGTGCGCGATCCCACTACTTCGGAAGGATGTTCCTGAACGCCCTATCAGAAGTAGACGGCTCCCACCCGGCCGTATATATATGCATTGGCCGGGTGGGAAGTGGTTAATATAGGGGGGTCACCAATGCCAAGAGCTGGTGAATTCTTAAAAGCGGTATTACAACATATAGGCCTAGGGGAGGGGATGCTGAGATGGATCCTTAACTTATATTCAAAACCAAGTGCTAGGGTGAAAGTGAATGATAGATTATCATAGAAATTCTCCATTTTAAATGGAACACGCCAGGGATGTCCCCTCTCACCCCTGATATTCATTTTGACAATAGAACCTTTTTTTAAGGAAAATACGTGCCAATGTAGATATCAGGGGTGTAAAAATAAAAAATGAACATCAAAAGTTGGCAGCTTATGCAGATGATCTGATTTTTTTTTTGTAACGTCCCCAATTACATCTCTCCCGTCTTCATTAATGGAGCTACGAGAATATGGGAAAATATCTAACTTCAGAATAAATTATGGAAAATCAGAAGCAATGGGGGTAGAAATAGATTCGTCTCAGCTACAAGCAATATCCACGCAATTTGATTTTAGATGGACAAATTCATATATAAGTTATTTAGGAACAAAAATGTCAAAAAATCTAAATGAATTGTTCGAACTTAACTATATCCCATTGGTAAGACAGATCAAAAGTGATCTTCAAAAATGGGACAAAGAGATTTTTACATGGTTTGGGAGAACCAATATTATTAAGATGAATGTGATGCCTAGACTTCTATACCTAATACAAACTATACCGATTAAGATCCCTCCAAGCTTTTTTAAGTTTCTTAGATCAAGATTTATGAAGTTCATCTGGGCTGGGAAACCAGCAAGAGTACGTCGAGATATCTTAGTACTCCCCAAAGGAAAAGGAGGGATAGGACTCCCAGACCCAATAAAATACCAGGAAGCTTCACACTTTAGGCTCGGTTCACACAGGGGCAACACGACTTTTGGAGGCAACTTGGACGTGACTTGACGTGACTTGACGTGACGTGACTTGACGTGACTTGGACACGACTTACAACACTACTTTAAGTCGCCCCAGGTCAGGCGACTTGCCGTGGCCAATCAGAGAATGAGCTCTCAGGGGGGAACTCCTTTTGAGAGCTGATAATTCTCTGAGAGTCGCCTCTGTATAGACGGAGATCTGACTTGGAGGCAACCTCCATTGAAATCAATGGGTACCAGTCGCCTACAAGTTGGATTGAAGTAGTACAGGAACCTTTTCTGAAGTCGGAGCGACTTCAGTAGTGTGCATTAAGACAGCTCTCATTCACTTACATTGATTTCTACATGTTGTGCGACCTGAGGAGACTTGGGGTGACTTGAAGTCGGATCTGAGTCGCTCCTGTGTGAATCGGCACTTAGCCAGAGTAGTGGAATGGTGCAGGCTTAAAAACGAAAAACCGTGGATACAGACAGAACAAGCAGCGATAGATATCCCATTGGAAGGATTAGTGTGGATTCCAGATACAGAAATACCAGCAGGAGTGAGAAAAAATCCAATAATAGGGGAGACACTACGAATAACTAAAAGAGTATTTAGAAAAACATCTATTTCAAGAATTCCCAGCCCGCTCCTTCCCATCCTGGGTACCCCGGCATTTCTACCGGGAATAATGGATCCAAAAATCAAAACAATACGAGACAGAGGCATGAGCAGAACTTGTCATTTCTCGGTAGGCAATCGGTTAATGACAAAAAAAGATATTGAAAAAGGAATGACATTAGGGTTAGATCCCTTCAGAATGAGGCAATTAGAAGCCTTTATTAGATCTACCGTATTTATCGGCGTATAACACGCACTTTTTTCCCCTTAAAATCAGGGGAAAATCACGGGTGCGTGTTATACGCCGATACTCCGCGATTTCAGCACAATTTTTTGGGCTTTCGGCCGCTCTCGAAACTTCTCTGCAGCTTTTGGCCGCTCTCGGAACTTCTCGGCGGCTTTCGGCTGCTCTCGGACCTTCTTGGCGGCTTTTGGCTGCTCTCGGACCTTCTCGGCGGCTTTCGGCCGTTCTTGGACCTTCTCGGCGGCTTTCGGCCGCTCTCGGACCTTCTCGGCGGCTTTCGAGGTCCGAGAGCGGCCGAAAGCCGCCGAGAAGTTCCGAGAGCGGCCGAAAGCCGCCGAGAAGGTCAGAGAGTGGCCGAAAGCCGCCAAGAACTTCCGGGTGCCGCCGAGATACACGGGAGATCTCGGCGGCGCCATTTTTAAAAACATAAGCGCAGGCTGCAATGAGGACAGGGACAGGCTGCAATGAGGACAGGCTGCAATGAGAACAGGCTGCAATGAGGACAGGCTGCATGACAAGGCTGCAAATGACGCTGACGAGGCTTCAGATGGACACTGATAAGGCTGCATCGATGGGCATTTAAATGTAAGTTTTTTTTCCTTAAATTTCCCTCCTAAAACTTTTTTCCACAAAATTCCCTCCTAAACTTGGGGTGCGTGTTATACGCTGGCGCGTGCTATACGCCGATAAATACGGTAAATCAAAAATATATGTAGAAATAAGGGCATTGACTGAGTTTGAAGAGATCTGTTTGAAAGGAGATGTACTAAGACATTTGATGTCTTATTTTTATAGTATGTTAATAGAACAGGAGACTCCACAAGAATTGCCCTTTCTGCAGGCTTGGGAAAGAGATTTAGGGACTACGTTTTCCCCAGAACAAAAGGATAAGATGTTACTGTTTAATCAAAAGGCCTCGATGGCAAGCAGATATGAAGAAGGGGGATACAAGATCCTTACTAGGTGGTATAGAACACCAAAAGTGTTACATCAAATTTACCCCCAGATATCAGAGACATGTTGGAGAGGGAACTACATATTTTTTGGGAATGTCCAAAAATTAGAGTGTTCTGGGAGATGGTAGCTGATACGATTGTAAGGATTACAGGAATTTACCTGGGAGATAAACCGGCAACTTTTTTGTTGCTGGATATTTCAATGGCAATAGAAGGATTCAAAAATTCTTTGCTGAGACACTTATTGATAGCAGCAAGGGCATGTATTCCGGTTCTGTGGAAAAAAAGCAACCCTCCAGCTAGAGCACAGTGGTTTCAGAGAATTGCAGAAATCCAACAAATGGAAAATTTAACAATGACAATGAGAGATCAAGATGAGAAATATCAGAAGATTTGGGCTCCATATCTAAATTATATAGAAATTATGATGTAAAACATTTGAAATATGGTAGAGCTGACGGGTCGTGTGGGGGGGGGGGGGGTGTGAAGGGGGGGATTACTATGAAAATTCTGTTGTTTTTTTTGTTTTGTTTTTTCTTGGGAGGGAAGGGTGAGGTATGGGGGAGGATGACGTGGAATTGAGGTATGGATTGAAATATTATAAGATATAGCTGTTAAAGAAGTTGTAGATATATAACGAAATGTAATGTGAAATCTATGGAAAGAAAAGAGGAAAAAATAAAGAATTTCTAAAAAAAAAAAGAGCTGGTGAAAGCAGGGGCCAATCGTCCGGAGATAATTCCAAAAATCATCATTCTCCTGGAGCTCCCGCAGCAAAGGCATATTACATAATTGGCCATGATTAATAAATCAACCAATTTTTGACAGTGGGCACTATGTGCAGGAGAGGAGTGTGGAGGGTATGACAGTGGGCAGTATGTTCAGTAGAGGAGTGTCTGCAAATTTGGATCTCCAAATCTCATTACCTGTACATACTGCCCACTGTCATACACTCTGCACTCCTCTCCTGCACATAGTGCCCACTGTCATACCCTCCACCCTCCTCTCCTGTACATACTGCCCACTGTCATATCCTCCACACTCCTCTCCTGTACATACTACCCACTGTCATGACCTCCCTATTCCTCTCTTGTATATACTGCCCACTGTCTTAACCTCCCCCCTTCTCTCCTGTAGATACTGCCCACTGTTATACCCTTTCAAGTTCTTTCCTGTACATACTGTCCACTGTCATACCCTCTGCACTCATCCCCTGTAAATACTGCCCACTGTCATACCCTCTCCACTCCTCTCTGGTACATACTGCCCACTGTCATACCCTCCACACTCCTCTCCTGTACATACTGCCCACTGTCATACCCCTCACACTTCTCTCCAGTACACACTGCCCACTGTCATACACTCCACACTCCTCTGCCTGCTTTCATATACTCTGCCCCCTTCCTCTGCACATACTGCCCACTGCCATACTTTCCCCACTCTTCTCCTGCACATAGTTCCCACTGTCATACCCTCCACACTCATCTCTTGTACATACTGCCCACTGTCATACCCTCTACACTTCTCTCCAGTACACGCTGTCCACTGTCATACCCTCCACACTTCTCTCAAGTACACACTGCCCACTGTCATACCCTTCACACTTCTCTCAAGTACACACTGCCCACTGTCATACCCTCCACAATCATCCGCCTGCTTTCATATACTCTGCACCCTTCCTCTGCAAATACTGCCCACTGTCATACTTTCCCCGCTCTCTTTTCCTGCACATAGTGCCCACTGCCATACCCTCTCCTGTATATACTTCCCACTGCAAGAATATGCGTTTTTTTGGGGTTTGTTTTTACTTTTTTTGTATTAATACGTTTGTATATAAAATACTATTTCAGTCTTTTGCGTAACATCCTCAATATATATACTGTTTTTCAAAAGGGCAAACTTTTGCAAATATATACTATATATACACTCCTGGGAGAATATTGTATGGTTTGTCTCACATGCTTGTTGCTCCAGAAGTGAAGTAATAAAGATTTGATACAGTGCGGAATCGATTTCTCTGTGTGAACAGAAAGATTACAGAACACTCGACGTTAATCGAGTCCTATCAGTCTACTCTAAACCTAAAGGCTATTGACACCGTGCGGTTTAATGTGTTCGGCTTTCCATTCATTTCATGCCGGAGATCTCCGTCTACAGAATTCCGCTATAGCACCGGGGGATTTGTAATACAAATCTAATATTTCTATCCGCAGAGAACTTGTTTCTGAGATAAAGTGGGATTAGGGAACAGCCAGACGGTAACTGAATTTCCACACCTTTAAATCTAGTTCCATGAGGTTCTATAGGGTTTCTTTAGGGGAATTTACTGTTTGAGTATCTCTTCTGTGTTGACTCATTATATTCTATTCAATTGTATGTATTTTTCTTTTTTTTTTATTTATTTATTGAATTTTAGTTTTTTTTTTTGTCTCTTTTATTGCATATGAGTTTTTCATGTTTATTTTTTCTAGTCTCTTTTTATTGCATATAAGTATTTAATGCTTGTTTAATTTGTTTTCAGTCTTTTTTTTTTATTTGCATATGAGTATTTCATGCTGGATTTAGACAGGAGCCAACCTACCTGCATGTCTTTGGAGTGTGGGTGGAAACTGGAGTATCGGAAGGAAACCCAACCATGAAAAAAAAAAAAAGTGATCTGTAAAAAAAATAAAAAATAAATTACTATTACTATTACTACTATTACTAAAAAAATACTATTTTTTTTGTATATTTGTTTTTAGAGCACGAGTCAGAAGTCCATGAAAAGATAAAATAACCAAACCAGCATTTGCTGTAATATTAATCTTCAAAAACTTCCAAAACTTTGGTTATTTTATCTTTTCCAAAGTACTCTTTTCTGCTACTAGATGTCCCCAATCTAATGACCAGAATCATGCAACCTTCCTCTGAGCCCAAGTTGCCCTGGACCCACCCCCAGCATGTGACTGGACAGTGAATAAAGAAACAGCAGAGTTATAAGGTTATCTCTTGCTCCATAAAGACACAGTTGAACCAGTTTGGTGTGGAGGAACTCAAATGGCCTTCACAGTGCTCTGATCTCAGCCCTACTGAATACGTTTGCTCCATAAAGACATTGAGGGACCAGTTTGGTTTGAAGGAGCTCAAGTGGCCGACACAGAACCCTAACCTCAACCCTTCTGGACACCTTCGGAGATTCCAACGGAATGTGTCTGATAAGGATATTCCGACTGTGTGTGGTATCCGACGGACCAAGTTTTCCAACTTGTTGGTAAAATTTTCAGACAAAATGCTCCGATCGGACATACTCTGATCATGTGTAGAGAATTCCGATCGGACAAAGTACCACGCATGCTCAGATCAAATTCCTACACCAAAGCTATTGGCTACTAGCCTGAATGTAGTCTTGTCATAACGAAATAACGTCATCACGTCGGATTTTCCGACAACTTTGTCCGACTGCGTGTATGCAACAGTTTCGGACAAAATCCGGCGGATAAAATCTGACGGACAAAATTCCGACGGATTTGGTTGTCGGAATCTCCGACCGTGTGTACAAGGGCGAATTCTTCTCCTTCACTGGTGTGCGCTAATGAGGTGGCACTGTTGAGGTGGCACTTAAGGGCACTAATGAGGTGGCACTTATGGGCACTTATTAGGTGGCACTGATGAGGCACTAATATGCCGCACTTATGGGCACTGATATGGCACTGATAAGCACTGATAGGTGGCACTGATGGGCACTAATATGTGGCACTGATTGGCACTAATAGGCAGCACTGGTGGGCACTGAGAGGTGGCACTGGTGGGTACTGATAGGCGGCATGGATAGGCGGTACTGATGGGCGACACTGATGGGCATTGATGGACAGCAGTGATGGGCATTGATGGGCAGCACTGATAGGTGAGACTGATAGCCAGAACTGACTGGCATCACTAATGGGCACTGATTGATGGCACTTGTGGGCAGTGGTGGGCACTGATTGCTGGCACTGGTGGGCACTGATTATTGCGACTGGTGGGCAATGATGGGCACTGATTGGTGACACTGCTGGCACTATATTGTAATCAGGGATTGTAATGATGATCAGTGCCCTGATTACATGTTTTGTTGCCCCCTGCGAGGAGATGCCGCTGAATGGCTCTCCTCCCCACACACTCTTTCAGTGTGAGGTGAGGAGCGCTGATTACCAGTATCTCCGTGTTTTCATGTGACTCGCTGTGATTGGACACAGCCGATCACATGGTTAAAGAGCCGCGGAGACCCAGGTCATGCCATGTCCTAGCAACACGGCGCAGCCACGATCGTCACACTATGAATCCCATCATATGATGGCGTCCCAGAACGAGAGCCACACCGCCCCACCGTCATTTGGGGGGGCAGCAACTGGTTCATACAATGAAAAAAGAGGCATCTACCCCGGACCCAGTCATTGTTGTGGGGGCCCAAAGCAGCTGTCCCTTGAGCCCACACTGCCCGCAAATAATTGATAAGTGGATTCAGGAGGGCCCAAAAAATAAAAATAAAAAGGTTTGCCTGGGGTTTAATCAATATTAAACGGCCCTGGCAGAATAATGCTTTGAAAAGGCATTGGAACATATAAAACTCATGTAAAAATGGATGCAAAATGAAAGCGTGTTTGGCCAGCTTGAGGTCCCAAAGAAGTCCCACAGGGAGCGCCAAATTCCGTCATTGTATGGCACTTTGCGGGTTTTGTCGCCTTCATGCACTCGGCGTTGTGTCTGCATTGTTCCTATAATGATGCTGTTATTTCCGTCTCACAAAGACTAATGCAAGCAGTGGGGGATTTGTTCATAAGTCACATCATCGGGAACAATGGATGTTGTGAGCTTTGCAGGCAGCGGGTGAAATAAACTTTAGAGCAGACAATATCACAGGAGGAGGGGAGAGAGAGAGAAGGAGACGGAGGAGGAGAGGAGAGCCGGCACAATGCGCCGCGTTCTATAGCCCCCGGGCTGGAGAAGGCAAGTGATAGAAGACACCGGAGACATTCCATGGATACAAAGGAACGCGCCGCCTTCCATGTCCTGGGAACACTCTGCGGCTGTGCCATGGGAGATCTGCCCAATATTCCGGACAATACATATCAATTCTATTGTAAAAATAATTGGAGCGTAATATTTAACCACTTCAATACCGGGAACCCCCCCCCCCCCGCCCAGGCCAGTTTTCAGCGCTGTCGAACTTTGAATGACAATTGCGCAGTCATGCTACACTGTACACATAAGACATTTTTATCAGTTTTTTTTACATAGATAGAGTTTTCTTTTGGCGGCATTTAAACTTCACTGGGTTTTTTAATTTTTTTTTCCAAATCAAACGAAAAAAGACTGAACTTTGTTTCTGTTATAAAATTTTGTAAATAAGTATTTTTTCTTCTTCACTGATGGGCACTGATGAGGCGGCACTGATGGGCACGGATGAAGTGGCACTGATGGGAAAATATATGCAGCACTGATGGGCACTGATGAGGCAGCACTGATGGGCACTGATGGGAAAATATATGCAGCACTGATGGGCACTGATGAGGTGGCACTGATGGGCAAATATATGCGGCACTGATGGCCACTGATGAAGTGGCACTGTTGGGCACTAATGCAGCTGCACTTATGGGCACTGATGAGGTGGCACTTATGGGCAAATATATGCAGCACTGATGAGGTGGCACTGATGGGCAAATATATGCGGCCCTTAAGGGCACTAATAAAGTGGCACTGTTGGGCACTAATGCAGCTGCACTTATGGGCACTGATGAGGTGGCACTGATGGGCAAATATATGCAGCACTGATGGGCACTGATGAGGTGGCACTGATGGGCAATTACATGCGGCACTGATGGGCACCGATGAAGTGGCACTGTTGGGCACTAATGCAGCTGCACTTATGGGCACTGATTAGGCGGCACTGATGGACATTGATGAGGAGGCACTGATGGGCCCTGATTTGCTGCACTTCACTAAAGGGTACTGATGAGGCGGCACTGATGGGCACTGATGAGGCGGCACTGATGCAGCTGCACTGATGGGCACTGATATGCAGCACTGATGGGCACTGATTTGCTGCACTGAAGGGCACTGATGAGGCAGGACTGATGTACTGATATGCGGCAATGATGGGCACTGATTTGCTGCACTGAAGGACACTGATGAGGTGACACTTTTGGGCACTAATGCAGCTGCACTGTTGGGCACTGATGAGGAGGCACTGATGCGGCTGCACTGATGGGCACTGATTTGCTGCACTGAAGGGTACTGATGAGGCAGCACTTATGGGCACTAATGCAACTGCACTGATGGACACTGATATGCTGCAATGAGGGGCACTGATGAAGTGGCACTGATGGACACTGATATGCAGCACTGAGGGGCACTGATGAGGCTGCACTGATGGACACTGATTTACTGCACTGATGGGCACTGATGAGGCTGCACTGATATGCAGAACTGATGGGCAATGATTAGCTGCACTGAAGGGCACTGATGAGTCTGCACTGATAGGCTGCACTGATGGGTACTGATATGCGGCACTGATAGGTGGTACTAACAGGCAGCAGTGATAGACTCTAATAAGTGGCACTGTTAAGTGATAATGATAGGTGGCACCCAGTGGTGGCTGCCAGCCCCCGCAGTTACCCTATCCAGGTCCCGGGCAGCCTCTGCGGCTTCCCCGACTTCTCCTCCCGCCCAATCCGGTCTCAGGACCCACTTTCTGTCCTGATTGGGGGGAGGGAGAAGCAGGAAGACAATCACATGCGCCAAAAAAAACGAAACCCCGTAGAATTCTATGAGTCTGGATTAGAGGGGCGGCACCCCTGTGCCACTTATGGACGGGCCGCCGCTGGCGGCACTGACAGGCAGCACTGATGGGCACTGATTGGGGCTGTGCTGATTGCCAGTCATGAAGGCGTGCTTAGCTGAGAAAGCCCCTCCCATGAATGCCCCAGGGTAAGGCGGCTCACCGAGTGCGGCTTACAAGGAGTCACATAAATTATATAATACACTTCTTGGTGGAGCCTCCTGACCACGCCGGGTAAATTAGTATGCTTTTTTTAAATATAATTGAAAAAATATATTTTTTTAATGATAGAAACCCGACATAGATATCATGTGCTGCATATTCTCTGTATTTACACGCTGGGACTTTGCCGCAGGTGTCCACCGCACCCGGCCTGCTGGGGGGATATCCAGGAGGGACTCCTTGTGAGCCGCACTCAGTGAGCCGCCTTCCCTTGGGGCACTACCCGACCTTTTCATTACGCGGGATTATCGGACAGCTCTTACACACATCTTGGTTGGGAGGTCCCCCCACCGTATGTATCTTGGTAATTATGTGCCCGGGGGCTTCTGCATTGGCGCCTGTCCACGCATGCGCACATTCCCCCTGGAGGTGCCACCTTCATGTTTAGGGGGATTCGCCTGAATACGCATGCATGGGTAAGCACCAATGCTGAAGCCGTCTTCGTTTACCTGAGTGCAGTCATGTTCGGCCATTCCCTTGCATTGGCTGGTAAATGCAGTAAGTACGGCTTCCCAGAAAGTGTCAGGTATTTTACTCCAGAGAGGTGCCAGAAAGTGTCAGGTATTTTTCACCAGAGAGGTGCCAGAAAGTGTAAGGTATTTTACACTGGAAAGCCACCAGAAAGTGTCCAGTGTTTTACTCCAGAGAGGCACCTGAAAATTATTTTATACTAGAGAGACACCAGAAAGTGTCCAGTGTTTTACTCCAGAGAGACACCAGAAAATGAAAAGTATTTTACTCCAGAGAGACACCAGAAAGTGTCAGGTATTTTACTCCAGAGAGACACCAGAAAGTGTCAGGTATTTTACACCAGAGAGGCACCAGAAAGTGTCAGGTATTTTACTCCAGAAAGACACCTGAAAGTGACTTTATACTAGAGAGATGCCAGAAAGTGTCAGGTATTTTACTCCAGAGAGACACCAGAAAGTGTCAGGTATTTTACTCCAGAGAGACAGCAGAAAGTGTCAGAGAGGCACCACAAAGTGTCAGATATTTTATACCATAGAGACAACAGAAAATGTCAGGACTTTTACACCAGAAAGCCACCAGAAAGTGTCAGGTATTTTACTCCAGGGAGGTGCCAGAAAGTTTTAGAGAGGCGCCAGAAAGTGTTAGGTATTTTATACCATAGAGACAAGAGAAAGTGTCAGGTATTTTACACCAGAAAGCCACCAGAAAATGTCAGGTATTTTGCTCCAGAGAGGTGCCAGAAAGTGTCAGAGAGGCGCCAGAAAGTGTCAGGTATTTTATACCATAGAGACAAGAGAAAGTGTCAGGTATTTTACACCAGAAAGCCACCAGAAAGTGTCAGGTATTTTACTCCAGAGAGGTGCCAGAAAGTGTCAGGTATTTTACTCCAGAGAGGCGCCAGAAAGTGTCAGGTATTTTTCACCAGCATAGTGCCAGAAAATGTAAGGTACTTTACACTGGAAAGCCACCAGAAAGTGTCAGGTATTTTACTCCAGAGAGGTGCCAGAAAGTGTCAGGTATTTTTCACCAGAGAGGTGCAAGAAAGTATCAGGTATTTTTCACCAGAGAGGTGCCAGAAAGTGTAAGGTATTTTACACCATAGAGGCAACAGAACGTGTCAGGTATTTTACACCAGAAAGCCACCAGAAAGTGTCAGGTATTTTACTCCAGAGAGGTGTCATAAAGTGTCAGGTATTTTACTCCAGAGAGGCGCCAGAAAGTGTCAGGTATTTTTCACCAGAGAGGTGCCAGAAAGTGTAAGGTATTTTACACTGGAAAGCCACCAGAAAGTGTCAGGTATTTTACTCCAGAGAGGTGCCAGAAGGTGTAAGGTATTTTACACTGGAAAGCCACCGGAAAGTGTCAGGTATTTTACACCATAGAGGCAACAGAAAGTGTCAGGTACTTTACACCAGAAAGCCACCAGAAAGTGTCCAGTGTTCTACTCCAGAGAGACACCTGAAAATGATTTTATACTAGAGAGACACCAGAAAGTGCCAGGTATTTTACTCCAGAGAGACACCAGAAAGTGTCAGGTATTTTACTCCAGAGAGACACCAGAAAGTTTCAGGTATTTTACACCAGAGAGACACCTGAAAGTGATTTTACATTAGAGAGATGCCAGAAAGTGTCAGGTATTTTACTCCAGAGAGACATCAGAAAGTCATTTTATACTAGAGAGATGCTAGAAAGTGTCAGGTTTTTTACTCCAGAAAGATGCCAGAAGGTGTCAGGTATTTTACACCTACCTGAGCACACAGGAACTTCTAAGTGTCAAAGGGTGACACCACTAATCAGTACCAACATCTGTGTGCCCTACTGTGTCACCTTGTCGCCTCCATCCATCTCTCCAGACTATGAATGAGTCTCACAGCTCCGATGTGGGAGGTTAATAAACACCAGGTGTCGGGTAATTATACCAGCAGTATTTAAAATCGCTCCTAATGATTTTTTTGCACAAAATAAGTAACTTGGCTAAATGGGATTTTCATTTTTCTGTGTGTTTGGTTGTGTGTGCCGCCTGCAGCGTAAAAGGCTCCTATATGAATATGAATGTCGCTGTGCCTGGTGATGAAGCTGGACCTGTCACTCTCCATCTGCTGTTTGGCAGCCGATCCATAGAAGCGGGCACGGTGGCCGGAGGGGCCGTTGTATTTGGCAGCGATTCCGATGACGGCGACTCCTCTGTTTATTCACACACACACACACACCAAGCGTGCTGCACTGGAGGTTAGAAGACAACAGAAATAAACACAATGAAAGCAGACTCAATAAAACTACTTACCTCCGGGGTCTTCTATCACCGGAGACCATCTGGGGTTCATTGTCTATGCGCTCATTTCACCATCAACCAGCCGCCATTTTCCGAAGAACATAGAAGAAGTATCTGTTCCATAAAACTGATGGAAACATTAACAGTTTCCTAATACAGTGCAAGAAGAAAAGGGGAAAAATATACATATATATATGATTTTTTTTAAAATGTTATATATATATATCTATATATATATAGATATATATATATATATAGATATATGTATATGTATAATTGTTTTTTTATTTTCATATATATTTTTATTAGACCCCTACTTTTCTGATCTTCAACTGTAAAATATATTAGTGAGAGCTAAGTAGGTGAATGGCCAGATTCCTATTGGTGGAGCCTATAGGCATACCTGCTTGCATAGTTGTAAACAAGGGGCCATCCATTCATCCGTCTACCCGTCCACCAACCCATACGTATGTTTTCAGTCTGTGACCATCTCCTGTATTATGTCTTCAGTCCAGTGGCGTAACTAGAACCTTCAGGGCCCCGGTGCAAAAAATGATGGAGGGCCCCCCTGACCTCCGGGCCAGGGCCCTTCCCACTGATCTCAGGGGCAGCAGGACCTGGATAGAAGGGGGAACAAATCCCCTCCATTTTCCTCATGCAGCCACTGAATGCCTATCAGAGGGAGAGGAGGAGAAGCAGAAATTTAGTGGCTGCAGGAGAAAAATGGAGGGGGATTTGTTTCTCTAAATGCCCCCCCCCATCCAAGTGGTCAGGGGCAACATGTGTGCTATTGCAATTGTAACCCCTGTAGTTGCGCCCCTGGGATGAGTGGGTGGCAGCGGTGTTGGTGGGGGATGGGATCAGTGGCGGTTGGGGAGGGATAGGATCAGTGTCATCGGTGGTGGGGGGGTGGGATGCGTGGCAGCGGCGAGGGAGAGATGGGATGAGTGGCAGCGGTGGGGGGGATGGGATCAGTGGCAGCAGTGGTGGTTGGGTAGGGATGGGATCAGTGACAACGGTGGTGGTGGGGGGATGGGATAAGTGGCAGCGGTGAGGGCGATGGGATACGTGGCAAGGGTTGTGGTGGGGGGGTGGGATCAGTGGTAGGGGGGATTGAATGGGATGAGTGGCAGAGGTGGTGGGGGAATGGGATCAGTGCCAAGGGTGATGGTTGGGGAGGGTGGGATGGGTGGTAGTGGAAGGGGGGGATTGGATGGGATGAGTGGCAGCGGTGGTGGGAGGATGGAATCCATGGCAAGGATGGTGGTAGGGGGTGGTGGGTGGGATTGAGTGGTGGGGAGGGGAATGGTATCAGTGGCAAGGATGGGGTCAGTGGCAGTAGTGGTCATGGTGGATCAATGGCAGCAGTGGCAGTAGTGGTGGTGCGGGGGGTATCAGGGTATCAGTGGCAGTAGTGGTGGTGGTGTGGGGGATCAGTGGCAGTAGTGGTGGTGGTATCAGGGTATCAGTGGCAGTAGTGGTGGTGGTATCAGTGGCAGTAGTGGTGGTGGTATCAGTGGCAGTAGTGGTGGTGGTATCAGTGGCAGTAGTGGTGGTGGTATCAGGGTATCAGTGGCAGTAGTGGTGGTGGTATCCGTGGCAGTAGTGGTGGTGGTGGTGCGGGGGGGATCAGTGGCAGTAGTGGTGGTGTGGGGGGATCAGTGGCAGTAGTGGTGGTGTGGGGGGGGATCAGTACAGTAGTGGTGGTGTGGGTATCAGTGCAGTAGTGGTGTGGGGCGGGGGGATTAGTACAGTAGTGGTAGTGTGGGGATCAGTGGCAGTAATGGTGTGGGGATCAGTGCAGTAGTGGTGGTGGTGTGGGGGTATCAGTGCAGTAGTGGGGGTGGTGTGGGGGTATCAGTGCAGTAGTGGGGGTATCAGCGCAGTAGTGGGGGTGGTGTGGGGGTATCAGTGCAGTAGTGGTGGTGGTGTGGGGGTATCAGTGCAGTAGTGGTGGTGGTGTGGGGGTATCAGTGCAGTAGTGGTGGTGGTGTGGGGGTATCAGTGCAGTAGTGGTGGTGGTGTGGGGGTATCAGCGCAGTAGTGGGGGGGGTGTGGGGGTATCAGTGCAGTAGTGGGGGTGGTGTGGGGGTATCAGCGCAGTACTGGTGGTGGTGTGGGGGTATCAGCGCAGTACTGGTGGTGGTGTGGGGGTATCAGCGCAGTACTGGTGGTGGTGTGGGGGTATCAGCGCAGTACTGGTGGTGGTGTGGGGGTATCAGTGCAGTAGTGGTGGTGGTGTGGGGGTATCAGCGCAGTAGTGGGGGTGGTGTGGGGGTATCAGTGCAGTAGTGGGGGTGGTGTGGGGGTATCAGCGCAGTACTGGTGGTGGTGTGGGGGTATCAGCGCAGTACTGGTGGTGGTGTGGGGGTATCAGCGCAGTACTGGTGGTGGTGTGGGGGTATCAGCGCAGTACTGGTGGTGGTGTGGGGGTATCAGCGCAGTAGTGGTGGTGGTGTGGGGGTATCAGTGCAGTAGTGGGGGTGGTGTGGGGGTATCAGTGCAGTAGTGGGGGTGGTGTGGGGGAATCAGTGCAGTAGTGGGGGTGGTGTGGGGGTATCAGCGCAGTACTGGTGGTGGTGTGGGGGTATCAGCGCAGTACTGGTGGTGGTGTGGGGGTATCAGCGCAGTACTGGTGGTGGTGTGGGGGTATCCGTGCAGTAGTGGGGGTGGTGTGGGGGTATCAGTGCAGTAGTGGGGGTGGTGTGGGGTTATCAGTGCAGTAGTGGGGGTGGTGTGGGGGTATCAGCGCAGTACTGGTGGTGGTGTGGGGGTATCAGCGCAGTAGTGGTGGTGGTGTGGGGGTATCAGCGCAGTAGTGGTGGTGGTGTGGGGGTATCAGTGCAGTAGTGGGGGGTGGGGGTATCAGCGCAGTAGTGGGGGTGGTGTGGGGGTATCAACGCAGTAGTGGGGGTGGTGTGGGGGTATCAGCGCAGTAGTGGGGGTGGTGTGGGGGTATCAGTGCAGTAGTGGGGGTGGTGTGAGGGTATCAGCGCAGTAGTGGGGGTGGTGTGGGGGTATCAGCGCAGTAGTGGGGGTGGTGTGGGGGTATCAGCGCAGTAGTGGTGGTGGTGTGGGGGTATCAGCGCAGTAGTGGTGGTGGTGTGGGGGTATCAGTGCAGTAGTGGTGGTGGTGTGGGGGTATCAGTGCAGTAGTGGGGGTGGTGTGGGGGTATCAGTGCAGTAGTGGTGGTGGTGTGGGGGCAGTAGTGGTGGTGGTGTGGGGGCAGTAGTGGTGGTGGTGTGGGGGTATCAGTGCAGTAGTGGTGGTGGTGTGGGGGTATCAGTGCAGTAGTGGTGGTGGTGTGGGGGCAGTAGTGGTGGTGGTGTGGGGGTATCAGCGCAGTATTGGGGGTGGTGTGGGGGTATCAGCGCAGTAGTGGGGGTGGTGTGAGGGTATCAGCGCAGTAGTGGGGGTGGTGTGGGGGTATCAGCGCAGTAGTGGGGGTGGTGTGGGGGTATCAGCGCAGTAGTGGTGGTGGTGTGGGGGTATCAGCGCAGTAGTGGTGGTGGTGTGGGGGTATCAGCGCAGTAGTGGTGGTGGTGTGGGGGTATCAGTGCAGTAGTGGTGGTGGTGTGGGGGTATCAGTGCAGTAGTGGGGGTGGTGTGGGGGTATCAGTGCAGTAGTGGTGGTGGTGTGGGGGCAGTAGTGGTGGTGGTGTGGGGGTATCAGCGCAGTAGTGGGGGGGGTGGGGGTATCAGCGCAGTAGTGGGGGTGGTGTGAGGGTATCAGCGCAGTAGTGGGGGTGGTGTGGGGGTATCAGCGCAGTAGTGGGGGTGGTGTGGGGGTATCAGTGCAGTAGTGGGGGTGGTGTGGGGGTATCAGTGCAGTAGTGGTGGTGGTGTGGGGGCAGTAGTGGTGGTGGTGTGGGGGTATCAGTGCAGTAGTGGGGGGGTGGGGGTATCAGCGCAGTAGTGGGGGTGGTGTGGGGGTATCAGCGCAGTAGTGGGGGTGGTGTGAGGGTATCAGCGCAGTAGTGGGGGTGGTGTGGGGGTATCAGCGCAGTAGTGGGGGTGGTGTGGGGGTATCAGCGCAGTAGTGGTGGTGGTGTGGGGGTATCAGCGCAGTAGTGGTGGTGGTGTGGGGGTATCAGTGCAGTAGTGGTGGTGGTGTGGGGGTATCAGTGCAGTAGTGGGGGTGGTGTGGGGGTATCAGTGCAGTAGTGGTGGTGGTGTGGGGGTATCAGTGCAGTAGTGGTGGTGGTGTGGGGGCAGTAGTGGTGGTGGTGTGGGGGTATCAGTGCAGTAGTGGTGGTGGTGTGGGGGTATCAGTGCAGTAGTGGTGGTGGTGTGGGGGTATCAGTGCAGTAGTGGGGGTGGTGTGGGGGGATAAGTGCAGTAGTGGTGGTGGTGTGGGGGTATCAGCGCAGTATTGGGGGTGGTGTGGGGGTATCAGCGCAGTAGTGGGGGTGGTGTGAGGGTATCAGCGCAGTAGTGGGGGTGGTGTGGGGGTATCAGCACAGTAGTGGGGGTGGTGTGGGGGTATCAGCGCAGTAGTGGTGGTGGTGTGGGGGTATCAGCGCAGTAGTGGTGGTGGTGTGGGGGTATCAGCGCAGTAGTGGTGGTGGTGTGGGGGTATCAGTGCAGTAGTGGTGGTGGTGTGGGGGTATCAGTGCAGTAGTGGGGGTGGTGTGGGGGTATCAGTGCAGTAGTGGTGGTGGTGTGGGGGCAGTAGTGGTGGTGGTGTGGGGGTATCAGCGCAGTAGTGGGGGGGTGGGGGTATCAGCGCAGTAGTGGGGGTGGTGTGAGGGTATCAGCGCAGTAGTGGGGGTGGTGTGGGGGTATCAGCGCAGTAGTGGGGGTGGTGTGGGGGTATCAGTGCAGTAGTGGGGGTGGTGTGGGGGTATCAGTGCAGTAGTGGTGGTGGTGTGGGGGCAGTAGTGGTGGTGGTGTGGGGGTATCAGTGCAGTAGTGGGGGGGTGGGGGTATCAGCGCAGTAGTGGGGGTGGTGTGGGGGTATCAGCGCAGTAGTGGGGGTGGTGTGAGGGTATCAGCGCAGTAGTGGGGGTGGTGTGGGGGTATCAGCGCAGTAGTGGGAGTGGTGTGGGGGTATCAGCGCAGTAGTGGTGGTGGTGTGGGGGTATCAGCGCAGTAGTGGTGGTGGTGTGGGGGTATCAGTGCAGTAGTGGTGGTGGTGTGGGGGTATCAGTGCAGTAGTGGGGGTGGTGTGGGGGTATCAGTGCAGTAGTGGTGGTGGTGTGGGGGTATCAGTGCAGTAGTGGTGGTGGTGTGGGGGCAGTAGTGGTGGTGGTGTGGGGGTATCAGTGCAGTAGTGGTGGTGGTGTGGGGGTATCAGTGCAGTAGTGGGGGTGGTGTGGGGGGATAAGTGCAGTAGTGGTGGTGGTGTGGGGGTATCAGCGCAGTATTGGGGGTGGTGTGGGGGTATCAGCGCAGTAGTGGGGGTGGTGTGAGGGTATCAGCGCAGTAGTGGGGGTGGTGTGGGGGTATCAGCGCAGTAGTGGGGGTGGTGTGGGGGTATCAGCGCAGTAGTGGTGGTGGTGTGGGGGTATCAGCGCAGTAGTGGTGGTGGTGTGGGGGTATCAGCGCAGTAGTGGTGGTGGTGTGGGGGTATCAGTGCAGTAGTGGTGGTGGTGTGGGGGTATCAGTGCAGTAGTGGGGGTGGTGTGGGGGTATCAGTGCAGTAGTGGTGGTGGTGTGGGGGCAGTAGTGGTGGTGGTGTGGGGGTATCAGCGCAGTAGTGGGGGGGTGGGGGTATCAGCGCAGTAGTGGGGGTGGTGTGAGGGTATCAGCGCAGTAGTGGGGGTGGTGTGGGGGTATCAGCGCAGTAGTGGGGGTGGTGTGGGGGTATCAGCGCAGTAGTGGGGGTGGTGTGGGGGTATCAGTGCAGTAGTGGGGGTGGTGTGGGGGTATCAGTGCAGTAGTGGTGGTGGTGTGGGGGCAGTAGTGGTGGTGGTGTGGGGGTATCAGTGCAGTAGTGGGGGGGTGGGGGTATCAGCGCAGTAGTGGGGGTGGTGTGAGGGTATCAGCGCAGTAGTGGGGGTGGTGTGGGGGTATCAGCGCAGTAGTGGTGGTGGTGTGGGGGTATCAGCGCAGTAGTGGTGGTGGTGTGGGGGTATCAGTGCAGTAGTGGTGGGGGTATCAGTGCAGTAGTGGGGGTGGTGTGGGGGTATCAGTGCAGTAGTGGTGGTGGTGTGGGGGCAGTAGTGGTGGTGGTGTGGGGGCAGTAGTGGTGGTGGTGTGGGGGTATCAGTGCAGTAGTGGTGGTGGTGTGGGGGTATCAGTGCAGTAGTGGTGGTGGTGTGGGGGTATCAGTGCAGTAGTGGGGGTGGTGTGGGGGGATAAGTGCAGTAGTGGTGGTGGTGTGGGGGTATCAGCGCAGTATTGGGGGTGGTGTGGGGGTATCAGCGCAGTAGTGGGGGTGGTGTGAGGGTATCAGCGCAGTAGTGGGGGTGGTGTGGGGGTATCAGCGCAGTAGTGGGGGTGGTGTGGGGGTATCAGCGCAGTAGTGGTGGTGGTGTGGGGGTATCAGCGCAGTAGTGGTGGTGGTGTGGGGGTATCAGTGCAGTAGTGGTGGTGGTGTGGGGGTATCAGTGCAGTAGTGGGGGTGGTGTGGGGGTATCAGTGCAGTAGTGGTGGTGGTGTGGGGGCAGTAGTGGTGGTGGTGTGGGGGTATCAGCGCAGTAGTGGTGGTGGTGTGGGGGTATCAGTGCAGTAGTGGGGGTGGTGTGGGGGTATCAGTGCAGTAGTGGTGGTGGTGTGGGGGTATCAGTGCAGTAGTGGGGGTGGTGTGGGGGTATCAGTGCAGTAGTGGTGGTGGTGTGGGGGCAGTAGTGGTGGTGGTGTGGGGGCAGTAGTGGTGGTGGTGTGGGGGTATCAGTGCAGTAGTGGTGGTGGTGTGGGGGCAGTAGTGGTGGTGGTGTGGGGGCAGTAATGGGGGTGGTGTGGGGGTATCAGTGCAGTAGTGGGGGTGGTGTGGGGGTATCAGTGCAGTAGTGGTGGTGGTGTGGGGGTATCAGTGCAGTAGTGGGGGTGGTGTGGGGGTATCAGTGCAGTAGTGGTGGTGGTGTGGGGGCAGTAGTGGTGGTGGTGTGGGGGCAGTAGTGGTGGTGGTGTGGGGGTATCAGTGCAGTAGTGGTGGTGGTGTGGGGGCAGTAGTGGTGGTGGTGTGGGGGCAGTAATGGGGGTGGTGTGGGGGTATCAGTGCAGTAGTGGGGGTGGTGTGGGGGTATCAGTGCAGTAGTGGTGGTGGTGTGGGGGTATCAGTGCAGTAGTGGTGGTGGTGTGGGGGCAGTAGTGGTGGTGGTGTGGGGGCAGTAGTGGTGGTGGTGTGGGGGCAGTAGTGGTGGTGGTGTGGGGGTATCGGGTGGTGTGGGGGTATCAGTGCAGTAGTGGGGGTGGTGTGGGGGTATCAGTGCAGTAGTGGTGGTGGTGTGGGGGTATCAGTGCAGTAGTGGTGGTGGTGTGGGGGCAGTAGTGGTGGTGGTGTGGGGGCAGTAGTGGTGGTGGTGTGGGGGCAGTAGTGGTGGTGGTGTGGGGGTATCGGGTGGTGTGGGGGTATCAGTGCAGTAGTGGGGGTGGTGTGGGGGTATCAGTGCAGTATTGGGGGTGGTGTAGGGGTATCAGTGCAGTAGTGGGGGTGGTGTGGGGGTATCGGGTGGTGTGGGGGTATCAGTGCAGTAGTGGGGGTGGTGTAGGGGTATCAGTGCAGTAGTGGGGGTGGTGTGGGGGTATCGGGTGGTGTGGGGGTATCAGTGCAGTATTGGGGGTGGTGTAGGGGTATCAGTGCAGTAGTGGGGGTGGTGTGGGGGTATCGGGGTGGTGTGGGGGTATCAGTGCAGTAGTGGTGGTGTGGGGATCAGTGGCAGTGTTGATATTGAGGGATGGGTGCCACTCACTTGCAGATCACTCTGTTCTCCTTCCTTGCTGGGTCTTGCTTGGATGAGCAGTAGCACTGAGCAGAGGGGATGGGCGGGGCCTGTGAGTGCAGGCAGGGCCAAAGAAGATGGGCGGAGTGGGCGGGGACTGTGCCCGTGAGTTCAGGCAGCGAGTATGGGTGGAGAGGATGGGCGAAGTGGGTGGGGACTGTGCCCCTAAGTGTGGGATGAGAGGATGGGTGGAGAGGATGGGCGGAGCCTTGCAGTGTGCCCGTGAATGCGATCAGTAAGGATGGGCGGAGCTCCCCGTGAATGCAGTGTCCCCGTGAATGACTGTACTTTCTCCCAGGTGGCGGCGGGCCCCCCTACAGTGGCGGAACCAGAGGGCCCAGTCGCCAATGCGACTGGTGCGACCCTGGTAATTCCGCCACTGCTTCAGTCTCTATCCATCTCCTGTAGTATATCTGCAGTCTCTGATCATCTCCTGTAGTATATCTGCAGTCTCTGACCATCTCCTGTAGTATGTCTGTGTCAGGAACCATGAAACAGACAGAGACAGAAGTACAATCAAATCACACTTGTTTATTAATAATAAAAATAAAAAGGTAAATAGAAAAAAGCATAGTCAAGCATAGCCAGAGTCCAGTAGCCAGATCGGGTAATCAGCCAGTCCAGAAGTCGGGGATCCAAGGAGAGCAACTGCAAGCTGGATAAGAAGCCAGGAGGGATGTCAGCAAGCCAGTCTTGAAACAAACAGCAGGAGATGGTTCCTTGTGATGTGACCAAATGTGAAGGCAATGGAGAAATGAGCTGGAAGACTTTAAATAGGCAGGTCAGACGAGACGGGACCAGCTGGTAACTGTGGAGGGAGAAGAGAGCTGGCAATTAGCCGACAGCTGAGCGGCCAGCCCAGAGGAGGAAGGGCTAAGCTAGCCCTGACAGTCTGCAGTCTCTGACTATCTCCTGTAGTATGTCTGCAGTCTCTGACCATCTCCTGTATCATGTCTGCAGTCTCTGACCATCTCCTGTAGTATGTCTGCAGTCTCTGATCATCTCCTGTATCATGTCTGCAGTCTCTGACCATCTCCTGTAGTGTGTCTGCAGTCTCTGACCATCTCCTGTATTATGTCTGCAGTCTCTGACCATCTCCTGTAGTATGTCTGCAGTCTCTGATCATCTCCTGTATCATGTCTGCAGTCTCTGACCATCTCCTGTAGTGTGTCTGCAGTCTCTGACCATCTCCTGTACTATGTCTGCAGTCTCTGACCATCTCCTGTAGTGTGTCTGCAGTCTCTGACCATCTCCTGTATTATGTCTGCAGTCTCTGACCATCTCCTGTAGTGTGTCTGCAGTCTCTGACCATCTCCTGTATTATGTCTGCAGTCTCTGACCATCTCCTGTAGTATGTCTGCAGTCTCTGACCATCTCCTGTAGTATGTCTGCAGTCTCTGATCATCTCCTGTATCATGTCTGCAGTCTCTGACCATCTCCTGTAGTATGTCTGCAGTCTCTGACCATCTCCTGTACTATGTCTGCAGTCTCTGACCATCTCCTGTAGTGTGTCTGCAGTCTCTGACCATCTCCTGTATTATGTCTGCAGTCTCTGACCATCTCCTGTACTATGTCTGCAGTCTCTGACCATCTCCTGTATTATGTCTGCAGTCTCTGACCATCTCCTGTATTATGTCTGCAGTCTCTGACCATCTCCTGTAGTATGTCTGCAGTCTCTGACCATCTCCTGTAGTATGCCTGCAGTCTCTGACCATCTCCTGTAGTGTGTCTGCAGTCTCTGGCAGTTATTTGAAGCATTAGACCCTAATTACACTATACATCCCCTGGGTGATGTGGTAATGCCCCCCATATCTAGTATGGTGACCAGCGCTGTCATACTACAGCTAAACAATGAAAGCATCGTGGTCCAAAAAATCCTCGAGCACCAACATCATCCGACCTCTATTATTTACTCACAACATTTCCTGTATCTCGTATTATTAGATTAGGAACAAAAGCCGACTTTTCTTTTAAATAAATCTCTCAGCTCAGAAGGGAACAACGAGCGGCACCTCCGGAGACGGCCATGTTTTTGTTTCCAGGAGAAATGCTCTGTAGAGGTTTGGAAAACTATTACATTGTGAAATGTATCAAGGGGCTTCCAAAAAGTAAACAAAAATGATATTCCTAGAGAAAATCGCAATCCGAACCTTCATCCGGAGCCAAGGAACATCTCCTGGGGACCCTCCCAATGGCTTTCAGGTCTTTCTAGCATAACCCAGTCATTCCATTTTGGCATTTGAAGAATTTTATTTTATCTCAGATCATATTTACCAACCTGGATGTTTTTTTTTTTTATTTTACATGTTTTTTTTTAATGCAAACCTAGACTTTTGTATACTGTGGGATCCATAAAACAGAGTGAAACTCGCTATCATTATAAACTATAAAGAATATTTGCCTTCATTGATTTATCCTTATCTCCCTCATCAACAAGCTAATTACATTTTTGAATAAAACCTTTCCAATTGTATTATGTACATTCTTTTTTACATCGTTACTGGGTGTCTGTGCTTTTCTATGCAATGTAGGTAGATCATGGCTGGTGGAATGGCTGGCAGGGTGCTGTACATGGCTTCCTGAAACGCCTGAGCACCCGGCCTCAGTACTCTTCTCAAGAACCCTCAGTCCTTATGCAAGAAGTGGGCTGGCTCTTGGGGGAGCACAGGGGGGACCCAGACAGCGGGGGGAAGGGGGGGCACAGATACCAATCGCAGGTGGAACCAGAGTATCTCATCCACCCCAAGCACTGCCACTCATCCGACCCCCCCCAGCACTGCCACTCATCCCATCCCCACAAGCACTGCCACACATCCCATCACCCTACCAGCATTGCCACTGATCCCATCCCTTCCAAGCACTGCCACTCATCCCATAACCCGACCAGCATTGCCACTGATCCCATCCCTTCCAAACACTGCCACTCATCCCATCACCCTACCAGCACTGCCACTCATCCCATCACCCTACCAGCACTGCCACACATCCCATCACCCTACCAGCACTGCCACTCATCCCATCACCCTACCAGCATTGCCACTGATCCCATCCCTTCCAAGCACTGCCACTCATCCCATCACCCTACCAGCACTGCCACTTATCCCATAACCCTACCAGCACTGCCACTGATCCCATCCCTTCGAAGCACTGCCACTCATCCCATCACCCTACCAGCACTGTCACTTATCCCATAACCCTACCAGCACTGCCACTGATCCCATCCCTTCCAAGCACTGCTACTTATCCCATCACCCTACCAGCACTGCCACTGATCCTAACCCTTTCAAGCACTGCCACTCATCCCATCACCTTACCAGCACTGCCACTGATCCCATCCCTTCCAAGCACTGCCACTAATCCCATCACCCTACCAGCACTGCCACTTATCCCATAACCCTACCAGCACTGCCACTGATCCCATCCCTTCCAAGCACTGCTACTTATCCCATCACCCTACCAGCACTGCCACTGATCCTAACCCTTTCAAGCACTGCCACTCATCCCATCACCCTACCAGCACTGCCACTGATCCCATCCCTTCCAAGCACTGCCACTCATCCCATCACCCTACCAGCACTGCCACTTATCCCATAACCCTACCAGCACTGCCACTGATCCCATCCCTTCCAAGCACTGCCACTCATCCCATCACCCTACCAGCACTGTCACTTATCCCATAACCCTACCAGCACTGCCACTGATCCCATCCCTTCCAAGCACTGCTACTTATCCCATCACCCTACCAGCACTGTCACTGATCCTAACCCTTTCAAGCACTGCCACTCATCCCATCACCCCACCAGCACTGCCACTCATCCCATCCCTCCCAAGCACTAGCACTGACCCCATTACCTCACCAGCACTGCCACTCATCCCATCCCCCAGCACTGCCACTGATCCCATTAACCCCCCCCCCCCCCCCCAGCACTGCCACTGATCTCATGATAAGAAGGAGAGAAGGAAAAAAAACTGCCCCAAGATCACCCCCCCAGCACTGCCACTGATCCCAACCCCCAGACGCACTGCCACTCATCACCCCCCCCCCCCAGCACTGCCACTCATCTTATTCACCCTCCCACCACTGCCATTGGTCAAACTCTCTGAGCCCCAGCAACCAATGGGTGAGTGGTGAGTGGTAATGATGTGCACTAACCTCTAGCATAAAATCAGTGATCAGTAATAATGTGCATTAGCCTCTAGCAACCAATCAGTGAGCGGTAACAATGTGCAGTAACCTGTACTGCCTTTTCAGCTGCCCTGTCAATGATCATTGCATTTTGCCGGCAGGGAAGGCTCCCTGCTGGCAGAACACAATAGCGCTATGGGAGGAATTCCCTCATCAACAGAGTCAGTAATCAAGCAATTTTCAACCAGGGGTTGTAGGAAAGAGAATTGGATCATCTATGGCTTGCTTAATGTGCACGGGGCGATTATAGTGTGCCCAGGCATATTCGACACACCCAGTACACAAGCCTATGGCGATGTCCCTGTCACTACTCCTCACAGCCTTGTAGCAGAATGAGATCACCACACAGCGCCCCCCATCCAAACAGTAAACTGCAGCGCCTGGGGCAGCCTCCCCTCCTGCCCATCCCTCATCCTGGCCCTTGTACTGAGGCAGGGTGTCCTAGGAATGCAAACACCTCCAGACATCCACCCAAGGACCCAGCCTTTTTCTGACATTTGTTGTTTACAAGTAAAAATCTGTATTTTTTGCTAGAAAATTACTTAGATACCCACAAACATTACATATATATGTAATGTTTGTGGGTATCTAAGTAATTTTTCTGCAATGATCAATTTTTTATGTCAAACAGTTTTTGCGCAGCAGTTTTTCAAACACAATTTTTGGGGAAAAAATAGACTTTAAAGTGAAGTTCCACCCAAAAGTGGAACTTACGCTCATCTGATCCCCCCCCCCCCCCCCCCCGTGCCACTATTGGCTTGTCTTTCACAGGTATCCTGTTCCCATGTCTGGGAGTCTGGGCCGTGGCCCATGATTCCATCGCAGGGCTCCCTCCTCCTCCCTCCTTCTTTCCCTGTTGCCGGGCCAGTAGGAGAGAGGAGCGGGGGCCTCGCGCATGCGCAGTAGGGCTCCCGGAGTGAAGAGGTAAGGCTACACTGCCGGTGCGCTCCGGACTCACGGCTGGGCACTTAAAGAGCCACGTACAGGTACGTGATTGTGCCCAGCCGTGCCATTCTGCCGACGTATATGTGCAGGAGGTGGTTCTTAAGCGGTTAATAGTGATTGGACCCTGGGCAAACATTTTCGTGGGCCCTGCCTAATCCACTTATCAACTATTTGCGAACAGTGGGGGCTCAAGGGGGAAGCTTCAACAATTACTGGGCCCAGGTCAGCTGCCCCTTTTGCTCAGTGTTAAAGAAAGCCCTGGCAAGACTGAAGGGAAGTCTGAATATCCAACCAAAACAGATATAAATAACAAACCATAAGAGATTCCCTTGAACATGACTGGAGATATCTACACTATCACTAGACTTCACAACCCCCCGGCAGCACAGGGGTTAACACACGCAATCTAAATATCCCCCCAATCTTTTCACCATTGATTTCCCGCCCGGGTTGCAAACTTCAATTTCTGGGGAATTTCATATCTAGATTCTCTCAGAAAATAATGGAGAGTCATGGAGAGCCAGATGTACCTTCCAGCTCCGCGTCTGTTGTTCTCAATTTATGAAAATGAATTTGTCCCATGACTTAAAGCCTTTTCCAGTTCTGTGGCGGATAATCTGGCATAAATCACTCGGCGGAGTCGCTTCTCGCCTCCGATCGGGTGGAAATAGGCGGGGAGATTGGTGTTCCACAAGAGGGGTCCCCAATGTACATCCATAAACATTTCTGCCACCTGTCTGGGACAGGGCCTGAGCACCGGCTGGCTTCATAAGCTCCATAAATCTCTGATAAACACCAAATAGCACCACTCAGACAACGAGACGATGGAGCCGGCAATCACCGTTTATGGATGGAGATCTTCTGTACTATCTCTATGAGAAATGATGGGAGAGAAAAGATTAAAAAAGTGATGAATTAAACGAAAAGAAGGGAGAAAGTTAGGAGGAGAAGAAAAAGAAAGAAGGAAAAAAAAAAAAAAAAGGGGGGGTGGAGGAAGGAAGGAAAGGGAGGCGAGAGGGAGGAAGGAAAGGAGCAAGGAAAGAATGAATATAAGGAAGAGGAAAGGAAAAGGAAAGGAGAGGTGGTGGGAGGGAAGGAAGGAAGAAAGAAAGGAAGGAAGGAAGGAAGGAAGGAAGGAAGGAAGGAAGGAAGGAAGGAAGGAAGGAAGGAAGGAAGGAAAGAAGGAAGGAAGGAAGGATGGATGGATGGAAGGGAGGGAAGAAGGAAGGAACAATGGATGGATGGAGGGAGGAAGGGAGGATGGCAAAAGGAAAAATAAAAAAAGAGAGAGAAGCAAGCAAAAGAAGAAAAGAAAGCTGAGGAGAGGAAAGGATGAAAAAGAATGTAAAAGAAAGAGGGTTTGGAAGGAGGGAAAAAAAGAAGGAAGCAGGAAAGAAAGGAATTTAAGGAAGAAGAGAAGGGGAGAAGATAGTAAAGAAAAAAAGGAAAGAATGAAGGGTAGAAGAGAGGGAGAGAGGAAGGTAGGAAGGAAAAGAGGAATGATGAAATTAGTGAGAATAAAGTAGAGGAAAGAAAAGGAAAGGAAAAAAATGAGAGGAGGAGAAAGAAAAAAGAGGAAAGAAGGTGGAAAGGGGGGAGGTTATGAAGGAAGGGAGGATAGGGATATAAGGAAGAGGAAAGGAGAGAGAAGCAAAATAAGAAAGTAAAAAGGGAGGAAGGAAGGAAGGAAGGAAGGAAGGAAGGAAGGAAGGAAGGAAGGAAGGAAGGAAGGAAGGAAGGAAGGAAGGAAGGAAGGAAGGAAATTAAAGCAGAGTAGAAGGAAGGAAAGGGGGAACTAAGGATGTCAAATAGAAAAATATAAATGAGGGAGAAAGAAAAGAAAGCTGAGGAGAAGAAAGGAAGAAAAAGAAGGAAAAAGAAAGAGGGTTGGGAAGGAAGGAAGAAAAGAAGAAAGGAGAGAAGGCAGAAAGAAAGGAAGGAATTTAAGGAAGAATATAAGGGAGAAAATAAGAAAGGAAGGAATTGAAGGAAGGGAGGAAGGTAGGAAGGAAAAGAGGAATAAAGGAAGGAGTGAGGATAAAGAAGAGGAAAGCAAAGAAAAGAAAAAAAATGAAAGGGGGAGAATTAAAAAGAGGAAAAGAAGATGAATAAGGGAGGAAACAAGGGATAAAAAAGAAAGGAAAAAGAAATGGGGGTGGAAGGAAGAAAGGAAGGAAGATGAAGGAAGCGATGAAGAAAAGAAGGGAGGAAGGAACATGAAGGAAAGAAGATAAAGTAGAGTAAAATAAAGCAAAAACAAAATAGAGAGAGGAGCAAAATACGAAAGTTTAGGAAAGGAGAGGAGAGGAAAGGGAGAAAAAGAAAGAGGGTTGGAAAGGAAGGAAGAAAAATGAAATGAGAGAAGGAAGAAAGAAAGGGAATTTAAGGAAGAAGGGAAGGGAGGAAGGAAGGAAGATGGGACTGAAGGAAAGGTAAAAGGAAGGGAGGAAGAGAGGAAGGTAGGGAAGGAAATGAGGAAGGAAGGAGTGAAGATAAAGAAGGAAAAATCAATGAGAGGATGAGAAAGGAGGAAAGAGGAAAGAATGCACAAAAGGAAGGAAAGAAAGGAGGGAATGAGGAAGGAAGTAAAAAGGGAAGATGAAGGATAGGAGGAAGAAAAGAAGCAAGGAAGAAAGAAGATAAAGGAGAGGAAAGGGAAGGAAAAAAGAGTCCTGTTCTCACCTATAATCATCATGTATGCATTTATTGGTTTTCTAGCTCTTCTATATCTATGAAATTGCAAACATTATGTGATGAGTTCCAAAGCAAAACCAATGTTTATCCCGTACTGGTGATCAAAGCCCAGAATGAAAAGCACAGACAGTAAGGAGATGTGTGGAATACAATGTTCAGGACCCAAAACTGATAAAAATTTTAGTAGAGAATTCTCTAAGATGAAAATGAGTTTCTCAGTTAAACTTTTCCTCCTTTCTTCTTTTTTTTGTTCCCTCTCCTATTTTGCTGTGGATGAAGGAATTGATGAATGATTAAGAGACCTGAGAACCCCCCAGAGACGGCGAGAGACGACTGTAGACGGAATACTATAAAACGACTATTCTACTGCAGAGGTGAGAGCTTCTCTATAAAGCTTGATGCCACCGCATGGCACTTTGTGTTTTACTTTCATGCTGATGACGCTTTATAAAACCCCTCATAAACCTCAACCAGTTTTATCTCCAGCTGTTGCCTGGCACTCCGAGAAGAGTATTTCACACATTATTTAGATTCAGGAGAAATAGTCCCAAAAGTTCAGACGATGCTGAAACACCAGGGTGGCAGAAAAGTGCCACGGAATGAGGAAAGTTAGAGAGAATTCATGATAGTGAATGCAAAAACTTACCGCTATATTTTATATTCATCTAACTGGAGAGTTGATGAATGTGTAATACGGTCTTTCTTTAACTTTTTATTGTGAAGGAACCATTGAAAAGGTTTATATGTCTCAGGCAGGGATGAGCTTTATGTTCGACTCGAACATTGGCTGTTCGCTAGTTCGCCGAACAGTGCACACTTTTGGGTGTTCGTGGCAAATTCAAAAATGGGAGAAATCAAAAGTGCTCATTTTAAAGTCTTATATGCATGGTATTGTCATAAAAAGTGATGCGGACCTGGGTCCTGCCCCAGAGGATATGTATCAATGCAAAAAAAAGTTTTAAAAACTGACATTTTTTTTCCGGGAGCACTGATTTTAATAATGCTTAAAGTGAAACAATAAAAGTATAATGTTCCTTTCAATTTCGTACCTGGGGGGTGTGTACAGTATGCCTGTAAAGGGGCACATGTTTCCCATGTTTAGAACAGTCTGACAGCAAGATGACGTTTCTAAAGGAAAAAAAGTAATTTAAAACTACTCACGGCTACAATGAATTGTCGGTCTGCAATACACATAAAAGTTCATTGATAAAAACAGCATGGAGATTTCCCCACAGGGGAACCCCCGAACCAAGATTAAAAAAGAATGTGTGGGGGTCCCCCTAAATTCCATACCATGCCCTTCAGGTCTGGTATGGATATTAAGGGTAACCCCATGTCAAAATGTAGATGGTGTGCGGTCCCCCCAAAAAATCCATACCAGACCCTTATCCAAGCATGCAATTTGGCAGGGTGCAGGAAAAGAGGGGGTGACGAGAGAGCCCCCCCCTCCTGAACCGTACCAGGCCACATGCCCTCAACATTGGGAGGGTGCTTTGAAGTAGCCCCTCGAAGCACCTTGTCCCCATGGTGATGGGGAGAAGGGCCTCATCCCCACAACCCTTGCCCGGTGGTTGTGGGGGTCTGCGGGCGAGGGGCTTATCGGAATCTGGAAGCCCCCTTTAACAAGGGGACCCCCAGATCTCACCCCCCGCGTGAAATGTTAATGGGGTACAAATGTAAAAAAAGTGACAGATTTTGTCAAGCCCTTTATTAATTTCTTCTTCTTTCATCTTCTGGTCTTCCTTCTGTGTTCTTGTTCCTCCAACTTCTTCTTCTCCATTTTCTTCTTGATCTTCTTCTTCTCCATCTTCTTCATCTTCTTCTTTCTCCACTTTTCCCATCCCGCATCTTGCTCCGGACTTCTTCTCCATGCTGTCCGCACGGTCCGCCTCTGTGGGAGTCTTCAGCCATATGGCGCATCGATTCTTACATTACCCCTTACATTAGTGGCCAGTGTAGAAGTGACCCCTTACATTGGTGACCAGTGTAGAAGTGACCCCTGACATTGGTGGCCAGTGTAGAAGTGACCCCTGACATTGGTGGCCAGTGTAGAAGTGACCCCTGACATTGGTGGCCAGTGTAGAAGTGACCCCTGACATTGGTGGCCAGTGTAGAAGTGACACCTGACATTGGTGGCCAGTGTAGAAGTGGCCTCTGACATTGGTGGCCAGAGTAGAAGTAACCCATTACATTGGTTGCCACTAGTGTAATAGTGACCCCTTACATTGATGGCCAGTGTAGAAGTGACCCCTGACATTGATGGCCAGTGTAGAAGTGACCCCTGACATTGGTGGCCAGTGTAGAAGTGACCCCTTACTTTGGTGGCCAATGTAGAAGTGACCTCCTACATTGGACAGCAGTGTATACGTGACCCCTTAAATTGGTAATTGTTGTGGAAGTGACCCCTTAAATTGGTGGTTGTTGTGGAAGTGACTCCTTAAATTGGTGGTCATTGTGGAATGACCCCTTACTTTGGTGGTCAGAGTGAAAGTGACCTCTTATATTGGTCATCAGTGTAGACATGACCTCTTACATTGGTCATCAGTGCAGTCGTGACCTTTACATTGGTGGTCAGTGTAGACGTGACCTCTTACATTGATGTAAGTGTAGAAGTGCCTCCTTACTTTGGTGACCAGTGTTGAAGAGACCTCTTACATTGATGGTCAGTGTAGGAGTGACCCCTTACATTGGTGGCCAATGTAGAAGTGACTCCTAATATTGATGGTCAGTGTTGCAGTAACTCCTTACATAATGGTCAGTGTAGAAGTGACCTCTTACATTGGTTGTCGGTGTATAAGGGACCCCTTCCCATGATGGTCAGTTTAGAAGTGACTTCTTACATTAGTGGTCAGCGTAGAAGTGACCCCTAAGGTTGGTGGTCATTGTAAGTAGATAAATCCAGAATAGCTTTTGTCTCAAGAAACCAATAGCAATCTCTGAAGGTCCGGAACCCTTGGTGAAAAAAGTTGGTTTAATGGGTAATATTCTTAGTATGGTCAATTGCTGTTTCTAACCGACCCCCGCTTTCACACAGGTAGTGCAATTACATCTCCTCTTAAAACCCAACGCCAAGCTTAAAAGGACCCTAAAACTGGTTTACCAGGGAGGGTGTGATCAGCTACTTGCCTCTCATAGAGGGTAGGTTTTTAACAAATAAGTTCTCCCTTGATGGTACTCCCTCTTTAGTCCCAGGGGTGCCAAAGTGCCCAAAAGACCAACACAGATGTAAATGAGCCCTAAAGGATTTTTAAACCGGTGTTTTGGTGTATTTGTGGAGGTACTGATCCAGAAACGCTTGTCCTAGACATATAAGACACGGTGAGGCTGACAAGGACAGGCTGCAAAAAGGTTCCTATCTTGTCTTTGATGGGTTTGTTGCAATACCATTCCATGGCACGGGGTTTAGGGTGACAGGTTCAAATTTACACCAAGTCCTTGTCTGACAGCAGCATTGCAGCACAGATATAAATCTGACCCAGAGCAATAAGTTGGCACTGCTTATATTTTGCTTTCTCTGGTCCCTCCCCTCCCCCCCTATCAACATGCTAATAACATTTTTAAATACCGTATTTGTACTCGAGTATAGGCCGACCCAAATATAAGCTGAGGCTCCTAATTTTACCACAAAAAACTGGGAAAATGTATTGACTCGAGTATAAGCCTAGGGTGGGAAATGCAAATGCCTCACTGTGCCCATGTGCAGCCTCACTGTGCCCACCTGTATCATAAGTGCCCATCTGCAGCCTCACTGTGCCCATCTGCAGCCTCATTGTGCCCATCTGCAGCCTTACTGTGCCCACCTGTATCATAAGTGCCCATCTGCAGCCTCATTGTGCCCATTTGCAGCCTTACTGTGCCCACCTGTATCATAAGTGCACATCTGCAGCCTCACTGTGCCCATCTACAGCCTCATGGTGCCCATCTACAGCCTCATTGTGCCTATCTGCAGCCTCACTGTGCCCACCTGTATCATCAATGACCATCTGCAGCCTCACTTTGCCCATCTGCAGCCTCATTGTGCCCATCTGCAGCCTCACTGTGTCCATCTGCAGCCTCGCCGTACCCACCTGTATCATCAGTGCCCATCTTCAGCCTCATTATGCCCATCTTCTCCCTTACTGTGCCCATTTGCAGCCTCACTGTGCCCATCTGTAGCCTCATTGTGCCCATCCACAGCTTCACTGTGCCCACCTGTATCATCAGTCCTCATCTGCAGCCTCACTGCACCAATTTGCAACCTCACTGTGCCCACCTGTATCATCTGTGCCCATCTGCAGCCTCACTGTGCCCATTTGCAGCCTCATTGTTCCCATCTGCAGCCTCACTGTGCCCACCTGTATCATCAGTGCCCATCTCCAGCCTCACTGTGCCCATCTGCAGCCTCACTGTGTCTAGCTGCAGCCTCACTGTGCCTATTTGCAGCCTCACTGTGCCCATCTGCAGCCCCACTGTGCCCATCTGCAGCTGTACCTTTGATAATCAAAACAGCAGGTGTCTCCCGCTGTGTCATGCAGTCTGTTCGGTGGCCGTCCACTGTAACAAAGCCCCGTCTCCTCCTCGTCCGTGATATACGGAACACTGAGAACTGGGAAACGCTATCAGTGTTCCGTCTATCACGGATGAGGAGGAGGTGGAGCTTTGTTACAGTGGACGGCCGCCAAAAAGACTGCATCACACAGTGGGAGACACCTGCTGTTTTGATTATCTCCCGCTGTGTCATTCAGACTGAATGACACAGCGAGAGACACCCGCTGTTTTGATTATCAAAGGTACAGCTGCAGATGGGCACAGCGAGGCTGCACCCACACTCAAGTATAACCAGAGGGGTGGGGGGGGGGGGTTCAGCCTAAAAAAATGTGCTGAAAAACTCGTCTCATACTTGAGTGTATATGATAAATCCTTTCCATTTTCATTACATACTTTATTTTAGACACACTTGGACTTAGACCCTTGGTGCTTCTCTATGCAATGCAGGCAGATCTTGGCTGGTGGGAGGGGCCGATAGGATGATGATGTACATAGATTTAGGAAAACAACACAGCGCCCTCCCTCAGTACTCCTCTCAAGAGCCCTTAGTCCCCAAGATATCAAAATGTCTTGATGGTCAGGATGGAGGAGTGGGAGATCCTAGCCAGGTCATCCTAGGTAATGCCCACATGTGATGCTGATTGAAAGAACTGAAATTAAATCCAATGACTAAAAGGGCAGGCTAGATAGATAGATACTTTTAGATAGATAAAAACTAACATTGTTTATAAACAATACCCCATAATAACAACGTGAAAGAAGTTTGTTTGAAATCTTTGCAAATTTATAAAAAAAAATAAAAAATCCCATGTACATAAGTGCATGTCAGAGAACAAACCAAGCCATGAAGTCCAAGGAATTGTCTGCAGACCTCGGAGACAGGATTGTATGGAGGCACAGATCTGTAGACCTCCGAGACAGGATTGTATGGAGGCACAGATCTGTAGACCTCCGAGACAGGATTGTATGGAGGCACAGATCTGTAGACCTCCGAGACAGGATTGTATGGAGGCACAGATCTGTAGACCTCCGAGACAGGATTGTATGGAGGCACAGATCTATAGACCTCCGAGACAGGATTGTATGGAGGCATAGATCTGTAGACCTCCGAGACAGGATTGTATGGAGGCACAGATCTGTAGACCTCCGAGACAGGATTGTATGGAGGCACAGATCTGTAGACCTCCGAGACAGGATTGTATGGAGGCACAGATCTGTAGACCTCCGAGACAGGATTGTATGGAGGCACAGATCTGTAGACCTCCGAGACAGGATTGTATGGAGGCACAGATCTGTAGACCTCCGAGACAGGATTGTATGGAGGCACAGATCTGGGGAAGGGTACAGAAAAATTTCTGCAGCATTGAAGGTGCCAATGAGCACAGTGGCCTCCATCATCTGTAAATATAAGACTTTTGGAACCACCAGGACCCTTCGTAGAGCTGGAACGGCCGGCCAAACTGAGCAATCAGGGAAGAAGGGCCTTAGTGAGGGAGGTGACCAAGAATCCGATGGTCACTCTGACAGAGCTCCAGTGTTTCTCTGTGGAGAGAGGAGAACCTTCCAGAAGAACAACGATCTCTGTAGCACTCCACCAATCAGGCCTGTATGGTAGAGTGGCCAGCTGTGAGTAAGCACTAGCCTTAGTGCAAAACGCGTCAGCTGTTAGCATCTTTCGCTGTGATGTCATTTGCTGTGTCCTAAATATTATTTGAATAAAGCATCGTTTTAGCATTGGAGTGCGGCCGCCCAGAGTTCTGTCATTATCCACATGGTAGAGTGGCCAGACGGAAGCCACGCCTCAATAAAAGGCACATGACAGCCAGCATGGAGTTTGCAAAAAGGCACCTGAAGGACTACACTTTGACCTCAATGGCAAGCCTCATGTCTGGAGGAAACCAGGGACAACTCATCACCTGGCCAATACCATCCCTACAGTGAAGCATGGTGGTGGCAGCATCATGCTGTGGGGATTTTTTTCAGTGGCAGGAATGAGGAGACTAGTCAGGATCGAGGGAAAGATGAATGCAGCAGTGTACGGAGACATCCTTGATGAAAATCTGCTCCCGAGTGCTCTGGACCTCAGACTGGAGCGAAGATTCATCTTCCAACAGGACAAGGACCCTAAGCACACAGCCAAGATAACAAAGGAGTGGCTACAGGACAGCTCTGTGAATGTCCTTGAGTGGCCCAGCTCAGAATTGACCCCGACTGAACCTCTCTGAAGAGATCTGATAATGTCTGTGCACCGACGCTCCCCATCCAATCTGATGGCGCTTGAGAGGTCCTCTGCAAAGAAGAATGGGAGAAACTGCCCAAAAATAGGTGTGCCAAGCTTGTAGCCTCATACTCAAAAAGACTTGAGGCTGTAATTGGTGCCAAAGGTTCTTTATAGTTTTTATTTTTTATTTTTAATAAATTTGCAAAGATTTCAAACAAACTTCTTTCACGTTGTCATTATGGAGGATTGTTTAGGAAAATAATGAATTTAATCCATTTTGGAATAAGGCTGTAACATAACAAAACATGGAAAAGGTGAAGCGCTGTGAATACTTTTTGGATGCACTGTAGATACAATCTAACATTGTTTATAAACATTGGTCAGACAGGAGACAGAGAGATACACAGTAACATTGTTTATAAACATTGTTCAGAAGGGAGATAGAGCGATACAAAGTAATATTGTTTATAAGCATTGATCGGAACAGAAGATAACTGTATAACTCTGTAACAGCCGGGGGATAGAGAAATACAAAGTTACATTGTTTATAAATATATTTCAGACAGACGATAGAGATACACAAAGTAAAATTGTTTATAAACATTGATTAGGTAGGGGATAGAGATATACAAAGTAACATTTTTATCAACATTGATCAGACAAGAGACAGAGAGATTCAAAGTAACATTGTTTATAAACATTGTTCAGAAGGAAGATAGACAGATACAAACTAATATTGTTTATGAGCATTGATCGGACAAAAAAACAGACTTACTGGCAGGATCCCCAGGAGAAAATCAGTGGTGACTGGTGCTCCATTTTTTAGGGGGGTGGCAAATAAATCCTCCCTCCCCCACCGTGTCCACACTTACCCCATTCAGGTCGCGGTGTTCCATCAGAATACACCAAGCCTCTGGCCCATGTCTTGAATGAAACTGGCCGTCTGTTGCTGGTGCAAGAGCTCCTTGTCTGGAAAAACTCCGGCTCAACGGGAAGGGCTGAAGCACCAGCAGCCTGAAGGCGCCATGTCTAGGTGAGAGAGGACGCTCACGACGGGTCGCCTATCCTGACAGAACACAGGCTTCTCCTCTGGGCCAATTCGATCTTAAGACCTGCCTCCTGTCCTGATTGGCCCAGGAGGAGAAGCCCGAAGACAGTAGCGAATATTGATTCGTTAACGTCGCAAGTGGGTGGGCTCGCTGCGCCCCCGAGCCCAACCTTTTTGAAGCCAATTAGAGCCTCGGGCTCTAAAAATGTGCTTAAAAAAAACAAAAAAAAAAAAAAACGTATAGAAATCTATGCATCCGGCGCCCTGCATGGAGACCTAATGGACCGGCCGCCGCTGATGAAAATAGAAGAAAGAAAGAACTGATGAGCTGCAATATAGTAAATGTTTGTTTTTGGGTGTAATACTACTTTAAACTTTTTTTTTTATTTTTTTATTTTTTTTACATTTTTATCTGTTTTGTTTGTTAATTTGTTTATTTCACGTTAATGAAAAAGCACAAATTAAAAAGCACATTATTAAAAATGATTAAAAAAAAATATTAAAAATAAAGCCTTTATTTTATTGCAGCACTTTTCATCACAATCATAACTGGCATGTCATTTAAAAAAGAACAAATTATAGAATTATATAGAATTATACCTTTTTTTTTTTTTATCTATAATTACACTAATAACAATGATCAAGGTAGAAAGTATTGCTTTTTAAGCGTTATGCTTCATGGAAATTTTTTATTTTTTTTGTATGGATTGTAAAAAAAAAAAATATATATTTTTTGTTTCAAAGTAATAGCACCAAAAAAGCCAAACAAATTTATATATATATATATATATATATATATATATATATATATATATATATATATATATATATATATATATATATATATATATATATATATATATATATATTTATAAATATAAATAAATATATATATATATATATATATATATATATATATATATATAAATAAATAAATATTTATTTGTATATATATATATTATTTTTTTATATATATTTATATATTTTTTATATATAAATAAATATATATATATATATATATATATATATACACATACATACATATACATATAAATAAATATTTATTTATTTATTTATATATATATTAAAAAAAAAATATATATATATATATATATATATATATATATATATATATATATATATATATATATATATAAAATTATCTTAATTATCTCCTGTACCTTTTGTATTGTACTGTAAATGTGCTGTCCCCCCTTATAAATTGTAAAGCACTGCGTAAACTGTTGGCGCTATATAAATCGTGTATAATAATAATAACGATAATAATAATAATATATATTTAGTAATGACAAAGCTATTGCCGAATAATCAGGTCCACAGCAGAGGGAAAAATCGTTCTGCTCCTCCATAGAGAGGTGTAAAGGTGTGAGAGCTGAACATCATCGTTCAGTAATTCCATCTCATATCAATCCCAATAAAATGATGTAGTGCAGATACATCGTTCCTCGGTGATGGTGAGGGCTCCGGATAGAATATAATGCCTGGATCTTATTTCAGAAATGAGAAGCCTGTGAAATCCCACCGCCAGCAGCTTCTTTCATTCGAAAAATTCCATAGCGGATACCTCTGTGACTTAATGACCCCTTTCAGAACCAAGTCTGCTACTGAACTGACCAGCGGTCACCGATGGGAGCCTGCTACAAACAGTTAGGCACACATCTGGCGGGCAGAGCTGCGGAGCAGAGCCCCTGGTAGATGAAGGCAGTTGGCTCACAAAGTGTCATTTAACACAGAAGTCCCATGCTGGAGAGCTGATGGTATTACCGAGGCATGATGTAGCGCTGGAAATGTATTAATGAGCTGTGAACTTAAAGTGGAACTATGCTTTAAATTGGAAAAAAAATAAAAAAATGCCCACGGATATGGACTTGCACCTCTGGTCCACTAAATTCATCGCAAACCTACAGGATATCTTTTGCTGGACCGCACTTATAAGCAAACTTCCAAGAACTTTCTGCTACCTATGGTCTCCATCGTCAAGAGTTCTACAAATTCCTCTAGGATTAGACACATCTTATCACGACTTTGTTAAGGAGACAATGCCCTATTAGAAGATAGCCTGAGGATCTACAACTCCAAAGCACCTGCCAACAACCGCATTTCAGCCATTATGCATTGCAGCCACAAGCATAACCAGTACTTGAAGCCCCCCCCCATGCAATATTGAGAGCAGTGTTTTTTTTTTGGGCATCAAATTTTGATTTAGTTTTAGTTATAGTCTTTTGATTAAAATTCCATTTTAGTTTTATTCCCATTTTAGTCATCTGCAATTGTTTTAGTTTTAGTCGTATTTAAGTCAACTAAAATCTCCAGTACATTTTAGTGTAATAAAATCATTTTAGTCAACTAAAAGTTAAATTGTAATGCATTATTTAAGCATTTCTATAGAATTTCCAAACTCGTATACTCATGGAGTTAAAAAAAAAAATCAAATATGTTATTATTTATGGTATTAAGGTTTGAACAAACTCACAGATACAGATTTAGCTACACTCGACAGTCTGAAGAGGCCTGTAATGCTGCACAGTGCTCTGGATGGTGGTCTGTCTGAGGAGGCCTGTAAGGCCGCGTACACACGCGCGGACTGTTTGCCCAACCTTGTTCGTCAAACAGTTTCGGCAAACAGTCCGCTCAAAATTTGCATGAGCGGACTTGCCCACACACGAGCGGACTGTTTGACGAACAAGGTTGGGCAAACAGTTCGCTCAACTTTTGAAATGAACGGACTCGCCCACGTAAGGAGGAGGCAAATCCGCCCATTTCGAGCGCGTGTACAGGTAGGCGGGGCCCGCGAAGGAGACGTCGCGGGCTCCGCCGCCTGGAATGGGCTTAAAGGGGAACCCCAACGCCGAAAAAAATCGGCGTGGGGGTTCCCCCAAAGTCCACACCAGACCCTTGTCCGAGCACGCTACCCGGCCGGCCAGGAAAGGGGGGCGAGCGAGCGCGCCCCCCCCTCCTGAGCCGTACCAGGCCGCGTGCCCTCAACATGGGGGGTGCCTTGGGGAAGGGGGGCCGCGCGGCCCCCCCACCCCAAAGCACCTTGTCCCCATGTTGATGAGGACAAGGGCCTCTTCCCGACAACCCTGGCCGTTGGTTGTCGGGGTCTGCGGGCGGGGGGCTTATCGGAATCCGGGAGCCCCCTTTAAGAAGGGGGCCCCCGGATACCGGCCACCCACCCTATGTGAATGAGTATGGGGTACAATGTACCCCTACCCATTCACCTGTGAAATAAAGTACAAAAAAAAACACAACACAGGGAAAAAATATTTTATTGCACAGCTCCGGGGGTCTTCCGTCTTCGGGGGTCTTCTCGCCGGACTCCTCCGCTATCTGTGTGTAGCTCTTTTACTAGCGGAGGAGTCCGGCTTTCTTCCTCCCCGCCGCCGGCCTCTTCTCCCGACTTCGGGGGTCTTGTCCCCCTCTTCGGTTCTTCTGCCGGGCCACCGCGCCTTCTTGTAGCTCTTTTACAGGCGGTGGCCCGGTCTTCTGTCGCCGCTGCCTTCCGTTCTTCTGTCGCCGCCTTCGGTTCTTCTGCCGGGCCACCGCGCCTTCTTGTAGCTCTTTTACAGGCGGTGGCCCGGTCTTCTGTCGCCGCTGTCGTCGCCGCCGCCGCCGCCGCCTTCCGTTCTTGTTCTTCTTCTTCTTCTCCTGGAGATGTTGACTCGACGAGCTCTCCGGCCGGAATGCCAGAGCCGCGCTGTGCGGTCACTTATATAGTGACAATGGGGCGGTGTCACATGGTATATGTCACATGGGTTGGTCACATGGGTTGATGTCACATGGGGACTATGACATCGTAAGGGGGCGGGGTCACCATGTGACCAACCCATGTGACATATACCATGTGACACCGCCCCATTGTCACTATATAAGTGGCAGCGGAGCGTGTCCCTGGCATTCCGGCCAGAGAGCTCGTCGAGTCAACATCTCCAGGAGAAGAAGAAGAAGAACAAGAAGAAGAACAAGAACGGAAGGCGGCGGCGGCGGCGACGACAGCGGCGACAGAAGACCGGGCCACCGCCTGTAAAAGAGCTACAAGAAGGCGCGGTGGCCCGGCAGAAGAACCGAAGGCGGCGACAGAAGAACGGAAGGCAGCGGCGACAGAAGACCGGGCCACCGCCTGTAAAAGAGCTACAAGAAGGCGCGGTGGCCCGGCAGAAGAACCGAAGAGGGGGACAAGACCCCCGAAGTCGGGAGAAGAGGCCGGCGGCGGGGAGGAAGAAAGCCGGACTCCTCCGCTAGTAAAAGAGCTACACACAGATAGCGGAGGAGTCCGGCGAGAAGACCCCCGAAGACGGAAGACCCCCGGAGCTGTGCAATAAAATATTTTTTCCCTGTGTTGTGTTTTTTTTTGTACTTTATTTCACAGGTGAATGGGTAGGGGTACATTGTACCCCATACTCATTCACATAGGGTGGGGGGCCGGTATCCGGGGGCCCCCTTCTTAAAGGGGGCTCCCGGATTCCGATAAGCCCCCCGCCCGCAGACCCCGACAACCAACGGCCAGGGTTGTCGGGAAGAGGCCCTTGTCCTCATCAACATGGGGACAAGGTGCTTTGGGGTGGGGGGGCCGCGTGGCCCCCCTTCCCCAAGGCACCCCCCATGTTGAGGGCACGCGGCCTGGTACGGCTCAGGAGGGGGGGCGCGCTCGCTCGCCCCCCTTTCCTGGCCGGCCGGGTAGCGTGCTCGGACAAGGGTCTGGTGTGGACTTTGGGGGAACCCCCACGCCGATTTTTTTCGGCGTTGGGGTTCCCCTTTAAGCCCATTCCAGGCGGCGGAGCCCACGACGTCTCCTTCGCGGGCCCCGCCTACCTGTACACGCGCTCGAAATGGGCGGACTTTCTGAGCGGGAACAGTCCGCTCATTTCGAAAGTACAGCGGACAGGCCCACACACGGGCGGACTGTTCGCTCAAACACAGTTTCAGCGGACAGTTTTTCGGAATTTCCGAAAGACTTTGTCCGTCCAACTGTCCGCTGAAACTGTCCGCTGAAAGCCCACACACGAGCGGACTGTCCGCCCAAACACTGTTCAGCGGACAAGGTTGGGCGAACAGTCCGCCCGTGTGTACGCGGCCTAATGCTGCACAGTGCCCTGGATGGTGGTCTGTCTGAGGAGGCCTGTAATGCTGCACAGTGCTCTGGATGGTGGTCTGTCTGAGGAGGCCTGTAATGCTGCACAGTGCCCTGGATGGTGGTCTGTCTGAGGAGGCCTGTAATGCTGCACAGTGCTTTGGACGGTGGTCTGTCTGAGGAGGCTTGTAATGCTGCACAGTGCTCTGGACGGTGGTCTGTCTGAGGAGGCTTGTAATGCAGCACAGTGCTCTGGAAGGTGGTCTGTCTGAGGAGGCCTGTAATGCTGCACAGTGCTCTGGATGGTGGTCTGAGTGTCAGGGCTGGGCTCAGCCCTTCCTTCTCTGAGCTGGCTGCTCAGCTGTTGGCTAATTGCCAGCTCCTATCTCTCCACAGTTACTCACCTGTTGATGATCCTGCTTGTCAGTCCTGCCTAATTAAGTCCAGAGGATCTCTGCCTTCACCTTGGTCAACATCACAGAGGCCATCGCCTGCGTTCCTGTTTAAAGACTTGCTTGGCTGACATCCCTTTTGGCTCCAGATCCTGCTTGCTGTTCCACTACATTAATACCTGACTTCTGGCTTGACTATCCGTTTTGCTTACTGAACTTTGGCTATACTTTGACTAGGTTTTTTCTATTTACTTTTATTATTAAACAAGTGTGATTTGACTGTACTTCTGTCTCGGTTCGATTTCTTGGTTTCTGACACTGAGGAAGCCTGTAATGCTGCACGGTGCTCTGGACGGTGGTCTGAGGAGGCCTGTAAAGCTGCATAGTGGTCTGAAGAGGCCTGTAATGCTGTACAGTGCTCTGAATGGTGGTCTGAGGAGGCCTGTAATACTGCACGGTGCTCTGGATGGTGGTCTGAAGAGGCCTGTAATGCTGCACCGTGCTCTGGATGGTGGTCTGAGGAGGCCTGTAATCAGGGCCGTCTTTAATATTGATTGGACCCCGGGCAAAACATTTCTTGCCCCCCCCCCCCCATGCAATTTTGCTCTCCGCCTGCTCAGAGACATACAATAAATAGCAGCTAGACTTAAAATCGGTTTACTGTATCAGATCAGGCAGCAATTGCAATTGGTTGCCAGTGATTACAGCATATAATTACTGCTTAATGACTGGTTGCTAGAGGTTACAGCACACATTACGGCTCACTGATTAGTTGCTAGAGGTTACAGCAAATTATTTCTGCTTGTTAATTGGTTGCTAGAGATTACTGTTAAGTAATACTGCTCACTGATTGGTTGCTAGAGGTTACAGCACATAATCTCCTCACATAATCTCCTCACTGCAGGGGAGAAAGATACACATATGAATACCACCTTTATTTACATATCAATGCTGCCAGCCACATCTATTTACTTAGTAATGCTGCCACTATTTACCAATGCTGGTTATTTACATGTAAACACAGTGTCTGCAGGTGAGTCATCTGTACACAACAATAGGGCAGAGATGGGCAGCATTAGTACCATCACTTCACACTGAGATATCAGGACACAGCACAGGACTAAAACTTAAAGGGACAAGGGAATTTACACTGGGATAGTTGGCAAGTATGAGGCAGCTGCTTTGGGCCCCACAACAATGACAGGGCCCAGGGCAGCTGCCTCTTTTGCCCTGCCTTAAAGACGGCCCTGCCTGTAATGCTGCACCATGCTCTGGATGGTGGTCTGAGGAGACCTGTAATGCTCCACATTTTGGTGGATGGTGGTATGAGAGGCCTGTAATGTTGCACTGTGCTCTGGACGGTGGTCTGAGGAGGCCTGTAATGCTCCACAGTGGGGTGGATGATGGTATAAGAGGCCTGTAATGCACAGTGCTCTGGCATGGTGGTCTGACACTGAAAGGCCTGTGATGCTGCACAGTGCTGGATGGTGGTCTCAGGTCTGAGGGATGACCTGTAATGCACAGTGCTTTGGAAGCCGGTGGTCAGAGAAGGCCTGTAATGCACACATAGTGATCTGCACGGACAGTAGTCTAAGGGGAGGCCTCAGGCCTGTAATTGTAATGTACACACTCACAGTGGGTGCTCTCTGCTCTGGACGGTCATTGTTGTGACTTGTGAGACGGGAGTGGGACTCTGGAGGACTGTAATGCACAGTGCTGCTCTGGACGGTCATCTGAGGACTCGGAGGTCTGTAATGCTGGCTGCACAGTCACTTGCTTGCTGGGAGTGGAAACAGGCGGCGCTCCATGGAAAACAGAAATTAATTCACAGGGGTAAGCATCCCTGCCTCACATTTCCATTTCGTTTTCGTTCATTACCGAAAATGGAATTGATTTCCGTCATAGTTTTCATCAGTGGATGAAAATGTGGTGTACTTTTCGTTTTTTTTCGGAACTGTAAAAATGCTGCTCATGAAAGTTTTAATGAAAACATTTTTGTTTGGGAGCTAAAACTCATTGGGAGCTAAAACTCAACTTCACTATACCGATTGAGCAATAGCATACTGCCCTCAGAAAACCCCTGCATCACTCAAAATGCATCTCCCATTAAGAATTCCTACAAACATTAGTACAGAGATAGTACTATACCCCTCAAAGGCTTGCCTCTACCTTCCCCTTCTCCTCACCCCTCTACTTGCATAACTGTGGACAGTGTGGTACTCTCATACATATTTGGTGGCAATGCCTGACTCTTTTTACATTTTGGAAGCATGCTTTTCACTTTATCATATCAGTCACTCATATTTCCTGCTCCCTGGACCCTAAATTGGCCCTAATTAGCATCAGCACCGACCAATGGCCATCTAATTTACAGACCTTTCGAACGCACATCTTTATAGCGGCCCGCCTCTCTATTGCCAGGCGGTGGAAAGATCCAAAGTTTTCCGACCATGTTTGAGGTTGTTTCCATGCTAAACGATAATTTTCTCTATGAATTTAAATTTGCTAAAGCCCACCTTGAAACATACAGATTTTTCCAAAATTGGCAACCCTGGCTCTTCGAGCCTAGATCTCTTTTTCCGCTTTCTGAAACGTTACCGTTTTACTGTCTTAATAGCTGCCTCTCACCGGTAAATGTGCGTATTTAAGAATTTACGAATGTACAAATGTACAAATGTACGAATTTATGAATGTACGAATATGTGAATTTAAAAATTTACAAATGTACGAATGTACAAATTTATGAATTTACGAATGTACAAATTTACAAATGTACGAATGTACGAATTTACGAATGTACGAATTTATGAATGTACAAATGTGCCAAGTTAAGAATTTACGAATGTACAAATGTATGAATTTATGAATGTATGTATATGTGAATTAAAAAAAATACAAATGTACGAATTTATGAATTTCCGAACGTATGCATTTACTAATGTACACATTTCTGAATGTGCGAATGTACAAATTTACGAATGTACGGATTTCCGAATGTGCGAATGTACGAATTTATGAATTTACGAATGTGCGAATTTAAGAATTTATGAATGTGCGAATGTAAGAATTTACGAATGTACGAATTTTCGAAGATTCAAAGTTACAAATATTTGGAAAAATATGTTAAACGGGTTTTTATTAATTTGGATATTTCGGGATTAACTAATTTGTCAAAATTTGTTAAAAAACTAATTCAAAACAAAACGAATTGCACATGTCTAAAACAAAGGAATGGTGATCGGAGGTGGGTAGGAGTGCAGAAAAGGGCTGAAGAGCCGTTCTGGCATTTTTCAGTACATTACCATTTGTCATTAAATAGGTCAGAGTACATATCGGATACCTGAAGACCTGTCATTTTAACTATGCTATCACATAGGGGGCTATTAACCTCTTATGTGGTAGTAATAAAGTTAACTGTAAAGAAAATTTTAAAAAAGGGAAAAAAATTGACTGTAAAATATAATAAAAACAAAACACAAAAAATATTAAAGCAACCACATGCTGGTACATACTTACAAAAACATGTGCGTCAGTTGTGCCTACGTACGAAAACAGCGATTGTGTTATACATCTTAGGTATCCCCAAGAGTGTCAGAGTCAAAGCAATAATTATATTCTATTATTGTTATTATACAAGATTTATATAGCGCCAGTTTATGCAGCTCTTTACAATATAAAAGGGAGACAATACAGTTATAATACAATAAAATACAAAAGGATTAAGAGGGCCCTGCTCAGAAGAGCTTACACTCTAATAATTCTAGGGCCATTATACACGGGTAACTCTAAACTGATGTTCCATAAAGGCTTTTAAAGCATCACCTATGGAGAATTTTTGGTTATAAACATTTCACGAGCATGCATAATCTTAAAGCAGAAACTCCACGTAACTTAAGCGAACTACAACCCCCCCCCTTCATTGGAAATTAAAATGAGGAGAGTGTTCTGTGGTCACCTAGCAACTTTGTAGTGGTTATTTGTAGCAGCTGTGAACCTCTCTGCTAATCTCCACAGCAGTGGCGGCTGGTGGGTTTTTCTTTTGGGGGTTGGCAAACAAAGACCCCACTGCCCGGGCAACCGGCAGCACTGCCTCCCTGCCCGCTTGCTCACTGTCTGCCGATCGGTCCTGCACTTACCCCATCTAGATGGCGGGTGGTGGCTGGCAGGCTGTGAGCAGCAGCTCCTGTATCCTCTCCTCCAGTAAGGCAGCTTCCGTTGTCTCCTGTCTCCTCCTCCTAGGCACTAGGCATCCAATAGGATCGCCTGTTTTTTCAATCAATGGGGTGACAGATCTCACAACCCACTGATTGGCCGGGAGGAGGATTAGTGTGAGAATAGCGAACATTAATTCTCTATTGTCACACAACTGGGTAGTGCTCTGCGCCCAGAGTCCTTCCTTTTTTGAAGCCTATTAGAGCCTCTGGTTCTAATCACGTGCTTAAAAAAAAACACCCCCCAATGGAATCCATGGTATGGCGCCTTGTATGTAGCTCAGGGGGCCAGACGCATGGATGGGGGGCGGTGCCCATGCGCCCCTAATGGACAGGCTGCCACTTCTCCCCAGGCCATTTGTATCTGGATACATAATTGCTGCTGTAGCTGGATACAATGCTTTAGTGATTGTATACTGCTGTACTAGGGTAAAAGCCAACGCTTTTGCACATCAGCATTTACACATGGGCAGAGCTTGAGGTGTCACAATGAGCAAGCTTAAGGAGGCAGAGTGTAATGTGCTGGGGGCGTGGCTTGGCGGGGGTCCAGGCAGAGACTTCCACTCACCTTCATACAGCGGGTCTTGACTTGATGTGCGGCTCCTGGGACATCCAGCTACTTTCTACGATCGCTTGGAGCATAAGCTCCCTTCCCTGCCAGCACTCACAGCGGTGGGCACAGGACTTCATTCCCATGCAGCCTGAGTGGCTCACATACACATACTTGATCCCGCCTATGCTACAGGGGGCCTGTACGGCCTCCCTGTCACATTAGGTTTTACACTGTGTCCCTGGAGAGAAGGGCTTGCTGTGTTACCTGGGCCCTGGGCCCTTGCTGTGCTACCGGGCCCTCTGAGTTTTCAGTTTCACCTACACAGGATGACGGGCAAGCCCTTTCCCCCAGCGCCACATTCTCTGCTCAGCCCCGTCCAGCCCAATACACCCCCTCCATCTATACCCTACTCAGCCCTGCTCAACCATGCACATGCACACAAGGTGGGGGCAGGCAGACCACACTCTGAGCTGCCGGGTGAAAGTGATGGGCTTGTATGTTGAATGTGGAAGTGAGAGGGTCCACCCACCCAAGGTGCTTGCAGTATCTAGGCACGCTTGGCAAGCCACTTATCTTGGCGTGCAGTGGAAATATCTTGGGGCACTTTTGAAGTGGCGGGTGGTAGTCGGGAGCCCCTAGGGCAACTTTTGTATCAGGGCCCACAAGCTTTAACCTCTTCCTGCCCATGCTATAGCCCGGAAGACGGCTACAGCACAGCCCTCCAGGTCTAAATTGCCGGGAGGGCATCCATGTATGTCCTCCCATGCATTAGCTGCCTGTGCGCCCCCTCCGGGGCATGTGTAGCTTGCTCTGTGATCAGCGAGTCAATGAGAGTCAGCTGGTCACAGATCGGAGTAAGGGCCCGATCAGCTGTTAACCAATGACAGCTGATCATGTGATGTAAACAGCAGATCGTAATCGGCTTTTTTCCCTCACGCTGACAGTGTGATGAGAAAAAAAAGCAGATTACCGGCTTCTGTCAGAGGCACATAGACACCCGGCAGATTACCAGCTTCTGGTCCTGCACATGGACACCCATTGCTGGTGAGCAGTGCCCACCAGTGCCACCTGCCAGTGCTCACCAGTGGCACCTACCAGTGCATATCAGTGCTGCCTATTAATGCCCATCAGTGCCACCTATCAAAAGCCCACCAGTGTCATCTATCAGTGCCCATCAGTGCTGCCAATCAGTGCCCATCAGTGCTGCCTATCAGTGTCACCTATAAGTGCCCATCAGTGCCACCTCTAAGTAACCTTCCGTGCCACCTATCAGTGCCCTTCAGTGTCATCTACCAGTGCCAACCAGTGCCACCTATCAATGCCCACCAGTGCCATCTATCAATGCCTATCAGTGCTGCCAATCAGTGCCCATCAGTACATCATTATCAGTGCCATCTATCAGTGCCACCTCTCAGTGCCCTTCAGTGCCACCTATCAGTGTCCTTTAGTGCACCTATCTTTTCCCATCAGTGCCACCTATTAGTGCCCATCAATGCCCCTTATCAGTGCAGCCTATCAGTGCCTATCAGTAGAGCCTATCAGTGCCCATCAGTGCAGCCTCATCAGTGCACATCATTAAAGGAGAAAAATTACCTCTTTGCAAAATTTTATAACAAACTATGAAACTTTTTTGCTTTTTTTTTCAACATTTTCGGTCTTTTTTCGTTTTTTTAGAAAAAAAAAAGAAAACACTCAGTTGTGATTAAATAGCACCAAAAGAAAGCTCTATTTGTGTGAAAAAAAATGATAAAAATGTAATTTGGGTACAGTGTTGCATGACCGCGCAATTGTCATTTAAAGAGTGACAGCGCTGAAAGCTGAAAAGTGGCCTGGGCAGGAAGGGGGTTTAAGTGCCCGGTAAGCAAGTGGTTAAGCTATGCCTTTGTGTTTACATGTGCAGGAGTGTATGATGTATTATCCAAATTCATGCATGAGCAAAGTAAAGCCCAAGACACAAAAGCATTGACGTTTACCCAAGTATCCCAACGTACAACTATTCACCTCTTTGGCCGGTGCTGAAAAACACCTGGATTTTTACGCTGGAGTATATTTGCGCCTCAAACCACCCATGCTGCATTCGTTTTCTTTTTTCAGACTTTTTTTCTCTTTTATTTTCACCTAGCGATTCTGTCATTAACACATTACCGCCCTTGTCATCACCCCGTGATTTTGTAGCAGCTGTTTGTAGCAACAGAATCACTCTCCTTTACATTTTAGTTTTGTTGTATCACGGTCACATATTCGTTTAACAACTTACAGATCGGAAGATTTTCCCCCTTAATGATACGGCACTGCGTCGCTTTAACTGAAAATTATGCGGCCGTGCGAAGTTGCACCCAAACAAAATTGACGCTCTTTTTTCCCCACAAATAGAGCTTTCTTTTGGTGGTATTTGGTCGTCTGTGTATTTTTAATTTTTTGCTCTATCAACAGAAAAAGACTGACAATTTTGAAACAAACACAATATTTTTAACTTTTTATAATATTTATATTATTTATAATAAATATCCCCCCTAAAAATAAAAAAAAATAAAATGTCTTCATCAGTTTAGGCCGATATGTATTCTTCTACATATATTCGGTAAACAAAAATCGCAATAAGTGTATATTGATTGGTTTGCGCAAAAGTTATAGCTTCTGCAAAAGAGGGGATAGATTTATGACATTTTTTGTTTTACTAGTAATGGTGTCGATCTGCGTTTTTTATCGGGACTGCGACATTGCGGTGGACAGATTGGACACTTTTGACACTTTTTTTTGGACCATTGACATTTATACAGCGACCAGTGCTAAAACTAGCCACTGATTACTGTATAAATGTCACTGGCAGAGAAGGAGTTAACACTAAGAGGTTCAATGTGTTCCCTAGGGAGGTGTTTCTAACTGTATGGAGGCTGGGCTGGGCTGACTGGAGGAGGAGAGAGATCGCAGTTCATAATCACTAGGAACAGCACATCTCTCTCTAACACCCCTGTCAGAACGGGGATATGTCTGTTTACATTGACAGATCCCCGTTCTGGCTTCTCGTTCCCGCAATCGCGGGTGGCTGGCAGACATCGTGGTCGCCGGCCACATGCATCGGGTCCCCCCCTGCCGTGCAGAAGAAAAAGACCACCCCTGCACAACTCCCCATGTATGACCTTCGAAAGAAAATGGCACATTCATGAAGGAGATGGGGGATGGCTTATCCATATAGTCAGCTTACAATTACATTCACACTACAAGTCATCCTAAGTAGACTCGTGCAATTAATTTAATTTCAAATTAGTTTTTTAACAAATTTTGACAAATTTGTTAATTCGGAAACATCCGAATTAACGAAAACTCATTTAGCAATTTTTCTGAATGTTTGTAAATTCAGATATTCAAAAATACGTAAAATTCGAAAATCCAAGAATTCGTAAAGTCGTAAATTTGTAACATTGTAAATTCGAAAAACCTAAAACCCGAAAAATGTGAAAATCTGAAATAATAACTAACTATTAGATTGTAGGTATTGAAATTTCCTTTCAAATTTGGCTGTTAGTGAACGTAATGAATATGAATTTATCCGAAGTTACAAATTATCCAAAATAACGTATCTAAACTAATGTAAAGTAACTAATTAATAATAATAAATAACAATAATAATAATAATAACATTGTATTATCATTTATTATTATTAGTAATTAATTATTATTTATTATTAATTCAATCCGTTCCATTTGTTTACATGCGGCATTCATTATTTCGGATAATACGCAACTTTGCCTAATGCCCTGTACACACGGTCGGACTTGTGCGACCGGATCATGTTGTCGGAATATCCGATCGTGTGTGGGCTCCATCAGACTTTTTCTGTCGTAATTTCTGACAACAAAATACGATCGTTAAAATTCCGATGGACAAAATGCCATGCATGCTCAGAATAAATTGTGAGACCAAAGCTATTGGCTATTGGCCCGTTTATAGTCCCGGCGTACTTGGTTTACGTCACCTCGTTCTGGACGATCAGATTTTCCGACAACTTTGTGCGACCGTGTGTATGCAAGATAAGTTTGGGCCTAAATCCGTCGGAAAAAATCAGACAGATTTTGTTGTCGGAATGCCCGACCGTGAGTACAAGACTTTACAGTCAAATTTGAAAGGAAATCCCAATACCTATAAGCTAATAGTTAGTTATTATTAGTTAGTTACAATTTAGAATTTTTTTCGGATTTTCGTTCTTTCGAATTTTCAGATTTTCTTTCTTATTTTCAGATATACAAATTAAAAAATGTTTGGATTTACAAATTTTCGACTTTCAGAATTTTGATTTTATGGATTTTCAAATTTACGAATTATTGATTTTACGAATTTTCAAATTTACGAATTTTCGAATTTCCAAATTTACGATTTTACGAATTTACAATTTTTTAAAATTTACGAGTTTTTAGAATTTATGAATTGCAATCATAATGAATGATCCGGAAAACTAAAATTTTAGATTTTCCGAATTTTTGATTTTACGAATTTATGGATTTTAAATTTAACAAATTTATGATTATACAAATTTTTGAATTGACGAATTTATGAACTTTTGATTTTACAAATATTAGATTTTGCTAAATTTTCACATTTTTCGTATTTTCGATTTTACGAATTTACGCTTTTACGAATTTAGGAATTTAGGAATTTAGGAATTCATAAATTTTTGATTTTACAAATTTTCAAATTTACAAAATTTTCGATTTTACGAATTTATGAATTTTTGAATTAATTAATTTACAAATTGCAATCATGACGCATGACTAGAAAAAAAAAATGAATGAAAACGAAAACTAACAAATTCAAAGTAATCAGGGAAACGAGGATATTAAAGGCTTTCTTAAGTCTTGTATGGCCCATTAACCAAGTTTAGAATTCATTATTAGATATTGTGAGCCATAGAAAATATGAAATTTCCCTATTGTGGTGCTATTGAAAAATCTAATTGCATTCAATAAAAAATAAAACCTTTGCACTTCAAAACATTCTAATTTTGTATTTTAGTTACATTCTTTATGCAGCTTTATTTATATCTGACCTTGTTATGCTCAATGTAGGTTATATGCAGCACGTTCATTCTGAGTTTCCCTGAAAAAGCAGCATAATGCTGCCCAGAGACACCATTAATAAAACACAACTGTCTGTCTGTCGGGACTTCACATTGACTCACACCGTCATACTGATAGTTACTGCCAGATAAAAGCCAGGAGTTAAAGTTTTTCATTCTTTCACAAACCCTTTAAGGAAGACTTCCGCAGCACGATAAAAAAAAAAAAAAAAACTGAATGTCACTGGCGCAGTTTTCAGTGTGACTTCAAATCTCTTGTGATCTGCATCTTCTTCCAAAGTTGATATCTTAATCAGAGTCGGCTTTTTAGCGGTGACAGGATAGTTGCACCCCAGAGAGGAGCGTCTGCAAACTTCGGCACTGAGAAGCAACGATATTCCGAGTCTCCTCTCTGCATCTGAAGTCAGCCCAAGGTCATCAGAGGAAAGGAGAACTGGCTTCGAAAACAAATATCTGCCAAATGTTATAAAGAAAACATCAGCCCCCTGCTGATTTCTATCACTTAGGCTTTAAAAAAATAGACTTGGATAAGGATAATAAATTTGGGGCAAAATAAAAAAAATAGGAAGCAGAACAAAAAAGCAAAAAAAACCCCCCAAAAATAGGAAGCAGAACAAAAACCAAAACCAAAAAAAAAAAGAATAGAAAATAGGAAGCAGAACAAAAAACAAAACAAAAAAATAGGAAGCAGAACAAAAAAAAGAAAAATAGGAAGCAGAACAAAAAACAAAACCAAAAAAAGAACGGAAAATAGGAAGCAGAGCAAAAAAACAAAACCAAAAAAATAGAAAGTAGAAAAAAAAAGCAAAAAAATAGGAAGCAGAACAAAAAACAAAACAAAAAAAAAAGAATGGAAAATAGGAAGCAGGACAAAAAAACAAAACAAAACAAAAAAATAGGAAGCAGAACAAAAAATAAAACAAAAAAAAAGAACGGAAAATAGGAAGCAGAACAAAAAAAAAAAAATAGGAAGCAGAACAAAAAAAAATAAATAAAAAAAATAGGAAGCAGAACAAAAAACAAAACAAAAAATAAAGAATGGAAAATAGGAATCAGAACAAAAAACAAAACAAAAAAAATAGGAAGCAGAACAAAAAAGAAAGAACGGAAAATAGGAAGCAGAACAAAAAACAAAACAACAAAAAAAAAATAGCAAGCAGAACAAAAAGCAAAAAAATAAATAAATAGGAAGCAGAACAAAAAACAAAACCCAAAAAATAGGAAGCAGAACAAAAAAACAAAACAAAAAAGAAAGAACGGAAAATAGGAAGCAGAACTAAAAACAAAACAAAAAGAAACAAAACAAATTAGGAAGCAGAACAAAAAACATAAAAAGCAGAACAAAAAAAACAAAACGCGTCTGCTGTGTCCGCCGTAATTTTGCAGTCCCGATAAAAATCTCAATCCCAACTCAATATTGAACCCTAAGACTGGGGTGCCATTAAAGTTCATGTAAAGGCAGGTGTCCCAATACTTTTGGTAATATTGTGTGTGTGTGTGTGTGTGTATATATATATATATATATATATATATATATATATATATATATATATATATATATATATATATGAGACAAAAGGAGTGCAGGGAACATTATCCCCTAGGACACTATGACTGATCTCTCAATAACATCTCCACATTGTTTTGTACATTAACATTCAGCTGTCTGCGCTCGGCCTGCACACATAGCTGTCAGCTATCCTCTCTAAAATATTTATTTAGCTTTAAATTCACGTAGCCTATTAAGTTCCACTGATCTAAGAAGACGACTCTAAATAACATCCCAATTAACCCCAGTTAATTAGAAATGTAACCCCATTTAGTTCCAATTAGAGTGGATTACATTGAGACTTTGCGGAATCTTACATACGAACTCGGCTTAGGTTGAATTAGGAAATGTAACACTAACTGTTTTGAAGCTAGAATTGGTTCATTCGCATACTCCTGAAACAACAAACATTTTAGGACTGGGCATTATATTTCAGTCTCCCCCTAAGTAGGTATAAGAGTGCAACATTACTTCTCAGGGATGGCTGTGTGTGCTCTTATTTCCTTGTATTTTCTCCCTGCCCTATTTCTGACTGTAAGGCCCCCATGGAGGCTGACTTGTCTCTTGCCTGATCTCAGGCAGGAGACAGGTCAGCCTCCATGGGGGCTTCACAGGTCAGGTCAGCCTCCATGAGGGGCCTTGCAGGTCAAGTCAGCCTCCATGGGGGCCTTACAGGTCAGGTCAGTCTCCATGGGCGGCCTTACAGGTCAGGTCAGCCTCCGGGGGCGACTCAGAGGTCAGGTCAGCCTCTATGTGGGCTTTACAAGTCAAGTCAGCCTCCATGGGGGCCTTACAGGTCAAGTCAGCCTCCATGGGGGGCCTTACAGGTCAGGGCAGCCTCCATGGGGGGCCTTAGAGGTCAGGTCTTCCATGCCACATGATCCTGGTGCACCCCAGAGAATCCTGTGCCATCTAGCAACTTCTGTGAGCCCCTGTGTGCCCCACGACCTTGGCACCTCCCAGAGCACTTTGTGCCATCTAGTAACTTCCATGCCACATGACCCTGGTGCACCCCAGAGCATCCTGTGTCATCTAGTAACTTCTGTGAGCCCCTGTGTGCCCTGTGACCTTGGCACCTCTCAGAGCACTTTGTGCCATCTAGTGACTTCCATGCCACATGATCCTGGTGCACCCCAGAACATCCTGTGTCATCTAGTGAATTCTGTGAGCCCGTGTGTGTCCCATGACCTAGGTGCAACCCAGAGCATCAGTGACTGGTGCAACCCAGTGTCATCTAGTGACTCTAGTGTGCCCTGTGCACTATGTGACCTCAAGTTCACCCCAGAACATCCTCTGCCATTAAAAACATCCTCTGCCATTAAAGCTCCAAGAGTTTGAGTTCCACCTGATTTTACTACTTTACATTTTCTCCTAAGGGTTACCTTGTTAGGAGGTTTTTCAGTGGCGTTTCCGGTCTCTGCCACCCGCGGGTATGGCCGTCATATCCTGGGAGCTATGTGTTCTTATTACAAGGAGTCAGTGCAGATGGCCGCCGCTCGTTCTCTCGAGATTCGCAAAACCCTTAAGGGGTGCAAATCTCTTTGTTGCCATCACAACGGGGTGGGCACTTCTGATGACGCCACCATTGCGATGGCAACGTGGACGTTTACGGAGCTCCGCGCCGTACATACTGAGCATTCGCAGGAACATGCGGTGCATGCTGGTAGCTCAGCATCACCGTATCCAGGAACTGTATGCTTGTGGGCTTCACATGCCCACAAGCAAGATGAAAACTGGCAGTAAGAAATTGTAAAACTCCATTTTTCATACAAAACGGGACACCGGGGGAAATATTTGACAAATTATATAAACTGAAGAATTGTATAAAAAAGAAAAAAATTCCAATTGTCCTTGGAACTCTGCTTTAAGGCTCCATTCACACTTGTGTGTGGGCCCTAAAGTTGCATGACAAGTCGCACCTCATGTTTTTCAATGACTGTGTGTAAGTTGCAGACTTAAAAAGGTTCCTGCTCTACTCTGGTCTCACTTTCATGCAACTTGAGTGCCATGGACTGAAATGTAAACCCTCAAAAGTTGCATGAAAGTTGCACCTGAATGTTATACATGCGAAAGTTGTGCAAGAGTTGTACATTATCATTGGTCAAAGCTAGGGGCATTGCTAGGTCTACAAAAGATCTGGGGCTAGAGCCCATAGCAGCATAGTAAAGAAAGTCATACGCTTGGGCAGGCATACACATGTATATAATATATGTGTGTGTATGCATATATCCCGAGAGAGCCCCCCTTACATCAGGGTCCCCAGAGAGCCCCCCTTACATCAGGGTCCCCAGAGAGCCTTATCCTTAAATCAGGGTCCCCAAAAAGCCTTCCCCTTAAATCAGGGTCCCCAGAGAGCCTCCCCCTTAAATCAGGGTCCCCCGAGAGCCTCCCCCCTGCATCAGGGTCCCCAGAGAGCCCCCCACTTACATCAGGGTCTCCAGAGAGCCTCCGCTCCCCTTGGGGACCCCAGCAGAGACTCAGGGCTATGGGCCCCAGATTCGGGGGCTATAGCCCCATAATCCACCCCCTAGCGAAGCCACTGGTCAAAGCCAAAGATGCATCCAAGTCGCCCCCATCCAAAGTTACACTCCAAAGTTTGAATGGAGCCTTAGTGACTCAGATTTGCCCCTGTGTGCCCTGTTAACCTCAAACGCACCCCAAAGCATCCTGTGTTATCTAGTGACCCCTGTGCACCCCTATGTACACTAATGACTCCTAGTGTGTCCTGTGTCATGCAAGGATCTCCAAACTACGAACCTCCAACTGTTGCGGAACTACACGTCCCATGAGGCATTGTAAAACTCTGACATTCGGAGACATGACTAGGCATGATGGGAATTGTAGTTCCTAAACAACTGGAGGGCCGTCATTTGGAGACCCCTGAGGGGCTCCTAGTGCACTGACTTTTGTGACCCCTTTGTCACCATGCAGCCTCCAGTGTGGTTCTTCATTATTTGGACAGTCCTTCCCTCGGGGAATATGGACTTTCAACACCAGAGGTGCTAGCTCTAACTTCAACCCCCTCCAAACAATGGGCTGGGGGGTCTTCATGGATGTAGGACCATCTCCTTCAGCCATTTTCAGGTATCATCTCATATGTAGGTTGGACTTGGTGGACTTGTGTCTTTTTTCGACCTTGCCCACTATATGTAAGGATATCTTTAGAAAAGTCTGAAGATCCAGAAGATCAAAATAATAAAACATGAAGTAAACAAACCTTTCCGAGGTTTTTATAAATGAATCATCTTAACAAATTGAAAAAAAAAAGAACCCTCTCCGACACCAGTGAAAAGAACAGAGTGTAACAAGAACTGACTCGGAATGTCAAGGACTCATGTGTTGAATGGAGAATCTGATGGAATTCGGAAATGATTCGAGGATTAGGGACGGTAAATCCTTTATGTAGAAAGGATTAAAAAGCTGTAGAGTTCATCTTCATTTAGCAAAAAAAGTAGATCGGTAAACCGAGACAGTGCTTAATAGATGAGAATATTGAATACACAGAGTCAGAGACCAGGATGGAGGAGAGCCGAGGCAGCGGGAATTAACAGACATAAAACGGCCGGCTGGAAATATGAAATTGCAGCTTTCAACACGGAAACGCGCAAAGCTTAGGTAAATACATGATTATTTTAGAAAAGGTTCAGACCTCTGTGAAATGTGTTTGGGGGGTATTAGGAGGACTGCTGTTATCTTTTTTGGAATAAAATTGAGGTTTTTCCATTACCTCGAAAGTTCAAGGTTGTTACAAAAACAATTCCAGTTTGCTACTAAAAATCAATCTGTTCTCTATTAATGTCATCTGGAAAACATTGCCATTACCCAAATGTCACCTGAACCTGAACCTGGGCAGCATCTCGCTGCGATCCCACCACATCGGCTGGAAGCTGGTGCCACACAGGAGACTGGGACGTCAAGGAGAAGGCCTAGAGTTCCTTCATTTGTGAAAAATAAGGAACTCTGTTGGGGGAAGTCAATAAAGTGATAATGACACTTTTCTAGTGCTCTGGCCTGCCGCCAGATTCGAAAATCCCTACCGTCTGTTTTGGCAGTTCTTAGCCCTTGTACACACGGTCGGAGAATCCGTCGGAATGTGTCCTATCGGACCGTTTTGTCGGATAATCCGACTGTGTGTGGTATGCATCGGACTGTTTCAGTTGGAATATCCGTCTGACCCAATTTTCCAACTTGTTGGAAATATTTTCCGACAAACTGATCCGATCGGACATACTCCGATCATGTGTAGAGAATTTTGATCGGACAAAGTGCCACGCATGCTCAGATCAAATTCCTACATCAAAGCTATTGGCTACTAACGTGAACGTAGTCCCGTCGTAACGAAATAACATCATCACGTTCTGAACGATCGGATTTTCCGACAACTTGGTCCGAACGTGTGTATGCAACAGTTTCGGACACAATCCGTCTAACAAAATCCGTCGGACAAAATCCAACGGATTTCGTTGGCAGAATGTCCGACCGTGTGTACAAGGGCTTAAAGTTGAATTCTGGGAATTGAGCTCCTTTGTAAAAAGGTGAAGGCACACTATGAGTTACGTCCTAAGTACTCCATGGCATCTCCTGGGTTTATCTCTATTATTTAAATCTGCCAATTTTATTGACTTCCATACGGCCTCTTGTAGCTTCACTGCTACAGTGCGGCCCCTTCCCACTTTATTAGGAACACCTTGCTAGCAGAGGCGGACCTAGACTTTGTGAGGCCTTAGGCATAACTTAGACATGAGGCCCCACTCACATCCACAAGGGAAAAAATAATTCAAGCAATAAAAATTAATTGCATATATTAAAAGTACTGGTGTCAGTGTGCTCTAGCTCAGCGCTGGTGTCAGTACACTGTCTCTCTCAATGCTGGTGTCAGTGCTCTGTCTCTCTCAGTACTGTACTCACATAGAGCTCTTTGAACTCGGCCTCATAGAAGAGAAGGGGCTGTGCGAAATTTCACCACCTCGGAGGTCTCATCATCCCTGTTGGGCAGCAGTAGGTCCCCTTGGACTCGCCATAGTGGAAGGCCTTGTACACACGGTTGGAGATTCCATCGGAATGTGTCCTATCGGACCGTTTTGTCGGATATTCCGACTGTGTGTGGTATGCATCGGACTGTTTCCGTCTGAATATCCGTTGGACCAAATTTTCCAACTTGCTGGAAATATTTTCTGACAAACTGCTCCGATCGGACACACTCCGATCATGTGTAGAGAATTCCGATTGGACAAAGTACCACGCATGCTCAGATCAAATTCCTACATCAACGCTATTGGCTACTAGCCTGAACGTAGTCCCATCGTAACGAAATTACGTCATCACGTTCTGAAAGATCGGATTTTCCGACAACTTTGTCCGACCGTGTGTATGCAACAGTTTCGGACAAAATCCGACGGATTTGGTTGTCGGAATCTCCGATCGTGGTACAAGGGTGAAGGGCTTCTGGTGGGAGATAGCCGCAGAGAAGCCGATCAAGAGCAGTGCCAGCGCAGAATGAAGAGTGCCTTGCCCACCGTAGCTGAGGATCCGCACTGGACTGAGCTGGGACCTCCTGACCACCGCAGTGGAGCCCTGGGTGGCCGGGGATGAGGGGGGGATGGAGTCAGGTCTGGAGGACCTGGGCTGTCAACCACAGGCGGGCACACTGGAACACTGGCAGAGGACTAATCAGACCTGACTGTAAACCCCAGGCACATGCACACCCCCTCCGCAGGCACATGCACACCCCCCCCGCAGGCACATGCAACCCCCCATTCACATATACCCCCCAGTCACATGAACACACCCCCCCCCCCCCAGTTACATGCACCCCCATGGAATGACTGTACACTGAACAAGGCAGGCACGAAGCTCCACTGACTGTACTGGGATTGATGTATGAGGCTAGCCAGAAGCGGCTCTTTAGGCAAACTAGGCGGCCACGAGGCCCCTGGGAGGGCGAGGCCTTAGGCGGCTGCCTAATTTGCCTAATTAGAGAGCCGCCTCTGCTTGCTTGGACCCCCTTTTGCCTTCATTTTTCCTGGTATAGATTCAACAAGGCGTTGGAAACGTTCCTCAGAGATTTCGGTCCATAGTGACATGAAAGAATCACGCAGTTGCTGCAGATTTGTCAGCTGCATATTCATGATGCCAATCTCCCATTCCATCCACATCCCAAAGGTGCTCTATTGGATGAGATGTGGTGAGTATGGAGACCATTGGAGTACAGGGACCTCATTGTCCAGTGGTGAGATGATTGGAGCTTTGTGACATGGTGCATTATCCTGCTGGAAGGAGCCATCAGAAGATGGGGACACTGTTGTCATAAAGGGATGGACATGGTCAGCAACAATACTCGTTGAAATGATGCTCAATTGGTACTAAGAGGCCCAAAGTGTGCCAAGTAAATATCCCCCACACCATTACAACACCACCAGCCAGAACCGGTGATACAAGGCAGGATGGATCCATGATTTCATGTTGTTTACTCCAAATTCTGACCCGACCATCTGAATGTCCCAGTTGAAATCCAGACTCATCAGACCAGACAACGTTTTTCCAATCTTATGTTGTCCAATTTTGGTGATCCTGTGCGAATTGTAGCCTCAGTTTGCTGTTCTTCGCTGACAGGAGTGACACCCAGTGTGGTCTTCTGCTGCTGAAGCCCATCTGCCTCAAGGTTCAAAGTGCTGTGCATTTAGAGATGGCAGAGGCGTAACTAGAACCTTCAGGGCCCCGGAGGAAGAAACCATGATGCCTATCAGCACCACCTATCAGAGCTCATCAATGCCCCCAAACAGCGTCCATCAGTGCCACCTATTAGTGCTCTTTAATGCTGCCCATCAGTGCCATCTATCAGTTTCATCTATCAGTGATCACCAGTGCCACATATCAGTATCTATCAGTGCCAGCTATCAGTGCTCAATGCCCATGAGTGCTGCTTATCAGTGATCATCAATGTTGCCTACCAGTGGCACTTATCAGTGCTCACCAGTGCTGCCAATGAGTTCTGCCTATCAGTGCTCATCAATGCCACCTATCAGAGCTCATCAATGCTGCCTGAGTTCTGCCTATCATTGTTCACCAATGCCCCCCCCCCCATGCCACCTATCAGTGCTCATTAGTGCAGCCTATCAGTGCACATTAGTGCCGCCTATCAGTGCTACCTATCAATGCTCATCAATGCAGCCTATTTTTTCCCATTAGTGCCTCCTATCAGTACCCATCAATGTCTCCTATCAGTGCTCATCAGTGCCCTCTATCAGTGCCCATCAATGTCTCCTATCAGTGCTCATCAGTGCCCTCTATCAGTGCCCATCAATGTCCCCTATCAGTGCTCATCAATGCCTCCTATCAGTGCCCATCAATGCCTCCTATTGGTGCTCTTCAGTGCCTCCTATTAGTGCCTTCTATCAGTGCCCATCAATGCCTTCTATCAGTGCCTCTTCTCAGTGCCCATCAATGCTTCCTATCAGTGCTCATCAATGCCTCCTATCAGTGCCTCTTATCAGTGCCCATCAATGCCTCCTATCAGAGCTCATCAATGCCTCCTATCAGTGCCCATCAATGCCTCCTATCAAAGCTCATCAATGCCTCCTATCAGTGCCCATCAGTGCATTCTATCAGTGCCTCCTATCAGTACTCATCAGTGCAGTCTGCCTTCAGAAGCACGTCTCTGAGCTAACAGTGTCACTGTCTATATCATGTAACAGCACAGAACCGGCATTGACAGTTCTATCTCCCCCTCCGTACTCTCTCGCACTGGATGAGAGAGGACACAGCCGATTTGCCCCCCCCCCCCTCCCCATCCCCTCTCCTGTGATGCTCCATGGGAAGTCAAGTGCAAAACTAACTAGTTCACATTTCCCACGGAGCACACAGGAGAGGGGATGGAGGGGAGGGGGAGCAGATCAGCTGTGTCCACTCTCATCCTGTGTGAGAGAGCACCGAGGGGGAGATAGAACTTTCAATGCCGGTGATGTATCAGATAGTGTCCCCCATCACATAGTGTACACCCTGTACTGCGCTTGCGCAGTACGGGGGACAAGGAGAACCCAAACATCTCCGAAGATAAACGGCGCCTGCGCACTGAGTCCAGGTTCAAGCCCCACAATCCAAGTGGACATAGAGTTAGAATAAAAAATAGCCAAGCGAAGTGAGGCCATGCCCAAAGCGTGGCGAGCGAAGCGAGCCTGCGAGGGGCACTGTTACTATGAGCAACCGTATGTCCACTTGGATAGTGGGGCTTCAACCTGGAATCAGTGCGCAGTACGGGCTGGACACTATTAGATACGCGGACACTTTTTGTCAGAACACCGGCTCTGTGCTGTTCCATGAGATAGACACTGTTAGCTCAGAGCCATGCGAATAGCAACCCCGCTGGGGCCCCCCGACAGTGGCGGAATGCCAGGGCCCCATCGCAAGTGCGACTGTTGCAACCCTGGTAATTCTGCCACTGAGAGATGGTATTCTGCATACCTTGGGTGTAACGAGTGATTATTTGAGTTACTGTTGCCTTTCTATCAGCTGGAACCAGTCTGCCCATTCTCCTCTGACCTCTACAAGGCATTTTCCTCCACACAACTGCCACTCACTGGATATTTTCTCTTTTTCGGACCATTCTCTGTAAACCCGAGAGATGGTTGTGCCTAAAACAAACCAGTAGATCAGCAGTTTTGAAATACTCAGACCAACCCATCTGGCACCACCAATCATGTCACGTTCAAAGTCATCTTCAATATGTCTAGATGCCTAAATGCACTGTTGCTGCCATGTGATTGGCTGATTTGCAATTTGTGTTAGTAATCAACTGAACAGGTTTACCAAACCACTTAAGGACTAGCCTTGTTTTGAGATTTTGGTGTTTACAAGTAGGGATGAGCTTCGAGTTTGAGTCGAACTCATGTTCGACTCGAACATTGCCTGTTCGCCTGTTCGGCGAACAGTGAACAATTTGGGGTGTTTGTGGCAAATTCTAAAAGCCGCGGAACACCCTGTACAAGTCTATGGGAGAACTCTAAAGTGCTAATTTTAAAGGCTAATATGCAAGTTATTGTCATAGAAAGTGTTTGGGGACCCGGGTCCTGCCCCAGGGGACATGTATCAATGCAAAAAAAAAGTTTTAAAAGCGCCATTTTTTTCGGGAGCAGTGATTTTAATAATGCTTAAAGTGAAACAATAAAAGTGTAATATTCCTTTAAATGTTGTACCTGGGGGGTGTGTATAGTATGCCTGTGAAGGGGCTCATGTTTCCCGTGCTTAGAACTGTCCCTGCACAGTGTCATTTCTGCAGGAAAAAAAGTCATGTAAAATCACTTGCGGCTATAATGAATTGTCAGCTCCTGTAATACAGAGAACACTCATTGAAAGTCATTGATAAAAAAAAAAAAAAAAAAAAAAAAAAGCGTGGGGTTCCCCCAAATTCAATTACCAGGCCCTTCAGGTCTGGTATGAATATTAAGGGGAACCCCATGTCAAATAAAAAAAATTATTACGTGGGGTTCCCCTTAAATATCCATACCAGACCCTTCAGGTCTGTTATGGATATTAAGGGGAACCCCGCGTCAAATTTAAAAAAAAATTGATGTGGGGTTCCCCCTAAAAATCCATACCAGACCCTTTATCCGAGCACGCAACCTGGCAGGCCGCAGGAAAAGAGGGGGGGACGAGAGAGCGCCCCCCCTCCTGAACTGTACCAGGCCACATGCCCTCAACATTGGGAGGATGCTTTGGGGTCCCCCCCAAAGCACCATGTCCCCATGTTGATGGGGACAAGGGCCTCATCCCCACAACACTGGTCGGTGGTTGTGGGGGTCTGCGGGTGGGGGGCTTATCAGAATCTGGAAGCCCCCTTTAACAAGGGGACCCCAGATCCCGGCCCCCCGTTTGAAATGGTAAGGGCCCACCATTTCAAAAAGAAAGTGTAAAAAATTGTTAAATAAGACAAACACACAGGTGGCCCCGCCCTCCTCATATAAGAAACGTCAGGCCGCCGGGATCCCGCAGTGTCTCCGACATTGGAGACAGAAGAAGGATGGATGGACCGAGCTGCGCTGGACTGGAGGGAGAGATCACCCGTCGCTGGATCAGATCAGCCATCGCTGGACCCCAGAGAGATAATCATCCATCGCTGGATAGCAAGAGTGGATTAGCACTGCTGGAATCTTTTTTTATTTTTAATAAAGGACTTTTTCAAAAGTATGTTTGTCTTATTTAACTATTTTTTACACTTTCTTTGTGAAATGGTAGGGGTACTTTTGTACCCCCTTACCGTTTTAAACAGGGGGGGGCCGGGATCTGGGGGTCCCCTTGTTAAAGGGGGGTTCCAGATTCTGATAAGCCTCCCGCCCGCAGACCCCCACAACCACCGGCCAGGGTTGTGGGGATGAGGCCCTTGGGGACATGGTGCTTTGGGGGGGGCGCAAAAGCATCCAACCAATGTTGAGGGCATGTGGCCTGGTACGGTTCAGGAGGGGGGGGGGCGCTCTCTTGTCCCCCCCTCTTTTCTTGCGGCCTGCCAGGTTGCGTGCTCGGATAAAGGGTCTAGTATGGATTTTGAAGGGGGAACCCCACATCAATTTTTTTTTTTAATTTGACGCGGGGTTCCCCTTAATATCCATACCAGACCTGAAGGGCCTGGTAATTGAATTTGGGGGAACCCCACGCTTTTTTTTTTTATTAATGACTTTCAATGAGTGTTCTCTGTATTACGGGAGCCGACAATTCATTATAGCCGTGAGTGGTTTTAAATGACTTTTTTTCCTGCAGAAATGACACTTTGTGCAGGGACAGTTCTAAGCATGGGAAACATGTGCCCCTTCACAGGCATACTATAGACACTCTCCAGGTACGAAATTTAAAGGAATAAAATGGCGGTCATTTCCATACTTTTTTTCACACCGTATTTGCGCAGCGGTCTTACAAGCGTACGTTTTTGGGAAAAAATTCTCTTTTTTGAATAAAAAAAATAAGTCAGCAGTAAAGTTAGACCATTTTTTTTTTATATTGTGAAAGATAATGTTACATCAAGTAAATTGATACCCAACATGTCACGCTTCAAAATTGTGCCCCGCTCGTGGAATGGCGTCAAACTTTTACCCTTAAAAATCTCCATAGGCAACGTTTAAAAAATACTACAGGTTGCATGTTTTGCGTTACAGAGGAGGTCTAGAATTATTGCTCTCGCTCTAACAATCGCGGTGATACCTCACATGTGTGGTTTGACCACCGTTTTCATATGCGGGCGCTACTCGCGTATGCGTTCGCTTCTGCGCGCAAGCTCGTCGGGACGGGGCACTTTAAAAAAAAAAAATCTTATTTATTTTACTTGATTTTATTTATTTTTTCACTGTTTTAAAAAAATAAATAAATTAGGTCACTTTTATTCCTATTACAAGGAATGTAAACATCCCTTGTAATAGAAAAAACCATGACAGGACCTCTTAATTATGAGATCTGGGGTCAAAAAGAAATCACATATTTGGACTTAAATGCAATAAAAAGAATTTACAAAATTTGTCATTTGAAAAAATGAATTTGAAAAAATTGCCCTTTAAGAGGTATGGGCGGAAGTGACGTTAAGACGTCACTTCCACCCTGCTATGATATAGAGACAGGTGGTGGCCATCTTCCCCTCACTCGTCTCCATACCCGGCCACAGACAGGTCCTGATTGCCTCCGCCGCTGCTGACGGCTCTGGTAAGCGGCGGGAGGGGGGTGGCACCTCTCCCGCCGCCGATAAAGGTGATCTTGTGGCGAATCCGTTGCAGAGACCACCATTATCGTAAACACGACTGGCTCCTGAAGAGATGGATACCTCGGTTGTGGCAGCAGCTGCTGCCGTTACCGAGATATCCATCTTTACAGTGCCAACGTATATGTACAGGAGCTGGTCGGCAAGTGCTTAAAGTGGCCGTTGAGTGTGTCGATAGATAGATAGATAGATAGATAGATAGATAGATAGATAGATAGATAGATAGATAGATAGATAGATAGATAGATAGATAGATGTTGTCCATTTACAAATAGAGCATGGCTCGCTCCCGGGGCCCCCGCTCTCACCTCATTATCTCACTGCAGCAAGAGGCAGTGACTCCCACTGCTCTGTGAGCCAATGAGGAAAGAGAGGCCTGGGAGAGCCGCTGCTCTCATGCACATCTCTGGATTGAGATGGGGCTCAGGAAAGTGTAAGGAGGGGCTGGGGAGGTGGAGCTGCATCCAGACATTTTCTTTCCTTAATGCATAGAATGCATTAAGGTAAAAAAAAAAAAAAAAAAACCTCTGACTTTAGAACCATTTTAAGTGTTTGAATGTAACTTTATTCTTTTAACTTTTTTTCAGAAAAACTTTATTTAACTTATGTGATAAAATGTCTTTATGACAGGTTCTCTTTAAGAAGACACCTGGGGTCTTTTAGACCCCAGACATCTGCCCTTCATTGAAGCTCCACCACCCATTGACACCTGCCTTGTGAGTCTCCAGATGGGACAGCAGAGCCCAGGAAGCATGGCGTGTGGGGGGGGGGGGGGGTGTTCATATGTGGGGGGGGCAGAGAACAGGATCAGGAAGTTGGACATCTTGGGGGGGGGTGTTTAAAGCCCGCAGCTGCCACCAGTTTCAGCCTTACGCACTTCAGTAGCAGTAAAGGGATTAAGTGCCAATTGCTTTTTTAATTCTATTTTCTTTTTAGGTTTGTTTTTCACATCGTTAAAGGATTTGCGTATAATTCCAGTATCTGCCGATCATATTAATTGTTGCCGACCAGCGTACGACGATGTATGTCGGCAAAATGGCCCCGCAGGACAAACGGGCATACAGGTTCGTCCCCTTTAAGACGTGGCTTAGTGGGCGCGCATGCCCACCGCATACTTCGTGAGCGTGCCCGTGGGTCCCGCGGACTCGATGTCCGCCGGGGCGACGCGACCATGACACAGAGCAGCAGAACGGGGAGATGCCTATGTAAACAAGGCATTTCCCTGTTCTGCCTAGCAACATGACAGAGATCTACTGTTCCCTGTTCCATGTTGTAGTGAGCCTACAGTTAGAATCACTCCCTAGAACACACTATCCCCTTGATCGCCCCCTAGTGTTAACCTCATTCCCTGCCAGTGTCATTTACACAGTAATCAGTGCATTTTTATAGCATTGATCGCTGTATAAATGTCAATGGTCCCAAAATAGTGTCAAAAGTGTCCGATGTGTTCGCCACAATATCACAGTCATGATAAAAAAAAAAATCGCAAATCGCTGCCATTACTAATAAAAAACAATTAATAATAAAAATGCCATAAATCTGTCCCCTATTTTGTAGACGCTATAACTTTTGTGCAAACAAATCAATAATCGCTTATTGCAATTTTTTTTACCAATAGTATGTAGAAGAATACATATCGGCCTAAACTGAGAAAGAAATTAGTTTTTTTATATTTTTTGGGGGGGATATTTATTATTATATATTAAAGCAAAAAGTATTGCTTTTTTTACTAAATTGACGCTTTTTCTATGTTTATAGCTCAAAAAATAAAAAACGCAGAGGTGATCAAATACATCCAAAAGAAAGCTCTATTTGTGGGAAAAAAAGGGCGTCAATTTTGTTTGGGTGCAACGTCGCACGACCGCGCAGTTGTCAGTTAAAGCGACGCAGTTCCGTATTGCAAAAAGTGCTCTGGTCGGGAAGGGGGTAAATTCTTCCAGGGCTGAAGGGGTTAAATAATGATATCCTCTGCTTATGCACTTTTCAACATACAATATCTTTCATTTGAATTGCCCAGATTTGTAACAGGTCGGTTCCGTTGAAATTTGGAAAAGTCTATATGCCGAATAATGAGCCCCACTTTAAAGCGGAGGTCCACCCTAAAGTGGACCTTCCGCTCATTGGAATCCTCCCCCCCTCCGGTGCCACAATTGGCACCTTTCAGGGGGGAGGGGGGTGCAGGTACCTGTACATTACAGGTATCTGCACCCACTTCCGGGATAGCTCTCTGTGGAAAGGGGCGTAGATCTACGCCCCTTTCCGAAAGTCCCCCGCTGCCTGCTGGGAAACACACAGATCCCAGAGACAGCGGGTCCATCCTTATTGCGCAGCGCGACTCGCGCATGCGCAGTAGGGAACCGGGAAATGAAGCCAAAAAGCTCCACTTCCTGATTCCCATACCCAAGATGGCAGCGGCAGCACCCGAGAGACGATCGAGAGATCGGCTTCGGGTGCCGACATCGCGGGCGCGCTGGGCGGGTAAGTGTCACTATTTTAAAAGTCAGCAGCTGCAGTATTTGTAGATGCTGGCTTTTTAAAAAAAAAAGAACTCCCGGCGGACTCCCGCTTTAATAGATTCCCCCGTGTATGTCTGCCTACGCTCAAGCCTCTCATTTCTTGAATAGCTAGAACAGCCCAGGTTTCACCTTTCCATGGTGACTCTTAACGAGAAGAAGTTCGGTTCAAATTTGCAAGCAGGAAGCTAAAAGTTTTAAAAGCAGCTTGTAGGTTTCCATCGTTGGGATTGAGAGGGAACATCTCCAACCATTAAAATGAGAGGTCCTCGAACTTTGCTTCGAGTGTCATCGGTTCACGTTGACGATAAACAGGAACAACGTTCACTAGATACCACCTCAAACTTTACTGTTCCTCCCTAAAGACTCACGGCTCTGCAGGGAGCCTGCGCCAGGGTCATTAAAGTCCAATTTAAATGCATTAGAACAGAGTAGGGTTTTTGCATTTGATAATCTTTATTTTCTTTTTTCGGGCAAACTTATTTTTTCTATTATCTTTTATTGCCTTTTTCACTTTCTCAGCTAAATATTAGACAATTTGTTTTATCTTTTCCTGAAAGTAAAGAAAAAAAAAAAAAAAAATATATATATATATATATATATATATATATATATATATATATATATATATATATATGTATTTTAATAAAGATAGAGGACAGCTTAGCCGTTTCCCGGCTGGGGAAAAGGATTAATTACTCCATGGAGGAAACAAGACAGGCATGTTGAGGCCGGTAATGAAGGCTTAGAGAAGACAGATTGAATAATTCTGTTGTAGGCTGATTATGGAATTTTTCAAGTGGCTTTGGTAAATATGAATATAGGAATATTTATGAATCCCTACAAACTGCACTTTGAAAATAGAAAGCAAGTGTTAGGCGGCATAATTGGGATTTGCCAATAAAATATAGCCTTCGTCCAACAATTTTTACAGCCAACCTGGACCTTACTGGCTGTTCTTTATTATGCGCATGTGTACCATGGCTCCATTAATTTCTGTGAGTAGTGTGACAGTGCTGTACCTTGTCTTGATGTCAGAAGGGTTAGATATCACCAAGAAATCTCACTTATGCGGGTTGAGGTTCTCCAGAATGTCTGTTCTAAGTGGAGAAAATTGGTTTGCCAGTTTTCTCAAGAATTGATAACTCCTGGTTTGGGTTCTGGAGCCCATAGATTTTGCAGAGACCTAAGGCTAGTTTAAAGGGCTCCAAAATGTCTGATCTAAGTGGGGAAAACTGGTTTTGCAGTTTTCTCTTGTATTGTTAACTCATGGACTAGGTTCTGGAGCCCAGGGGTTTTGTGGAGACTTAGGCGGAATAAGACCAGGTTCAAGGGCTCCACAATGACTCTTGTAAGTGAAGAAAGTATTGGTATCTCCTGGATTTGGTTCCGGAGCCCAAAGGTTTTGTGGGGTCATAGGCGGAATAAAGGCAGGTTTAAGGGCTCCAAAATATCTGCTCTAAGTGTATAAAACAGTTTTTTTTTCAGTTTTCTCTAGTATTGGTAACTCCTGGATTTGGTTCTGGAGCCCAGAGACTTTGTAGAGACTTAGGCGGAATAGGGCCAGGTTAAAGATCTCCAAAATATGTGCCTTAAGTGGAGAAATTCTTATTTTTTTTAAGTTTTCTCTAGTATTGGTAACTCCCGGAATTGGTTCTTGTGGAGACTTAGGCGGAATAAGACCAGGTTCAAGGGCTCCACAATGTCTCTTGTAAGTGAAGAAAGTATTGGTAACTCCTGGATTGGGTTCTGGAGCCCAGAGGTTTTGTGGAGACATAGGTGGAATAAGGGCAGGTTTAAGGGCTCCAAAATATCTGCTCTAAGTGTATAAAACTGTTTTTTTTTTTAAGTTTTCTCTAGTATTGGTAACTCCCGGAATTGGTTCTGGAGCCCAGAGGCTTTTCTGGGGACTTAGGCAGAATGAGGCCTGGTTAAAGGGCTCTAAAATATCTGCTCTAAGTGGAGAATACTTTTTTTCAGTTTTTCTCTAGTATTGGTAAGTCCTGGATTGGGCTCTGGAGCCCAGAGATTTTGTAGAGACTTTGGCGGAATAAGGCCAGGTTCAAGGGCTCCAGAATGGCTCTTGTAAGTGAAGAAAACAGGTTTTGCAGTTTTCTTTAGTCTTGGTAACTCCAGGATTTGGTTCTGGAGCCCAGAGACTTTGTAGAGACTTAGGTTGAATGAGGCTAGATTGAAGGGCTCCAGAATGTCTATTCTGAGTGGTGAAAACTGGTTTTGCAGTTTTCTCCAGGACTGGTAACTACTGGATTGAGTTCTGGAGCCTAGAGGCTTTGTATAGACTTAGGCCAAATAAGGCCTCTAACCTGGGTGCACATTTTACTGGAAACCATCATCCTGATTGTGCTAGTTTGCACAAACCCTTTTAGTGTAGGGGCTGTCTATGATTCAGGGCCCCTGAAACATACCTTACAGGCTGGACTGAAGTTCAGGAAAGGTGCTACATTTGAGCTGAGTCCCCACAGTGGCTATACTCATAGCAGTCCCTCAGAGTGCAGCTTTGCCCTCAAAGTGGAATTTATCCACCTCGACTTCTTGGTGAGTGGGCATTAACGCAGAGAGATTGCATATATGCGCCCCTATGCAAACATTTTCCTGTGGCGAGAGCATGCCCCCTGCATGCTCCCAGCACAGTAACTGGCGGATACCGGAAAGCTCCCGATGCATACTTGCAATGTTAACACTGTGACTGCCAATTACAACGGTCACATGACCAGAATGCCCAGCCTCATCCCCCTAGCAGTTAGAACCTCTTAAAGGGCTGGGAAGAGGTAGCGCCAAGGATTTAACTCATTACAGCAACCTTTTACGCTGTTGCCAGGGTGGGTGGAAGCAATTGGGTGGCTGCACAGGCAACCAATCTTCTCTATCTGACAGCCAGCAGTCAACTTCTCATATTTACACAAATTCAGGGCTGCTGAGGAATGTTTCTGAACATGTGGACTGTTCCTACCTTATGTAGCAGAGGACTGGAAGCAAACTTGAACACCATTCTGTCATGGTTTTGCAATAGTGTTTGTCTGCTTACCTGTATCCATGTGTTCATTTCTAGAGACCAGCCGACCCTCACCTGACTGCTTTTGTAATCCATCCTCTGGCATGGCTCCACCCTAGCTCCTAACAGAGAACTCTATATTAACCTGTGCACTGCAGGCCAGCCCTGCTGATCAACGTTTGTGTGTTAGCTTCCTGTTACCTGCCATGTGCTCTTCTGTTGTTCCGTTACTGACTTTGGCGTGTTCTCGACTATCCCTGTTTGCCAGTGATCCTGACCTTTTGGCGTGCCCCTGACTATTCCTGTCTGCTTGTGGCCCCCGACCTTGGCTTTGTCCCTCACTATCCCTATCCTCCTGTTGCCTACTGTGGGTGTGAGCTGGGGGACCCTGGGGGTTGCGACGTGGAGCCAGTTGCAGCCAAGTCCATCCTCACCCCTAGAGGCGCTGGTGAACACCTGCTGGCTCTTAGACTCCGCGCCCCAGGGAATCTTACGCTTTAACCCCAGTGGGATCTGTCTCCCGTCTGCAGCAGTCAGCCATAGGGTCCACAACCTTGCGGTGCACTCCTGATCCCTACGGTGTGCATCTGTCACCTCGCCTCAAGGTGACCTGACACATTCCTAATTAGCGACCACTCTGGCTGCTCTGACCATTGGCCTATCCCAGTTCCCAGATTACTTATCAATTTGGTACATCACTCTCATTCTTTCCCCGATCAAATGAGGTCTATATGGGTCTGTCTGGGGGATGCAACCTGGGAGCTGTCCTGCAGCCAAGCTTATCACTCTTTGTTGGCCCCTGAGACTCTGTGCCTTGACCATTCTTCCACCAATCAATTTGGTACATTGCTCTCATTCTTGACTCAGGTCAACTGAGGTCTGCACGGTTCTGTCTGAGGGCCGCTAACCGGTAGCTGTCCTACAGCAAAGCCTATCGCCCCTTGGAAGCCCCTTAGTCTCTGTGCCTTGACCTTTCTTCCACCTATCACTTTGGTACGTCGCTCTCATTCTTTCCATGGTCAGCTGATGTCTGCATGACATGTCTGCATGACATGTCTGAGGGCCTAACCTGGGAACTATCCTGCAGCACCTTTCACCCTTTGTTGGCCCCTCTGGGCCTCGACCCTTCTTCCACCTACCAATTTGATACATTTTTCTCATTCTTTCCCTGGCCATCTGAGGTCTGGATGGGTCTGTATGACGGATGCAACCTGGGAGCTGTCCTGCAAAAAAGCCTATCACCCTTTATTGGCCCCTTAGACTCTGTGCTTCGACCCTTCTTTCACTTATCAATTTGCTGTGTTGCTCTCATTCCTGCCCTGGTCATCTGAGGTCTGTATGGGTCTGTTTGAGTGCCACAACCTGGGAGCCCTCCTGCAGCAAATCCTTTCAGCCTTTGGTGGCCCATTAGACTCTGGGCCTCGACCCTTCTTCCACCTATCAATTTGTTACATTGCGTTCATTCTTTCAATAGTCAGTTGAGGCCCACATGAGTCTGTTTTAGGGCCCGCAACCTGGTAGCTGTCCAACAGCAAAGCCTATCGCCCCTTGGAAGCCCCTTAGTCTCTGTGCCTTGACCTTTCTTCTACCTATCACTTTCATACGTCACTCTCATTCTTTCCATGGTCACCTGATGTCTGCATGGGTCTGTCTGAGGGCCTTAAACTGTGAACCATCCTGCAGCAAAGCCTATCACCCTTTGTTGGCCTCTTAGACTCTGTTCCTTGACCCTTCTTTCATCTATCAATTTGCTTTGTCGCTTTCATTCCTTCCCTGGTCATCTGAGGTCTGCACGGTTCTGTTTGAGTACCACAACCTGGGATCCCTCTTGCAGCAAAGCCTATCACCATTTGTTGGCCCTTTTAGAATCTGGGCCTCAACCCTTCTTCCACCTATCAATGTGTTACATTACGTTCACTCTTTCTCTAGTCATTTGAGGTCCACATGGGTCTGTCTGAGGGTCACAACCTGGGAGCTGTCCTGCAGCAAAGCCTATCAACCTTTTTTTGGCCCCTTAGACTTTGTGCCTCAACCCTTCTTCCACCTATCAATTTGGTACGTCGCTCTCATTCTTTTGCTGGTTGGCTGAGATCTGCACAGGTCAGTCCGAGGGCTACAACCTGAGGGATACAATCATTCTGAAGCAAAGTCAATCACCCTTTGGTGGTCTCTAAGCCCCTGTACACACGGTCGGAGATTTCGACAACCAAATCCGTCGGATTTTGCCCATCGGATCTTGTTCGAAACTGTTGCATACACACGGTCGGACTAAGTTGTCGAAAAATCCGATCATTCAGAACGCGATGACGTCATTTCATTACGATGGGACTACGTTCAGGCTAGTAGCCAATAGCTTTGATGTAGGAATTTGATCTGAGCATGCGTGGCCCTTGGTCCGATCAAAATTCTTTACACATGATCGGAGTATGTCCGATCGGCCCAGTTGGTCGGAAAATATTTCCAACAAGTTGGAAAATTGGGTCCGAAGTATATTCCAACGGAATCAGTCCGATGCATACCACACACAGTCGGATTATCCGACAACACGGTCCGATAGGACACATTCCGACGGATTCTCCGACCGTGTGTACAAGGGCTAAGACTCTGTGCATTGACCCTTCTTCCACCTCCACCTACCTACAGACTACACAGGAGGTCTACAATCTCAGACGAACCTGACAACACTGCTATAAGGTTTAAAAGAAGTTAATAACTGGTTAAATTCATGTCCTTACGGAGCTGCATTAATATTTGTAATTTAGTTATTTATTCATTTATTCATTTTTACTGTTCCAGCGGGACCTAAAGTAGATGTAAACTCTAACTAAATGACATTTAGTTTTTGTTAAAGCACTGCTTATCAAAAACGATTTGCATTTTTTTTTCCTTTGTTTCATCCTCTGTTGCATTTCAGTACTTCTGATCTTCTGCAGCCTTTCCTGATTCCCTGATGGTGATAATAGTGGACTGTGCCTGTGCGTTTAAATGTCTGCTTATAGTCTCCATTGGAAGCTCTTGTGACAGGGTGACAACACAGAAACACGATTGGGAGCAGTGGCGGCCCGTCCATAAAGGGTGCAGTGGTGCCACCCCCCCCCAATCCATGTGCTCGGCCCCTAATCTAGATGCAGGGTGCCGGACGCATGAATTTAATTTTTTTATTTTTTTTGGAAACCCATGATTAGAGCCTGAGGTTCTAATTGGCTTCAAAAATGGGTGGGCTCGGGGCGCAGAGCACTGCGCCCCCAGCCCACTAAGTTGTGTGACAATAGCGAATGAATATTCACTATTGACTTATTGATTCTCCTCCCAGGCAATCAAGAAGCGGGTCCTTAGACACAATTAGCTGGGAGTCCTAAGACCCCATTGGCCGAATCCCAGGACTCCTGATTGGCCGAAAGAGGAGTAGAAGCAACGTCTGTTTGGCCAGGAGGAGAAGCCCCGGCTCCGATCTCCTAAAGCAGTGATGGCGAACCTTGGCACCACAGATGTTTTGGAACTACATTTCTCATGATGCTCATGCACTCTGCAGTGTAGTGGAGCATCATGGGAAATGTAGTTTCAAAACATCAGGAGTGCCAAGGTTCCCCATTACTGTCCTAAGGTAAGGCCACCTTTCCTATCTGTCTCCCACGAGGGAGGGGGTGGCAGCGGTGCGCCTGTGGGTGGGGGGGGGGGGGTTTGTTTGCCGCCCCCCCACCCAAATTATTGAACATCAGCTGCCACTAATTGGGAGACAGTGACATAGTGTTCTCAACCCAAAACCGGAAATGCTTGAGCATGCGCCTTCAAAGCAGGATCACCAGCTTCTTTGAGATATTAGTGGTTGTATTCATATCTACTTTAAACAAATGGAGAATGGTTGAGCCTACTAGTATCTTGGAATAAATGAAGCATTGAGCATTGGGTGGAATGACCCTTCTGAAGCTGAACATAGAGCTGCTTATAGTTCGCCTTTGCCATTTCCTCCCTTCTCCCTTCATCAAAATGCTAACAAAAAATGATTCCATAAAAAACGTCCTTTTCTAACTACATACCTTATGTTAGATGCAGTGATGTCTTTAGCGGGTCGCTGTGCTTCTCTGTGCAGGCAGATCAAGATGGCCCCCATGAAGATAGGGAGGGGTCTTAAAACTTGAACAAATATTGCACAGAGTGCAGGGGTCCGGAGTGTGTAACATGCAGAGTACAAGGATTATGCGTGTGTAACACACAGCATAAAGGGGTCAGGTGTGTGTAATTCAAAGAGTGCAGGGGTCAGGAGTAAGTAGTGTTTATTGTGCAGGGGTCAGGAATGCATAGCACACAGTGTGCAGGGGTCAGGAGTGCATACCACACAAAGTGCAGGGGTCAGGAGTGCGTAAGATGCAGAGAACAAGGGTCAGGAGTGTGTAACACACAGAGTGAAGGGGTCAGAGGTAAGTAACACACAGTGTGCAGGGACCAGGACTAAATTAGACAGAGTGCCGGGGGCAGGACTGAATTAGACAGAGTGACGGGGTCAGGACTGAATTAGACAGAGTGACGGGGTCAGGACTGAATTAGACAGAGTGCAGGGGTCAGGCGTGTATAACACACAGAGCGCAGAGATCAGGAGTGCATAACACACAGAGTCAGGGGTCAGGAGTGTATAACGTGCAAACTACAAGGGTCACGAGTGTGTAACACACAGAGTGCAAGGGTCAGATATGTGTAACTCACAGAGTGCAGGGGCCAGAAGTAAGTAAGGTACAGAGTACATGGGTCAGAAATAGGTAAGGTACAGAGTGCAGTGGTCAGGAGTAAGTAATGTACAGAGTGCAGGGATCAAGCATGTGTTAGACACAGAGAGCACGGGTCAGGAATGTGTTAGACACAGAGAGTAGGGACCAGGACTGCATTAGACCAAGAGGAAAGGGGTCAAGAGCACGTAACATATGGAGTACAGGAGTCAGGAGTGTGTAATGCACAGGATACAGGAGTATTAAGACATAGAGTGCAGGTGTCAAGAGTAAGTAATGCACAAAATGCAGGGGTCAGGAGTGTACATATCACAGAGCACAGGGGTCACAAGTTCAAAGTACACAGAAAGCAGGGGTCAGGAGTTTGTAGCACAGAGTGCAAAGGTCAGGATCCACAGGTCAGTAGACACTGTTAAAAAAGAATTACCTCTCTTCTCAAACGAACCCCCCTCCTCCACCCCAGTACAGATCCCCCCTCTCTAGTACAGATTCTCTCACACAGTACATCTCTTACCCTCTAGTAAAGCTCCCTCCTGTACAGCAATCCCTCCCCAATACAGCTCCCCACCCTCAGTATAGTTCTTCATTAAGTATAGCTTTCCCCCCATCGGCATACTGCTCTCCCAACTAAGTATAGCTCCCCCACAGAACAGCTCTGCCCCACAGTACAGTTCTCCTCCCTTGGTACATCCCGCCCCCCCCCACCAGTGCATCCCCAACCCCCCAGTACAGCTCCACCCCCACCGTTACAGCCCCCTAGTTTCCCCAGTACAGCTCTACTCCTTCAGTATAGCTTTCCCACCTCAGTACAGCCCCCCCCCCCCCTCATTGCAGCTCTCTCTGACTAGTATAGCTTACCTTATCAGTACAGCTCTACTCCACCAGTACAGCCCCCCCACCCCCCAGGTACAGCTCTCCCTCTTAAGTACAATTACCCCACCTCCAAAGTACATCTTCGCCCACTTCGTAACAGTGGCGGCTGGTGGGAGGCAGCAAACAACCATCGCTGGGCGGTTCTTCGTTAGGCGCCCCCCCCCCCACTTACCCCATCAGTTGCAGGCAGGTGGGCTCCTACGGGCGTTGGGCAGCGGCTGAGTTGAGGGCTCCTATGGGCGGCAGGTTGCAGGCTCCTATGGGCAGCGGGTTGCGGGCTCCTATGGGCAGCGGGTTGCGGGCTCCTATGGGCAGCGGGTTGCAGGCTCCTATGGGCAGCGGGTTGCGGGCTCCTATGGGCAGCGGGTTGCAGGCTCCTATGGGCAGCAGGTTGAAGGCTCCTATGGGCAGCATGAAGCGGCTCCTGTGTCCTCCCTGCATCATGGCAGTTTCCGTGTAGCTCCTCTCATGCGTCCAATAGGATCGCTTGTCCTATCATATAGATATATAGAGTCCCCCATCGGATAGTGTCCCCCATACTGTACACAGTACACACAGATTCCGAAAATAGCCGAAGATGAACACCCTATATTGAAGCCCCTTAGAGCCACTGGCTCTAATTGGTGCTTCAAACCCCCCCCCCCCCTTTTAAAAATCCATGTGCCGAAGTCATGTGATAGAAATTGTGGTAGACCAATGATGACAGAAATATCTACTCAACGGGACGTGTCCAGGGAGAGCTCCGCTGCGGCCTAATCTCATCCGCCGCCATCCGGACTCAATACTCGGCAGGTGGATATCTCCTCCATCCACGAGGTCCGCTGGGGCTGCCCGCTGTCCTTCGGGGGCCTTTTGGAGTGTCTCCGGGCTGTCCACGAGCTCCGGCCTGTCCGGAGGCTGCTGTCCACACGAGTGGCGCTCCGCCGCCATCTTGCGGCCTACCTCGGCCCCGGGACATCCAGCCGTCCATTACATCTGGAGGGGGTCCTCTCTCCCAGCTTCTGCACAGTATTGCACCCCTGCCTAGGTCCGGCGGGCCGTGCTCGGCGGGGGAGGAAAGCCTGGAGGATTGGGGCCCAGCGATCCAAAGAGTCGGCCGGCGGCCATCTTGGTACACCCGGAGTAGGCCTCAGCCTTCCATCCCCTCTCCCGGTACCTGTTTCTGCCGGGGGTGAAGCGCCCCTTCCCGATTCCGCTCCCCTGGACGGCGTGGGGCGACCCTAGAACTTGTGGGGGCCTCCCCTGCCCCCCCTGAAATATTTAGCCCACGGGCGGATCGAATGCTGTTTGGGGCCTACTGTGTCTTTCCTGCCTCTGCCTCTCACCACTTTCTGGACAGTTCCACAAGTTGTCACCTCAAGTGTTTGCGATTCGCAGTGCTTCTCACCACGGCTATTGCTTCTGTTCCCCCTGGACTCGCAGTGAGTACAACACAGCCTTCCCCCCCCCCCTGTTGTTGGCTGCTACCTGGTGCCCTGACCCCCCATTGCTCATCTATTCCGGGGGGTGCCCCCCTTTATTTGTCTCATTGGGACTGGTAGCTACCGGGCTTCAACGTCAGTCTGTGGTACAGCAGCCCCCGGCAAGCCCACAGATTGCTTATTGTCACTACCTTGGTTGCTCCTGTTTCAACACACCACCCCTTTGCACAGTAGCAGCGTACGCAACTAGCTTCAAAATGTTTGTTTGAAGCCCCAAATTAGCTCCGTCCGGGACTTCAGCCTATCCCTGAGGTACATTTGCACCACGTTTCACCCCCCTTTCTTTTTTTTTTCTCACCTCACCTCCTAAACCGCAGAGCCTTGGTGTATGCCGGCGAAAAAAAAGAAGGCACGGAGCACCGCCCAAAAGACCCTCACGCAGTACCTTCTACGCTCACAAGAACAATCTAGCATGGAGCGTGAGGGGGCAGTTGGGGGGCACCTCTCCCCCGCCTCTCCACCACGCGCATTGGGTCCACCCTCACCTGCCCCATTGATGGATAAAAGAAGCCCCAATGCCCTCTCAAAGGCGGATTTAGAGGACAGTCTGGAATCCATGTACAACAGATTGGCATCCAAGTTTCAATCGGAACTTCAAAAGACTTCTCATGCACTTTCACAGGAAATCTCCGCTTTGGGCGCAAGGACTGAGAGGCTAGAGACTAAACATGATGAGTTGTCTATAGCTCATAATGACCTCAGCAGAGAACATGAGGCCTTATCCTCCACGGTCCAGCTACTACAGTCTCAGATAGAAGACCTCGATAACAGAAACAGACGCAATAATCTGCGCATCCGTGGTATCCCTGAGTCCGAATCTGAGCTCATCCCGGTGGCGATTAGGTTGTTTAAATCCTTGCTCCCTGACCATGAAGCCAATATGTTCAAATGTGATCGGATACATAGAGCTTTGCGTCCCAAACCCCCGGAGGATAAACCACCTAGGGATGTCATCCTCTGTATGAAAGACTTTCTGGTCAAGGAGGAAATATTGAGAGCGGCCCGTAACAAACAGAGGATCACTCTCGATGACAAAGTAATCCAAATTTTCCCGGATATCGCACCGGCGACTTTGGAGCGGAGAAGGAACCTGAAGGAGATAACCACAGTCTTACAATCTGCCCGCATCAGATACCGCTGGGGGTTCCCATTTCGCCTTGTGATTCCTCATAACGGCTCGACATACTCTGCCACCTCGGTCCTGGAGGGTCAGGAGATCCTGGTGAAGCTTGGACTTTTGGATGCCTCTACGATTCGCAGACTGCCCTCCACCCCCAGAGCTACACCTATTTGGCAAACTCCCCCGACCAGAAGGGACAGGCGTAGGATCCGATATGGTGCTGAGGATCGGGTGGAAGATAGTCCTCGATAATGCTATTTTTCTCTCCTTCATCTGATGGCTCAGACTGCGGTTTGCTTTAATTTCCAGTGGCTGCTTATAAACTGCTTTTTTTTTACATTTTTGAGGGTAGCGTTTGTTCGGGTTTTTTGGTTTTATACTGTTTTTTCCCTCTTTTCTCCCGCTCGCTCCGTGCCTCCATCTTTTTGGGGGGCTGTGGTGCGGGCTGGAGAAGTGGGCTATTTGTGTTCTAGGTTTCCCTACCCAACCCACTGGTCATTTACAAGTCCCCAGGAGCTGTTGTATGGCTCCCCTTTCCAGTGGTTGGTTGCTTCTCTGGTGGGTGCCCCCTACCATGGCGCAACCCTACTGGTCACGAGACCTTGTTGTCTCGGTTTCTAACTGTTATTTTAGTGTGGCTATTCTTTCCCACACGCTACCACGCTTAGCAGTAATGTTGTGTCCCAGACCTCGGTCAAGCTCTGGGCTCTCTTTTTCTAATGTTTATTTTCTTGTTTTACGTTTTTTGCTTTTCTCCCATTTAGGTCGATCATTTTTCATATCCTATGCTCCTTCAGTAACTCAGGCTCCTTTTATGCTCAGGATTAGCGTTCTCATGCTACACTTGGTGTTATTGTACTGTACCTTATCTTTTTGTTACCCTGCTGACGTTATGAGGGCTCCCCTGTTTTTCTGGCGACAGTTGGACGAGTGTTCCTTGAGAGTTCTCCTCTTCCCCCCCGCCACCATATTTGATCTCTTAACTATAGTTGTTTTTTCTCATTCCCCATGGCAATAACGTGTATCTCCCATAATGTTAAGGGATTTAATTCACCCTCCAAACGGCGTAAAGCCTTTTCCTTTTATAAAAGCCTTGGAGCTAAAATCCTTCTACTCCAAGAGACCCATTTCTCCTGCTCCTCTCACCCTAAATTTTTCCATAAAGATTTTCCTCAGGCCTTCCACTCGGTCCACTCGTCCAAAACCAGGGGTGCCGCCATACTTCTCCACTCTTCCCTCCCGATGGAGGTTAAGCATATATTTAGAGACCCCGAAAGTAGATATGTTATTGTTCAGGGCATCGTTCACAACAGAGAACTTACTATTGCCAGTATTTACGCACCCAATGAGGGCTCAGCTACTTTCTTTGGGTTATTCTTTGAGAAATTAGCACAATACCACTCCCCCCACATGATCATAGGTGGCGATTTTAACTCAGTAGCCAACGCCACTCTAGACCGCTCATCGACTTCGATCACCTCTAGAGCTTTCCCGAGGTCTCTCTCCAGAGGCCTACGGGACCTGCAACTCACTGACACCTGGAGAGCCCACAACATAGGCTGCAGGGAGTACACTTTCTTCTCCCACCCACATAATAGTTATGCGAGGTTAGATTACATATACTCCACCCCAATTATACTTGCGAATTCTTTAGAAGCCTCCATTCATCCCTGTGTTTGGTCAGACCATCAGGCTATTTCCTTTACTACGGGACTCATTAAACTCGCCCCCACGCCCCATTCCTGGAGATTGAATGAATCCCTTCTCTCGGACGCAGGGGTGGAGGCCCAGGTAGCTCAGTCTCTGGAGGAGTATTTTGCCCTGAATGCTCTCCCAGATATGCAGCCCTCGACTCTCTGGATGGCACATAAGGCCGTCATTAGAGGAAAGCTTATTAGTATTTCTGCGGCCCGTAACAGATCCAACAGACTTAGGATTGTTGAATTAACCAGGGAATTAGATCACTTATACAAAGACTCGTCCTCCTTGCACTTGGACTCAACCAGGCGTTCCATAGATCAGAAGCGCCTGGAACTTGACTCCTGGTTGTCATCTAAGGTCGAGAAGACACTACGCTGGGCCAAGGCCCGTAGTTTGTTATTCAACAACTCTGCATCGACCTCGTTTGCTAGGAAGTTGTCTAGCACACTGCGCCCGCCTCATGTCTACCGGCTGTCTAATAGTGACGGTTTTGTATCGTCACATCCCAAGGAGGTTCTCAAGATCTTTGAGCAATTCTATACTAAACTCCTGGAATCCCCCCACACTCTTCCTTCTCCCGCTGACCTGTCTTGGTTACATGACATTCCTCTTCCGACACTCTCCCCCTCACAAATAGAGGCATTGAATGCCCCCATCACGGTCTCAGAGATCTTGGGGGTTTTCAAATCGCTAAAATTGGGTTCTGCCCCGGGTCCAGACGGCTTTTCGGCTCTTTATTACAAAAAAATTTCCATTATTTTGGCCCCTAGAATGATGCAACTCTTCAACTCAATTCTGTCGGGCGATAGCTTCCCGGAGGAAATGCTGTTAGCTAACATGTCACTGATCCCTAAACCCAATAAAAATCATAATTTACCTCAAAATTTTAGACCCATCTCGGTTATTAATAACGATATCAAAATATTTAGTAGAATCTTAGCTGACAGACTGGCAAAGTTTATCCCTTCCCTGATTTCCCCTTTCCAATCTGGGTTTATTCCACATCGCTTTATCACTGACAATATCCGCCTAGCCTCTAACGTTATTCAAGATGCCAACCTGTTCTCCCGTAAGCTCCTCCTGTTGAGTTTAGACATACAAAAGGCGTTTGACAGTGTTACATGGAACTATTTAGACACACTTTTGCCACTCATGGGCTTTCAGGGAAGCTTTCTGGTGGGATTCCAAGCCCTCTACCACAATCCTAGGACCCGCATTAAGTTGCCCGGCTGTAGCTCAGAATTCTTCCCTATAGGTAAAGGCACTAGACAGGGGTGCCCCCTTTCCCCTTTAATCTTTGCTTTGGCCCTGGAGCCCCTTGCTATTGCCCTCCTGCGACATCCTGATATTTCTGGTTACACTAAGGGTAACGAAATGTATAAATTTTGCATGTATGCTGATGATGTTTTGATGTTTATTACGAACCCGCATGTCTCCCTGCCCAATCTTTTTCTGACACTGTCTCACTTTGCGAAGGTCTCTGGCCTTTCTATTAATGTTTCCAAATCTGTAGCCCTCCCTATAGGCTTTACCCCCAATGATTTGGCCCTCGTTAAACAGAATTACTCCTTTACTTGGGCTGCCTCCCATATTTCCTATTTGGGAGTGGGACTGCCCGGGAATTTCCGTGACCTCTTTGGGGTCAATTATTCCCCACTGATTAGCAAACTTAAAAACACCTTAAAAAGCTGGCTCTCTTTACGTATCCCTTTCATAGGCCGAATCACAGCTCTCAAAATGGTCATCCTTCCCAGGTTGCTGTATCTATTTCGCTCTCTACCTGTTAAGCTCCCCAAATATTTTCTCCTTAACCTTCAGTCTCATTTCAATAGATTTATTTGGAACAATAGATCTCCCAGGTTTGCTAAGGGGGTACTCTACAGATCTATGAAAACTGGTGGTTTGGGGGTTCCTCAAATTTGGTTGTATTATCTTTCCTGCAGATTCACCCAACAAGCACAATGGTCGATCCCTAATTCTAGAGTCCCCTGGGTACGGTTTGAGAGTGACTCGATTACTCCATTTTATCTCCCTGGTCTTATGTGGTCAACTAATCGTCCTCACTCGACTTTAACCACCCTTAACACCATAGTGGCGGACAGCCTCCTATTGTGGCACCGCTTCAAGCATAAATACGACCTCGTCCTGGGTTGCTCTATGGGCGCTTCCTTCCTGGGTGATCCTAGGTTGCCCCTAGCTTATCTCCATCCTGATTCTTTTGGTATGTGGGTCCTTTGTGGGCTTACCCAGTTGAAGGATTTTGTGACGGGTTCTGGCTTTGTTCCTTTTTCGACACTGCAGACCCAGCACCAACTCCCGGATTCTGAACGTTTTAGATACCTTCAGATCCACCACTTCTTTCTCTCCCGTTATGGGCTCCGTCCCCAGGCACAGCTCACTATCTTTGAAGACTTATGTTTTAATTTCCCACGCCAAAAAGGGCTGATCTCTCTGATATACAGGGCCCTGGAGGGACAGTCGGAGTGTCAGCCTCTGCGATATAGATCGCGTTGGGAGGAGGAGTTAGCTCTGGAGCCAGGAGTGGTGGATTGGGAGGAGGGTTGGAACAATATGCGCAAATGCACCAGATCCCTAACTATTAGAGAGACGGCCATCAAAGTTCTCACCAGGTGGTACTACACCCCGGTGCGTCTGCACCAGATCTATCCCCTTACATCCCCTAATTGTTTTAGAGGATGCAATCACCCTGGCACTTTTATTCACACTTTTTGGGATTGTGATTTGATTCGCCCAGTCTGGCAGGAGGTCTTAAGGCTGATGGACGGGTTCGCTGGCCGAGCATTGTCCCTCTCTTTTCACCACTGTCTTCTTTTCCAGACCCCCCCTGACACACCTAAACACTTAGTAAGGTTAGTGCACTCTATGTGTGTCGCTGTACTATGGACTATTGCACTTCACTGGAAATCCCCGTCGATACCATTAGCACAGGTTCTCTCACGTATTGACCAAGTGATGCTGTCTGAAAAGATCTTCCACACTCTACATGACACGGAACGCATATATGACCTCAAGTGGAACCCATGGTTCCTATTTCGTTTGCTGAAATGATCGAACCTTAGGTTTTTCATATTTCTCCTCTTTCCTGTTCACATTTTTTCCTCTTTTCCCTTTGTCTCTCTCTGCTCTCTTTCCCCTCTCTCTCTTGTCATAATCTTTCTTCTGTCTTCTGGTTATTATGGTCAGCTCATTGTACAGGTTACTTTCTTTATTTTTTATGACCTGCTGTTGGATGTAAGACCCATACTGTTCATCAATAATCGATGGTTTGTCCTGCGGTTTTCTGCTATTTGTTTATCATATTCCTGTTATCGTGTTATCCAACTACTTTTGCTAATGTTGACATATGATTCCTTCGCTGACTTTGTATCTCTGTTTACAGCTTTAATAAAACCTTTTTTTGAAAACAATAAAAATCCATGTGCCAGTGTCCTGAAAGCGGCTGGACGCATTGATAGGGAAGGCAGTGATGGATGGGGGGGTGGTGCCAATGCTCCCTTAAAGGACGGGCCGTCCCTACTTAGTAAAGTCCATTCCCTTAGTACAGTTCTGCCCCCTCGGTACAGCATTGTCCTCTACCCTGTCCAGTTCCCATCCCCCCAGTACAGCTCTACCTCATTAGTACTGCTGTACCTCCTCTATAAATCACACTTACCATTACCAGGGCTTGAGCTTTGGGATGCACACCCTAATACAATAGGCTGCGCACACCTATGGCCCTTGTGGACGTCCTCCAGCCAGAAAATGAGGTGGGGCTATATCTGACTTGCTGCCAGGGCTGTCTTACTGCATATTACAGGAGCATGGGGGCCCAGTAATATTCTTGCATTACATCATATATTCCAACTGTCCCGGATTTGCTGGGACCGTCACACTTTTTACTAAGCTGTCCTGGGGTGGATGTGCCCCAGGAAGCACCCCAGAACATGTACTGTGCCCTCCTGATCCCAGTATTGTGCTCTTCTGACACCCCTGTACTGTGCCCTTCTGCCCCCCCTGTGCTGTGCCATCATGATCCCAGTACTGTGCCCTTCTAATCCCCCTGCAGTGTGCCCTTCTGCCGCCCCCTGTACTGTACCCTCCTGATCCCAGTATTGTGCTCTTGTGACCCACCCCCCGTACTGTGCCCTTCTGACTCCCCGTACTGTGCCCTCCTGATCCCAGTATTGTGCTCTTCTGACCTCACCCTGTACTGTGCCCTCCTTATCCCAGTATTGTTTCCTTCTGACCCCCCCATGCAGTGCCCTCCTAATCCCAGTATTTTTCCCTTCTGACCCCCCTGTACTATGCTCTCCAATTACCAGTATTGTGCCCTTCTGACCCACCTGTGATGTGCCCTCCTGACCCCAGTATTGTGCCCTACTGACCTCCCCCTCTGTACTGTGCCCTTCTGACCAACCCCCGTACTGTGCCCTTCTGATCCCAGTATTGTGCTCTTCTGACCTCCCCCTGTACTGTGCCCTCCTGATCCCAGTATTGTTTCCTTCTGACCCCCCCCCCCCCCATGCAGTGCCCTCCTAATCCCAGTATTTTTCCCTTCCGACTCCCCCTGTACTATGCTCTCCAATTACCAGTATTGTGCCCTTCTGACCCAACTATGATGTGCCCCCCTGACCCCAGTATTGTGCCCTACTGACCTCCCCCCCCTGTACTGTGCCCTTCTGACCAACCCCTGTACTGTGCCCTTCTGACCCAAGTATTGTGCCCTTCTGACCTCCCCCCATGTACTGAGCCCTCCTGATACAAAATATTGTGCCCTTCTGACCTCCCCCCCTGTACTGTGCTCTTCTGACCCCAGTATTGTGCCCTTCTGACCTCCCTCCATGTACTGTGCCCTTCTGATCCCAGTATTGCGCCTTCTGCCTCCCCCTGTGCTGTGCCCTTCTGATCCCAGTGCTGTGTCCTCCTGACCTCCACCTGTACTTTGCCCTTCTGCCTCCCCACATACTGTGCCCTTTGTATTGAGGATTAGTCTTTGCTTTATGGCATGTCGTATTATTACTTGAATTCAATGTTTTTTTGACAGTACTAATAAAGATATGTTTAATTCTGTCAACTATTTATACTTTCATTCTTGAGAGTAGGTGCTTAAATTAGGGCCAGCTGGTAGGGGCCCCAGCGCATTGTTTTGACCAGGGGCCCATGATGCTATTAAGATGGCCCTAGTCCAGGAGAGGTGCCGGTACAACCGCACGAGACTGAAGAGAAGGCCGGAGTTCAGCTTTAAACATCTGACCACCACACACACACACTAGATATATGGTATTTCCTTTGTTTAAATCCTGATATCAATCTTGGGAAGATGGCGGGGTTAATGTGTTCTGAAAGGAGGACCAGTTAATCTTTTATTTTATGCGTTTGTCTTTCGAATGTTTTTTAATTCTTTGATACAAAGACTGGGAGGATTGCAGCGCAGAGGACTAATAAAAAATGCATTAGCACAAATATGGCGCACAGCCCAGAGCCCCCGGCTCAACATGCTAACCTCATATTACACCAGAATATCAGGAGCACGCTGGAGAAGTGGGGGGTGGGGGGGATACTGAGCCATAAACGCAAGGTGGCGGACTTAGCAGACCCTGAACTGGACAGGATCTGAACAATACAACTATGACCTCATGACAGCCGTCCAATAGATTTACTAGTCTGACCATGGCCAGGACACCTGTGGGCCCATTTATAGGAACAGGCAAAGAGAAGTTTCAGTCTCTAGGTAACCAATCAGATCAGATTTTTTTTTTTGCAGTTTATTGCAGCGCAGATTTAAAGGCCAGGGAGAACTCTGCAACCCAGACAAGTTCCTGAACTCCGGGCAGATACAGTATCTCACAAAAGTAAGTACACCCTCACATTTCTGTAAATATTTTCTTCTATCTTTTCATGTGACAACACTGAAGAAATGACACTTGTCTACAATGTAAAGTAGTGAGTGTACAGCTTGTATAACAGTGTAAATTTGCTGTCCCCTCAAAATAACTCAACACACAGCCATTAATGTCTAAACTGCTGGCAACAAAGGTGAGTACACCCCTAAGTGAAAATGCACAAATTGGGCCCAATTAGGCATTTTTCCTCCCCGGTGTCATGTGACTCTTTAGTGTTACAAGGTCTCATGTGTGAATGGAGAGCAGGTGTGTTAAATTTGGTGTTATCGCTCTCACTCTTTCATACTGGTCACTGGAAGTTCAACATGGCACCTCATGGCAATGAACTCTCTGAGGGTCTGAAAAAAAACAATTGTTTCTCTACATAAAGATGGCCTAGGCCAGTTATGGAAAACCTTGACACCCCCGATGTTTTGGAACTACATTTCCCATAATGCTAACCTACACTGCAGAGTGCATATGCATCATGGGAAATGTAGTTCCAAAACACCTGGGGTGCCAAGATTCACCATCACTGGCCTAGGCTATAAGAAGATTGCCAAGACCCTGAAAAAGAGCTGCAGCACGGTGGTCAAGACCATACAGCGGTTTAACAGGACAGGTGCCACTCAGAACAGGCCTTGCCATTGTCCACCAAAGAAGTTGAGGTCACGTGCTCAGCGTCATATCCAGAGGTTGTCTTTGGGAAATAGACGTATGAGGGCTGCCAGCATTGCTGCAGAGGTTGTAGGGGTGGGGGGTCAGCCTGTCAGTGCTCAGACCATACGCCGCACACTGCATAAAATTGGTCTGCATGGCTGTTATCCCAGAAGGAAGCCTATTCTAAAGATGATGCACAAGAAAGTTTGCAAACAGTTTTCTGAAGACAAGCAGACTAAGGACATGGATTACTGCAACCATGTCCTGTGGTCTGATGAGACCAAGAAAAACGTATTTGGTTCAGATGGTGTAAAGCGTGTGTAGGGGCAACCAGGTGAGGAGTACAAAGACAAGTGTGTTGCCAGCACTGGGGAGATACAGATTATTGAGGGAACCATGAATGCCAACATGTACTGTGACATACTGATGCAGAGCATGATCCCCTCCCTTCAGAGACTGGGCCGCAGGGCAGTATTCCAACATGATAACGACCCCAAACACACCTCCAAGACCACCACTGCCTTACTAAAGAAGCTGAGGGTAAAGGTGATAGACTGGCCAAGCATGTCTCCAGACCTAAACCTTTTGACCATTTGTGGGACATCCTCAAATGGAAGGTGGAGGAGTGCAAGGTCTCCAACATCCACCAGCTCTGTGATGTCATCATGGAGGAGGGGAAGAGGACTCCAGTGCCAACCTGTGAAGCTCTGGCGACCTCCATGCCCAAGAGGGTTAAGGCAGTTCTGGAAAATTAATGGTGGCCACACAAAATATTGACACTTTGGGCCCTATTTGGACATTTTCACTTAGGGGTGTACTCACTTTTGTTGCCAGCGATTTATACATTAATGGCTGTGTGTTGAGTTATTTTGAGGGGACACCAAATGTACACTGTTATACAAGCTGTACACTCACTACTTTACATTGTAGACAAGTATCATTTCTTCAGTGTTGAAAAGATATAATAAAATATTTACAAAAAAGGTGAGGGGTGTACTCACTTTGGTCAGATACTTTATAAAAGACCCAGATTTATGCAGCTCTGTAATCATTAATACTTCATTAAAGTTTAATCCGCTTATGTTTTGTCTTCTCTGATTCCTCCATTTCCCATCTCATCAACATGCTAATGGCATTTTTAAATAAAATTTTTCCATTTTCATTACATGCCTTCTTTTAGACCCCCCCCGATATTATCACTGAGTCTCTATTCTAATTCATGGAATGGAAGCAGACAATGGCTGTTGGGAAGGGCCTGTAGGGTGGTATTTTTTTTAATAGGACAAACAAGGCTTTCCTTTGGTGATATAGTCTTTCAAAAATGATTTTATGTGCATTTGTTGGTATCGCCACTAGATAATAACAAGATGACACAATTGTGTATATAATGCACCAGATATACAGTATCTCACAAAAGTAAGTACACCTCTCACATCTTTGTAAATATTTTCTTCTATCTTTTCATGTGACAACACTGAAGAAATGACACTTGTCTACAATGTAAAGTAGTGAGTGTACAGCTTGTATAACAGTGTAAATTTGTTGTCCCCTCAAAAATAACTCAACACACAGCCATTAATGTCTAAACCGCTGGCAACAAAAGTGAGTACACCCCTAAGTAAAAATGTCTAAATTGGGCCCAAAGTGTCAATATTTTGTGTGGCCACCATTATTTTCCAGCACTGCCTTAACCCTCTTGGGCATGGAGGTCACCAGAGCTTCACAGGTGGCCACTGGAGTCCTCTTCCCCTCCTCCATGATGACATCACGGAGCTAGTGAATGTTGGAGATCTTGCGCTCCTCCACCTTCCGTTAGAGCAGGGGTCATCAACCCCCGGGCCTGCTTGCAGCCGGGCCGCCAAGGCTGCACTGTCTCTGATGAGCGGCGGCGGAGCAGGCAGAGAGATGACATCATCTCTCACCGCCCGCCCGCATCACCGCTGTTCCCTGCTCACAGCGGGGTCGCTATACGGAGGTGAGCGAGCAGAGAGATGAGATCATCTCCAACCGCCCACCTGCATCGCCGCTCTTCCGCGCTCACAGCGGGGATGCTGTAATGCTGGAGGTGAGGCGGGGAACAGAGAGATGAGATCATCTCTCACTGCCCGCCCACTTTACTGCCCGCCCACTTTACTGCTCATCTGCCGACAGTGTTCAGCGCGGCAGAACACTGATACACTGTCATCGATCATCTCTCACTACCGCCCCCCCCCCCCCCCCCATTACCGCTGTTCTTCCTTACTACCCACTAGTCCAGGCTTGCCTCTGAACTAATGTGCACACCTGTGCTGCCACCACTGCAGTGAGAACCGTGGTGACAGGTGACAATCCACATTTGGTGGCAGGCGACGTGGAAAATGACAAGCTGCATCTGATGGCAGGGGACGTGGCAAGTGACAATCCGCATCTGGTGGTAGGTGACGTGGCAAGGAACAAAATAGCATCTGGTGGCAGGCAACATGGCAAGTGACAAGCTGCATCTGGTGACAGGCGACCTGGCAAGTGACACTCAGGCACATTCTGCGTTATGGTGAGTTGAACTATTTAATTATATATTACAATGTAATAATAGAAATAATGCGCTTCAATCATCCTAACATCATATCAATGATGGTGCCGGGATGATTGAAGCGCCAACACCAGCCATCGCCCCGATAAATTGCCTGTGAAAAGCCGCATACACCCCCCTGGGCCTTGGCACAATTTTCTTCAACTACGCCGGTCCCCGGTGCCAAAAAGGTTGGGGACCACTGCGTTAGAGGATGTCCCACAGATGCTCAATAGGGTTTAGGTCTGGAGACATGCTTGGCCAGTCCATAACCTTTACCCTCAGCTTCTTTAGCAAGGCAGTGGTCGTCCTGGAGGTGTGTTTGGGGTGGTTATCATGTTGGAATACTGCCCTGCGGCCCAGTCTCTGAAGGAAGGGGATCATGCTCTGCTTCAGTATGTCACAGTACATGTTGGCATTCATGGTCCCCTCAATGATCTGTAGCCCCCCAGTGCCCGCAGCACTCATGCAGCCCCAGACCATGACACTCCCACCACCATGCTTGACTGTAGGCAAGACACACTTGTCTTTGTAAACCGCTGGCAACAAAAGTGAGTACATAGATATATATATAGATACTAGGGCTGTTACTGATTATAAATTTCGTGTTCGATTAATGTTTTTTTTTTAAACGACTAATTTTAAATAATTATAACACACATACAGATCCAACTAGCTGATCTCCTTGCATTGCAGCTCTGCATTAGTCAGTGGTAAATGTGGTATACACTAGAGATGACCTAGCGGTTCGCTCGGCGGTCGGTTCGTTCGCGGCAAATTTTGCTCGTTCGCGATTCTCCAAAACCGGCGGACTTCTGGCGCTGTTCGCACGGCGGACATATGCGTTTACATTGTGAAAGAACTTTGACCCATGATGACACATCCATCATGGGGTACAGGACAGACAATTTTTTTGTAAATTTTTATTTATTAACAGTTTATCAACATATACAGTACAACACATATGTACCAAAAACAGGACAGCCAATTGAGGCATTTCAGCACATGGACAATTGGACAATCCCCCTACCTGATAAATAGACCTGATCTGGCGGCCATTTTACATTCTGTATTTTGTCAGTGTAGGGACAGGACACTGTGTGGAGCAGGGACAGTCAGTCTAATCACTAGCTATTACTATTAGGTTCACAAAAGTCCTTTTAAGGACTGGTATAGGTGTACAGTATATAGGGTTGTACATGTATAATATACTTTCTTTTATCAGTATAGGGACTGAGGGACAGTCTGCAAATTACTAGCTACTAGGTCCACAAAGGTCCTTTTAAGGACTGGTCTAGGTGTACAATATATAGGGTTGTGGTGCACTGCTGCTGACTGCTGTGCTGCTGATTGCTGCCCAATTCTGCAGCTGTCTTTTATCAGTGTAGGGATTGAGTATAGGTGTACAGCAGGGGTGCCCAACCTTTTGATGAGCGAGGGCCAGCGAAGAGACTTGGTAACCGGTCATGGGCCAAAATAAGTGTAATGGGCGGATGACAGGTCTATATCTACGCTGCATATGCAGAATGGATATGGACACAAGCTACTCTATGGACGCTCCAATTCAATCTGATGGAAGGGGACGGTTCCCCTTCTGTTTTTTTTTTATTTTCTTAGCGTATCAGATTGAAGGTAAGCAGGGGTTAATGGACATAGAGGTGAATGGAGGGTCTGATTGGGTCCTAAGGCTGCTTTCACACTGATGCATCACGTGCACCTGTGGCTTTCCTGCAGGTTAGCTGCACTTTGCCATAGACTTCTATTATATCCTGATGGTATAGTGCACTTTATGAAAGCACACCAAACCCACAGGTAATAACAGAAGTCTATGGCTCAGTGCAGGTAACCCGCAGGTGCAGGTTTAGTTTACCAGCAGCCTAGTAACCACTGAAGAACAGATATGCCCATACACTGATTTCATTAACAAACACACCTTTAATTCAGTTTTCCTCCGACTGTTGGTATCCCAGGCAGAGTGCATTTGGTATTGATTGTGACAGGAGCTGGTGCTATACACGAAGTATCAGCTTATGTGGCTCTGCTCTGCAGCTTCTTGCTTTCTCTACCGCCGGCTTCATTCACAACACTGATGCTCTGGGATGGTGGGTCGGCAATCTGCGATCTGGGCTTGTCAAACCACCATCCCTGAGCAGGAGGTCGCGGGCCACATCAGAGGGCTCCGCAGGCCACTGGTTGGGCACCCCTGGTGTACAGTATATAGGGTTGTAATACACTTACAATATACTTTCTTTCAAATATAGAAAATATATTAAGGTGCACTACTGTGCTGCTGAGTGCTGCTGACCGATTCTGCAGCTGTCTTTTATCAGTGTAGGGACTGAGGGACAGTTTGGTGTTTGGAGCAGGGACAGTCTGCAAATCACTAGCTACTAGGTCCACAAAGGTCCTTTTAAGGACTGGTATAGGTGTACAGTATATAGGGTTGTACACGTATAATATACTTTCTTTCAAATATAGAAAGCATATTATGCTTCACTGCTGTGCTGCTGACCGATTATGCAGCTGTCGTTTCTCAGTGTAGGGAGGGACAGTTTGGTTTTTGGAGCCGGGACAGTCTGCAAATCACTAGCTACTACTAGGTCCACAAAGGTCCTTTTAAGGACTGGTATAGGTGTACTATTTTGTGTGCAGTATATAGGTGTGTAATACACGTATAAAATACTTTCAAATATAGAAAGCATAGTATAGTGCATTTCCACTGTGCAGCATTGTGACTGCTGAGCGGTTCTGCGGCGATATTACAAAGAGTGACAAACGCAATTAGAAAAAAATTATTATAACTGGTGTGATAGACCAGTGGCCCCCCAAAACGACAGATTGAAGCGGGGTGTTATATACCTTCTTCCACATACATACTGCACTTCTCTAGAGACTTTTGTCACAGGGTCATTTAAAAAATGGCAGGCAGAGAAAGAGGCAGGCCTTTCCGCAGGGGTGGTAGGGGTAGGGCAGGAGCAACAGGCTTGAGCCAAAGTGGCAAATAGCAGAAGATGCGTGCGATTACGTCAAAGGACGCACCAGACTTGGTTGAGTGGCTCGCTCAGCCTTACTCTTCTGCACTCTCCTCATCCTCTCGATCTGCACCCTCTTCTTCACTCTCTGCTGTGTGCACCCCCAAAGACACTACCACCAACAACACCACCACCACCACATACCTTCCGCTTGAGTCATCACAAGACATTTCCGATGCGCAACCACTCTTGGCAATGGATCAGGAAGAGGAGGTAGCAACAACCGCCACTCAGCAGTCTGACGACAGTACCCAGATCAGCCCAAGGAGGAGGTTGGTCCCCGGTGTTGCTGCCTACTCCGAGATCTCTAATTATAGCAGTGGGGAAGGTGACGTCAATGATGACGTGTCTAGTGATGTCACGTAGGTGCCCACAAGATCTCGGTGCTGGTGTAGTGTCAGTGCTCTCTATCTCGGTGCTGGTATCAGTGCTCTCTATCACGGTGCTGGTGTCAGTGCTCGCTATCACGGTGCTGGTGTCAGTGCTCTCTATCACGGTGCTGGTGTCAGTGCTCTCTATCACGGTGCTGGTGTCAGTGCTCTCTATCACGGCGCTGGTGTCAGTGCTCTCTATCACGGCGCTGGTGTCAGTGCTTTCTATCACGGTGCTGGTGTCAGTGCTCTCTATCACGGTGCTGGTGTCAGTGCTCTCTATCACGGTGCTGGTGTCAGTGCTCTCTATCACGGTGCTGGTGTCAGTGCTCAGTCTCTATCGCGGTGCTGGTTTCAGACAGTGAGGGAGATAGCCTCGGAGAAGCCAATCAGCAATCTTGCTGGCCATACATTATACAAATTTCTTGTACAATTTTTCTTTAGATTTATTCACAATATTTATATTTTCTGTGTTTTATCTGCAATCTTTTTATGTCGATGACCCTGGATCTCTTAAGATTGTTTTTATTCATTTTTTGCTTTCTAATGAAATAAAAAGGAAGCACAGACGCATTTTTCCCCGGATAGAGAAGCAGAGAGAGTGCTGGTTGCCTGCTGTGCTGATAGCAGAGAGCGCGCCTTTTATCACCATCTCCGTGCTTTAAAGGAACCCAAAGAATTCAGCCAACCTATCAAATCCCTCGTTGGGGGTCAGAGGTGTGAGAGACGTCTGATAATTGACCATCATCATCATCCTCATCCGCATTGTGCTCTTCCCACTTATGGGGAAAGGTAATTGTATCCTCCGGATTCTTTCATTGTTAATCAAAGTAAAGTGGAGAAGAGGAAAAAAAAATAACTTAAAGGGCTAGTTCACCTCTTCATAGATAATGAAAAAGTAAAAGAACCCCCCCTCCTCCCCTCCCCCATCCTCTCTGTACTCCCCGGTGTAGTGATTTGGGCATCTAAAAAATGCAGCACACAATGCAGAGGATGTGTACAATCGTAATGTACAATCACACTGTACAACTGTAATGTACAATCATAATGTACAATCATAATGCTCATGATGGTGAGTGGGCATCAGCCAGCACCAGCATGTGGCCACACAGACCAGTGAGAATCTCTCCTACTAGAGTCCCCCCTTACATCAGTGTCCCAACAGAGCCCCTCCCTTACACCTAAGTCTGCTATATGAGTTCCCCCATACATCAGAGTCTGATGCACTTGATGTGCATCAAGTTCTCCATCAGAGTCCCCCTTATATTGGGGTACCCATTAGAATTCATGCTTACATCGGGGTCCTCATCAGAGTCCCCCCTTACATCAGGGTCCCCTTCAAAGTCCTTCCTTACATCACGGTTTCCAAATAGAGCCCCACTTACATCAGAGTCTGCCATCCCCCTGCACATCAGAGTCCCCCTTATATCAGGGCCCCCATTAGGTTCCTCCCTTACATCAGGGTCCACAACAGAGTCCACCATTACATTAGGGTCCCCATCAGAGTCACCCTTATATCGGGGTTTTCCATTAGAGTTTACCCTTACATTAGGGTGCTCATCAAAGTCCGCCATTACATTAGGGCCCTCATCAGAGTCTGTCATTACATCAGGGACCTCATCAGAGTCTACCATTACATCAGGGTCCTCATCAGAGTCCGCCATTACATTAGGGTCCCCACCAGAGTCTCCCCTTAAATTAGGGTGCCCATCAGGGTCCCCCCTTACATCAGGGTCCACATCAGAGTCTGCCATTACATCAGGGTCCCCATCAGAGTCTCCCCTTACATCAGGGTCCTCATCAGAGTCCGCCATTACATCAGGGTCCCCATCAGAGTCTCCCCTTACATCAGGGTCCTCATCAGAGTCCGCCATTACAACAGGGTCCCCATCAGAGTCCCCCATTACATTAGGGTCCCCATCAGGGTCCCCCCTTACATCAGGGTCCTCATCAGAGTCCACTATTACATCAGGGTCCCCATCAGAGTCTCCCCTTACATTAGGGTCCCCATTAGAGTCTCCCCTTACATCAGGGTCCTCATCAGAGTCTGCCATTACATCAGGGTCCCCATCAGAGTCTCCCCTTACATCAGGGTCCTCATCAGAGTTCGCCATTACAACAGGGTCCCCATCAGAGTCCCCCATTACATTAGGGTCCCCATCAGGGTCCCCCCTTACATCAGGGTCCTCATCAGAGTCCACTATTACATCAGGGTCCCCATCAGAGTCTCCCCTTACATTAGGGTCCCCATTAGAGTCTCCCCTTACATTAGGTCCTCATCAGAGCCAGCCTTTACATTAGGGTCCTCATCAGAGTCCCCCTGATATAGGGGGTTCCCATTAGAGTTCACCTTTAAATTAGGGTCCTCATTAGAGTCCGCCATTACATTAGGGTCCCCATCAGAGTCTCCCCTTCAATTAGGGTCCTCATCAGAGCCAGCCTTTACATTAGGGTCCTCATCAGAGTCCCCCTGATATCAGGGTCCCCATTAGAGTTCACCCTTACATCAGGGTCCTCATCAGAATCCGCCATTACATCAGGGTCCCCATCAGAGTCTCCCCTTACATTAGGGTCCTCATCAGAGCCAGCCTTTATATTAGGGTCCTCATCAGAGTCCGTCTGATATCGGGGTTCCCATTAGAGTTCACCCTTACATTAGGGTCCTCATCAGAGTCCACCATTACATCAGAGTCCTGTCTAACATTGTAGTACCCGTTGCTTCATGGTTTCCATTAAAGTCTCTTCTTATATAAGGGTCCTTACGTCAGCGTCAGAATTAGAGTACTCCTATACATCAGGGTCCCCATCAGAGCCCCCCTTACGTCAGGGTCCCCATCAGAGTCCCCCTTATATCAGGGTTCCCATTAGAGTCTCCCCTTACATTAGGGTCCTCATCAGAGCCAGCCTTTATATTAGGGTCCTCATCAGAGTCCGTCTGATATTGGGGTTCCCATTAGAGTTCACCCTTACATTAGGGTCCTCATCAGAGTCCGCCATTACATCAGAGTCCTGTCTAACATTGTAGTACCCGTTGCTTCATGGTTTCCATTAAAGTCTCTTCTTATATAAGGGTCCTTACATCAGCGTCAGAATTAGAGTACTCCTATACATCAGGGTCCCCATCAGAGCCCCCCTTACGTCAGGGTCCCCATCAGAGTCCCCCTTATATCAGGGTTCCCATTAGAGTTCACCCTTACATTAGGGTCCTCATCAGAGTTCCCCCTTACATTAGGGTCTCCATTAGGCCCCCCCCCTTACATTAGGGTCCTCATCAGAGTCCACCATTATATCATGGTCCTCATCAGAATCTGCCATTATATTAGGGTCCCCATCACGGCCCCCCTTACATCAGGGTCCTCATCAGGGTCCCCATCAGAGTCTCTCTTTACAGTAGAGTCCTCATCAGAGTCCTCCCTTACATTAGGGTCCCCATCAGAGTCCCCCTTATATCAGGGTTCCCATTAGAGTTCACCCTTACATTAGGGTCCTCATCAGAGTTCCCCCTTACATTAGGGTCTCCATCAGGGCCCCCCCTTACATTAGGGTCCTCATCAGAGTCCACCATTACATCAGGGTCCTCATCAGAGTCTGCCATTATATTAGGGTCCCCATCACGGCCCCCCTTACATCAGGGTCCTCATCAGGATCCCCATCAGAGTCTCCCTTTACATTAGGGTCCTCATCAGAGTCCTCCCTTACATTAGGGTCCTCATCAGAGTCCACCATTACATCAGAGTCCCCATCAGAGTCCTGTCTAACATTATAGTACCCGTTGCTTCATGGTTTCCATTGCAGTCTCTTCTTATATAAGGGTCCACATTAGAGTCCACCCTTACATCAGGATCAGAATTAGAGTACTCCAATACATCAGGATCCCCATCAGAGCCCCCCTTACATCAGGGTCCCCTTCAAAGTCCTTCCTTACATCACAGTTTCCAAATAGAGCCCCACTTACATCAGAGTCTGCCATCCCCCTGCACATCAGAGTCCCCCTTATATCAGGCTCCCCTTACATCAAAGTCTGCCATAGGAGTCCCCCATACATCAGTGTCTTCATCAGAGTCCCTCTTTACATCAGGTTCCCCTTCAAAGCAGGGCTGGACTGGGACAAAAATTTAGCGCTGAACTTCATCATGACCGGCCCACTTTAACTTTGAGTGCCCCCATCAGAAGCCCCCTTCACATCAGAGTCCCCACCAGCAGCCCCTTCACATCAGAGAGTCCCCACCAGAAGCCCCCTTCACATCAGAGTCCCCCCCAGAAGCCCCCTTTACATCAGAGTCCCCATCAGAAGCCCCCTTCACATCAGAGTCCCCACCAGCAGCCCCTTCACATCAGAGAGTCCCCACCAGAAGCCCCCTTCACATCAGAGTCCCCCCCAGAAGCCCCTTTTACATCAGAGTCCCCACCAGAAGCCTACTTCATATCAGAGTCCCCAGCAGCAGCCCCCTTCACATCAGAGTCCCCACCAGAAGCCCCCACCAGAAGCCCCCTTCACATCAAAATATCCCTCTCCTCCCACTCCCACATGTACTCACAGTTTTGAAGGCAGCTTTTCGTTCCTCTCTCCAGTCATGTGATAACAAGTGATAAGGGGGAGAGCGGAAGGAAAGTCTGCCGGCTGTCTATCTCCCCCTGCAGACTGGAGGGAGCATAACGCTTAATGCTCTCTCCAGCAAGTGATGGAGCTGCTACACCTGACAGTGAAATTACGATCACTCACTGTCAGAGAGGAGCGGCTGCAGGACTGGACCTGACCGGCCCACAGAGCCATCAGCCCACCGGGAATCTCCCGGTAGTCCCGATGGCCAGTCCATGCCTGGAAGTCCCTCCTTACATCATGGTTCCCAATAGAGCCCTTTTTACATCAAAGGCTGTCTTAACCGCCCCTCACATCCCCAGGGTGCCCCCCCCTTTTTTTTATTTTAAGATAAAAAAAATTTTTACTTTGGTACTTTCATAAAAACCACCCTCCCCACATTACAAGGGGTACCTGCTAGCTAAGACCCCATACACACTATTAGATTTTCTGCAGATTTTTGTCTTCAGATTTACCAAAACCATGTGGTGCAAGGGCCTGCTGACTGCATACAAATTGGAACGCGTAAGGTTTGACCTCATATTATATGTTTTTGTAAATCTGAAGACAAAAATCCTCCTCCCCAAACGCAAAGCCAACCATTTTAGGTGAATACATAGCGCGTGAATCTTTGCACGGTGGGGTCTGAAAAATGACCCCCCCCCCAGGCCCACCGAACACAGCCCATTCAAAACGTTAAACACGGGGATCCATTTTCTGCGTTGTATCACATCCTTAGTGAATGATAACTGATAGACATAAAATGGAATGACATCATCGGGATCCTATTTATAATTGTTTTTTTTATATCATTACAGTAATACAATTATTATGTAGGGTTCACATTAATAATAAAAATAATAATAATAATAATAATAATAATTATTATTATTATTATTATTATTATTATATACTACCACTACTACTACTACTAATAGTATTAATAATAATGAGAAGACTATAAATAATAATAAAATGTATTTAGGGTCACATTAATAATAGCAATAAAAAATAATAATAATAATAATAATAATAATAATAATTATTATTATTATTATTATTAATATTATTATTATATATTACCACTACTGCTACTACTAATAGTAATAATAATAATGAGAACAATATAAATAATAATAATATTTATTTAGGTTCACATTATTAATAATAATAATAATAATAATAATAATAATAATAATCCATTGTAGGTGAATACATAGCGCGTGAATCTTTGCACGGTGGGGTCTGAAAAATGACCCCCCCCCCCCCAGGCCCACCGAACACAGCCCATTCAAAACGTTAAACACGGGGATCCATTTTCTGCGTTGTATCACATCCTTAGTGAATGATAACTGATAGACATAAAATGGGAATGACATCATCGGGATCCTATTTATAATTGTTTTTTTTATATCATTACAGTAATACAATTATTATGTAGGGTTCACATTAATAATAAAAATAATAATAATAATAATAATTATTATTATTATTATTATTATTATTATTATTATTATATACTACCACTACTACTACTACTACTAGTATTAATAATAATGAGAAGACTATAAATAATAATAAAATGTATTTAGGGTTCACATTAATAATAGCAATAAAAATAATAATAATAATAATAATAATAATAATAATAATAATAATTATTATTATTATTATTATTATTATTAATATTATTATTATATATTACCACTACTGCTACTACTAATAGTAATAATAATAATGAGAACAATATAAATAATAATAATATTTATTTAGGGTTCACATTATTAATAATAATAATAATAATAATAATAATAATAATAATACCATTGTAGGTGAATACATAGCGCGTGAATCTTTGCACGGTGGGGTCTGAAAAATGACCCCCCCCCCCAGGCCCACCGAACACAGCCCATTCAAAACGTTAAACACGGGGATCCATTTTCTGCGTTGTATCACATCCTTAGTGAATGATAACTGATAGACATAAAATGGGAATGATATCATCGGGATCCTATTTATAATTGTTTTTTTTATATCATTACAGTAATACAATTATTATGTAGGGTTCACATTATTAATAATAATAATAATAATAATAATAATAATAATAATAATAATAAATTATTATTATTATTATTATTATTATTATATACTACCACTACTACTACTACTAATAGTATTAATAATAATGAGAAGACTATAAATAATAATAAAATTTATTTAGGGTTCACATTAATAATAGCAATAAAAATAATAATAATAATAATAATAATTATTATTATTATTATTAATATTATTATTATATATTACCACTACTGCTACTACTAATAGTAATAATAATAATGAGAACAATATAAATAATAATAATATTTATTTACGGTTCACATTATTAATAATAACAATAACAATAACAATAATAATAATAATAATAATAATGATAACAATAATAACAATAATAATAATAATAATACTAATAACAAATACAATAATATTTATTTAGGGTTCACATCTACTTTAAGAGGAACCCTTGCCTGTGAGTAATATGGAGAATACCATTCCTAACATCACATAAAGTTACCAACCAAAAAAAACACCAATTGGCCACTTATGCCTATTAATCGGACATTACATGTGTATGAATGATTTTGATAATTAGATTGCAAGCTCCTTTGCAGCACCAGAGGTCCAATGACTTCCTGTAAACTCTGTAGACTAAATCGGTCCTTTATAAAACGAAGATTCCTATAAACCGTGTACAGTATTGAAAAAAAAGTAATATTCAGTTTCAAGGTAAAACGTAAGACATCATTGGGATCCTATTTATAATTTTTTTTTATATCATTACAGTAATACAAATATGGAACAGCAAATATGTATATTGATATGATAATCACATTACTAGTTACACTGCACCCCCCCCCCCCCACCCTTTGAGAAACCAGTCATATAAGAAGTTCCCTCCACCGTCTTAGTAAAATTGCTTATCGGATCAACCGCACTTGACTAAGTGTCCTACCGAGAAAGCCGTAAACATGACGCATGGCGGTTATTAACGAGGGAGGTGTAGTGCTGATCAGGGTCCCGTATATTACCCCCAAGCACAGTTAATGGCACACGGGTGAGATATATGGGGCTGTGCTATAGAAGTGACCTTTCCATTGACTGTGCGGCTCCATACATCTCTCGGATCTCCCGTATATCTCCGGACGGTCAATACCAATGACTGCGCTAATTGTATGAAGAGATTCTCCGCCGCTCCGAAGACGGATATTCAGCCATCCCTCAGCTGGGTGTAATTACACTCAGTGCTCCATGTAAGGTCCCTCCATTGCCAGGCTATCCGTCTTCTCTGGTGCCAATAGTGAATATGGATGTGTGTGGGTTGCTGGGGGGGGGGGGATCCTATGGGGGGTTCATTATGGTGGAACTCTGGCCATTTTTTTGTTATATATCGATGGGGAAACGTTGGGACGGTGAACATAACCACCTTCATGAATAGAGACAAAAAAAACACACCCAAGCTACAGTGCTAACATGTTCGTCCGGAGCCTATGAGGAAGGTTCCGGCCGAAACATGTTAGCAAACAGCAGTGCGACAGCTAAGGTGCAAACATGTTTCATCTGGAGGCATCCTCATAGACTCCGGACAAAACATGTTAGCACTTTAGACATCGCACTGCTGTTAGCGCTCAATAAAGATTTAAGAAGAATCAATCGGGTTGCCGGCATTTCTTGCTACCTTCATGAATAGAGTTGGAGCAAATGGTTCAGGCCGAGCAAAAAGTTTGGACCCAAACATCACCTGTTCGCCTATTCGGCGAACATCCGAATTTGCGCGGGGGGGGGGTCTCGGCGGGATGTTTGCCCGACCAATTGCCCTACAATTCACTGCGGGCTGCACAGTGCATTCTGAGCCCTGATTGGGCAAAGCTTTGCCCAATCAGGGTGCAGTGAATGGCTGGTTGTTCAGGAGCGGGTCCAGGAAGCCGGCTGCGGCATCCTTGACAGCCCGAATAGTCATCAACTGTCAATGGGCTCCCCCCCCCCAATGACAGCTGAATGAAAAAAAGAAACATTTACCAGCAATAGAAAAATCGTAAAAAAAACTGCGTACCCCCCCCCCCCCCCCCCCTTTCAATTTATACCAGGCCCTATGTATCTGGTATGGATTTTTATGGGAACCCAACTGCAACATTTAAATAAAAAACTGCATGGGGTCCCCCCAATATCCATACTAGACCCTCACCTGAGCATGTAGCTTGGCAGGCTAGGAAAGGGGGGGCGTCCCCCTCCTTATAAACCAAACAAGGCCACATGCCCTCAACATAGAGGGGGTGCTTGGGGAGGGGGGGACATAGGGGGTGCTTTGGGGCAGGAGGGCAGAGAAGAATACGGTAATAAGAATCCAATAATACTGATAACATTATGAATAATAATGCTAATAATAATATACTACTACTACTACTACTACTAATAATAATTATAATAATAATAGTAATAATAATAATAATATAAATAATAATATATATTTTTTAGGTTCACATTAATAATAATAATAATAATAATAATAATAATAATAATAATAATAATAATACTCATCATTTTATTTATTTAAGGTTCCTATCAATAATAATAACAATAATAATTAAATACTACCACTACTACTAGTACTGCTACTACTACTAATAATAATAATAATAATAATAATAATAATAATAATCATTTTATTTATTTAAGGTTCCTATCAATAATAATAACAATAATAATTAAATACTACCACTACTAATAGTAATAATAATAATAATAATAATAATAATAATAATAATAATAATAATAATGATAAGAATAGAAATAATAATAATAATAATAATAATAGGAATAATATAAATAATAATAATAATAATAATAATAATAATAATAATAATAATAATAATCACTTTATTTATTTAAGGTTCCTATCAATTATTAAAACCCATAATGATTAAATACTACCACTACTACTACTACTACTACTACTACTACTACTAGTAATAATAATAATAATAATAATAATAATCATAATAATTGTATTTATTTAGGGTTCCCATTAAAAATAATAAAAATAATAATTATATACTACTACTACTAATAGTAATAATACTAAGAAGAATATAAATAATAATAATAATTGTATTTATTTAGGGTTTCCATTAAAAATAATAAAGATAATAATTATATACTACTACTACTACTACTACTACTACTAGTAATAATACTAAGAAGAATATAAATAATAATAATAATTATTATATACTACCACTACTACTACTACTAGTAGTAATAATACTAAGAAGAATATAAATAATAATAATAATTATTATATACTACCACTACTACTACTACTACTAGTACTACTACTAGTAATAATAATAATAATAATAATAAAAATACAATAATATTTATTTAGGGTTCACATATAAATATGAAAGGAACTCTTACCTGTGAGTAATATGGAGAATACCATTCCTAACATCCCATAAACTTACCAACCCCAAACACCAATTGGCCACTTATGCCTATTAGATGGACATTACATGTGTATGAATGATTTTGGTAAATAGATTGCAAGCTCCTTTGCAGCACCAGAGGTCCAATGACTTCTTGTAAGATCTGTAGAGTAGAATGGGGCTTTATAAAATGAGAACGATTCATATAAACCGTGTTCAGTATTAAAAAAAAAAAGTATATTCAGTTTCAAGGTAAAACGTCAATGAAATGAAATGGCGCAGCGGCTGTGCCGTTCCTCTGCAGGATTATTGTAGCGAAGGTTTGACAAAACATCAACAAGAGAACCTTGATGCCTTTCATACAAAGTGCTGATAATGTGTCCTTCTGATGAAAGCGGAGGAACTCCCAACTATAGGCACCGCTACAACAACTCCGGACGGGAGATTTTCTGCTACAATGTTTTCCATTGAAATACAAAGAGAATCAGGACTGGATATTTGAAAGAATATGTTCCCCATCACCTTATAAAACAACCCATTTCGTTTAACCACTTGCTTACTGGGCACTTAAACCCCCCTCAGTCCCAGACCAATTTTCAGCTTTCAGTGCTGATGCACTTTGAATGACAATTACGCGGTCATACAACACTGTACCCAAATGAAATTTTTATCATTTTTTTCCCACAAATAGAGCTTTCTTTTGGTGGTATTTAGTTACAGCTGGGAGTTTTATTTTTTGCTAAACAAACAAAAAAAGATGCAAAAAAAAAAAAAAAAAAATCATGTTTTAATAGTTTGTTATAAAATTTTGCAAACGGGTCATTTTTCTCCTTCATTGAAGTGCGCTGATAAGGCGGCACTGATAGGCTGCATTGGTGGGCACTGATGGGCTGCATTGGTGGGCACTGATAGGCTGCATGGTGGGCACTGATAGGCTGCACTTGTGGGCACTGATAGGCATAGTTAAGGCGGCACTAATAGGCACAGATAAGGCGGCACCGATGGGCACAGATAAGGCGGCACTGATGGGCAAAGATGGGCACAGATAAGATGGCACGGATGGGTGGCACGGATAAGTGGCACGGATGGGTGGCACGGATGGGCACTGATAGGTACCACAGATAGATAAGACTGATGGGCACTGATAGGTGGCACTGATAGGTGGCTCTGATAGGTGGCACTGCTGGGCACTGATGGGCGGCACTGCTGGGCACTGATGGGCGGCACTGCTGGGCACTGATGGGCGGCACTGGGTGCAGCACCTTTGAGGCAGATTGGGTGGCACTGTGGGTGGCACTGTGGGTGGCACTGTGGGGTGGCACTGTGGGGTGGCACTGTGGGTGGCACTGTGGGGTGGCACTGTGGGCATTATGGGCACAGACGGGGGGCACTTACTTTTACTTTGTTATATTTCAGGATGGCACTGCGGGAGGCAGGTGGGCACTGGCAGGTGGCATGTGGTGCCTTTCATTGCTGGCCCTGATCGGGACTGATGTCCCGATCACGGCCGCCGGTGATCGGCTTTTTTTTTTTCTCCTCGCGCTGTCAGCGCGAGGAGGAATAATAGCCGATTACCGGCTCCGTTCTATCACATGATCAGCTGTCATTGGCTGACAGCTGATCACGTGATAAGGGGTCGGGATCGACCCCTTACACGGATCGGTGATCAGGCGAGTCTCACGGACTCGCCGATCACAGAGCGCGCCGCGCGCGCCCCTCAGGGGGCGCGCAGGCCGCTCGTAACCAGGACGACGTCAATAGACGTAGTCCTGGAAATCTAGGTCCGCGCTAATGCCGTCATTCGGCAATAGCGCGGTACCCAAGTGGTTAAAGAGGAACTCTCCATCATTTGTAATAAAAACATCTTTGCCAATCTGAAGCTTCCCTCCAACCACTTTGCAGATTATTTTATATACACTGTGATTCTGTACTTGCCAAATATGCTGCAGGAATCTCCCTCCACTGAAGCTGCTGCCTGTTGACTTCCTGGATTTGCACCGACACACAGAGGCACGCCTCCAGCTCTGCAGCTCTCGTTGGCCCTTTTACGACTCATTCCTGGCAAACTCTCATGAGAGTGAAAGAGAGAGAGCTGTGCATGATGTCTTAGTCCTAGGATAATGACCAGACAAGAAACAGGAAGTGGGCTGTATAAGGGATTTACTGGCAGAACAAAAAAAATGTTTAACTATCCAAAGATAAAACAACAACAAAGGCAAAAGATTTAATAGATGGAAAGATGAAAAAATTACTTTAAATAGACATGAAAGGCAAAAATTTGTGTATAAATATAAAAAAAATAATAATAAACAGCTTTGTTTTGTTTTTTTACATCATCTGTTCTCAGCTGCACGGGGGGCTTAGATAGAGAAGGATGGAGACTGTGACAGAGAAACAGCAGTGCACTGATCTTCCCAATAAAGAGCTGTGTGGAGGAGGAGGAGGGGGTAAAACAAGTATGACCAATAGAATACATGCAGGCTTTGCTTCCAAACGGAATGCAAAGAAGAAAACTTACACAGGATAGCTAGGAGCAGCAATTCCTTACTTTCCAATAGACGTGTGCAATTAGTTTAGTTCCAAATTCGTTTTTTGTTTTTTTATGAATTTCGACAAATTTGTTAATTTGGGAAAAAATGAGGATTAAAGAAAACCAGTTTAAAAATTATTTCCAAATATTCATAAATTTTACATTTTTTAAATACTGGAAATTCGGAAAATTGAAATTTGAAAATCCAAAAAGGTGCTGGGGGGGGGGCGTGGGAGGCAGAGCCCCCATGTTGAGGGTCCGTGGTCTGGTATAGTTCGGGGGGGGGGGGGGGGGGGGTCGCTCATCAGTTTTCATTCCTAGCCTGCCAGGCTACTGTCTCGGATAATGGTCTGCTATGGATTTTGATGGGGGGGGGGGGCATGCTGTTTTTTTTTTCTTTTTTTATTTTGGCATGAGATTTCCCTTAACCACTTAAGGACCGAGGCTCTTTCTGAGATTTGTTGTTTACAAGTTGAAAACAGTTTTTTTTTTTTTTTTTGCTAAAAAATTACGCCCTAGAGAATAAAATGGCGGTTGTTGCAATACTTTCTGTCACACCGTATTTGCGCAGCGTTCTTACGAGCGCACTTTTTTTGGGAAAAAATTAATTTTTTTTAATTAAAAAAATAAGACAACAGTAAGTTATCCCAATTTTTTTTTATATTGTGAAAGATAATGTTACGCCGAGTAAATTGATACCCAACATGTCACGTTTCAAAATTGGCCCACTCGTGGAATGGCGACAAACTTTTATAGCCTTAAAAATCTCCATAGGCGACGTTTAAAAAATTCTACAGGTTGCATGTTTTGAGCTACAGAGGAGGTCCAGGGGCGGAATATCCCTCTCGCTCTACCGATCGCGGCGATACCTCACATGTGTGGTTTGAACACTGTTTTCATATGCGGGTGCTACTCACGTATGCATTCGCTTCTGCATGCAAGCTCGTCGGGACGGGGCGCGTTTACATTTTTTTTTTTCTTATTTATTTTACCTTTTTTTTTTTTTTTTACATTTTTACACTGTTTAAAAAAAAAAGTGTAATTTTTATTCCTAAAAATGTATTCCTGTTGTTAAGGACACGGCGGTTGGTCTGCTCCTTAGCAACCAGCTCAATGCGATAAATCCCCACATGAAATATATACAGCAATTTTATGTCCATTTTCAAACGGGACAAAGCTGTATTGACTTCTGCATTAACTACTTACCGACCGGATGTCCTCGTTACACGGCGGCAGGTTGGCTCCCCTGTGCGAATTGCCATAGCCGTAACAACCGCCGCTTTAAGGGCTATAGGGGAGCCAATGCACGTGGCCGGCGACCGCGATGTTCGCCAGCCATCTGTGATCGCTCCTCAGAGAGCTAGAATGGGGATCTGTCAATGTAAGCAAACAGATTCTGTCAGAGAAGTAGAGAGAGATCTGCTGTTCCTACTGATCAGGAACAGCGATCTCTCTCCTCCTCCAATCAGTCCTCTCCCCCCCCCCCCAACACAGTTAGAAT